>NC_134710.1:414170538-414787269 GCF_043290135.1 Rhipicephalus microplus | reverse complement strand
TATTTGGTGAAACATCTGTGTAGTTTTTGCTATAATTTGTTGTGTTAATTATGAGTCTGTATTCTTCACCATGAACTGGCCTGTCTTTTGGAACATTTTTACATCTGCTCCTTAGTTATAACTCTGCGGCACACTGTGGTGCACCAAAAACATGCTGATAATTTTATTTTGATATTTTGGAAGAAATTTTTCATTGTGATTTAGGTATTCATGCATGTGCCGGAAGAAGAAAATGAGCAGCAGAATTTCATCTTACATTGCCACCAATGCAGCTAATGAGGAGTTACAGGAAGGAATACTACGCTGTGAGTGTCATGTGTTGGGTGAGCACCATATTATATGGCAATTTTAAACTACTAACTATTTTTGTGGATCATTTGTATTCATTAACTCAACAAACATTGCCACCCTGAAATTAACTAGGTAAACTGAATATGTTGGAGCAGAAGGCAGGATCAAAGCCCGGCTGTGGCGGTTGCATTTCCGATGGAGGCGGAAATGTTTTAGGCCCGTGTACTCAGATTTGGGTGCACGTTAAAGAACCCCAGGTAGTCGAAAACTCCGGAGCCCTCCACTACGGTGTCTCTCATACTCATATGGTGGTTTTGGGACGTCAAACCCCACAAATCAATCAATCAATATGTTGGAGCTGAAGAACTGAAATAAGACCGTAAATAAGCACAAAATGTTGCTTCTTTGCCATCATCAATAAGTAAGGAGCCAATAATTTACCTCAGTAAAGCTTTACAAATTTCATCTCTGCACTTTTTAAGTTTTCTCACCGCTGTGTTTTTTCACTGCTGGATTTTTACATAGCTTTCAGTCAGTCGTGGTACAGCTTTAATAGGATGTTGCAGACAGATTTTGTCAGCAGATTCTCTGCATTTTTTAGAGAAATGTTCACATTTCTTTAATTTGTTTGCTTAATAAGCGGATAGTATGGCTCTAATAACCTTCTCTTCATAATGCAGGCCCTCATTGCCAACCAATCGCTTCGCATCATGGCTTGTTCTACGGTCGTCACAGCCATCACGCTGCAATTGCTGTTTGCCGACATCGTCGACAGTGTACCCCTCTTGGACGTACCCTGACCTGGCGAGCCTATTCACTCAAGTCGAATCACATTGGCAAAGTCTCGAGCAGAGACTGCCAACTTGAACACGCTGCTCAGTTTGCATATGTGAACTCCACTGGGCATGTGAATTGTTGTGGTAGTATGTTTGTTAGTTGCTTCTCTGACGGTGATGCAAGTTGGTGTCTATTTGTCATTCTACTGTGAAAGATTTCATTTCCTGTGCCTGCGGCTGTTCCTGTGCCCACAAGTATGATTGTACGTGTATCCTTAGTTGACATTTATGGTGTTATATTTTTGTAAGAAAAAGGGTACCCAGTCATAACACTCATTCTAAATACCTTCGTAAAATCAACTTCCTTCCTAAACACTTCCGCTAACAAGTGAGAGTACTATGCCACTTTTCCAAAGATGTGCATAACCACTCGCTACAAAGTATCAACCTAGAAGTTGCAGTCACTGTAAATCCAAAAAGTATTTCCCACTTGGTTGCGGCTGGGAGATCACTGTTTTGAGCGAATTACACTGAGCAGTTGCTCCGCTGATCGCGTTTCGCTATTTCTGACCGGGTGTTGGCTACCTCAACTTTCAAAGGCGTATTTTTATGTAATCAATCGGCCACATTTAATGAGCCGCTTTTCAATGAATACGTGTCAGGCAGTATTCATGAGGTTCAGTTGCTTTTAAAGTGAAAAGCTTCTTTTTATGCGCAACATGTTCGGCTACATAGATATCGGGAGGTTTTTCTGTTTTGGTAAAAACAAGTTCTTCTTTTGAACCTTTTAAGCTCCGTCGAAACAAGCTGTACCTGAGTGGGATGTGCCAGTTTTTCAGTGCTGCTATATTGTCTCTGTTCATTAAATCATGACATAGACCGTCAACAGTAGTAGCAACTATCAATGTATACAATGCATGCGTCACTGTTGAAAAATTACCGACAAGGCAATGGTTGTCTATGGCATTCGTGTCCTCCTATGTATTTTCCACAGAGCAGTTTCACCGATGTCTCCTTCCTTGCCTATTCACTTTCCCAGTCATAATGTAAAAACTATAGATAAAAGCCTTTTTCGTCAAACTTATGCTAAGATTGTATAAACAACTTGTGTTTTCATTTTGCACCTGTATTTGTTTTTTACGACTCAGCAGTTGACATAATATGAAAGAAACTTGCAACGTGCCTTGTTCATATTTTTTACTGAATGCCTAAAATGTGTTTTGTAACACTCATATTCATGTCTTCCTCTGTGATAACGACAAAGAAATAAGCAGTAAGTAATCTTCGCAATTAAATGTCTTCTTTGTTTTCTTTCATATGGCATTCAGGCACTTTGGCATGATATTTCCTGCCTAATCTGTGCGACAGCATGTCCTCAGGGTTGCTGGAATTCCGCACATAAAAATACTGCACCCTAAACATATGTTGACTTATTGTAGTCATTGCTTACACAGAGAAGAACCACATTATTCAACGCTCTAAAAAGTGCGGTATGTATATCACATGTGTTGGAAGCTTTGGGATTTGAAAAGTGTGTTTTTGGTCTTACGGACATGCACGAGAGTGTTATGACATTTTTATAGCGTGGCTGTTCCAACACCACTTGTTTATGTATTTACGAATGCGTTGATAAAGGACTGTTAGGAAACAGTTTTTGTGCATAGACAATAGTAATGGAATTTTTCACACCATACCAGAGCTTTTTTCCTAGCCAGAAGCTTCCGGGCGGTTCCTGTAACAGGTCAACATGCCTTTTGGTAATAACGCACACACAGTAGTATATATTCTCTGCGCACGTCGCATGAAACTCAACACGTCACACAGCATTGTTGCCATCACGTTGTTGGTATGTTGACATTACATTGCTGGTTTGTTGCGAAAACATTGCAGTGATGTTGAAAATGCGATCCTGGACGTTGCCATATCGTCCTGAATGTTACATGCAACGTTATCATGTGACAAAAAAGAGGACATTAGGCGCTTTTAGGCAACGTTGCTGACTGACATCTGGGCACTTTCATTCAATGTGGGGATAAATTTCTGTGTTATTTGGGTACTCGGCTGCTGACCCGCAGGTCGCGGGAACAAATGCCGGCTGCGGCGGCTGCATTTTCGATGGAGGCGAAAATATTGTAGGCCCGTGTGCTCAGGTTTGGGTGCATGGTAAGGAACCCCAGGCAATCGAAATTTCCGTAGCCCTCCACTACGGCATCTATCATAGTCATATGGTGGTTTTGGAACGTTAAAAACTACATATAATGAACATTGAACTAACCTACGTGGCTTCACAATACATTGCGGAGCTGATGTGTATACGCAGATGGCAGTCATTAAAAGCGCAAGTATTCACGTATTTTCAACAAACACTTCGTGTCCAGCAAAATGAAATAGGACTGGACGTGTTACGGAAGGGTCTGTTAGTTTACTTATGCAGAAAACGTGCAAAGACGTAGTGTTCTTTCTTGCTAACGCGTTAATATTGAGACTAGCACAGCTCAGGAAACAAGACTTACCATCCTTAAGAGGGGTGCTCCTCGATTGCGGTTGTCAGCGCGACAGCCTATGGGCATTGCTAACATATAAGAAGTGTCGTGTCTTTATAGCGAAAGCCTTATATGCCCCATATACCAAGAAATTTGACCGTCAGAAACGAGTGACGCAGAATATGATCAGCCCACGTTAGTGTAAGCATATGACAGCATATGACATCCCAATGATGTTACAGATCGCCAAAACTTGCGACACCATTATTACATCACAATGGCATGAAGTAACATGAAGACATCAAAGTTTATTCAAACTTTAATGAAGCGTACGTTCAGTAGCACGTGTGGCTATGCCAAGAGAGGCCTTATCGAGTTGCGTCACGCCAACTATGGCGCTCGCATATATTTCGCCTTAACACTTCACCGAATGTTAGCCACGTCTTAAGCAGCTAACCCTGGGATGGCTCGATAACCATGCTCACGTCACTTTTTCATCATTCCTACCCAAAGCTAGCTTTACTTGCTGTAGTAGCAAATGTACACAAGGCTGTTCTATGTAGAATTAAAAGATGGAAGTAATTGTGCAAATGTATTTACAATATTGTGTGCAAGATCTGCTCTTGTACGTGAAATGCAACGCCACCATTTCTTATAGCACTCACATTAAGTTGTCATTGTCCTTGCTGGTATTTGGCAAGAGTAACTACAAGAGAATTACTGAGAAAATCTTGCCAATTATTTAACTTTAGATGTGTCATGATGCTGGCTGATTGGTATAAGTTAGTATAAAAAGCGCGAAAATTGAGACAAGACATAATTGAAATACATGTGTTCAAAAATATTTGGTAGTGATGATAAAAGTTGAAGAATTGCATCTTACAAGTGATCAATTATTTTTGAACAATTCATCGGTATGTGTTTCATGGCAGCAAATAATATTAGTAATAATGCGCAATTATGAAATGACGTTAAAGTAAGGACAATTGGCAGCTTCTTCAAGTTTTATGTACAATAACTAGGGAATCAAACCAGACATCTCTAGTTCTTTTTCAGTACAACTAATGAACGCAATTGCTCGAGACAACCGCGTCATATGTTGAAGAAAATTCGGACGCAGCAAGTAATACTGGCTCTGATGTGAATATGCGAGTCAAAATTAAGCCATTATTAAGCGTTTTGTGAACGCTTGAAGTTAAATAACGAACACAGGCTGCCTCACAAGTTCACGAGGTCACCCAGACTCATATGAACTGAAATCAAGCCGCGAGTCTTCGTGAGCCCGGGTTATTAATGTTTTGGGGAGTACGAGTGTGAGTAAGTTCGGTTAACAACGTTTTTCTGAGTATGAGTGCCAGTGAGCACGGCTCAGCAAATTTTCGGTGAGTTAGAGTCCAGACTGCAAGACATATTTCTTGAGTGAGTCTGAGTGAGGTTCACCTTTTTGGCTGACCTATCCTAAGCTTTCACATTTCAGTCCATGAGTACTCTACAGTCACGAGCATTCTCAGGGTGAACACGGGGCCTACGCCACGTGGTAGTGGGACCGATGCCTAGATACATCAACACGCGAAGCTTAGCGCATTTGTAAATCGTTAGCAGGCATGGCTATTTAACTAGACACTTTTAGTTGAGTGTACGTAACGAGCCCGCGTACGGGGCACGATACGTTGCGTACGCTGCATGCGAAGCGCTCAACGACACCATTAGTTCCTCGTATTGATCATACCGAGATACGTTTGGTTCAACTGGACGTATGTTATTAGAAATAAAACAGTTTTGGGTGCTTCATAGCGCCCTCGCGTGGTAGTGGCCGTCATATTGGCCATAGCATCCAAGCCAAGGCGAATCAAATTCTGGATCCATGGTTTACGTCGGTTTGTTCAGTTACGCGATTTTTGCATGACCGTGCGCTTTTACCGTGTGTTTGGCCACGTTGTCTGCGTTTAGACAGACTGTGTTGAACATTGCTACTGTGCCCTTTTACTCTAGCCTCACCGTGTTGAATTCTGCTGTGTGTGCGCGCTATTCTCGTGGTGTGGTGCTTTGCGCAGTTGCCGTGGAAGTAGCGCTTTTGCCCAGCTCGGCTCGCGCGCCTAAGGATGCCTCTGTTGGGCGTGTTATCAAGTGCGTGCTTATTGTCAGTCCTGAGGTGCGCGGACAGTGAGGACTTCATGTTGTAGCATAAAAAGTGGCAGCTGCTAAAGCATCAGTTTACGGTTGAGCAGCTTAAAGACGAAATGAAGCGAAGCAGGGAGCCTAAATTGGTCAGGTACCGTTCCCAATGTAGGCTTTTTGACATCGACGCAATAGACTCTACAACGTTTAAACACATGTTTCGGTTCCATAAACATGACTTCAACGATCTCTGTAGTGCCTTGCTGGTGCCGCGGGAGATCACCACAACACAAAACTTGAGGTTGTGTGGCCGAGAGGCTCAGTGCGTGTTGCTGCGGAGGCTGGCGTATAACAACAGGTGGTGTGACTTACAGGGGATTTTCGGGCGTCACTCATCACTCATGTCAAGTGCTACTTCGCGTCTCATGGACAATGTCCTGAGCACCTTCCTACAACTGCTGACGGACGTGAAAAACCACAAATGGTTATCGCCTGCCACACTGAAGGAACTCGACTGCGTAAGTCAGCGCTAATATACTACCCCCCTTCCTGACTGAACTATAATTAGTTTTGTTTCAATTAGGCAAGACTGCTGCAAGTATTTTTTTGTTTTCTGAAAGCAGGCGTTGCGTGATGCCGTGTTCTTGACTGGGTAGGGAGAGTCGCTGAAAACAAATGTGGCTTGAACTCCCGATCATTTAGTGGGCAAAGTAAGGTAAAACGGGCATTCTGTGGAAACAATGTTGCCCCCTTCATCATTTACCGCAACTTCTGGTCATGGACGCCAAATAACGTACGTATTAATAATTAGGAGGCGTGCCAGATGTTATTGTTTTACTTGGCATTCCAGTTATCACCATTAGGCTACAACAAAATTTAATATTCACTTCGTTGTAGAGGTTGAAGGGCTACAAATCTTCCAATTTTGTTAATTTGTAACTAAGAATACGTGGCTAACTGTGGCGTATATTTTTGTTTTAAGAGTGATAATCACTAGAGGTTATTAGTATACAATATAAAGCACATCATTTTAGGTACATCATAGCAATATAAAGAAAGTTGCTATTTTTGATAAATAATATTTATAAAAAGTGGGTCCCACGCCAACATTCTATGCTCATGTTTGACTCGTTAGATTTTTTGTACTTTTTAGGGGCATGAAAAATGCTGCTAGGGCCTAGGCAATGAACGAAAAGAAATAAAAATGATGAATACTAAAAACATAGTCGATAAATACTCCGAACAGTATGCACTAGCATTATGGGCTCATTCGTATATCTGACAGCCATATTCTATGTTGCAGCACAATTTAGCTTATTGAGGTGCAATAGACACCTGATAATGTGACAAAGCATGCAAAATATTAATGGGAAATATTCATATTAGCAAAGGCTTGTGTCAGTTCGCGTGCAAAATATACCACAAATGTAATTTCTGAAAAAATAAATAGAACAGTCTTTTTGCCCAATTTTGCCATTTCTGCCAATAAAAAAGTCCTGATTATTTGTGAGGCAAGTTTTGCATTGTAAAAACCTATCTTGATCTGATTTTGTTTAAAATATTAAATCTGCTTCAGCTGCCATTACTGAAATGATAGACAATGCGAACAAAGGAAAATTTGGTGGCTTACAGGCTCACATATGTGTCTATGATTGTGAACAACACATTTACCACGTTACAGGTTCACCTGGAGAGTACTTAATTACTTTATGATTAAAATGACTTGTTTACAATGCTTTTAGATCAATCTTACATCTTCACACCTCACATGATCTATAAATAACCAACAAAACACTCTATATAAAGCTAATGCTATGATGCAGACAAGACTGGTGCTTTGAGTTTCAGTCTCATAGGTGATGGGTGGTCTAACATTTTTGCATGTATGTTTAAAAAAAAGAACTGCCTAGCCACAAGTTTTCGAATAACTTATACAATAACAAGGCCATAAAGCAAAAATCACACTTTGAAAACATTTTTTTTCACTTGCCCTCATACCTAAACATGCCATGTCTAGTTATCCTAGTCTTGCTAATTCGTTCTACTGTATTGTTAGTGCTATAATAAATAATTCGTGCCCCCCACACACAAACTGCTTCGCATTACAGGGAAGGCTTTATCTCCAAGTGTTATCCCGTGCTTTTTTCCAATGTGCAAAGATAATTTCATAGACATCTGAATGTCATATGCGTGTGAATATAATTTGAAAAAGTGCATGCCTCATCATTCTTTGCTGCAGGCTGTTGCAAACAAAGGTTCTCCCCTGCCCAATTGCGGCGCTTTCATCGACGGCACTGGTCGTCGAATTCGGCGTCCAAAACAAAACCAGAAACTCTACTATTTCGGCCACAAGTGAATGCACATGGTGAAATACCAATCGTTGATGTGCCCCAATGGCATTGTGTGCCAGCTTGACGGGCACTATCTTGGTAGCTGGCATGACGCAAATAAGTTTTTCTGTTCATCCACAACACACACTTCACTGTCGAAGCAACTGTTATTGTACGATACGAGGAAGTGCGGAGGTATTCTACAACCTCTTTGTTACGGAGTGCACTCGAAATGATAGAAGAAGTCAGAAAAACTTTGGAGAGCATGCAAAGAGGCAAAGCTGCTGGTGAGGATCAGGTAACATCAATTCTGCTACAAGATGGAGGACAGATGGAGGACTCCTCTTTCTGTATCAGAAAGAAATCAGAAAATAAACTAAACTAAAAAAACTAGCCACCCTGTTTACGAGGTGTTTCCTGACGGGAAGGGTACCAGAAGAACGCTAACATCATCTTAATACATAACAAAGCAGATGACAAGGACTTGAAGAATTACAGGCCGATTTGCTTGCTCTCTGTAGTATACAAGCAACTTACAAAGGTAATTGTTAACAGAGTAAAGAAAACATTAGAATTCAATTAACCAAACGAACAAGGAGGATTTCGAACAGGCTACTCAACAATCGACTACATTCATACTATGAATCAGGTAATAGAGAAATGCTCAGAATATAACCAACCACTATACATAGCCTTAATAGATTACGAGAAGGCGTTTGATTCAGTAGAAATATCAGCCGTCATGCAGACACTGCGGAATCAGGGCGTCGATGAAGTATATATAAACATCCTGGAAGAAATCTACAGGGGATCAACTGCTACCATAGTGCTTAATAAAGAAAGCAACAGAATATCAATCAAGAAAGGTGTAAGACAGGGAGACAAAATCTCCCCAATGCTATTTATCGCGTGCTTACAGGTGGTATTCAGAAGCCTACAATGGGAACAGTTAGGGATAAAAGTTAATGGAGAGTACCTTAGTAACCTGCGCTTCGCCGAAAACATTGCATTGCTGAGTAACTCAGTGACGAATTGCAACTCATGATTATAGAGTTAGACAAGGAGAGCAGAAAGGTGGGTGTTAAAATGAATCGGCAGAAAACGAAAGTAATGTACAACAACCTCGGAAAAGAGCAGCGGTTCGAGATAGGTAATAGTGCACTTCAAGTTGTAAAAGGCTATGTATATTTAGGGCAGGTAATAACCGCGGAGTCAAACCACGAGATTGAAGTAACTAGAAGAATAAGAATAGGGTGGAGCACATTTGGCAAGCACTCTCAAATTATGTCAGGTAGATTGCCACTAGCCCTCAAGAGAAAGGTGTATAACAGCTGTATCTAGCCGGTACTTAGCTACGGAGCAGAAACCTGGAGACTTACAAAGAGAGTTCAGCTTAAATTGAGGACGACGCAGCGAGCAATGGAAAGAAAAATGGTAGGTGTAACCTTAAGAGTCAAGGAGAGAGCAGAGTGGATTAGGGAACAAACGGGGGTTAAGGATATCATAGCTGAAATCAAGAGGAAGAAATGAACATAGGCCGGGCATGTAGCGCGTAGACAGGATAACTACTGGTCGTTAAGGGTAACTAACTGGATTCCCAGAGAAGGCAAGCAAGTTAGGGAGAGACAGAAGGTTAGGTGGGAAGATGAGATTAAGAAGTTTGCGGGTATAAATTGGCAGCAGCAAGCACAGGACCGGGTTAACTGGCGGAACATTGGAGAGGCCTTTGTCCTGCAGTGGACGTAGTCAGGCCGATGATGATGATGTTGATGATAATGAACCCTTACCGATGGCAGGTGTGTCAATAATCAAAAGAAATTTTCATTAATGTGCATGATGATACAATATGCATTGCCACACAGGTATTTCTGGGACACAAGGACAATGACTGGAGCCATATCTGCAGCTGAATAGCACCTTAGTCGCATGTCGCTCCTATGCATTGTTCATTACCATGCAGTGACCATCGGGCGAAAATTTGTTAAACTTACCACAAGAGTATTGTCCTTGACCTGTGTTTCAAAACACATAATTAGCCTGTGTATCTCATTTGTTTAGCAGCTAATTCGTTTCTTGTCACGTCGAAACCAGCCAAGCAAACGTAAACAATTATTCGAGTTTGTCTGCTCAGTGTGGCATTTGAGAAAGAAAGTTTTTCAGAAAGTCAGGATATTTATGAACTTGGTCTACTTGCGGCACAGATTGCTGTGTTATATTAAATTTGCAAATGTAGAACTTTGATACGCGTTATTTTTTCGAGAGAGGGGGCAGCGATTACCACGAAACAATGTTCACGCATGAAAGTTCTGCATTCCAGTTTGCAGCTCATACAGCTCACAAGACCAAGAAAATATTATGTCATACAACATACTCAAAGCTATATGACTTTATAAAGCCAGAATTGTTAAATTTGCTGTAATTATGCAAGTAAAGTGTGCACTGGATAATGACACGGGGCACAAAGTTTCATGTTAAAAAGTTTATGTAAAATCAGGCAATGAAGTAGTTCTATTTACATTCCCATATCAATGACAAAGAAAGGCAGCAGCATCTAGGAACATTTTGACGGGATGTCCACTGTTTAGGAAAAAAGCGTATGCAATTTTTGTTAGAAACAGTTACAAGTACGAACATTTTTTACATGCAGACGTCCCAAAAATAACACCTAAAAATCTCAAGAAGTACATGTATTTTCTTGTTCACATTTCCCTTTCTATGCAGGAATATCCCGAGAAAGCGGAGTATATACAAAGTTCGAGAGGCTCACTGGAAATGAGGACTTCGTGGTTTACGAGGACCCTGCGTACCCACTTTGCCCACTTCTAATGAAGCCATATGGTGGCTCACATCTGTCGCCTGCTCAGCAGGTGTTCAACTGTGGAATGAGTGCTGTCCGCGAGGCCGTAGAGTGGGAATTCGGAAAATTCCTTGCAGAATTTGCATTCTTGGACAAAAAAATCAGAAGCTTCTGGGGAAGCAAGTGGCTGCAATGTATAAAGTGGCCAGCATACTGTCAAACTGCCGCAAAACTATTTATGACAGTTAAGTGTCCAGCTATTCCAGTCTGCAACCACCTAAACTGCAAGAACATTTGAAGCCAATGTGTCAATGCTTACCTGTCATGTGTTTTCTGCATGCCTTACAGTAAGTGAAGTTTACTAAGAAGCAAAACAATTCTTCGTGTGCTACAGAAAAGCACAATTTCACCCTCCTGAAAACAACTGCTTTAGCAACACGACGCTGCGTAAGCGAGAAAATGCACGAGAAGGAAATGTGGATGGTGACGCGACCTTGTCATTCCCGCACCAAACACTGTGAGTGAAGAAATTTCGAAGCTGTCTACTGGGTTCTTTGTAGCTTCCGACTGGTGAAAAAAAGTACATTGTAATCTGTGGGTGCCATATTCTCAACATACAAGCTTTAAAAAATTTCATCGATACAATGCTACAAAAATACCAACAATATATTTTGGAATTCTTTACGACGTGCATTGCGGTTTTGACGCAAACTTAAAGAATGAAACCACAATTTTGATGTTTTTCATTGACAATGAATTTATGCTAGTGAAACATGTGGCATTCAGGTTCTTAAAGTGCATGTTGTCAATCGAAACAAAGTCAATGTTCCTCTTCTTTGTCCCTTTAATAACACATCTCCATGTACTTGTTTGGATATTATGAAAAATCCAGGTAAACCGCCACACATTAGAAATTGCAAGGACACATTACAATCACTCACTCGTGTACGTGTTAATGTTCCCCTGTCCTACCTTAGCATACTACTGCAAGTGCTGTCGGATTACTTCTTTATGCCCGCGTCTTCAGTTCACATTCGGCAGCTCATCGTTGCTCATATGTGCTTTTGTTCTAATGTGTATTTTTTATCTATTTGTCGACAGAAACAACAGACTGTATAGTATTGTAATGTGATGTCCCTACTCCTGCCAGGGCTCCCAACAGGCATCCGGTAGCATAAAAAAAAAGTAGTCTCTCCATTAACAACGCACAGTGTCTCACTGGTACTGCAAGCCATATCCTAGGTTTAACTCAATTGCTTGATTAGTGAAATACTGCTGTTTAGAATAGCAACACTACAGGTATTTTTATAAAATATTTACATTTCACTCTACATTTATTAGCTAGTGGAGTCCTTTTAAAATAATTTCATTTAGGAGTGGTGAAAGTCATGTACTAGGGCCCCACTGGGAAAATGCCGTGACTTCGGATCTCTTTACTATTCATTGAAGGGACCCTGGAACTATGTAACTTCGTGTTCTGCCTGCTGGTTGCTCCCATACTTAGGAATCTAAATTTCTTTCATAACTTGTCGTATGGCAAAGTTTTCACATTGCTATGTTTTCTATGCATAGGTATAGCCAATAAGAACTATCATGCAATGTCTTGCACAGAGTGACATGGCACCTCTTTCAAGTGCTGTTCTTTTCTTGATTGCATGAAAAGTGTAATCACTTTATTTGGCCAGCATTACACCAAGCTGTGATTGTGTATTGCACGTTTGCATATTCTAATGCAGTTTTTACGACACTTCAATGTGTATGAAATGTAGACATCCGACTTATGTCTGCTTGGCTGGATATGTAAACTGGGTGACGATTTAAACTCCAACCAAAAAGCACATGAAGATGCGTAAACCCGACGTTCCGAAAGAAACTAGGTTTCTTCCTCAGAGGGACTTGGGCTACGTTGCAGCAGCGCCTTATTATCATTTTATTCTTGCCAATAACGATTGAAAATGTATTTTTTAGGTGCATGACTAGATGAAGTTTCTGCATTGGGGTTAGTGTGCTTGAAAGCAAGCTTGCTGCCATGTTGAGAATTTCACTTTCCTGGCCTGCGTACATCTCCACAATAAACTGGTCCACTCTGAAACAAGGTATTGTTTTACAGAGAAAATGTCATGGATCACGCAATCTGACTGCGTTATATTGTTTGTGTTATGGTGAAGCTTCAGTAAGTTGTGACTGTGTGAGAAGGCAGTGCGATATATCGTCATTATGTGATGAAGACAGGAATTTTTTACTTCTTTAATGAGGCATTACCTGGAATTCAACTGTGGAGCCTCCAAGAAAAGTTGGCCAACTTAAATTTTCTACAGTAACTTCTGTCTGGAAATATCTGCCCTCTAGAGGATCACTCTTTGAAGATAGCCTGACACACTTGTGATGAAGCAGTAGTGTCGATTTTACCAAGTACAATTCATTTAGGAGGAGTTTAATTTCTTAAAACTGCCTTGGGCGGAATAAATTTTCTTCGGGTGGTCGTGCTTATTGTGATTGAGTGCATGAACTGTGGTTTTTTGTTATAACATATGCAATGCGTCGTTTACAGAGGACTTCTTGTTGTTGTTTTATATGCTATTTGTTTCTGCTTTCTCACTTATGATTGATTGATGTATCCCTGATTATGACATAGAAATGGTTCACACTATGTATGAATGATTTTCAACACATTCCATCTGTTGTGATTGCTGCTTATGAAGTTACGATCTGCCTCAATGCACAGCACACTACAAGTAAACACGTATCATGTGTCACAATAAAATCATAATGAGATCTAAAAGACATTCGTTAGAGAAAAGCTTGGAGAATGTTTATAGAAGTAATTATGTTAAAAAATGGGCAGAAAGATAACTTTGCCAAGGACAGGGAACGAACCTGTGACCTTCAAATAATACATCCCATACTCCCCCAACTGAGCTACTATGGCGCCTATTCCCGTGTCTGCATTTTGGGGTATATATGAGCATATAAGGTGGGAATGTCAGTCAGTGCTTTTTTTTCTCAGTCATTTCTGCTTGTGCACTTTTGTTTCTTCACATTTACATTACAATTACTTCTATTCACATCCCATTTACTTTTCTTGGCATGATTGCTTATTAGATCTCTTTATAAATTCAGTTTGACGCACGATGTATATTTACTAAAGTTGCACTATGCTATGTATTGTTACATATCATAATGTGTTGAACAAAGAAAAGTGAGCCCTTGATGAACACATCTTTTCTGAATTGGCCCGAACAGTTGTTTATTTGATGTTAAAATAGTACACTGAAATGATGGTAGTCAATATGGAAGCCAAGACTTCCTCTGCGTACATGGGAAGGCTGGGCGCAGAGATACCCGAAAAAAGTATTCCGAAATACAGATATGCAAATACACGGTTCGGAAGTCTAAAGTACAGATACTGAGGTACATTTGTAATTGACGTAACAGGATATTTGAGATATACTTTTGCAAAAAAAACAAAAAAATATTCCGGAATACATATACAGCGATACAGATAGAAATACTTTTCTCAATGTCGGGTATTGTCATACTCTGTACAGACATTTGTTGTGTGCAACATAATGTTTAAAATTTGCAGCGCATTAAAACATGCAATGAACTTTATTCATTATTTTATCATAGTTTTTTGAGAGTTTTTTGAGACTCTGAGTGCCATCGAGGCAGTACCAAGAAGACTTACATGGTACATAATTGGAACTAACGACATATACACACATATCAGTAGGGTTGAGAGCTGGGCTAGTTGGTGAGACATCATTTAACAATATGGTGTAGTAGCGCAATTTTCACGGAGACGAAGAGGACAAGAACACACGACACTCGCTACACTCGCAACTAATTTTATTTCAGAAGCAGCACTTCATATATAACCCATAACCCTAGCGACACAGAAAAGAACTACGAACATTGAATCATTGCCAACAGAAGCTTTTGCGCAGACTCAAGTGATAGTACACGGCAGTTACGCTTACACTTTAAGATGACATAACTAAAACAGCCCTGGGTAACATCACACCAAAAAACCAAAAAATTTTGCGGGAATTCACACGTGTTTGAAACAAAACTTTTGAAATGACAAAAAGGAGAGGAGTGTAAGCGTAACTGCCGTGTACTATCACTTGAGTCTGCGCAAAAGCTTCTGTTGGCAATGATTCAATGTTCGTAGTTCTTTTCTGTGTCGCTAGGGTTATGGGTTATATATGAAGTGCTGCTTCTGAAATAAAATTAGTTGCGAGTGTAGCGAGTGTCGTGTGTTCTTGTCCTCTTCGTCCCCGTGAAAATTGCGCTACTACACCATATGGTTAAATGACACACATACAACTATGCAGTACGAGAGCAAAAATCAAGCGCACTTCACACCAAAATCAGGATACTTGGTGGCAACGGCATTAGCTATGCTAGAAGTAGCATCGTTGAGCGAAGTGCTGGAACCATAAATAAACGAATTGAGAAAAGTATGTTTTCATTCACAGCGTTCACCATTTGTCTGTGACTAAAAAATACAAAAAATAATAGGGCTCCTGACTTTCTTGCTCCCGCTGTAATGACGGCGCTTAATTCAACGACCTTCTATTTAGTAGAGTAGCAGTTCAAGCCAGTTGTTTTCCCGTTTTGCTAAAGTGGTCTAGCATGAAGCAGAAGAAACATAAACAATAAAGACGAGCACTTACTTTCAGTTGAAAGTTTAGTGTTTTCTAAAACCATAGAAAAAGCAACAACAAAAAACAAAACAAGGAATAAAAAAACACAAAAAGACCTGCTTCCAATTGCCGTGTATTCACGCTAGTGTCTTTCAAGAATGCTTTGGCGAAAAACGTATCATTGATGGCACACGGCACCACACACCGAGTTCTTTGGGTGATTTGTGGCTTTCGCGACAAACTCCAGTTTTTCAAACGGGCACAGCGAAAAAGAAAAGAGGAAAAAAACAAGAGCAAAAACATTTCTGCTCGTTGAGTTCGCATGAGCGAACACATTTTACAAATGACGCTGCTCGTTGGCACCCGTTGTGCTGTATACAATGCTCCTCACAATGAAAATATCACTGCTGGAATTTAAAATGGCACTATAACATTGTTGCATAGCTCAAGCAGGGGATCATTCAAACACATTCCAGCTCTGTCTGAAGGTGCAAAATTGGATGTGGATAGCAAAGCGACTCGCTCGCTTTCAAGAAGGTAGGAGTCAGTTTCGCTTTCAGCAGAAAATGTAGAAATGGTGGGTGCATATCTTGGCGCAGACTGGCAAAATCACAGTAGAAAACTTTTTTCCCATTGTAAACAAGTCTCAGGTCATCCCCCCCCCCCCCCCCCAAAATAAAATTTTCGAGATACTCGTGTCCTGGATAGTATCGCGATACGGCCGATACATCGTAAAGGTATTTCACTACTGAGATACAAATACAATTTTTCGAAAGTACCTCGACCGAGCAATACACTACTGAAAAGTATCTCTGAAATTCTATCGTGATACTCCTGTATCGCAATGCTGCCCAGCCCTGATACATGGTGACTTTGGATAAATATTTAATTTTAGAGTGCAAAATAAATTATTACTTATAACACAAACAACAAAACAATATTTGGAATTTTGTATCTATGCTTACAGGAATGCACCACAACTTCTTTATGCCACTTCCAACATCTACTGTACAACATTCCTAGGCAGTAGGCCCTGCAGAATGCTTATAAACGCCTCCAGCTGTGCAGCAAGAAGACGACGTTCTTCAGCCCGTTCTCGCCTTTCTTTTTGTTTCTCTTCTGCCCGCATGCGCCTTTCTTCTTTTCTATCTTCTACCCGTGCTCTGCGGTCCTCTTTCCTTTCACGGGTCATCATAATTGCTAGCTGTTTCTCCCAAGCTAGCCGGTTTTCTTATAAAGCAAATTTGCTTTCCTACAAGGCAAGCCTGCGTAATTCTGCCAGCATTTATTTTTCTTTCATGATCTCAGCTGATGCTTCATACTTTTCAGCAAAAAATTCTGGTCATCCAGTTCTTGTTGTCTTTTTTGTGCATGATGGCAGTCATCAAAAATAAATCAGGTAATTTTTTCTAGACACTTCTCATAATTTCTTGCTCCACCTTGTTGCCCTTTGAAAAATATCTCCATTATGCCCTTTGCCTCACGATATGCATTTACTAATTCCAAGATAATTCCTAGCTTTACTATCACATGGTATGCTGTGGCAGCGTTGTGTTGAAATAATTAGAACTAATTATTCACTTGCAAATGCTGGTGACTCCCTGAGTATTCTAATGACACACTTTTGTAAAACACCACCTTCTTAAGTACATCGATGCAATTTCATGTCAGACAAAACATGCTGTCAAACCTGATCCACCGAACCTGCTTTCTCGTTCATTTTACATTGGTTATCGTTACTATTTGCTCCATTTCAAACACAAACCACATACCAGTACATGTGGAAATTTACCTAGATTATCAGCCATGACTGTTCATACTTCATAATTTGAATAAGAGAGAGCTGAGCTAGTCACCATGTATTCATGCTAACAAGAGAGTGTGTGTGAACACAGGTACAAGAGAAAAGACACCAGAAACGTAGTTAGATGTTTTCACTTCTCTTTTGTTTCTGTGTTTGCATGCTTTGTCCTAGCATTATTATATGTGCGCATTACACTCTCCACCACCTTTTTCTTGAGTGCATGTCACACGCATAGCCAGGAATATTTTTCGGGGGAAGCCTACTTATTGAAGGCTCTGAAGAACACCTTCTTTCATTATCTATTTTGGGTAAAACACCCCCTCCATCCAGATTTCGAGGGTAGGGTTACGGCACTTTATCAAGCTACAGGCCTAGTACATATCATAACTTATTGTGTTGTCTCACTTCAACATACTGCTGTGGGGTGATTTGGCTGTGTTGTGGCTACATTATTTTAAAGTCGACTTAAAACAATGCTGAGTGGATTTCACACAACACGGATTGAAGTAAGAACTTGCCACTTTGGGTGAGCCCTTGTAACTGGCATTTGTGCAGGAGTGATTTTCCTGCCAGTACGCCTATTCTCATTATGGGTCGCACACAAAATTCGTCACACCAAAATTGCAACAACTCATATTATACCGAAAATAAAAATATCTAGAACACCTGGGGAAACTTGGTGGGCTAGGGAATGTGCCGCTTCGGCACTCCTACAACCTTCTGTTGCGGAGGCAGCCGCTGCAGTCTCGGTATCCGCATCCCTTGGCCATTCGGCACTCCTACGACCCGCTGTTGCAGGAGTCGCAGCTATATCTGCTGAGCGAGCATGCGTAACCGTAACCGACTGGGGTTCCGTAGAAGCCAGTCAATCTATGCCTAACGCACTTTCACTTATGACGTCGTCCCATTCACGTTCGTCGTCCTCAGGAGTCACCGTGCGAGGCAGCAGCTTCTCCGGCGTAGCATAGACAATGGGGCCTGTAAACAGAGCACTCGAGAGCACATTTTATTGTGGTGTGCTTTCATCATTTATGGTATGTCACCACGCTTGAAAATGCAATAAAACGTGTTTGGAATTTCAATGTTTCAAGCTCCCTGTCCATTCAAAAACATATAGAAAAATGAATTATACGGTTATCTTGAGCGGAAGTTGTGGTCACTGTTTCCACGCTGAGGACGCATCTCAAACCACGACTGTAGGCCCCTGGTTTCACAACACATACCATCTCATCATAAATAGTATTACGTATTCTGAATATGAAGAATAAGTAGTATAAGTATCAGTTAAAGCTTTTGTAAATTGACGTTTGTATTTCTGAACTACTGAGCTGTGGCACATTAAGTCACGCGTTCTCACTCGGCTGCCCAATTTTTTGTATGATACTTCGATCTATTGTACTCGGGAGCTGGAGACAGGGGCACTGTGCACTTCAACTTTTTCTTAGAGGTGTTGACCTAAATTAAGAAAAACATCGACGCCACTTACAGCAACCAAAAAAAAGCAGCAATCGCGAAGCGCACACTTACTAGTAACGCCAATTTCTTCCTCAGTGGTGTCACACTCGTCGTTGAAGGCTGTGCTGCGCTCCGCGTATCTATTTCCGTGCACATCTCTGGCAGCCAATGCCACTTTTCGCACTTGCACGCTTGGATCAGCATGGCAGGCCTTCCTCGACTTCCTCGCTGTGCACACTTTGTACGACGTGCCTTCAATGAGGCTAGAGATGTCTTGGAGCAGTTGGTTACGCTCCGTGTATTCTTCTTCTGTACCGGACCTACGAACATCAATTAATAGCAAGGTCGCACAAAGACTAACGCACCCTACTTTATACCGTGCTCTGAAACAACCATCCAGACTTGTTTTTTTTGTTTCGCTGATCATTCTGCGAGTACCGTGCCAACAATAGGTTCAGGCGCTCGCGCACACAGCGAGCTGTAAAAGGTATTTTTGAGGATTTCTTCGAGGCGCCAAGATATCTCTTGTCACTGCTCCAGATGCCTAAATGGATCGCTTGTTTGTATTTCCGCTAGCAGTGCGATATCGTCCCTCAAAGTAAAATAAACTCGATTCGGGCCGGCTTTGCTGCGGTCTGCATTCGACGCCATTGCTGCCGTTTTGCTACCTGGTTCCTGTTTCAATCGAGATATAGCAAGAGCTCCACGCCACGTACGCTCCGCCTCGTCACGTTTACGCACGCCACAATTTTTTCGGGGGGGTATACGCACGCATCGATGGAATAGATACGTTACGTACTGCGCATGCGCACTTCTCTCCCGCTGCAGTGCCGCGTATCTAAGCTCGTTACGTACGCCCAACTAAAAGTGTCTACTATCACGCGCATCATACGGTAGGTGTGCGGTTTTCTGCAGATGCTTTGAGGTGACATGAGCCGCATCGTGATAAACCTTTTTCGCCGATAACGAACTGCGCACGTGCCGAACTTCGCGTTGGTGTAGATAGGCTTCGCGTATAGGACCATCCTTACGGCACGCAGTTCCGTGTTCAAAATAAGGGTGCTCGTTATTTCAGACCAGCGCCCCGTTGCAGTGGTCTAGTGGCTAAAGTACTCGGCTGCTGACCCGCAGGTCGTAGGATGGAATCCCGCCTTCAGCGGCTGCATTTCCGATGGAGGCGTAAACGTTGTAGGCCCACGTGCTCAGATTTGGGTGCCGTTAAAGAACCCCAGGTGTTGAAAATTTCTGGAGCCCTCCACTACGGCGTCTCTCATATTCATATGGTGGTTTTGGGACGCTAAACCCTCCCATCAATCTATTGCAAACCTGCGGGTATCCTAAATAGGTGGTACCAGATGATGACCGGAGTAAACGCTTCCTCGTAAAGAAGGTGTGGGAATTATCTGTAGAGTCTGCAAGAAGGGGTAATATTTATGTCTGCTGGTAAAGTGAAGCCAGGGCACAAATGAAGTCAAAGGCTGCAAAACTCGTCCGATTCAAACAAATACAATGAGGCCCAAGATAGTACGGAGTGCTCTCAAAGCACAACATTAAAAGGGGGCGCAATTATGGCGTTCTGTCGTATGCTGCCAATGCTCTTGATAGCGTTTATTTTCAGTGTGCACGGGATTGCTATAGAACCGAGTACTTAGATGGCGTGTCACGTTCAAGAACCCCAGGCAGTAAAATTTTCCAGAGCCCCCCTCCTCGCTACGGCGTCCCTCATAGTCACATAGAACGGTCGCGGGACGTAAACCTCGTCAACCGATATATATGCATTGTGGCAATCGTTTCAGCCTAGCGAAAAGTCCTATTCTTTTCAATTCAAATGATTGCTCTACCAGATATTTTATTATTGTACAAATAACAGACACATAATTGAAAGCAAAAACTAGGATTATATTCGGTCAACGGTGGTGTGTTAAGGGAACCAAACTGCGGAAAAAGACATGATGTTACGAATACAAGGTTCAAAGTAAACGTTTATAGCAAACGGAACAACACGAAGCTTTAAAATGCAAACGAAACATGCGTAACAATGGCGCATTCAACCTGTGTTATCACTGCCTCCGAGCTCAAGAAAAGCCTAGTTGATCTGCAGGAGGCCTTTGTCTTACATCCGTCATTTTCCTAACGACTCTTCCGATGGCACTTCTAACGGATCGCGCTTGCCGAAGCCACTCTAACTTGGCGTCGCTGTTTTTTTTTCCTGGACCCCTGCGACGAACACAACGTGATGTCGATCTCCCTTGCTTCCCGCACGTTTTTTCATCCAGCAACTGAAAGAGACTATTTCAACGAAAGCATTGTCACCATCGGGCGCATCGGATGTGTCTATAGCATATTGTCACCCCAGGTACACGCGGTAGCGAGTGGGTAGCTTTTTCAGTATAATAACCACGTAAACAATGAGTGCTACGATGCTCAAGAAATACACTATGATGATATACCAGTGGAAACCGTGTGAACGAAGTGCCAATATTGTGAGCACATAAAAAACACACACGGCGATCGGTATCACAATAAAAAAGCCCAGCAGCTCGATAAGCAGTGATCGCCACAGCCACCTCTTGTTACGCCAAGCCCAACAAAAAAACCGCAGTGCGCTTATAGGTTGGGCAGCCATCTGAAAACGCTCACCGCAGAGTTCGCAGTAGTCCACGTCCCGCTCATTAAGCCAACGCTCGAGGCACGACACATGTACGAAGCCTATCGTGCCAGAGCAGCTGCAGGGAGACACAAGCTGAGCCTTTTGGTCGCCTTCCTGACAGATCCGGCACGTGGTTCCGCTGCTGCCAGCCCCATTGTGGTAGCCATTGGCCATATCAACAGGGACGTTGTGCCACATGGTTCTTCCCCCGAGCTTTTACCTCTTCAGGACTTCACAGCGACGGTGTTTAATTGTCCAGGAACCATACGGTGGCAGCGTGTTTGTCCTCTAGGCTTGAGTTGAATGCTGGCTGGTTGCCGATTGCACTTGACGTTGAAGACTCAATGTCAGGCTGAAATGTAGGCGAACATTTTCGGCAACTGGATGCCGCGAAAAAGAAGGAAACGTGGAAGTGAAGGTTCCTTTGGTGGTTATAGAAATACGACTGCACTCGGTATCTGTATTTCGGACATTGCCGTAACGAAAACACAAGTCTTACTCATCACGCCTACCCGAGTGCACGAGCCTTAACTGCAGGGCACACTGGAATTATGGCACTGGTCAAATGACATAATTTGGTGTTTCTGCACGTAAACGTAGGACAGTGCGCAAAGCGTCCCCATCTGGTTTTTTTACATGTGTCTTGTTTCGTTCGGAGCTAGGCAACCAGTGCAGCGCCTCGGGCTCTTAAATACGAGGCTGCGCAAGCGTGCGCGCTAGCATATTTCCATAGCCCTGTATTCTAAAGATACGTGGCCGATGCTCTATCTAACCACGTCTGCACACTCCAGCAGTTTTTTTATCGATATCATTCCCTTATGATGGTAGAAGTCAAGTGGCTCAGGAAGGTAAGAGTCCTTCGCCGAAGACTTCATTGCCTTATCAGTGCGAAATTTGAATGTTCTGTCACGGGCTTTTGTATCAGTTCGTAAACACAAAACTGTGGAACAGGAACATACAAGTGGCAATTCAATGCTTTGTAGTCATTGGCACATTCACGCATGATGATACGACGGCTGCCTAGCGGATGACCAGAGAAAACGAGAAAGATGGTATCGCAGTGATAAAATGTGGATGCCCCCAGCACCTATTGATGATTTGATTGATATTTGGGGTTTGACGTCCCGAAACGACCATGGATGGATGGATGGATGGATGGATGTGGCTGTACCCTTTAGATCGGGCGGCGGCTAACGCCACCTAGCCATAATACTTAGTGAACTAACCATTACATTTATCTTTTTTTTCCTTTAAATAATGAAGTTGAGGATTCGTACTTCGCAGTGAAGGGTTTAATTTTCACTCGTGCCTTGACTTTAGCCACCAATCAGATAACCTCCTTCTAGTTAAGTCTACCCGCTTAAAGTCTATTTTGCCCTCGCTGTCCCTAAATCCCAGTGCTTTGAAAAACTCTGCGCCATCATCCTGAACTATAGGGTGAAGCCCTTTACAGAACATTATCAAGTGTTCGGCAGTTTCTTCTTCCTCTCCACACGCACTGCATACTGTGTCGACCCCTTCGTATTTGGCCCGATATGTCTTGGTTCGCAGTACTCCCGTCCTGGCCTCAAACAGTAGAGGACTACCCCGAGTATTATCATAGATCCTTTCCTTGGCAATTTCCTGCTTAAAAGTTTGATAGATCTCTAGTGCGGACTTCTTAATCATGCCAATTCTGCACATGTCAGTCTCCGTTTCCTTCACTTTCTTCTTAACCGATATTTCTTTTTGGTTTGGCCACCTGTGGTTTTCTAAGTATTTACCAGTCAATTGCCTGGTTCGCTTCCTCCATTTCGTATCGAGGTTATTCATGTACAAGTAGCTGAAAACCTTCCTAGCCCAACGCTCCTTCCCCATTTCTCTCAATTGCTTCTCAAATTTTATCTTGCTGCTAGCTTCCCTGCCCTCAAACGATGTCCATCCCATATCACCTTGTACTCTCTGATTTGGTGTATTCCCGTGAGCTCCTAAAGGAAGCCTATCTATTCCACGTTGCTTGATTTCTAATCTTGCTTGAGCTTCTGGCCTCATGCACAAGATCACATTGCCGAACGTCAGCCCAGGAACCATGACCCCTTTCCATATTCCTCTCACAACACCATACCTACTGTAATTCCACAGTGCCTTATTTTTCATCACTGCTGCATTCCTGTTACCTTTAGTCGTCACGTATATTTCGTGTTCCCTTAGGTACTCGGTCCCATTGCTTATCCATACTCCAAGATATTTGTATTTATCTGTTATCTCTAGCGTCACCTCCTGTATTCTAAGCTCCCTACCTTCGTTGTCATTGAAAATCATGAATGCTGATTTTTCCCTACTGAATCTAAAATCTAACCTATCTCCCTCATTACCGCAGATGTCCATCAATCTCTGCAAATCTTCCTTGTTGTTGGCCATTAGCACTATATCATCTGCGTACATTAATGCTGGTAGTGCCTGATCAATAAGTTTTCCTTGTTTGACTAAAGAGAGGTTGAAGCCCAGTCCACTTCCCTCTAATTTTGCCTCTAATTCTTGTAGGTACATCATGAATAATAAGGGTGACAGGGGGCACCCCTGCCTAAGCCCCTGTTTTACCTCTGCAGGCTTTGATACCTGTTTTTCCCACTTTATAACTACCTTGTTACCTTTATAGACACCCTTTAAAAGATTTGTGACTACATGTTCCACGCCTAGTGTGTCCAGTATTCCCCACAATTCCTCTTGAACCACGCTATCGTACGCTCCCTTGATATCCAAAAATGCTAGCCACAGGGTCTTGTGTTCTTTTTGTGCTATTTCGATGCACTGCGTCAGTGAGAATAGATTGTCTTCTAACCTCCTGTGTTTCCGAAACCCATTCTGCAGTTCCCCCAGCACCCCCTCATCCTCTATCCACGCCTGCAGTCTTTCCTTTATAATCTGCATCGCCAGCCTGTAGACCACTGATGTCATGGTTATAGGACGGTAGTTGTTTATGTCAGCTTTGTCCCCCTTTCCTTTATAGATCATGCTCATCCTGCTAAGTTTCCATCCATCGGGAACTCCACCATCGATTATTATTGTACTCACTGCCTCTCTCAAAGCCTGCTTAGACTTCGGACCTAATGTTTTTATCAGCCTAATTGGAATGCCATCTCGGCCTGTTGACGTACTACTAGGAACCCTTTTCTCAGCCCTTTCCCACTCTTGTTGTGAAAATGGAGCCATTGCACCACTTGATTCGTCTTTGTCTATTGTGGTGCCTAAAGCACTTCTTTGTTGAAATTTTTCTGTCACTCTTGTTCTTATATATTCAATAGCTTCGTCCCCTTCTAGCCTAGCACCTTGGGCTGTAGTTATAAAGTTCTGCTCTAGGCTCGTCTCATTCCTTAGGGAGTTTAGATGGTTCCAGAATTTCGCAGCTGCCTTTCTATCTTTTTTATGTACTTCTGCCAGCCACTGAGCTCCCTTCCTTCTAATCTTTTCATTGATCAGAAGGGATGCATCCCTTCTACAGCTTAGAAAGGTTGCCCATTTTCTTTCCACATCATCTGTCGGTTCACCCCGCTGCTTAGCATGTCTGTGTTCCCTAGAGGCTTCCTGACGTTTTGCTATGGCTCTCTTAACTTCCTCATCCCACCAACTTTTGGGTTTGTGTCTTCTTTTCCGGGGTGACTTGTCACGCGTCTTAGCAAGCTCTATCTCAAAGAGTCTAATTAGGTTCGTGTATGTCCACACTGTCTTATTATCCTCCGTGATTACTTTCTCAATTTGTTTAGTGGCTATTTCAATTTGCCTTTCTGGATAAAAATTTTCCTGTAGTTGCTCATCTTGTCTCCTTCCCACTTTCACTGCTCTTCCAAAAATTAGCTTGATACGTTTGTGATCGCTACCCAGACTTCTGGAGCCACCTTCATCTATGTGCATTTCCCTGAGCTTATCATACATCCTATGTGACATCAGTGCATAATCTATCGTCGACTGAAGCCTTCCTACCTCCCATGTTATTTGCCCTTCACACTTCTCGGTACTGTTGCAAATGATCAAATCAAGCCTTTCACACATATCCATGATCATTTTGCCTGTCGGGTCGGTATACCCATCTATATCTTCTATGTGCGCATTCATGTCTCCTTGTATAATTATCTTGCACTCTCTTCCTAACTCCTGAATGTCCTTTGATATACACTCTACCATTGCCTGGTTTTCCTCTCTGGCCTTTGCTCCCGTCCACAAGTACACGAAACCAAGGAGTGTCATTTGACCTGCCACTTTCCCTTTTAGCCATAAATGTTCCTTGCACTCCTGCTTGACCCTTTGCCAGTCTGTACTTTTATGAATGAATGCCCCAATACCACCCCCCTTTCTGCTGCCTTCTGTTCTATTACAATACTCCCACGCGTAGTCCGGATTGTTCGGAGGTTGTTCCATGTCCCTGAGATGTGTTTCTACAAAACCGTATACCATCGGCCTCTCTTCCCTTAGCTGTTCTTCTATCTCTTCCCACTTCAGCCTGTTCCTACCACCCTGCATGTTAATATACACTATGTCTAAGTTGGCTCGGCGCTCGTGGCTACGTCTATTTATGCCCCGGACTCTACGTATCTTAGATATTGGTGCCACTTTGGAATCGTATCTGTCCATACCACCTGTCGAAGAGTCTCCCTGGTTGTTTTCCTCGTTACTAGCTATCCTGCACCCCGAAGGGCTCGCTTGCCCCCCAAAAAAGCTACTGCGCGTCCTGCAAGTCGCCAACCCACCTCATGACCTAGCCGCCCATCGAAGTGAATTCTGTCTCGTTGAAAACCCCCCCACCTATGCACCTCTCTGTTTATTTCCACCACCTCAAAGCCTTTCTCTCGACTCATCCGCCATATCTCATGGTTTGCGTTGACCACCGCTCTTTGCAGGTTGCTATCACGCACCGGTACCTCCGGTATCGTGCATATAACTACCTGCACCTTAGGAGAAGTGGCGCGCATGTCATCGACGCCTTTCGCCACTGTGGCTGCTAGTCCTGCTGCATCTTCATTTAGGACATCGTTTAAACCGCCTGAAATTATCACGAGGTTGCGTCTATCAGCTGTCGTTTTGAGCTTTGCGCTCGCTTGCTTCATGACTGCTTCCAGCTTGCGTCCTGGGAACGCCCCTACTGCAACCCTCTTGTCACCTCTTACCCTCTCTTTGATGGCTTCTGTGCATCGATTTAAATTTGAGTCCCCGGCGATTATCACATGCTGTGACTTTTCTGCTGGAGCGTTCTGCACCTGGGGGCTACTTGCACCTGTGACGCCGGCTCTTTTGTTCCCTTCCTGCCCCACCACTACCTCGCTGAAGCTGGGCCTTGCCACAGTTGAACCGGCTAAACCTGTTTTTTCCAAGCTTGCTTGCTTTTCATTCTCCACCGTTCTGGTTGCCGGTTCCCCACTGTTCTCTCGATAGGTCGCTTCTTTGTTCAGCTTCGCTAGCACTTCCTCGGCGGACTTCAGTCTTTCTCCCACTGCCCTCGTTTTTTCTTGCTCTGTCGCCAACGCAGTCTCGAGTTTGGCGATTCTCATCAGCAGTTCACTCTGGGCAACCATCATTTTCTCCATTTTTTCGTCGACCTCACATTGCCTACACTTCGCGTCAGCCTCTTCTCCATCCGCTTCTACGCTTGGGTCCACTTTCAAACACACTCCACATCCTGAACACTTTACAGTCTGTTTAACCATGCCTTTCTGACACCAATTGTCCCTATACTCGATAATTACTAAACTCGAGCCCTGCACTACGAAAAAAAAAGAAAGTCCAAGCTCTACTACAAAAATTTGCGTGTTCAATGTACGCGCACCTCCCCAACGGGGTGGCGAAAGAAAAAAACAACAACAAAAAATTCAAACACACACACCCGCACTAACCAATAAATACCTGGTGACTGGCCCCCGAAAAAGCAGTACCATAAAATAAGTGCTACGAAGATTTCAACCGCTGCCTTATAATTATAAAGACAAGCTCAAAACATGCAACAACACTTATCTGCGCAGTCGATCCGGAGCGCTCAAAAAACACGTCCATCCACCTTGACAGCCTGAACTGAACCTCTTCTTTTTGTACCATATCTTTGCTTTTTGTACCTTATCATTGTAAGAGACGCCGTAGTGGAGGGCTCTGAAAATTTCGGCCAACTGGGGTTTTTTAACGTGCACCCAAGTCTGAGCACATGGGCCTGCAACATTTCCGCCTCCATCAGAAATGCAGCCGGGATTCGATCCCGCAACCTACGGTTAAGCAACCGAGTACCTTAGCCACTATACCCCCGCGGCGGGGCATTCAGCAACTATAAGTGCTGGAAAAACAAGCCTGGTGATTCGACTGTGTGGTGAGTATAGTATGTGCAAACTGCTCCTCTGATGAAAAAAAAAGTGGTCATGGTTACCCGCTTTTTCTCTGGAGTCGTTCACAATACGGGGAATAACCAAGCTATATGTAAAATGGTTGCTTAACTTCCATAGAAGCGCTGGTATCAAGTAGCTAATGGCTCTTTTCCACAGTCACCATCTGTGTATAGCGAGACAACCAACAGCAAGCGAAAATGTAAAATATAATGTCATAACCGGAAACGCCAGTGACGTCGGGCATTTGCAGAACATGGCACAGAATTGAGGTTTTTATTAATTGCAGGTAGTTTTCATGTCTTTCAAACTACGCGATTTTATGGCGTGTTAGTTGTTCGACACATGCGTGAGCGAGAGAAAAAGAAGGTCGACGAAAAGATTAGTGAAGCAAGCTTCTTTAATACGTAGGAAAAGGCAGCGCTGCATTGTTGGGGACAGAAAAAACTGGACTACACAGACAAAGCGTTTTTTTTGTCGTATTCCGGCCTTTTTCTGTCCTCAACGTTGCAGTGCTGCCTGTACCGGCAGTGTGTTCTAACTACCACCCACACAAGCTTTTTGTACTGTTTTTTTTGTCAAGTGCGTGTGTGTGGTGCTTGCACACGTGCATTTTGTACTTCATCTGGTAGCCCGCTTTATTTTCGCGAGGTTCGTTTCGAAATATCTCGTGTAATCAGTGAATTCCTTCAGGAAGCTTTTCATGTGGTCAGATGTCATGGTCGCATATTTCTTTTTCCAGGACACCTTACAGGGCGATTCCTGTTAAGATCGAATAAAGCATGGCATGTTCGACCTCTCAAATTTCTGTCAAAATTTTATACAATCTTGCCTAATGAGTGGAAAGAAGAGATCTGCAATTGGTCTTGCTGGAAAAAAATTTAGAAGCGCAGTAAGTCACTAATGACGAACAGCTGGAGTGCCTCGCCTACCTGCCCTGCTGTTGTTGTTTTTTTCGGCTTTGGCTATGAATTACAAAAAAATATATTAAGGCTGCGTACGTTTAAATATATGTAGGCTTACATGCGCTTACGTTCAATTATAATTCGATTTTCTGCGTAGGCTAGATGTTTTTATAAGAACTGTCAAACTTAACCTAAAACGTGTATTTTTGTCTAGTTTGCAAGCCTTTATATCAAAATGGCCTATGACTGAACTGTGGCCCCGCCACGGTAGTCTAGTGGTTAAGGTACTCGGCTGCTGACCCGCAGGTCACGGGATCAAATCCCGGCTGTGGCGGCTGCATTTCCTACGGAGGTGGAAATGTTGTAGGCTCGTGTACTCAGATTTTAGTGCACGTTAAAGAACCCCAGGTGGTCTAAATTTCCGGAGCCCTCCACTACGGCGTCTCTCGTAATCATATGGTGGTTTTGGGACGTTAAACCCCACAAATCAATCAATCAATGACTGAACTGTGACAAATTCACACTACTTTCTCAGTATAATGAGTACAAAACTGCCGAAGCTGATAGGATCAAATCTTTTAAATAAAAAGATATAATTAGGCTAGCTTCAAGAAAAGAGCATGCAAGGGGAACTTGAGAAGACGATACAAAAAAGGTTTTTTTATATTTTTATACTTAATCCACTTATTCTCTTTAACATCAGCTTTTAAAATCAGTAAAAGATGTCACATAATATGGCTTCGCTTGCAGTTACGGCCCGTCGAAAAATGGTATTGCACAAGGATAGGAAGTTGTAGATCGCACTTCCTGCCCGCTAAGTATGGAGTCTGGGTCCATACATCTGGTTCTTAAAAGGCAAGCAGCACGGGAATAGCTGTCGACTACACTGAGGACGCCAATTTTGAAATGATTTGGTAACGGGAACCAACATGCGTGCGAGAATAATGAGCAAGCGAGTGTGCACAGTTCATGTTCCGGTGTGAAGAGGGCCCCGTCAAATAAAGTCTTTGCGCAAGACTGAGCACGACATGTTAGTCTAAAGATTGTAAGAAATTTGTGATCGCGCAGGGCTTTTTAATTGGGCATGAAGTTTTATTTATTTAGTTTTACCGCAACAAATGAGCAGTAATGAACATGGTAGTAAATGATTAGAAAGCAGTGTTCTACGCGGTGGGTTCATTAAGGCACTGCACCACAAAGCTCTGATGTATAGGTTGGGTTCTGCAAAATTATTTGTTAATGAAGGGACCTTTGTGTGCTTCGAACGGTAGTCTGCACAATATTTTGCTAGGAGCTATACTTTGCTGCCAGAAAACGCACAGCAGCATAGCAAAGCACGAGCACTATCGGAGTCAAAGGAAGTGTGAGGAGCGAACTGTGTGCACAGCCGGTACAAGTCGTCTGCTTCCGCCATCAGAGATGGGCGGGCGCACCTAGTTGCCTATACTTTGGCATTTATTCGCTTTCAATTTGGTTACTGGAACACCACCTTTATTATTTTCACTCAATTCATGCAGCGCAGTTTCTCTATAGGTAAAGTGGCTGTCACCTGCGTGCCAAAAGCCATCGAGCACTCGCAGATTCCTGACAAGAGTTTTTAGGTCATTCCCACCGAGGGAACCCAATCGATGCTTCAAGTGTTTGTGCGATCACCGATTGCGGTTGAGTGATTGATATGTGGGGTTTAACGCCCCAAAAGCACCATATGATTATGAGAAACGCTGAGGTGGAGAACGCCGGAAATTTCGACCACCGGGGATTCTTTGAGGTGCACCCAAATTATCGAACACAAGAATAAAGTTTTCAAGGCGCAGCCTGAGGGCTTCCTCGCAATTTTCAAGGAGTGCGATTGCCAACCTCTTTTTAAATACAGAAGCATAATGGGAAGGAACACCAACAAAAGGATGAGACTCATTATAGAATCGCGATTTATCACTTAGTTTGATGGCACGTGTTTTAGCAAGCCATCTGTATCATTGTGAATGAAATAAATATAATATTCGAGTGTCGCATGACTTGCTTTTGACACGCTCTTTCTGCTTTGAGCACGTAGTTTGTTAGGCGCCGTGTTAGGGTATATGCATTGTTGATTCTCGGAATATACCGCAATGTCGAGAGTTAGCACAGTGTATGTGTTATGTTACTTCATCTCTGTCTCGTCGTGAATGCACTATACCTCAGATACTCTGGTTAGATAACCAACAAGCCCGCTGTGCAACCTTAGTCAAGGGGCTCTATGCAGGACCGGCCGGGTTTCGCGAATCTCGGGATTTTCCCGAGCTCTTGTGACACCCTTTTATACGAGCCAACAGGACGAAAAAGTCAAATCCACCCCTCAGTACGCTGTGTTTCATTGGTTACGATGGAACCAGTCATCGCGTCAAGGACGGTCGACCAAGTTGGGCGGTGTTTTCAAACGAGAGGCATTTTCTTTAATTTCTTTGTCGTTCCACTTAGTGCAGAAGGGCACCCATGCAATAAAAGCGTCAGAAGCTTTTCGTGATGGTATTTTTCAAAAATAGGGGTGTTTCAATTAATTTTGAAGCTTTTATTGCTTGCACAAAGTCAGTATTAGAATAATCACCACGGTGGCCTCTAAAATCAGTACGGGCTGATCGTGTCACAACATCGCAACCGCAGCTAAATCCGAGGCCACGTGTCTGTCTGTACATTCTATCGAGGCCACGTGTCACCATGTGCAATCAAGCGCGTAGCTCGCTGGTGCACGCCGTCTTTGTTGTCATAACCTGTTAGCACCCGAGCACGTGCGTTCGGCTGATTTTCCATTTGGCTGAACGGTATTATTTGCTAATTAGGCCAGGACATGCTTTAACCAAGCTAATTGCGCCAAGTCATGGTAAGGGCCAGGTAATTACGCCACATCTTGAGAAGATCGGGCTGATGAATCCATGTAAAGATAGAAGCGGGCAACCTAATGCTTGCTAGTTGATGAGCTAACTAGACTATGGTAATTAACGTGACGTTCATCATGAGCATGCTAAGTAAAACCATACTAAGTAGCCATTACTATAAGTACGACAATTGGTGCCCTGCTAATCGAGATTACGTTTATTACCTTCATAATGATTATATCCTTGCTAACTGCGCCTGAAAAAATTGCATTTTAATTGAAGCGTTATAAATGTAGGCAAGCCAGCTCAGTGTAATGTTCATTAAGCCTCAGTCAATCAGTTTAATCATGCTTGAGACAGAGCTGATGCGGTCTTCACTCCAAAGCTGTTCAGAAATATGAGTAATCGACCAACTTAAAAAGCTGCAAGAAGCTATAGGATATCATAAACTTCTTCAGCCCCGCCGCGGTGGTCTAGTGGCTAAGGTACTCGGCTGCTGACCCGCAGGTTGCGGGTTCAAATCCCGGCGGCGGCGGCAGCATTTCCGATGGAGGCGGAAATGTTGTAGGCCCGTGTGGTCAGATTTGGGTGCACGTTAAAAAACCCCAGGTGGTCGAAATTTCCGGAACCCTCCACTACGGCGTCTCTGATGATAATATGGTGGTTGTGGGACGTTAAACCTCACATATCAATCAATCAATCAATAAACTTCTTCATGGCTCCAGCCTTGCACCAGTAATGTAAGTTCACCAAATTATTTCATATGAAACAAAGCTGCCGCTTAGCGCCCACCGCGTCAAACGCTTGACAGTCACACCGGCACTATCACAGTCGCGAGCTCAACTGGGGCCTTTTCAGAATCAACGAGCTTGTATCCGAGTTCACGCATCAATCAGTTTCATTGACAAACGCCCGCGGCAGAGATGGGGTATGTCCACGGTATGCCCACCACGCTTGCTCTAGCCGAGGAGCAGTACTCACGTCGAGCGCCACAACTTATCTCTCAGCTTGATCACGCAGACTATGCAAACAAACGCACGCAGAAGTAAAAGCGACATCATCACACGGCTACGATGTTTCGTATTCAATTTCACCGCGCTCACAACGTTGCCAACCACAGCGACGTTACCACTATGATGCGAGCGCCCCTGGTGGCCAGCTGCCCTTATATTACCTTCAATATTTGATGGAAGCAAAACGAGCAGCTCAACAGTGCTGCGTGTGCACCCTTGCTGGATGCGATAGTGGGAATGTTAACGGTGCAGTTGGAACCGAAGAACCTGTTCGAAAGAGGACAAACGCCCACGAACACGACTGTGTGAGGCGCTAGCTGAGTTGGCAAAAAGATAGCGCGGCAAACACGCTGACGTCCCTGCACTGTTAAATTGTTGACTGAGTGGCGACACTGAAGTGTTCGCTCACGGTGTTTCTTTGATAACCCCCACAAATGTCCTACATGCGTTTCCAAAGCCACGCGCGTTCTTGTAGCCATTTTATAAAACGCTGCTATCGCGTGCTCCGCACTGTCTTCAGGGCATGGCCACATGGCCATTGCAGAGTAAGCTCGGAGCAAACTTGTGCGCCGAGAAGCTCGGGCCAACCTGCTTCGCACTCAAAAAAGTGAATCTCCGCATGCGTTGTTAGGTTTTATTTTTGCCGGAACATGAATGTGAATTCAGTGCACGAGCGATATTTTGTGAAAAGTGCAGTTATGCGTTCTATCGTTATCTTTGGCACTTGCGAATTGCCTAAAGCTCTGACGAGCGCAATTGGCGAGAAGTGGCAAATCTAGGAAAATGCTAGCTAAAGTTAGGACGTAATCTTCCGAATAAACACTCCTGCCTCGTTAACAGCTTGCATGGCTGCCTAAATTGCTTTGTTTTTCTCCGGCAACTGCGTGTGACTGCTTTCGAAAAAGAGTGATGTAAAATGTAGTAGAAAATTTTTGCGAAGGCGAGAAAGAAAACGTAACTAACAGTTTTATTTTCTTTGTTCGGTTCAGGTAGCATTTCCGATGGAGGCGGAAATGTTGTAGGCCCGTGTGCTCAGATTTGGGTGCACGTTAAAGAACCCCAGGTGGTCAAAATTTCCGGAGTCCTCCACTACGGAGTCTCTCATAATCATAGGGTGATTTTGGGACGTTAAACCCCACACATCAATCAATCAATTGTTCGGTTCAGGTAGGAGTCAAGGGTTGTGGCAGGTATACTGCCGTGTTGCGTTGATCACTATATGTGTGGTTGTGTGCGTTCATTGTACCTTTACTGTTGAGCGGGTCTTTTTGTAATGTTGCCTATATGTTCAGTTATTGTGTGTAATATATACTCGTGATATTGCAGCTCTGCACGCGTTCCTCAAACACAAAAGAAGTGAGCGGTTGCTTATCAAGAATATCACTTGGAAATAAAAGTTATCACTCCTTGAATGATTGTACTGTTTTATTCACAATGCGTGCATAGACACAGAGGCATCGCGTGCTTGCCGCTTTGGCGGCGCAACTTAAACAATGCTAGTTGGCCCATGCGAATGAAACTTAAAACTTTATTAATAAGAATGGCCTCAGAGACGAGCATGCACAAAGAAGAGGTCTCGAAGGCTGTATAATATTCCTAATCCCTAGAAAATGGCCTTCAAGACAACATTTTTTGTGGTCTCGCATCTCGGCGGTTGCGAAGGTTCCCAACGACCATTTGGAGCGCAGGAAACCTAAATCAGCCACAGGAGGTTATGGGAGTGTTTTCTATTAACGTTTTATATATTACATTATGCTTGTGTGGCCGACAGTACCAAAATAAGCATAGAGTGTAAACTAGGCATTAAATCTAGATGTACTATTTTTGGTGGTTACTACAGGAGCACATTCTTTGAAAATCGGTGCTCACATGTATAGTTGTTTTTTGTGCTTGCTATATAATAAGACAGCCTACTGCTTTTCAAAGCAGGGCCTATAGTGCCCTTTTATACAGGGTGTCCCACGTAAATTTAGCCAGAATTAAAAATATGCCGGAACACGTAGTTACGACGCGATTAAATGCATGTTACTCACCGTTGCCTGGAGTTAGACTATTTTTTGTGTTTTCAAATATTGTTTAATTAAATATGTTTAGGTCACTAACTTTTAAAGAAAGAAAGATAAATAAAAATTTCAATGAGAAAGTTGTAGATGGGCCTACAAAATATCGGGTTAGACAGTTTTGAACTTTACATTTGTTTGGTATTAGTGTTTTTTTTCTAATTGCAAATGCCCGCGAAATACAAAATTTCTGCACACTCAATAAAACTCTCAACATCTCCGACCGTTGCTGCGCTAGCTTGATGCATGAGATCCGCACAGACCATTCTCATTGTTACGGCCACTACTGCTCTTTCGCAGCTCATACGTAAATCTCACGCATAACATGCCACTAGGCCGCCTACATCGCCTGATTTATCCCAAAGTGACGGTGGTGGTCTCCCGTCTGAATCACACCGAAAAACATAGAATGTATCTTTCTTTACCCTAACATGGAGCGGAGTCGCCACCTTGTGGCCATGGGCTGGAGCGCACCTAATGTGGATTTCTCTCTGGGTCGTCTGCTTGCCACATAAATCTTGCTTGTGCGTGTACGTCATGCTCGTCCTCAAAGGACGATTTTCTCGCTCTGTAAGTGAAATTTTAACTGCTTGTACGTTTGCCTAGCACGATCAATAGACGCATTTGGCCTTACTCGGCTTTTTACGCACCGCAATAAGATCAGTTCGCGATATTGCCCAGAAAGCCATATCATTGTCGTACCCTTCGTTCGCCAGTATTATGTCAGTGTAGATGTCTTGCTTTAGTTGAAGCATATTGCAATGTGCACTTGGCATCAGGCTGAAAATGAAGAGTTTTAGATATTATTGCTGGAGTAATTATATGGACACTCTCGGCTGTATTTCGCTGTAGGCGTCCACGTCACCATTACTCACCGTATATGTATGCGTAGCTATATATATGAAAACAGATGAAAGAACAAAATCCAGAAAAAGACTCCAGTGCGCGGAATCGAACGTGGACTTTCTGCGTCGTGAACGCGAGGCCTTAACCACTGAAGCACTGTAGGGCTATACATACAGAATAGCAAGAAATAAAAAAAATTTTAAAAAAGAATTGGGCATGTAGAACTGAACGTGGGACCTCCGTGCCGTGAATGCGAGGCTTCCTCTACTGAGCCACCGAAGGGCACATCGTTCAACGCTCAAACGACAAGTTATTTATATCTACCACTTATGGCTGTTGGCGGGCATATCGGGGAGAACTATTGTATTTTCAGCATTATGAGCATGATGGCGCAATCAGCGTGTAGCGGCTCTCATCTCTCACGCGTACTCTGGTCCGCGCAGAGGAAGAGAAGGGAGTGGACGATCTCTCGCACGCCCTTATCTCCCGGTGGGGAGGATCATACGTCTTGACTGGCGTTGACCTTGCACTGGAACGATTCTGTTGTTCTGTTGTATTTACGGGTTCAGAAACGTTTTGGCAATCTTTGCACAGCCTCCATTTGCGAAAAGGGCGCGCTTTTGCGACACAGCAAAGTAACAACTGAGATGCGTATTCACCTGTACCTGTGAGTACATTTCATGCGTCATTCAAGCGTGCGAAATGCGGGGCACGTTTCGATCTGCTTGCTATTCTGCATGTCACCTTCAAATTTGTTGCTGTCGCATTCATTACTTCGCCGTTGCGGCAAAGCTGTAACTTTTGTGTATATTCAGTGTTGTAGCTACTCAGTGGTAAATGATTTTTTCTATTCTTATTAAGTGTGTAACTGCGGTACAGTTACTTATCGGACAAGCTTTAATTGCGCTTGAGATATCATTTTGATGTGCGGTCCTGCCCCAACTTCAGCTAAATATTTTTCTAGTACATTTTGACACTTCGGTAGACAAATTGTCCCTTGAAAAGAAGAAAAAATGAACGGCCTGGAGATAATACACTTCAATCGCCGTCTGAACGTTTAACATTGGGTAAATTTAGTACAAACACACCCAAGTGCTTACACTTTAATTCGCTTTTAAAGAGTCGAGATGGTACCCTCTTACAACAAAAGTTTGGCATACTCACTAAGCACTAGCCTGTTACTTGTCACAGAATCCTTAACCAGGTAGAAAATGCAGCTAATAAAAGTAACCCTAGTGAAAGGCACTACTTTGATGGGCTCGTAACAGACACTAGCCCAAATACAAACAGTCTCTCTAAAAGCACTACGTCGTTGGCTGGTTAAAAGTACTATCTGTAGTTGGCTAATGGTACTACGTCGTGGCATAGTAAAAAAATACGACCTTGCTAATTTTAAGTAATTTTATCTCCTCGTGAAGACTTATTTCGTTGAGTTGTGGGAAGTGCGACCTTGCAAGTTGAATCTACTACGTCGTTTGGTAGATATAAGTGCTACCTTGTCATTTAATGAACTACTTCGCCAGGTAGTAAAAAATGCAACCTCTCTACCTAAATGCAGTACCACCGTGGGTAGTTATAAATACTGCATAGTTAGTTCAGACACTACATCGTTAAGTAGTAAAAAGTACGACCTTGGTACTTAAATGTACTACCTCCTTAGGTTGTGATAAGTATGTTTAGTTTTGAATGCAGTACTTCATCGGGCAGTGCCAAGTACGACCTCACTACATAAAAGATAGTGCTCAATGTACATGCCAATGGCTGATAATGGGGAATCAGAGACAGGAGAATTTGGCTTTTAGTTAACGCACACGCTGCGAATTTTTTATTGCTCAACAGAAAAACTTTCTCACCGGCACCACCTTGCAGGTCAAAATGTAAGACTGGTTACGCACTACGACTACTAATACGACTACGAGGGACGAACGGGGGCCGCTATAAGGAGCTTCACCCCTAATACTTCACCAGATCATACGTGTCCTTATTCTGCAGATTGCGCGCTTTATGTTGAACACGAAATAGATCTTCTAAATTAGCATGAAACCAGCGATGGAATCTACTACTTCGAGCTCGAGTCCCTCGAACACCGCACAAAGAACTGCTCCACCATCGATTTATTCTGTGATAAGAGATGGGTAGATACCCTGTATTAGGATCACAAAGCGTTAGCCGACAAAGCAAAATTATAAGCAATTAGTTATTCCTTATCATCTCTTCTGAGAATATGGCTTTTCTTTCTTGGTATATGCTAAAAGATGCACCACATTGATGGCAAAACAGTCTGCAAATAAAAAAAATGCACCATTGAACCTAATGCTGTGAGAACAAGCGATGGCCGATCAACCAGACAAACAGCAGAAGACTCATGAAAAGCAAAAATCTTGGAAGATGCTTGAGCTTCGCAAGGGGCTATAGCATAAAAAGCCTTGTCCACGGCGCCCATTAAGCTGCTGGCCTTGCTTCGCTTCTTGGTGTATGTCACAAAAATGGCCATTTCGAACTATCTTAGAGTGCCTACAGCTGCTCACTATGCCATAAATATTTCTCTTACAAACTGGCGAAATACCCGATATGAGTATGTAAGACAATATGCACACAAGGCAGCCTCAAGAATTGTTGACGCTGTATTCGGTATGTTTGAATCTCTCTTTGACAATGTTTTTTTACGGCTGAACTAATTCTTCAGGTGAATCTATTTAAAAAACCTAATTGTTTCAGATGACCAGAAAGTGAAAAAAATTATTTGAGTTAGCAGACACAAGCCTTGTTCGCAAATAAAAGGAAGAAAAATTCTGATAGAGTGCAAACGAGTACGGGCGGTCCCCCCTAGCGAAATTGTGCACCAGGCAGCCGTTAGTTCTGAAAGCGCGAGAAGCAATATCCATCCAACAAATGAAACTAAAACCAGTTGTACCCACCGCGCACTTGGATGCGCTAGCGAAAGGTGGCGCGCCACCGCGGAAAGAAAATAAATAGGACCATAGAGAAACAAAACAGAATGAAAAAGACTTTTGCTATACCCAAAGTGTGCAAGTGTAAGCTAAGCAAGAGCAATGATCTAAAAAGGAACGTGTTTTCCAACATATAGGTAATGAAGTACATGCATGTCTTCAACCGTAAAAAGGCCATAATGCTTCTGCACTGAGTAATTGGTGGGCCCTGAAACCAACCACTACTATTTGCTTGATCCACATGTTTTGAAACCTGGTCTAATTTTGTGTTTCTAGCATGAAAGAATACAGGTATTAAGAACACATCCTCGCAATACAGGGCATTCTTATGGGTTTTTTTTTTCCAGAATCTCAAGCAGAGGAATGGCTCTGGTATTTGGCGGGGCTCTGTGGTGATGTCAGGGTCATGGGTCCAACACCCACTCACAGCGCAAATTTTTATTAATTACTTATTTGTATATATATTATATTTTCAATCATGAACAAAGTAATTATTCGCCAACATCAGAATTTCTGTGAAAGAAGCTCTTTCAACCATCATATAACAATGCAGCACTTGAATTTCATGAAAGCATGACAATCGTTCTCATTACATCACAGCCATTAGCAAGCAGCATTGGCAACACACGCATAATCCACAATTTCAAGAACATGTAGATGAAATGCTGCATCTCTTTCCTATAAACTGCTTCTGCACCAGGGGAACAAAATAACAACCCACCTTGCTATTTTATCTTGTGTATTATAGACAACCTGGAGAAAGAGTATGCATAGCATGCTTGTGCACTGTTACAAATAGGAGGTGCTCGAACTCCTGGACGATAAGCAAGTCTGTTGAGAATGTCTGAAAACTGCATTGTGTGGAGACGTCTCCCACAAAATGTTATTGCTATGAAGATGCAATATGATTACGGCACTCTCAGACAAGTTTAGCTATACAATCATAATGTGCGACTAAGACAACGAGATAGAGCTGTACTGCAGCAGCAGAGTTTTGGCACTTTTCCCCTACCAAGTCTCTTCTCGCTGCAAGATTTATATTATGAATCTCAAGAAAAGGTAATTAACTAAAATGTAAAAAATAGTTTCTCGTTCTTTATTGTCTCTTTAGGTATTGTTTCACAGTTTTTAGTCCTCTTATTTCTTTTGTGATGCTTTCGCCTCAGCAGGCACTGCTTCATAAACGTGTGCAAATGGGAGCAAGTGTTTACCTATTTTCAAATGCTATAATAATCGGGCAATCATGCTTTTTTTCTTACGTATCAAAAGCCTACCCTTAGGCATACAACGAAGCATCATAAACGCGCACACGTTTTCATTGCGGCAGTACGACTAAACGAGAAGTGGTAAAATCAGTGAATCTACTTCAAGTCACTGTTCTCACGGAAACAATAGACCCAATATTGGACATAAAACCAGCGCTTATAATGCAAAACTACCCAGCACCAATGAAGACGCTGCAACATAGGCAAGACTAGAAGAATCACATCTGCATGTTTATCTACTTTCACATGGAGCACATTTACGTACAGAATACCAACTAGCGAGCTCACCCACGTTGCTTCAGTTAGACTTATTGGCTTACTGGCATCTAGATTACATAGCAGCTAATTTATCAGCCAAGTGCTATCCATTATTCAAACAACAAAACGGCAGAGAAGGTTGCGAAAAGTTGTTGCACAAGAAGAACTTTCAGCATATCACATCCACGGAATTTCAGCCATCAGACAAAGGTGCTTAAAATAAAAAAATGTTGCTACGATTCACATAAACCTTTTTGAGGACTTGAAACAAAATTTTTTAAGCAAAGAGTGCCGCACTTTACAGTACCATTGACAACAGCGTGCACATTTCCTGCAAGGCAGCACAAAGAGCTGTGAACACGTGAAGGAATCAATCAGTGCCAGCCATCAACAAAACGCATGATGTGCCCACCCCAAAAATCAATTAAAAATTATGTTCTGTGTGAATGGTGCGGTTGGGAACTCAATACTCTTGAAGTTGTATGGACTCACCACTGAATAGTTCTGGGTTTCAAACGCCAATTATTACATAATTAGCCAGTTTACTTTTCTTAATGAAGCACAGTTATTACGTTCCACCTTTTCACTGGCAATCCTGACTACGTGGACGACAACACATGCACAAGCTGGGGCAATGCTAAGCACTGTTTTATCTCCCTGTCACTTTTGGGACAACTATTGTGAAAAAATTGCGGGAATGTACCACAGTCCATGAATAAAAGAAACAAACAAATATAAGTTGTAGTGAAATATTTGACAACAGACGAGCTCTGTTCAAGTATTAGTGCCTGTGTCTTGGCAGCCTAGCCGTGTTCAGCTTGCCAGGCCCGTAGCAAGCAACATTTTTCACAGAAGAGGAGAAGCACTTGGTGAAAGCCTTGAAAACGACAATTTAAAATTTTTTCTCATAAAGCACATCTCATCATCAGCATAACAGGAAGGGGATGGGGGGCTTGGCTACACCTTTTTGGCTACTGGTCTGCAGTTTTCCATGTGTGCACGCTATGTGACGAAAGAAATTCAATAGCTGTGGATCACTTTGGACGCCGTAGAAATCACCTACTCTGAAATATTGGGTAACGATGCAACCTGCTTAACTATTGCACTTCCTATAGTACTCTTCTAATTGCTAATATATTTGTATTACTCTTTTTTATCGATGTCGCCTAATATTTTTAAAAATGTATGCAAGTCCTGAAACGCATACTACTCTATTGCTACACAAAAAGCAAGGCTCGCATAGCAAGCCGAAAAGATATCCAGGAGAGAGTGTGAAGCAGTGCAAAAAAATCTCTTCAATGAAACAGTTGAAAGGGAATCATAACACCAAGCAGCTTTTAAAAGCAATAAACTATCTATCCACTAACATAGTATATTGCATCTTCAGAAAAAGAGATGTCGAATTCAGATAACCCCAGTAATGTGAAGATATAATGTACTGACAATAACACTAAAACGCAACTCTCGTTTTTCTCATTCGATGTAAATTTATATTTTTAATACTTTATTTAAGGTATTGTTTGTGCCTCGGGTAACAGGTGAACATGCATGTGGATTCTATCATGTGACCCTATCACTGCCCACAGTAAGTCTTTATGTCAGTGTTGAAATACATTAAACTTTTTATTACAATCTTTTCAAACTTAACATGCAGTAGTAAATTGCATGAAGAAATACAGTGGTGCCACCTCCACTCGACGTGTGATTATATGATCAGAAGCAGCCGCACATAGCCTCTAGAATCAGCTACGGCAATGCACCGTTGCCGAAGCTAATCGCAGAGGCCGCAAGCAGTATTAAAAAAGTTGAGTCACTTGCCTGTAGACAAGTTGACTAAGTGCCACGAGAACTTGGTTTACCAGAAAAAATTTCCCGTTATGACGAGCGTATAAAAAGTTATCTTACCGGCTATTCATTGTTAAAAAAGGTTTGCAAGGGTGACTTTAAAAATATTATCACTTCCGAACGTTGCTAGAGAAAAGACACTTTTCAGGGGCTGTTCATAGTAAAAGTTCTGTTTACAAAATACCCCCGTGCTTTTGATATCAACAACTACTAACTTATGGGGATTGTCTCACGACGCTATTTAAGAAGCTGCTTCAAGAAAAAGTGGGCACCAGTGCTTTTAAAGGCATCCTGAACCACTTTTTTACACAATACTCGAGCGATCTCGTATCAGTGTATTCGCCACAAAATGATTGCTTTCAAATTTTCTGAAATAGGCTATAATGAACATACATACACACCTCCCAGTTTATGCGACTCTAGTTTTATGCTATTAGCTCAATCTGTGTAAAACCAGCTCTGCCACAAGCTCCGTACACATAACTTGCAGTGTATGTTTTTTTAGAGTTCCCCTCAAGAATGTCCATTTCAGCCTCCATTTCATTGACGACATCCCGAGCTTTCTTGCACGATTTGGCTAATTGAGTGCACCTTTGCCCGTGGCTGTTCACAAAGCTCAACAGCTCCTTCTCCAGGTTGACGCCGCTTATTGCTTCAGACTCTAGGTGTTCATGAGCAAGTGTGACTTTGTGAATTAATTACTTGCAAGCAGACATTTCATAATTTTATATGTGGGGTTTAACGTTCCAAAACCACCATATGATTATTAGAGACGCCGTAGAGGAGTGCTCAAGAAATTTCGACCATCTGGCGTTCTTTAGCGTGTACTCAAATCTAAGCACATGAGCCTGCAACAATTTCTCCTCCATAAAAAATGTAGCCACCGCAGCCAGCATTGATCCCGCGACCTGTGGGTCAGCAGCCAAGTACCTTAGCCACCCCGGCGGGGTCAGCTGAAAATGTTTGGATAAAATTCAGAAAACAAGAAACCAGTGTCAGTATAGGTAGCACAAATCTTCAAGAAAGAACAATTTATGCAGCATGCGCACTCATTGGTTGAAATTTCTGCTACGTGGGACAACTAGAGCTGTCACAAGTACCTAAGTGTCTGTTTTACTCGCATGCACCACTTGAACCAGTCTAGGTATTGCACCATGCCATTTACTTAATGGTACATCAATGAAATCCCGTGATTTGCACTCTCCTTTTCCAAAGGTGCTGGTGAGGTGCAGCACTCCTTTTAAACTTTTCTGTACGCTCTGTTGATGATTGCAGCTTGTCCAAAACATGTGAATATTCATTAGCAGAGCAGCACATCTCACACAGTCGAACATGTAGAATCAGGCTTCATTGCAACATCATTTACATGGCCTAGATTTTCTATGCAACTTGTAATAATAGGCATGTGCATTATCACCCTCTATCAATGGTATATACATTAGGTGGACAAACTTAAAACACGTACAGTGTCAAAACCATGCACTTCATTTCCATATTCATGCTGTATAGCCATCACAAAACTTGACCTACACAATTTCTAGATTTCTTGTTCGCCGCTGTGAATATTGAAATAGACCAAAGAGGCCCAGAGGTGGGCGCTGCCAAGGGCTCCTCGAGGCTACTTCGTAAGCGACAAATCTACCAGTAAAGAGCACTTTTGCTGAAAGACCATATTTGCAAAGCAGGACTTGCAGTTTTGTTTTCACTTTGCTTGCTTAACAAAAATTTCACCCTTACCTACTAACCTAGACTTCATTTAGTTCAGTTAAAAGCAATTTTGGTAAAATGCGGTCAAATCCTGGCAGCGTATAGCAGTATGCGTAGCAGAGCACTATATAGCAATAAGTGTGCTGCAGATTTAAACATTATAGAGTGCGATATATTGCGCTGCACAGGTTACTTACGAGGGTGCACGAAAAACAAGCCACATGCATAAAGTATGATTGTACTTGAATATAAAAAAATCTTCATGTCGATCTTGATGTCGAAAGGCCTATTTCGCAGTTTCTTCACATAGCCAGCCTGAGCAGTACAGCTGACATATTTGCTTTCAGCCAGTACATTTCCTTCTGCACTGGTGGCCAGCACACTTGGGCCTGCTTCATATTTAGGTAAGACATGACAGGCATAGTTATTTTCCCTTAGGACAGTAATAAAGAACCGAAATAAGCTCAATATATTATGTGCTATTGACCAAATACACTTAAACACTGCAGTTGAGCTTACTTCCACTGTTTGGTGTTGAGTCACAACTTTATATTTATCTCCATTGAAGAAAGTGGGGTACTCTTCAATATCAACAAACGTTTCAAAAGGAGTGTTACACACCTTCAAAGAATTGAAATTAGAATGTAAAGAACTATTCGGGAAAGTCACCAACGAACCTATTTGGCACGTTATGGTAATAAGGAAACCTCATTGTCCAAGTTTAAAAGGAGGCAAAAATGTATGTGCCTTGTGACTGGGGACATGGCAAGATTGCTTAGGAAAACAGCTTTTTCAATCTGCTGTTTTGGTATGAATGTCCATATGTCAAAAGTAAATTCAGGAGAACAAAAAGAGGACCTGAATATATGTGTGATGAAAACGGCTGTAAATACAAATTCTGTTAGTGACGACAATTGGCTCCTAAGAGCATATTCGCAAAGCGAACGCGCACCGTTTTCCAAACTATACCAGAATTTTGCAACAAATGAATTTTAAAGTGCAGTTAGCCTGTGTGTTAATGAAATTATCAATAAATAACTGTACCATTGAATTATTTTTTGTGAAAATATTCTGCCATACACACGAGAACTCCTCTTATGCAGCCGTAACAGAACCCAAGAAAATACTTCCAACTTGCTTATATTAACACTTATTGCCTGTTATTCTCCGACACTTCTTCTTTGACAGTATACTTCTTGTCATTCGGACCCACAAAGACCTAATAAGAAAGCAGCCGCGTAAGCTGCGATTCAGCATATTCATCATTCGTTAGCAATCTGCCATATGAAGCCTACATCAAAGCACTGCATATAATAGTTGGAACAATAGTAAGTATATATTCAGGTTCCGGTCGGCTTGGGTGGTGAAGCTTTCTTTAATAATGTTAGCGTCTGAAACAACAACACCAAAAGGAGAGCCAGACAGGCCACATCGCTCGCAACAGTTGACTTAGGATATGCATTCATATGTAGCCTTGTATATTGCACTTACTGGGCTGTGCACTACATAATAGGGCTACAGTAAAACTGATTGAGAAAGATTTCAATGAAAGGCCAGTAAACAGGCTTAGTTCTTTTTCGCACGACCCTAACAAGCTCACGAATTCGTACAGTAGACTTTGGTGGTCATATTTTTGGAATAATACAGCGCCGTGCAGACCTTACATTGCGAAAAAAAAAACATTTCCCGCGCTTCTTTCCTTCACCCTGTACGCGCAGAGACGCCAACTTGCTTGTGTTCAAGTTGATATAGCACTGAGTTTGAAGCTTGGCCCTTTATACTAGGAAAAGGCATCTTGGCCTTGCTGTGATACAGTTTCAGCCAGCCTGTCCACGTTTTCAGTCTCCTGTGCTGCCCTCTGCAGTTTCGTAGAGGCCGAGACTACAGAGATAAGTGGTATTGCCACAACAAAAGCTTCCAAGATGAGGAGTCATCTCACTATTTCCCGCAAGGTGAAGCGTGTATACACCACCACTCTCGCACCACGCTCTCCCCTCGCACTGCTATCACACGCGCACATGTGGGGAAGCCTTGTTCGGTCGTTGGCTGCACGCCGATCATGTAGCTGCTGATGTCGTGTTACATAAACGAAGTAGGTGTCGTCGGGACAAAGGACAACGCCTACCTCTCTCTGTGGCGAGAAAATAATGCGAAAGACAAAACCAGCCAAAGCAGGCTGTTTTAAACCTTGTAACTTTCTAATTAGAGCACTTATTCACAAAGTTCTTGCGACAACATGCTTACAACTTGAAAACAGATTACTGGCATTATGATCAAGTATTTCTAAGTTACCAGAACAAGTAGATCGCGCTGTCTGGTGTTGCACCTGGTACAATGCGAATGCCCTTCATAGTGCCATAAGCAGTCTTCTACTATCGAGGTCCACATATATTAAGCTTGAAATGGTAGTAGGTGCATTTTGAAGTACACATCACAAATACAAGGCAAAAAGAAAAAAACACAAAAGATAGGTGCTGCCTTTGCGAAAATGGAGTTTAGTGAAAGTAGGGACAAAAAATAAACATAATGACACAGGTGCACGCGCGCAACTGAATGTTCATTGCAGAAGGAACACATATATTGCTTACACATTATGCACGTGGTACAGCTTTTCTTTCTGAAAACAGAATGAGTTCCCACATCACACAACAAATATTGTGAAGGCACCTATGTAAAAAAGGGGGAAAAGAACTAGGGCTGAGAACCAACAAAGGTTAGCATAGTGTGTTAATCAAGCAGAGAAAATCTTTCTCTGATAGTTCCATAGATGTGTCGCCGACACAACAATCACTGCATCTTTTTATATCGAGGGTACCGATGAATTGGAGCCTAGTTTTATCGCGACGCCTAGTACAGAGGTCTATTCAATAGTTGTTTTGTTTTTTAGGGGGGAGGGGTTTCAGCCACACTTCAAAGTACCCCTGACAATAAATTTGAACACACGAGACGATTGGTTTGTTTGACAGTCTGGCATGCATGGGAACTTAAGTCTAATCATGAGTTACGACCATCGCATTCAAGACATTTTAGGTTGGTTTCAAAGCAAGCGCGTGGGCTTGCCCGAGTTTTCAGCATTTCGCGACATCGCTACTAGAATTATTGAGATGGGTATTTACTTATGATGTTCCATGAGTAAAGTGAGTGTCTTCACGGTTGTGTTTTTTTGACATTGAAGAAGATTGCGGTGTGCACGCAACAAGGTCCACTGTTTGACAACTCTCCCGTGGCCCCGCCGCGGTGGTCTAGTGGCTAAGGTACTCGGCTGCTGACCAGCAGGGCGCGGGTTCGAATCCCGGCTGCGGCGGCTGCATTTCCGATGGAGGCGGAAATGTTGTAGGCCCGTGTTCTCAGATTTGGGTGCACGTTAAAGAACCCCAGGTGGTCTAAATTTCCGGAGCCCTCCACTACGGCGTCTCTCATAATCATATAGTGGTTTTGGGACGTTAAACCCCACATATCAATCAATCAACTCTCCCGCTCTATTGCCAGACTGCGGTCAGCGGGGCGAGCGGGATACCGCAGCTGAACTCTGGCGAGGAGTATTGTTAGTCACTCTCACTCTATTGTCGGACAGTGGTGGCATACCGCTGTAGGGTGCTAGTTTCTTATGGTGTTTCGGCAGGCGTTTTGAACTAACGCAAAATCGTTCTCTTTTAACGATGCTAGCATTATTGTACATGCGTTAAGAGCATTTGCAATTCAAAGTCAGGGTTACCCGACGCGAAGCTACGAATCACAGTAAAAAGTTAAAAGTCACAACCAGACTTTCACTGTCAGGGGTCTTTAAGCATTACCGTGCATATTTGTATGTGCGCATGTGTAGCACATGCAAAAGTGAAAAATCCAAGGAGGTGGGGAGAGGTTAGGAGACACGGACACACCCTTTCCTTCCTGGTTGCATCACTGCCTGAGATTTGAAATGAAAAAAAAAAATGAGCAGCCGCATGTGGTGCAATGCTGCGTCAAGTGGGCACTTTTTTTTTGACGCTACTGCTTTTTTTCGGTCCTGTACACGAGAATTTACGCATCGGCTAGTTAGGCCCACGAACACGCAGCCACATCATAGTGGCAACAGATCCATGACACAGCAGCACACTGGACGAAAAGCGAACTGTGTTTATCATGACACCTAAGCTTCATTAGCACCAGACTGTGGCTGCTTTATTTCTGTCTAATTTGCCACATACGTTGTAAAGTTTAATCAGAGCAGATAGAAACATTTATATAAATGATTTGCCACCCTTTTAAACACCCAAGACATTTTTTACATGTGGCAAACAAAAGCCGTTAATGATGTATGCTCCTTCTACTTAGTTTTTCTCGTGCCTCCATTCTACTTCACGCACTTTAATAACTTCAGGGCTACCTTGCGAATGTCTGAGAAAAACTCGCAACAATCACTCTTTGTAGTTGAATGAAGAGACTAGAATGTAATTTACCAGGCGCAACGTGGTGAGGGTTGCATGTAAACAAGATGCAGCAATAGCAGTTTCTACAATATATGATTGTCCCGAAAAACAAGTTTTAGCATTCGTTTCTTAGAGTATAGAGACAACAACCAGCACGCGTGGTTATCAGCCACTTGTTTTAAAACTACAGATTTCGGTAAACTTTCTTTCAGCAGTTCTGCTGTAAGCTTTAGCCTGCTGACTTACTTTATTAACATCTTAAAAGTATGAAAAACTTTGTGATGAATCTCTCAACAACCAAGCCTGAAGAACACTAACAAATGGTCACATACCTGATAATCTTTGTCGCCACCACCCCAACAATAATTTTTGTTTCTCTGTCAATCCTGGCTATAACTGAGCTGCTAAGGATGTGGGCAACTTTAGAGTCAATACATGCTCCAGCTTTATGTCGGTAGAGATTTACTTTACATTTCAAAAAAGTAGATTGCAAATAAACAGACAATAGTTTTAAAAATGTCAACTACGAAGCACAAGCTTTGAAAAATTATATTGTCATTTTCATAAATTACACATAACGGAAAAATTTTCAAAAATGTAATTTAAATGGTACGAATACTATAAATTTTCTATATCTGTGTTGAAGAACCTACATGCGCCTAGATTAGACAGTTAAACACATTACACATGTACGTTCAAAATTTTTTTTGTCTAATTTGCGAAGTCCTTGTGTTTCTTGGCGAGAGAATCCGTACCACGGGCTTAATTTGCAAGCTATAGATTTACTACATAATTGTCAATAATGGTAGCTGCCGCTGATTCACCAAGGCCTTAATAGCGATGTCGCAGCGCGTTGGCTCCACCCAGCCAGCCCAGCGCACTTAACCCTCCTTAAAAACTAACCTATTGTGTAATTCCTTTCAGTGTACCGGCACCTCATTTCGCGTGTGCTTCGTAGATTGTGAATAGAGTTATCTCAGCTACGCAACTCGCTGAACATGGCTCTTGGCCGAAAAGTGGAGAGTGAAATTCAGGTTTTTCTTGATGTTGTAGAAACCAACTTTCACCAATCGGTGGCCGAGACGCACCACCGAGGTGGTATAGCAAAGTGGGAGAAAAACGTTCTGCCGCTATACTAAGAGCAGCGATTGACTTGCTGGTCGCTAGGCAATGAAGCTGAAACGCTGGAGAACTTCTAGAAGGCAGAGGAAAAACTTGTACTTACAGACTGTACCAAAGTTACATAAGTATGGCCATCAACGTTACACAAAAAATAAAATAACATCACTTTGGAAATGAACCGTCTTCTGTAGGGCGACCCTACGGGATTCACCAGAGCCGATGGTGCCGAACTTCTCAAGCCTGCTTCATAACCAGGCTTGTGGTGCTAGGCACCATCACCTCCGCCTAAACCCGTATAGTTGCTCTACAGAAGACGGTGCATTTCCAAAGGGATTCTGTTTTATTTTTTGTGTAACGTTGATGGCCATATTTATGTAACTTTGGTAGAGTCTGTAAATAAAAGTTTTTCTCACTCTACTAGAAATTCTACAGCCTTTCTGTTTCACCTTCAAGTGACTAGCAAGCCAATCGCCGCTATTGGAATAGCGGCACCACGTTTTCTCTCCCACTTTGTTATACCACCTCGGGTGGTGCGTCTCGGGCGTCGAGTGATGAGATTTGGTTTATTAACATCGTAAAGAACCTGAATTTTAGCATTAGGAGGTAAGTGGTTGATTGTGCAAGTCTGTTATGCATTGTGGTAAACTCAGCTGATTGAAAGGCAGCCAAATTGCATGCCATTGGTGTCGTATTCTGTGATAAGTCATCTACCTCACCAGTGTTTCATAAAAAATTGTGAAGCGCGCTCACACTTCGCTCAGTGCTCATTTGGACTCGGACTCAACGAATTTCCGTTATCCGAACTCACACTCACGAAAATTTTCTTCCACCGAACTCACCCAAACTCATTTAGACGCACACTCATGGCTCGATCTGAATCTGAGTGAATCAATCGACTCATGAGCCCACCATGGCATCAGTGCTCTTTAACACGAATACCTCATGTCATTTGTGCTCTTCTGGGCGCCTTCTGACAGTGTACCGTCGAGTAAGATTTTAAGTGAACGATACTGTTTAGTAGACGTGAGTGTAAACGTTAATCTATAGGCAAGGCTGGTAGTATTTCTGAGGATCAGTAGATGACTAGGGGTCGTCAAAAAAAGCAATGGAACTCATCGAGAATCACTAAAGGAATATGCTTTGCACTTTGAACTCACAATCACAAAAACTTTCTTTCCCCGAACTGCCTCGGACTCAAACTCGTAACAATACCATTCACCCTGACTCACACTGAAAATTTGATCTGAATCTCGTCGATTCTCAAATGAGTTCGCCTACCTGTGTACATACTACACTCTAAGCCAAAAATGGCCGAAATGGGAGCAACGGCTGTATTTAGTCCTTCAGACCAACTTTTACTCCCCGAAAGGACCAAGCGGAACAAGATAACCGACATGTTCGAAAACGGTGGAGCAACCGTATTAGTCTCAAGTTTGTAAGGAAGCAACGGAAGGAGGAACCGCTGTAAATGCTCTCGTCATGCAACGGTTACTCCCCTGAAGGACACCGCACACAAATATGCATGCCGCCCACATTGATATTCATGAGCCAGATTATTAATTGTTCTGTGTGTCAAACTTCACCAAACTAAAACAGTGATTTATTTTAGCATCCGCAGATAATAAAATAGCAGGGCTGGCTGAACACAGATGGCCTAAGAATACAGCTCCCGCAAGTGCCTAACACACGCAGTAGCATCGTGGAGAGTTGCCACGTCAAAGCGGACCAAACGCCGAAACACGTGCAAAACAAGGATATTAAAAGAAAACCTAGACACGCCGTTCGTCTGCTAGTGAAGGGCTTCAAAGCTGATCAGGCACCGAAACACGTGCAAAAAAAGCCCTCCACCCCCCAAATATATCGGAGGAAAAAAAAAAGCAGACCCAGGCGCGCTTCTCATCAGCCGTGAAACTTAGTAGCACGCTTCAACGTGTAGTTTAAGGGCAGAATGACAAATCTGCGCCATCTGCGCCCGCACAAGTGTGGCGCTAGTATAGCGAGCGATGTAATTTACAAAGTGATCATTATTCAATGTTTATGTGTACCGGTACTAAATAAAAATTAAACTCAATTTTTTATAAATGGTTATCAGATGTAGTATACCTAAGTTTTTTTATATAGGTGTATTAGAACACACTGAAAGCATTGCGCTGACGCCTGTGCTGTCACTGCTCGGCGTTTTTTTTTTGGCGCAACTAGGTTCGCGTTCGCCCTACTCATATTCGTATGGTTTGAGGTTGGCAAGCACATGAACATGCGAGCTTGTGTGCTGTGTTTCGATCGTGCATGTGCGCCATAGATTTGCATTTCTACTTATTCGTGATGAAGGTTAGCGTATATTTATCTTTAAAGAGTGCAATGTTTTTGTGGATTTTGCTGCTGGATGGAACGAACACAACGTAAACACGTCTTCAGTTATCTTCAAACCTGTTCGCTCGTCGGACAAAAGACTGCGCATGTATCAGCTTGCGGGTGAGTGGCATTTCCAGCAATATGTAATGCTCTTACATTGTGGGTAATTACAGTCTAACATTGGTTGGGGTGTTTTTAACCCCAAATTTATGCTTGTTCACAGCTTGCGAAAAATGTTGAGTTCTCGAACAGCTGGCTCATTGTTTTTGCTCCAAAGACATTGTTGAGTGATTGCGCTATCAAAAGAGAAATTATTTTCTCTTGCTTATTCACCGTATCCATTGGTAGCCGTATCGGACTAAATTACCTAAATTATTACCACCTGCATACCCACTTGCTGCCTCTGTCACCACTGCAGTGCCAGTGTATTTTGCTGTTAAAAGTTCCTTTCCGCAACAACACCTAGTTAAAAAAAAACATTGCGGCAGGATTGTAGCTGCTTTCATACTGGTTTTTGTCTATCATTGGCTCCATGTAACGTAAACGGCTTGGTGTTGGGGCCTTCCGCCGCATTTTTTAGAGCTGTAGAGTGTATGTAAACCAGTAAGTGAACAAATCATTTTCGCATCACTTCACTGGCATAGCCAGGCAGTGGCGCACGGAATTTTTTTCAAGCTGGGCATAGGGAGCCGAATATGACGACCATATTTGCTTGCCAGGCCTCCATTTCAGATAAGCGACCCCCCCCCCCCCCCTACTTTTTCCCGCACGCCTCAGAAAAAAAATAATCTGCCCACATCACTGCATCACTTGCTTCACCTCTACGCTGAACGTATTATTTTATAAGCGCACCATCAAGCGAGCACTTTGCAAAGGACAGAACAATGGGAAGAGAAATGACCCGAATCTTTAAGATTTCTTTAGTGATGCGAAACCTTCGCAAAACTGAATATTGTGAAAGCCAATTTAAAATGCTGTAGGTTCACGTTAACGTTGTCATTATTCTTCATCATGGAATCTTGATGCGCTGTGAAAAATTGTCAAGCCGTTGAAGTCACATTTTGACGTCAATACCAATCAACAAACATTTCGACAACTTTAATGGATTCACCGCATGCACATAATTAGGCTGATTTCCACTTGGCTGTTCTTAACCAGACTTCACGTGTACCAAATAAAACAATACTTGATTCCTGTCCTCTACAACTTTTTTTTTCTGGTGTATGACACAAATTTGGTTATACTGCAGATAATGATGCCCCCAATCATGCTAAAGTACAAAAAGCAAGTGAATTTTGGTAAGTGCAGACTTTTTGTACTACGTATATGAAACCATCGCTTTTTGGGGGGCAAACTGCGCATGTGTTGGCCAGAGAATAGTGTTTCATGACACATGGTTACACTGGCACTGACAATTTGACAAGGCTCCGCTGGCCCGTGTGTGTGCTTACACTGTTACCGTTAATATAAAATGTTTATGTTTTCATTGCAGGGATTGCTGTTCGTCCCAGAAAGGCAACTGCCAAGATTTGTTTACGCTGGTGCTACTAAAAGTGCGTTTTCTCTATATACATGGGTTTTGGATTGCACAAAGCATAACACTTGGGCATAGACTCACAAAGCTGTCCATGCGCAGGCCTTGATAACAGCGTTTCTTGACTCGTCTTTACCCTGTTTTCTGCACATGTTTCGTGGGTTTAAAAGTGCCGCAGCATGTTGACCCCTCCCATTCTGAAAAATTTTTGTTGGAAGTTCTGCAAGTGTGTGCCTAACTTTCTTGTGCACCTCCTTGCTGTTCTGAGATCCTGAAGCGTTATGCTGTTACTAGAGATGACAGTGTTCCTAATGTTTGTATTCCCATCACGTTGACCAAGTATGCGATTTGGGCTTGAATGGTAGCAGATTCTCAACCAATGTCGTTGTGGCACATGTAGCAGGCAATACAAAATAAATAGACAGACCTTCACACCAGGCGCTAACTTGTAATAATGCTTTTTTTGGAAAACATGGTGTGCTTATTTTGATTTGTACAACAGTGCAGTAACCTGTTCGGCTGTGAACCAACAAGACGTTGAACTAATAAAAGCTTCACATATTGTTGCGCTCAGTTATATATGTATCGGCAAGCTATTTGTGAAACTGTGAAACAAAGAGTTTGAATTTCTGTGCATGCCTTAAAATATATTGCTTCGTTCACAGATCTCGTGGCTGGGGCTCGTCAACCGAGTGAACAAGTGCGCCCTAGTATCCTAAATTTAAAGCATTGTTTGAAGGTAGCACGGTCTATATTTATTTGTGTCTATAGTTTTGTGCAGCCGTTTACGTCAGGTACAGGAAAACATACTGGAAATTATCATGGAGCCTCCCAAAATGGTTGCTTTCAAGCAGCATTTGCATGCTTGGCTTCAGCCTACAGGTATTGCACAATTTATGACGCAACAGCGTATGATAGAACAGTAGAATTGAGAGCAACCTTGTGCACGAGCTAAATATGTATTTTAACGGGAGCGGATGGTACGTGTTATTCGCCACACACATGATCTCGTTTAGAATGCCCATTGGTGAATGGGTTCATAGAAATGTCACTCAGCTTTGTATAGGAAACAAGTTAGCTTAACCTAAGGGTAGCTTTAACTGCTACAACTATAATGCCTTCTGGGGGTGCTACACATCTTCTTCCACAATATTGCTATCGGAGACATCATGTGAAGAGTGTTTACCACATCAACATTTATATGACTTGCCAAGTAACGTTCGGCCGGACCTACTATTTTTTTTCACATTTCGTTTTGCAGTACACATCCTGGAATGTAAACGCTGCTGAAGTGTGTGTGACTCATTGTTAAGTATTGATTCTGGCATGTTAAACCTCTCACTTCTACTTTTTTCTTGCAGCAATGAGATGCTTCCCATATGCCTGCGGTGACATTCCGCTGCGCTAACCTCATGGAAACACCAGTCCTGCTAAAATCGAGTCCTTCTAAATTGGAGAAGTTGCCCTTCTCTCTCAAATGATGACACAGACTGCCCTATGCTAGAAATTCAAGATTGTTTTTCCACGGAAGACGCAGAATACCTTCGATGTATTATGGCACTTGGTTAGTGCTGGCTGTGGTGTGGCGAAGTCTACTTCTACGTGTGCTTACACGTCGCCTCAAATAAAAAACGAAAAACTATAAAGCATTTCTTTTCCTTTCAATATTGTCCGCTTTTTATGCAGGAAGCACCCAAGCAGTGCTCTTCCAAGGAGATCTCACCATGTGTTAAGCGTGTGACAAGCATACTCGAGATGAATATTCATTTCCACAAGGAGTAACTGGAAGCATGTGCAGTCGGTCCTTAGAGAGTAACTGGGAACACGCGGGAGGAACCGTAAAGACTAACCGTTGGTCTTAGGGGAGCAACTGGTGGGAGTAATGATTGGTCCACAGGGAGGAACTGCTGGAAGTAACTGTGGATTCGCAGGGAACAACTGGAGGGAGTAACTGTTCATCTTCCAAAGGAGGAACTGGTAGGAGAGGAATGGTTCGTTCTTCTGCAGTTACTCCTTTTAGGGGAGTAATGGGAGTGGCAATGAAATGGCTCCCTGAAAAGAGCAACCCATATTCCCCCGTTGCTCTCTTTTGGCTTAGAGTGTACATCACTGAGCTCACGCATTGTCTAAATTTGTACCTGCTGGCTGCGGAGAGGGTCCTGTTCCGAACACCCCGAAAAACGCACAAAAGGAAGCTCAAAGCAACAAAGCCTGTTTGAAGTCGCACCGCAAACAATTTTGTTCTGAGAGAATATGGTCACATTTTAGCATCGCGTGAATATTCCACAGCAGACCCTGTGTCACATGGCATATAGCGGAGTTTGCAGTGCCAAAATGAAACTATTTCTGCTAAATTTGCGCTCATCAAAAGGGATGCCTCTTGGGGGAGTTAGTGTTTTGACTTAGAAACCATCGTGAATGCGCAACTACACTCAACACAAAGGAAAAAACACACGAGGACAGGCGCAAAATACTAACTGGTTTATTCAAGAACCGTCCACATCTTTATTTCTTTATTATGAACACCCTGCGCAGGGGCACCGCCACAACAACGCCGAAAATGTAAACGAGACCAGAAAGCAATATGAATTCAGCATTGTACAGCGCAATGGAAGTTACAGTTACGCACATGTCACTTGCTTTTTTGTGCACCCACATGATGCGTTTTTACGATGGTTTCTTTGTTGCGCTCATCAAATGTCACCAAAACGAAAATGCACTCATGTTTAAAAATAATATTACGATTTGCACGGAGAATATCTAAAATTACCTAGTTACAAAACAAGCAATTGACTGGCACTGGATTTATTTTCTTGGAGGCTATATATTGTCAACATCGAATTCCGCCTTGCATTATGGGCTGTTATAGTCTAGTGATAGCATTTCGCGCTCAAAATAATGGAGGGTTCCGCCGCGGTCCTTTCGTCAGTAGTTAAAAATGTGCAATTTTGTTTATATAGAGTCTGCGCGGCTGTGTTTATCGGCTTTGTGTGCTATGGTGGCCCCTCCTGTCCGTGTACAGCTAAGCAAGACGTTCGGCGGCAACGGCTTCCGCCTCACCATTCCCCACGCTGCATGATCAGGTAAGTAGCGGGCTTTACAGTCTTCTCTTTTGTGGCACGTTTTGCCATCACGTTTCGTCGCACAAAATGTGATGTAAGTCACGTTCACTGCCGGTGTCACGCGGGCACTTTTGATCATGATATGGCTCCCGAATTGTGGTTTGAGTCTCGTTTCGGTCAAACTCGATCCAGATTAATTTGCACCGCTTAGCAACTATCATTGCGCGATCGAGAAATCAGACCCATCGTCGTTCTGTTCTCGCACTATAACTATCGTCTTGTCATACCAAATAGCCCTAACTGCAACACTTTAAAATCTACCCTTCTGACGAGCAAAAGTGCTTGTGTGACACCAACGCAATTAACTGTATGCAACCAAAAATCATAAATGTGTAATTTTTGCGTGCATTACTTTCATTTTGATTTATGTTGTGTATACGATGTATTCAATAAATGAAGTAAAAATATTAACAACTATTCTTTCTTAGGATCATTGTTAGGTAGCTCTGTGTTGTTTTGTCTATAAAAAATTTTGCCCTTTCAATTAGTGCCAGCCCATTGTTCGTTTAAACAATGGTTTAACCAAGTTTCTCCGGGCCACCAGTTTCGCCGTAACTTCTTCCGTTGCGTCTCCTATTATGGCCTTCTGCGTTTGGCTCAAGTAAGCGTTAGTATATTTGTACACATTTCTTTGTTTTAAAGCATGAATATATTTTACTCCCATTAATCTGTGAGGAGAACTATTATGGCAGTTGAAACAACCACCGCCTATAAAGTGTATCTCTATCGACGTGGTGACGGGCGGCACAACTATTCATTCGCTTTAACCACTTGTAAATAATTGAAAAAAGAATAAATAAATCCAACTTTGTCCATAATTGTGTTTTCATCTTTAAAAACTAAACCATGTTTACAGGTAACCGAGCTCGACACTCGAATGCTAACCACTCAGATGTTGACCATAACCTGAATGATGTAATGTTTAAAAATTGGCAGAGTGAAATAACTCCTTGATACAGAGTACTGGCAAGTACAACACAGTCTTCAAATAAACTTACAATCCCACTTATAGATTCGGAAATGCCTTATGACTGTTGTTTCTATGCTGTAAAGGTTTCATGTAGTCTGTCATTAAGACAGCGTCCGATCTGACCCATGTACCTCCTGCTGCATGTCAGTGATTGTGTACATCATGCCTTTAACACAGGTTACACACTTCTGCCTGCGATGAGTGCGGCAGTGTTTTCTTCTTTTCATCTGATCGATGAATCTGCATAGGTCACGAAGTTTCAGGGGCCATGAACACCACTTAGTCTCCAGCACTTTCTCCCCATTTTTAGTAGAGTTTGTGAGAAACACTGTGCATGCTAAGTATGACAGCTGTCTCATTTTCTTGCAGCCCTTCAGATGGTCTGTACACTCTAAGGCAAAAGTGTGTTAAAAGGGTGTGTGGTTCTTCCTTTTGGGGACTAATGAGGCTGCCACAACCATGATACCTTTTAAGGACTAACGGCACCGGGTCCGACAGTTAGTCTCTCAAGTGACTAACATTTAATCCTCACATTTACACTTTAGTGAGTAACCGTTAGTCCCACAGTTCACCCCAAGAGACTAACATTTAGTCCTCATGTTTGCACCTTATAGACAACTGGTAATCCCCACACTTACACCTTACCGGGCAACCGTTAGTCCTCACAGTTGCACCTTGCTGGACGAATGGTTGATCTAGTAAAATACTCCAATCGGAAAAACTTTTTGTCCCCAATTTAAACATTGTTTTTCGTTTATTTACCAACAGGCCTAATACTTTTTTCGCCTGTTTTTCTGCGCAGTGAGCAACAAATTCCGCAGAAAAGAACATGCGAAAAAGTAGTTAGCCACCTACGTGTAACTGCTTTCACAGTCACGGCAACAACGAAAGAAAAAAGTAAGAGATCAAAATCTTTTTTCTGCGTACACATGAAGTTTCCCCATTCTTTTGAGTCAATTCATTGTGAAGTGTACAAGTCCAGTCTCGTTGTCAAGACTTGTTCCCTCCTTGGGGAGCTCCTCCGACGGAAGCGATAGATGACAGGCATTGCAGACGCCAGTGCACGCAGCCTTCTGCCTGTTGTGTTCCCACGGCTGCACGTACAATAATATAGTAAAAATAGTTAGGCACACATCCCAGAAGATGAAGATGCAAGCATATGACAAGTGCACGTTAATATAAAAACAAGCGTTAAAATATGACACAAACAACTTTACCTTCACATCTCGCACAGTCCTGAAGCTGCTCTGACGAAAGAGATGGATGATGGGCATCGCAGTTGCCAGCGCACAGTCTTCGGCACGGTGTGTGCCCACGGCTGCACAATAAGTATGTAAATTAGTGAATCACATATGACAGAGGATGAATCCAAATGCATATGAGAAATAAGTGCAAGGTGACATGAAAACATATGTGAGATATGACATGCTAATATTTCACCGTGATGTCACACATCGTCAAAAACTCTTTTCGATCCCCATAGCGCAGCAGCTTAGGAGCGGCGGCTGCAGTAACAACTCCGCAAACCACCGTGCCGCTAACAGGTCGGTGAGTCCTAAGCGACCGACGTCGTTCAACTCGAGCAAGCGAACGCGAGACCAAACACATCGCTGCACGCGAAGTGTCTGCCGCCAGCGAACTTGAACGGGAGAGCGAGCGTACGCTTGGCCGCCGCCGTGAACAGCGCTGAGCTAGTTTGGAGCTAGCGCCGAAGAAATCGACGGTAATGCGGCCCTTTTTCACAAACTCGAGCTAGTGCAGCGCGCAAACGCGAGTCCGCCGCCACGGCCAGCGGACGGTGCCGAGCTTCTTGCGAACGACTGGCGGGAAAGCCAACTGTAATGGCGACAAATTTTCAGAGAGTTCCGACGTTAGCGCAAGCACCGCCAGCCCGTGCTGGTGTACTTACAGCGCGTGACATACTACAACGAAGCTCTTTACGAGAACCCGTAACGTGTTTGCGACGACTCCCAATACAGCGACGAGGTCTCAGCCCAATATCGTCAGCGCGAAGCTCATCGCGGAAGCGAAGACAGGCGAGCGCTCGATCAGCGAGCGTACGGGAGGCCGACGGCAATGGCGGCCAATATCTAGGTGGTCGAAAAACACAGGCGAGTTGCAGACGCCGAAGCTGAACTTCACGATGTATTTCGTGCGTGCGATATACTACACGACCGATCCCGTTGCCGGCAAGCGCGATCCGTATCGCACACGCGACAAGTAGAGTAGAATAAAGAATGATAACCTACTTGCCTTAGAATCCAGCGCTGTTTTCTGCCCTTAGCCGGACTGAAGTATATATCCTGTAGGCCTGTTCTTCTCGGCCGCCATATTGGCCTTCCCAACTATTTCTGTCGTGTGTGGGTCATGACTATCTTGAAGCCAGAGATATACAGCGTGGCGTGGTGACGTGTCGAGACGTGTTCCAGACTTCATGGGTGCAGCGATACGCAAAAGCAGCAGCCCACGCTCATTCAAGCGTACACGCAAGCACCACGTTGTAATTCTGTAATCATCGAATCGAGGCGGCCGTAGTCGAGCACTCCGAGCGCGACGCATCGCGGACCGTCGCCGGCAAAATACGGGGAAAGACTGAGCCAGCAGAAGAGGAGAGGGAGGCCTGCTCACCTTGGCAACGCTTTTCGCGCTGCCTGCGATGCCCGGGCAGTTCATCCCTTGGTTTCCCGCTCCACGCTTCCCTCTGTGGTTGCTCCTCAACGGTCTATCCGTTAGTCGCGCGCTCCTATTGGGCTCTGTTACTCCCTTTTCGGGTAATTTCGCCTTAGAGTGTAGCTTCTTTTTACGCCTGGAATACCTCGCGTGCCTAAGAAAATACTCGGCTACAGGTAACACGTCTTGATTTTAACCTGCAATATGAAGTCTAGACACTTATTGGATATTGCTTCAAGCACCTTGTGATAAGGTGATCCACACAGAGCATTCTGCAAGGCCATGTGCATGGCTGCCCTCTTTTCCCCATTTGTGTGTCCCAACGAGAAAGGCAGCAGTGGCTTCAATGGACAAGACTTACACTGCCAACTTGTGCACCATTTTGCAAACAGCTGTGTTAAGCGCAGGGATTCGATGGTGAAACATTTGGGATTCTCATGTGTTGCCACAAGTTGCTGGAGCTTCTGCTGCCAAACCTTCATACTGGGTATGACAAGCTGCCTGCAGCCTATAGATTCTGCCAATTTGAACAGTAAAAACTTATCCACATTGCAGGACATTGTGCAGCATTGAAACTTAGCAATCTGTCATTGTTCCCTCAAATAAAGATCAAATGCAAGTTTCTAAGAATTGATACTGTGCTCAATCCAATACTAATACTCTGCCGTTGCCAATACACATTTATGACCTAGCTGGAACATTCAGATTCAAGTAACAGTTTGAGAATCACTTCCAAAAACCTGCAAGGGACATTCGACACTTTCCAGAGAAGGATACTGCTCAAAGAATATTCATAGCATCCTCTGCGCAGTGTAGTACATCCTTTGCGCTGGCAGGCTGTTTATATTTGGTGAATAATTGTGTACATTTTTAGTGACTTGTAGTGGCCTGTGCTGAAAGGAAAAATAATAATGAAAGGTTGATGACTTCTAGTGCTGCAAGATACTCCTGCTTTGTGGATAATTTTTTGGTGTTTCAGTAGCAGAATCAATAGGCTGTGTGAGTAGAATGTCGTGTTCCATTTGAAGCTTTCTTAGGATGTGCTCCAACTTCTTGAAATAGCGCAGCTGGTGCTTGAGTGGGGCACCTATGAATTCCAGAACTTAAGGTGGTTTCTCAGTTAATAAGACTCACATTGGTGGTATGAACCTTGTGCTTGGAAGCCGTTGCTGATTTTGTGTCGCGGTGTTCAAAAGTGTTCAAAAAGCGGAACGTGCACTTGCCTTTGCAGAATGCTCTGTGACAATCGTCTCATCAAAAACAAGGTGGATGATGCATTCTCCGAGTAAGCATCCCAGTTTAAGATTGCGGGTTTCGCTCAAGATGTGTTGTGGTTGGTAGCTGTGAGTTTAATTAGGTATTTGATGGATCCTAGGCGTGAAGAGGAGTGGCGGGCCATATCGAAGGCTCAAGAAAGAAATAAGGCAACTGTAGTACACAGCATGTACATGTCTCTCGCAGACTCAAGGAGGTAGGGGGAAAGTGTTGAAGTACAGGCGGTGTAATTTTTGCTTGTGGAGAAGCTCTTGAATCAACTAAAAAGGATGCAGCTCTGATTACAAGCAGAAATGTGCTACGTGTTTTAAACGCATGGTGAACACAATCCCTCTAACAAAAAATAATGAGTCCCTAAAGTCTTTTATTATTCATTCGCAGTGAAGCTCTCGTTTCTATGGACCTAATGCCTTCAGTAAGTGTGGGAGGGCTTATTAATAGGTACCCACACGTAAAAAGACCACGTGCTACGGACAGTGCTGACTAACATTCTCGGGTCTACATGCACGGAAACACCCTATAATGTGAACAAGAGGACAGCCACTACTTTAGCTCAATTGAGGAGAGCATCGAATGCATTATCCAAAGGTTGTAGGTTCAGTCTTTGCTGGTGAAAAGTTGTTTTCTTGCTCACCCTAATTTCTGAACATTTTTATCGTAATTGCTGTACTATAGTCAAAAAGATACTAATAACATGTCCTATATTTTCCATGGCCTTATTGTCTGTTCTCATTGAAGAACTGTATGTATATTTGCGCTGATTTGTAATAAATTTCAGTTGGAAGATGGTGCTGCATCTTTGTATCTTTTGTCCTTCCTCTTGCATTTGCTCGGAGCAGCTCGGATCAGCGATGTTCGCACGAAAACCACAGTAGGGCCCCCTCACTAGGCGCCCTCTGAAACGGAAAGTGTGACTGAGCACTGTAAAACCTTTTTTAAGTAACTAACCGTTCTATCCACGACGAGTGTGTAAATAACTACTTATTGCAACAGAAAAAACGCTATGCAAATTTTTTTGTGAGTGCTCAGGCTGTGTCTATGAAAGAAAATGAGCCCTTAATTGCTCCTTTCGTTCTGTGACATGCTGGAGGTTAGTGGCGCAGACAGGAACCTTTTGTAATGATACACTCTGTGAGCACCATTGCTGTGTGTAAACAGCGGTTTTAAGGTTTCTCAGAATCCTTGCGTAGGTCTATGGTTTAGGCCCATTTTTGAAGACAATGTGTTCCTTGCATTCAGTCTAGGTCAAAGAGTCAGGGAGATGGTAGAGGTGGAGGAGATTGCAAGGTCAACTGATGCATGTGTAAGCATGCTGTCGTTGCACCTTTGAGATAAGGAGCATTCTCTTTTGGCTTGATTTCAGGATGTGAGCAGTTAGGCTGCATCTTTTTAGTTTCGCTTATCCTGATAAATTTAACTTGGTGCACGGTTTGATGCCTTTATTTTTTTTCTTTCTACAGCTGACACTGGCTTTAACTGGATGGACAGGTGAACAGAAAAATTTTGGTGTTGCAAGGGTTTTGTTATTGGAAAATAACACAGTACATACTGAAATACGCAAAGATTCATACCATTGGGGAAGAAAATTGAGGACAGAACAGAAAGGGCGTCACTCGACACTAACTGTAATCTCGGAATCCAGTGAAATATATAAGCGTAGCAACCATGCAAGGACACATTGCCTTACACACTAGTAAAAAACACACAATAAGATTGACAACAGAAGGATGATGACAAAAAGATACTAAACGAAAAGTGATTCTAAAAAATCGAATTTCGCACCATGCAAAGCAACAGATGTAAAACTAAACTGCGTATCTCCCTTCTTCCTAATGTAGTATGCTTCCATAACTTCACGTGCCAAGGTATCATTACTCTTTCCAAAGACAGATACACTAGAAAACCTGGCTTCACACTTGCAGGAACCACAATGTGCAGACAAATCTGCCGAAAGTTTGTTTTTCCCAGAAAGTTATTGCTCCCTAATTCTGTATTTTATGTACGGATACATTTTACTGCACATTATAGTTCCTGCAAGTGTGAGGCTAGGTTTTTCTGTGTATCCGTCCTTGGAAAAAGTAATGATACTTTGGCATGTAAAATTTTAGAAGCATAATACATTAAAAAGAAGGAAGATACGCGTGTTAGTGATACATCTGTTGCTATGCGTCGTGGGCAATTCAATTTTTCAGGATTTTTTTTTGTTTAGTGGCTTTTTGTCGTCATTCTTTTCTTGTCAATATTATCGCGTGTTTTTTGTACTAGCATGTGAGGCATGTGAGGCGCGCGCATAGTTGGTACGCTTTTATATTTTGCTGATTTTCCGAGAATAAAGTTAGTAGCGAGTGACGCCCTTACTGTTCTGTGCTCAATTTTCTTTCCGGATGGTATATGTCTTTTTGGAATTTAGTAAGCATGCACCAACTAGCCCAACAAAAAGATTTATTAAGGTGGTGGTCCCACCCCGGCAACGCCTGCTCTGTATTTTAGTCATTGTTTGCTGGCGTCCTACGCTCAGCCTTTTGATGTGAATTGTGTTACATTAGAAAGTCTACATATTTCACTTTCTTATGGCAGCTAGTATTGTCACCTAGTCTAGAGCGGTGTTGTATATCCATCAAAGCACTGTTAGAAAAGACCACTGCCTTTGCTGTGCAAGCCTCTGTTGCACTGGAAGTGTGGCAAAACTGCTCAACATAACCAAAAGAAATTTTCTGAGCCTCTTCATGAAGTATTAGGCAAGGTTTCTATGAAGAGATATAGCCAGTGAAGCAGTGAGAAAGTCATGCAGGCTTCATTCAAAATGGGGAGAACCATGTAGGTTTATTAGTGAATAGCTTTTTTTGTGTGTAGAACAGCGATATTGCGTGGGTTTTCAGGCTACAATGTACCTAATGTCTACGCGAAGTTGTTTTGCGTTTTGACGAATAGTTCATGCTATATAAATACTTTAATTCACAAATTTATGGGTCCTCTTGTTCAGGCATTACCCACAAGGCGAAAAAGCTTTCCCAGATAAAGTAATGAAATTTTATATATTGAAGCAGCAAGCCTTTTTGTGGGTTTATATGAAGAGAAAATTGTCGTAAGGAATTTAGAAAAGTATAGGACAGCAGTTAATTCAGCTCAATTTCTGTTTGCCAGGTTTGTGCAAATTTACTTTTTCTTTTATTGCTAATTCACAACAATTAACACACATTAGGAGGACCATGTATTCTTTTGAAATTACCAGTGCTCATTGAGTTTGCGTAGCAGTGCTTGAACCAAACAATTTTCAACAAAAAAATAAATCTTGAAAACACTTTTTGATGATGGCGTCATTTGTGAAAGAATCATGAAGTTGTCTCGTGTCAGTTTCGATGTTTGTCAAAAGTGAGGCTGCTAAACAATAGTGTGCCTCTGAAACGCGTATAGGTTATTTCTCCAGAAAGGTTTCTGGAGAACTGCTGAAAGGTTTCTGAAGTACGCGGAGAACTCGACCCTTTTGAGACCTGGTGGTCTTTCCTTTGGGGGGGGGGGGGTGAGGAATGTTTAACAGTGTGTGTTCGACGTGACACTGGTTGAAGGGTAGTATAACATTGGACCTTTTTTGGAAGACTAGCCTGCGCATGCAAAGGGGTGGTGACATGATGCACATCACGTTTTTTTTTCTTGGGAGAGGAGGGTGGTCACAAGGCCAAGAAGCCTCTATAAACGTTGCACAGGGTGGTGACAGGTACTAACGGAGAGGTACCTTGAATCGTCTGCAAATTATTCCTGAAAAATACCAAGCCCCCTTGATTTCTTTACCAGTGTGTGGCAGATAACTTCAGAGGCCACGGATCCCCAGTTTCAATTTCGGTGACCTCTGTGGAGGCGCCTTTCAAACTTGAGAAGGGCCCATTGCCAAGTTTGTGAATAGCTTGTGGGCAAGTTTGTGAAAAACGAACTTGCCTGTGCGCAGTAACTATATTGTTATGATTAGATTGAGTTTAACTATGTTTATTTACAGGCGAGATCAGGCAATCATCGGCAATGATCGCGAACATAGGCCGAACCAACTAACTTCCTCTTCCTTTACTTTTAAGACGATAGTTATAGCACGAGAAGAACACAACGGCACAGAGACAAGAAGGACACGAAGGACAAGAGCGCGTCCTTCTTGTCTCTGTGTTGTCGTTTTGTTCTCACGCTATAGCTATCGTCATGCCATACCAACAAGCCCAAGCTGCCACACTGTTGTCCTGAATCATGGTCCGGCTCATACCATAACAATTTTCGGTTCACGTCCGAAGCCCGCAGGGCGAGGCGAATTATTGGCATAGTGTGGGGTGCAACTGCTTGAGACGAGCTACATGCGCCAACTATGTTTGGCTTGACTGACGACCAGCTGCCGTGAAGCGTGCCACCAGGTAGGTCACGTCACTCAGGCGATTTACGATAACGAATGGACCAACATAGTGCGCTAAAGCTTTCTGGCATAAGCCACGTTACCTCTGGCGGTCGAGATGTTTCACTGTGAAGACGGACCCCTGAACCACGCAGCTGACGGCACTGCACCACCAGATCCAGCGACACCTTTACTACCGACCTCCGCCGCAGCTGGTCCTTGGCAGCGTCAGCATCTGATAGAGCTCCGCCCTTTCGGGCGAAATCTGGCAAAGACGTGGACTAGTGGCTCAAACATTACAATCGGGTGAGCAACTACTACTCTTGGGACGTGGAAGCTCAGTTGACTATCGTGGTGTTCTTCTTGAGGGACACGGCACTCACATGGAATGAGAACCATGAGGAGGCCCTCACAACGTGGGAACGTTTCGTGTCCGAAATCAAGGCGTGTTTCGGGGACACCGTGGCAAAGAGGAAGGGAGCCGAACAAACGCTGCTGCAAAGAGCACAGTTCCCAGGCGAAACATGCACGATGTATATCGAGGCAACCCTGAAACTATGCAAGACCGTTAACTCTTGCATGTCCGAGGAGGAAAAAGTCAGCCACCTGTTAAAAGGCATCGCAAAGGACGTTTATCACTTTCTTATCGGTAAAGACAGCATTGGTACAGTAGCCTATGTCATACGGCACAGTCGCACTTTTGAGACGCTGAAGATGAGGCGTATTGCTCCTAAATTTGGTTGATTACCTAGTGTGACCATGGTAGCGAGTGTTGACAACTACGCGCCTTCTGATCTTGCTTCTACAATACGTAAGATCGGGCGTGAAGAACTCAGTGGACACACTCGCATGGCGCTTTGTGAAGCTACACCCTTGCCGGTTCCGGACCAGCATCAGCATCCTGTTTCCATTACTGCAGCAGGCGTCGAGGAATACGACTACGTTCCTGGCACACCACCGAGGCCGAAGCGCAGTCACTACCAAGACACCAGGCACCAGCGCTGCTTCAGTTACCCTCAACAGCTGGCCGCCGCCTATCAGAACCCGAACGAATACGCGCCTGTGTCACCACGCCCTCGCGATGCTTTACAAAATGCATATCGTCAAACCTCCTGTGTACTACAGCTGTGGTGCTCCAGAACACATTGCTCGGTTCTGCCATCGGCAAATAGAGATGACATCAAAATACGAGCCATTGTCAAGACTTCCTCGCGGTGGCCACAGTTATGATGATCCTTGGTGGTCCACGTATCCCAATAACACCCTACGACAAGAGAGCCGGCGTGGAATCTCCCCCGCTTCTGACCGTAGCTTGACACCTCCGCCAGGCCGAACGCGTCGCTCTCCTTCACCGCTACGGCGGCGGTCGCCACCACCACCACCGAGAAACTAACCGGCACGGCCGATGGAGGTGAGGTTGCACAACAGGATTCACTTCATATACTTCCGCCAGTTACGATGGACAAAAACCGAATATGAGTGTCAATAGACGGATTGTTTGCAACAAATTTAGTGGATACTGGTGCCACAGTTTCTGTTATGAACAGTTCATTCAAAGATAGCTTAAGCCGCAAAGTTATGTTGACCGATGAGGATTCTGGTGGATTTCGTGGCGTGGGTGGGGACATAGTTCAACCCGTAGGAGTGTGTGCAGTCAACGTGTTGGTGGTAAAGGCATTCCCAACTGAGTTCCTGATTCTGAAACTGTGTACACATGATGTTATTCGATTTTGAAACCGTGTACACATGATGTTATTCTCGGCATTGACTTACTCCAAAAAGTGTGGCGCTTTCGTTGACTGCGGTACGGGTGAAGTTTCTGTCAGCAGTGGTGATGCCCTTCCCACGCTAGTTGAGAAGCCGCTGCCTCCGGAAGACTTACTGATTGTTTCCAAAGAGCTGACATTACCACCATGGTTTATGATTTCAGTAGCCGTATTTACTGTGATAGCTGCAGTATCAGTCCTTGATGCCGTCGTTCAACCTCTCGTGGTTCAGTGTGCAAACAAAGCAGTAATAGTGCCTCATTTGACTATTTTAGTTACTAGTGGCTACGCAAATTTGTGGGCACTTAGTTCTTCATCTGCGTCGATTATCCTTCCTCGAGGAATGAAGCTCGCACTGTTACATGGTGCCACGGAAAATTCTATTGGTGCCATCAACGACGAGGAATGTGATAAACGCGTGGGCTGGGCACCTCTAAACGAAGTGCCTTCCATGAGTCCCACATTTTGAGCTTGGTTAGCCAGACGCTACGGCCACATGAACAACAAATTTGGTCCAACTATTACAACGGCATGGGTCAGTGTTTGACTGCAGCGGAAAGAGTGAGCGACTATCTTTACCATGCTTTCGAGCGTAGCATACCATTGACACAGGCTTTGTGCATCCGGTTCGGCAAAAACCTTCTAGGGTGTCGTCATCCGAGCAGAAAGTGTTAGCTGAACAAGCTCAGGACATGTTGCATAAGGCTGTTATTCAAGAGTCGTGCAGCCCGTGGGCAGAACTTGTGATTTTGGTTTGCTAGAAAGACGGTTCCTGGAGGTTTTACGTTCATTATAGACGATCGAATGCCTTGATTAAAATGATGTATATCCGCTGCCTCGGATAGACGACGTATTTGACTGTCTAAATTTTGCTTCACACTTTTCTTTTCTCGGTGTACGATCAGGATATTGGCAGATCCCCATGCACCCTGTTGACAAGGAGAAAACGGCACTTGTAACACCCGATGGAGTATATCAGTTCAAGGTGACGCCATTTGGGCCATGCAATGCCCCCGCTACTTTTGAAAGATTTATGCACTCAATTCTTTGCAGACTGAAATGAGAAATCTTTTGTGCTATCTGGACGACGTTGTCATTTTTGGGCGTACATTCGAAGAACATAACATTCGTTTAAGCCTCGTTCTTGACTGTGTGGAAAAGGCCGGCTTGGTCTTGAACTCCAAGAAGTGTCGGTTTGGTGAACGACAGGCCTTGATCCTCGGCCATTTGGTAGGCAAAGATGGGGTCAGGCCTGACCTCCGGAAAATTGAAGCAGTCAGCGCCTTTGTGTGATACCCGTGACACACGGGCAAAGGTAAAGTACTTTGAAGCAAACCCCTTTTGTCGCCTAAGAGGACCATTTGCCGAAAGGAGTGGGACTGATGACACACGGCATCGGACTACTGCTTTAGACGATGCCTCAGAAGAACGCTGCAGAAAAAATGGTGCTGTTTGTGGAAGCAGCAAGATTGGAAATATTGAAAAGAATCTGTGCATGTACATCACATTCAGCGACGCCGGAGCATAAAACCGTTTTTTATTGTCTGGTGGCTTATAATGCGCATACCTGTAATTTTCTTTCGCTTTTTGCGTTTTTAGCAGCAACTTAAGTTCGTCTGGCAACAATGAACAGTCGGTGTGTTGCTGTTTTTGTTTTTTGTCGTGATTTTTACATGGCTGCGTCCAGCTGGGTCAGTGACGGCGTGCCGCGTTTCATCGTGGTCCTGCGATGCCTCAACGCAGAGACAGAGATAAAGCAACAGTTGAGGTGGGTCTGACTCTTGTCGCCCTCGGCTCCATCGAAGATGAGCTAAACGCTGCGAAGGCAATTTTGCTGTGAATTTGCGCCCGTGTACGGAAAATACCGGCGTCAGTGAGGCTCTGGGCAATTGCCTGGTACACTCCACAGTTGTGCTTTTGCCCTTGCAAGGCGTCCAAATGGTCCCCGCATAGCTTTATCAGCGCCCAGGTCTCCTTTTCGGTCCACTGGATGCGCGATTTTTTCTTCACCGACTGAGCCGACTTCACTGTTACAAGATACTACGTCACCGACACAGCAACCGCCGCTGCGAACCCTAACATGACCGCGCTAGTGACGTAATGCAGGCGTTTGAGAGTATGGACAGACTATAGGCCTTCACTTCTCAACAAATCGCACTGCTGCTGAAAATAAAGACATTTTCTCAGCGCAAAAATTACTGACAGGGAACCGCAGTGTTGCGACACGTTTTCTTCTATTGATAGATTATGCACACTGTATGCGAGAGTACTCCCTTCCTGCCAGAAAAGTAGATGCGGGATCTGCTTTTGCGAAAAGGATCTTTGCCTAAAAGGAGTTACTCTTTCGTCGTGTGTCACTACGGCCGAACGCTTTTCCGAAAGATGTCCCCTTGTCTAAAGGACTTCAGGATGCCCGTGTGTCAGGGGCATCAGCCACGTCTGTAAAAGAACTTTGCAGCTTTGTTTGGTTAGGTTCTTATTTTTGGCGCTTTGTGCGTGAATTTGCGGACATCATGTACCCATTCACCACCCTCTTGCGAAAATGCAGTGCATCCGAGTGGACTTTTCCATGTGACGATGCATTCAGTCAACTCAAGTTTCTGCTGACATCAGAGCCAATTATCCGTCATTTTGACCCATCATAACTACAAAAGCACAGAGTGACGCAAGCGGTATTGGCATCGGAGGCGTTCTCGTTCAGCTTCATAATTACAGAGAGCATGCCGTAGCCTATACAAGTCCTTCCCTCAGCAAGGCTGAAAAAAATTACACTGTGATGTAACAAGAATGCTTGGAAGCCGTATTTGCTATTCAGAAGATTCTTCTTTACCTGTATGGACGTCTTTTCCTGATTATAACAGACCGTCATTCCCTCTGTTGGCTCGTTACTCTCAAAGACCCTTCTTGACGCCTTGCACGCTGGGCTCTACGCCTCCAGAAATTTGACCTAATGTTACATACAAAAGTGGATGGCGTCATACCGACACCGATTGTCTTTCTCGCCTTCCATTGTCTATGACTGACATCAATACAGGCAGACACGTTCGACATCGGCTTTGCCACTGTTTCACGCACGTTTCCCGATGTCACCACGTTCCAGCTGAAACAGCGCAATGACTTGACTTCAGACTCCTCATTCGCCACTGTCAGAAGCCCCAAGGGCAGTGGTCGCTTTTGTCTTCATGATGAACAGTTGTACGAGGTCAATTTCTCGGCAAATGGTGCAAAATATTTGCTGGTGGTTCCCGAAAGCCTGAGGTACGACGTAGTCCATTTCATGCATCATGACCCGACGTCAGGCCATCTTGCATTCATCCGCACTTTGAATCGAGCTCAAGAGCGCTTTTACTGACTTAAAATGCAACATTGTAGGGAGCAATGCATCTCCAGTTGTGACAAATGCCAGCGCCACAAACGTCCTACAAGCAGTCCTCATGGTCTCCTTCACCCTATAACGTCGCGCACAACACCTTTCGAACAAGGTGGTATCGACTATCTAGGACCGTTTCCGCGGTCTTGCAACAACAACCGCTGGATCATAGTGTGCGTCGATCAGCTTTCCAGAAATGCGAAAACCGCTGCGATACCATCTTCCACAGCGAATTCCGTCGCCTCTTTTCTGTTACGATTTAACATTCTTCGGCATGGTCCACCTCGTGTCATCATCAGTAATCGCGGTCGTCAGTTCGTTGACGACACTGTAGAGGAAATGCTTTGTCTGCACTTTGCAGTATTGCCATTCAACGCCATGTCATCCCTAGACGAATGGCCTCGTGGAGCCCACAAACCGCATGCCTACTAATATGCTGGCTAGGTATGTATCCTCAAATCACAGGAACTGGATGATATTTTGCCATTCATCACTTATGCTTATAATACAGCGAATCGCGAAACCACGGACGTCACTCCATTCTACCTACTCTACGTTTGACAATCTCGCAGCTGCCTCGATACAATACTTCCATTCGAGCTCCATACGGACGATTCAGTTGCTCCAACACTGTGCCGAGCTGAAGAAGCCCGCCAAATTGCCCATATTCACACACTGACATCCCAAGATCGCTGCAAGCAGAGGTATAACCAACGCCATGACACCGTTTATTTCGAAAAAGGGGACCTGGTGTGGTTGTGGACTCCTCACAATAACCATTTTGTAAACTGTGAGTTAATAAGGCATATTTTCCTGACTGCAGCAAAAAGTGAAGATGACTGCTTGAGGTGTATAACATTCCCAGTCACGTGCAGCAAAACACACGTGTCTCGACGACTTCTGAAGTTTGAAAGATTATTTTCAGTACGCCAACTGCTTGATAAAAATGTGTTCGCTAGCCTAATACTTACACTCACATAACGGTAACACGTGTATTGCGAATGACCATTGTGTCCTCGAAAATCATTGATGTGTCACCATCGCCTTGTTGTAGTGGACAGTGACTGGTCTAGCAGAGAGGTAGCAGCAATAAATCTTGAACCCCGCGAAATAGACAAGACGTTCACACTTACCTCTAGCAAAGCTAAGCTTTGGCAAATAATTTGTTCGCTCATGTAGGTCATATTATACCTTGATTTCTAGGCACCCGGCCTTTACTGACCAAAGCAGGACATAAAACATCAATTCTCTGCATCGGCCACCATAGACACCTAGAAAATGAGACGTTTGCAGAAAACGTAGACGCACTAAAGCGTATTTCTCCAATGAACTTCTTCGAGTGCTCACTGGGTGCAGCCACAAATGTGTGAGCCGCCTATTCCCCTGCGTCCTCAAAATAACAAATGCGATACCCGGACTGGTTTTGCTGCTTCCACTCATAAGCCAAGTGTCCCAATCAGCTAGCATGCTGTACAGAACCTCAAGATGGTAGAAGTATAAAGGGGGTGGGAGGGGGCAATTTCAAGTTTGAAACAAAAGAATCGAAACAAAAAAAGGCTGTGCGTGAGTTTCCGCGATAGCCATCTCACATGTTGGTGCCGAGAGTACTCGCATCGGTGAGCACTCATAAAGCAATGGTTTCGTGTGATTACTTTGTATACCATACAACAGTACCGTTGTTCTCAAACTGGAACGAAATGATATGTAGTACCAAGTGCACAAACTGATCAGATTCTGAGAGGTGCACCGTCGGATTCATGAAAGCCCGGTAAGTGCGCAGGTGGTGTGAAATTTCTCTCTCAATAAGACGCCCAATATCCCTAACGCATTTATCTTAGAGGATCTGAATTCTGAAGCAGCTATCTTTTTCTGCTTCTCGGACGGCTGTATGCCCTCGCCAAATGCTTTCTGCACCTCATGCGGTTTCTCAGTTTCTCATAGATCTGCCCAATTCAGACTAAATGGCAGTGTCACGTGATGACGTCATGATTTAAAAAATTTTGGTGATCTATGACGTCAACCAATAATTTTGTTTAGCGCTCGTGTAGACAGCGACTGGAACTTTTTGCGCCTAATAAGGCCTTTACACATTCTTGTTCACGTATTCTGTGCGGTTTATTTTTTAAGAGCGCGCGAATGTTATTAACTTTTCACACTGAATTGAATCCTGCCAAAAGCATATAAAAATATGCCTACTTTTTGGATTTGAAATCCAAGTGAATATGATATCATTAAATTCATTGTTAAAAGTTCAACGGTTGCGATTTGCATTTGTCTTACAAATTAATTGTGGTGTGAGGGGAACTAGTTCTATTGCTGCAAGAATTGACTCTCATATATTTCCCGAAATCTGAGCACTGCATTCGTGTATGTAAGTGTGAGATCACCCTCCAAGTATTGATGTCACGCTGCTTGACCTTATCTTTCCCTCTGCCTGCTCACTACGCTTGGACCAGATCGTGACCGATGTCACCCCAATCACCAACCATATTCCTGAAGGTTTCAAGTAGCTATGTAAGAAAAAAGGAGGTGGCAACGCATATATCCCTTTAGCGATTCATAGGGCTTGTAATGTTTTGGCTGGCAAATTTCTTGAGCCATTCATGCCCATGAAATCACCATTGTTTGGCTCACTGCAAGGCATGGAAAAGGGACTTTGTGTAATGATAGCCAGGAAGTAGCAAAAGATAGCTTTCCGGGTAGCTTCTGTATGTAGCGACATAAGTATCAAGTGGACCATGCGCAACACCCGCAGTAGATGTACAGATGGGCCGATTAATAAAGAGAACACTGGAGCACGTGTCGTCTGCTCTGGCACTTTTTACGAACTGCCACATGTAGTGGCCACGAGATCAAGTAGAGGGAGTGACGTTTAACGTCTCTGGAAATAGGCTCGCGAATCTTGCCAGCCATCGCTCATGTGTCTCAATCAACTACATTCTCACTGTAGGGTTTCTATGACAAGTGTCAATAGCACTGGCAGTGGACAATGCTACCGGCTAGAGAGTAAAGTTCCAAAAGTAGGGACAATCTTAGCACCTTTGTGGAAGGGGGAGTGCACGATGTAAAGCAGAGGTCGAAAAAGGGAAGTAGCAGTACAGGAAAGTGTGCAGTTTACTTATGCCGCAGGGGCGTCTGACATCGTGTCAATCAATGTACTGCCTCACAAATAGTGATGTGCAGCTGCAGCGTCTTAGCAATGTTTCAAAAATTCAGGTAGATATTCAGAAACATTGAAAGTATATGGTTTATCGGAACAGAAGCTGCTCTCAAGTGGAATTTCGATGCTTTTCTTTTTTTCTATTTTTGTTCAGAATCCTTTAGGCTCCGACGGACGCATTACGGAGTGTTACATATTGGAGTAATGTGAATGTCAGAGAAACGTGATGCTTTCAACAAAATATCGTAAAATGCCGGTATTCTGTTGCTTTGCATGCGGTAAATTGTTGCTAACAGATGTTATACCAGTATATAGGAGGCTAGGGGTACCTGCATTAGCCATGTTTTGTTGTGAATTGCAGATTAACATGATATTCAAGGTAATGCCTCTGCGAAGCCACTGATACAGCGTCTTCATGGAGAAGAAGTACATAAATTTTTGAATCTTATATGGCAAACTATATAGCGAAAAACTAAGTTTGTCCTATTTTAAAAAGTTTGGAAAATTTCACTTGAGGCAAATGCATGAAACTCGGTTAAGTTTCTTTTGATGCTTTAAATTTAGAATGTCGAATCTGAAATAGTAAGTAGCACTCATTCAGCAAACTACCAACCAAAAATTTGGTGTTCAACAGTTGCGCTTCTTGCATTAACACAAGTGGTGTAGCCAAACAAAAGAGATGCACAGATAACACTTAGCCAAGAAAAGAGTTCACTGACAATAGCATAATTATGGTGTGGTAGATTATCACTAGTCAACACATGGCATTAATGCTGAGTGGCAATGTTTATTTTGCCTCGGGAGTGAAATATGCAGGCAAATATAGAAAACATGTCTATAAACATTTGTTTTTTGTTTGAATAAAACAATTTTTGCATATAATTGAACATATGTCAAATTAACATAAAATAAAACTCTGCTCTTTAGTGATGATAATATGTACTCATACTTTGCGAAACAAAATAGTAAAAAAAAGCTACACAGACATTTTGCCTCCTATGTGAGTGGCATCCTCAGTATGCACTGGCATCAAGTTAGCAGGGGTCACCGAATTCCCTGCTTGTCTTGGGTGTTTTTACACATCCGGTAGGGGGCCGTGGTTGTTGTTGCACGCTGACTCGTCACGATGATTCAACCACGATTCGAGAAGCCTTCTCTTCCGTCATCCTTGTTGCCGAGTCAGCGTCGTCGCATTATGAAAGTTGAAAGCTTGCCCTATTGTGACGCACTGTTTGACAAGTTCTGTCTGAAACTGCGTAGCTTTTGTGATCTCCTTTCTGTGCTCCTTAAGCATTGTGGACCGCTTCCTGCCTGTTTGCAGATATAAGTGGTGTCACAGTTACCGCACGGTACCTTGTAAACAACCCTGCTATGGTCGTTCACTGGGGTGTGGTCTTTTTCTTGAGAAATATGTTTCCCAAGTTACAACGAGGCTTGAAAATGGTTTTAATGCCCAGCGGACGGAGCACTTTCTGAACATAGTCTGACAAACACTGAACGTAAAAAGTATAGAAACAATGGTTGTTGTGTTTTCTCGTGGCACACTCCTTGTTTCTTTTCGCATGTGTTTCTAGGCCTCGTTGATAAACATTCTTGAATAATGGCTTTGCTCCAACGCACCAACACACATTTTCCTCTAATACGACTGCAAATGCCAATAAGAACAAACAGTGATGTATGCAACACCACATGCATCAGAAGAAAGGGGACATTGGAAACCCACGCATGCCACGCATGCCACGCATTCCAAGACAGAACTCATGGAACACTGCTGGACAACGGGGCACGCCTTTGACTTCTGTAATCAGACGACGCTGGCTTGGGAACAAAAAAGGGGGGGGGTAGAAAGCTTCTCGAGTCATGATTCATCCATTGTGATAAGTTGGCGAGCAACAACTGCGGCCGCGTACCTAATGTGTAGAGGCATACGAGACAGGCAGATGACTGCATGATGTCCGCTCATTTGGTGCCAGGGCAAACTGAGGATGCCAGCCCCGCAAAGTTGGCGAAACGTCTATGTAGTTTTTGTTATATTTTACTGTGTGAAGTCCGAGTCCATAATTTTAATCATTAACTCGACTGTCTTTTGCAACATTTTTGCATCTGCTCGTTAGTTGTATCGGTTTCATACTCTGGTGTACTAAAGAAAATGCTGATAATTTTATTTTGATGTTTTAGATTAAATTTATTTATTTTGCTTTAGATACATATGCACGTGCCATAGAAAAAAATGAGAAGCCGAATTTATTCTTTGCCACAAATGCAGCTGATGAGGAGTGATAGAGAGGAATACGACACTGCGAGTGTTATCTGCTTGGTAAGCACCATATTATATGGCAATTTTAAACTACTAACAATTTTTCTGTGCATCATTTATATTAACTTTGCGCACATTGCCACCCTAAAACAACTAAGTAGACTTAATATGTTTGTACTGAAGAATTGAAACAAGACCATAAATAACCTTGAAATATTGATTACTTTGCCATCATTAATGAGTAAGGAGCCAATGATTAACCTCAAAATAGAACTTCACAAATATCATGTCTGCGCTATTTATGTTTCCTCACTGCTGCGTTTTATCACTGCTGAATTGTTACATAGCTTTGTCAGCCCCGGCACAGCTTTCTTTGGATCGGGCATTTAAAAACACATTTAAAAATTTATATACCATATTATATTAAATTAGCCGAATAGTTTTTTGTAAATGTTTTTATATGAAACTTCATGGTCGTTTTATACTCGAAGATATTGAAAAACGTTCCATTTTTCATAGACAAAAAAGTGGTGCACAACTTGTGCCACCTAGAGGGTATTGTATTGGTTAGAAGCCCAGCCATCGTCTGGTTTAAGTACACACATGGGGCCTCTATTTTGATCTTTTTGGCGAGCTTTGAGGCGAACCGTTGGTGATCTCGAGTCATGCTTCAAGTGGCCTGCATGTGGCTTAGCTCAGTGGCGCTAAATTAGGCGGTGCCTTTATAGTGCCCTTTAAAAATTGAAAGTTGTCCTAGCTGCGTAGTCGTCATCCAACGTTCAAGCCGGATGAGACTTTGGAGTGGATGAAAAAAAAATTGGGGGACCCTTAAGCTTCGTTTTTAAAAGTTCGACCCGATAGCGAAATCCGGCTTCTAGTGCGCCCTTCAGTCGCTAAGAGCATACTTATGAATATGTTTTGTTATATAGACACACACGCACTCACCCACGCACACAGTAGATCATACCAGTGCGCGCGCACGAACGGCACATAACAGGTTTTTTATTTAAAGCAAGAGTCGCAAAGCCTGAAAGATACACGCCGCACACTTGCCATCTCGGAGGCCATAGAGTGTCTCACAATGCCTCGCAGATAGCAGCACATTATCTGGCGTTTGCTGTTTGCTTGATCAATGCATCTGGAAAGGCATGATATGTGTTCCGCTAGATGTGCATAGTTGTCCATTTTTAGAGCTGTTTGAAAGTTCCTGTGTGTTTTTAGCGGCGATGGCTGCGCTATCTTGGCCTTTTTTGACGTAGTTTGAGGCTTCCCAATTGCATCTGAAGATAGCCGAATAGGCTCGTTTTCGTATTGAAACCTGTCGAACAAAACGCGTTAAAGGGGCCCTGAAACACTTTTCAAGTAACCATGGAATGAATTGACTAGAAGAGCGTATTGGCTCATGAATTCAACGCTACAAGAAATTTAAGAATCCATCCAGTGCGAGTGGAGCAATAAAGGTTTGTCGCATGCTGCAATTGCACTATCTCTTCTCTCGTTCCAACGAAATCTCTGGAAGCTAAGCAGGAAGGGGTGGCAGGGGCAAAGAAACTACATCACCCGCGCCTCGTGCCCTTGAACACTTTTTGTTTCTTTTTACTTCGAATGCGCCGCGTTTTCAGTGTGATCGCGCGCGCGCTTGGACAAGTAGCGGCCTCCCGAGGTGATCTCTGTAACTTGCTTTTCCGCTTACAGACGCACAGACAATTTTTCGCTCACAAACAACGAGGCCGACGTTGACGAGGGGATGTCTGCGACACGAGCTTCTAACGCTATCTCGCTAAAATGTGCGTCATTGGAACTCTGTGCGCTATTTAAGAATTGCGACATATCGAGTGTGCCTATTGGCACTGAGCATTGCGCCCTGTTTGAAGACAGCGACTAAAATGCCAGCGACTAGGGGAGTAGGGACTGCGAGTCTGAATGCGAAGATTAGTCTAAGTATACACTATGTGCCTGATGGAAATTGTATGGGTTGAATGGTAGCCAATATAATACCTGATGCTGTTAGAAATCCGACAATGGAACGCTACTCTCTAATCTTCCGACTTTGCGATATCAACACCATCCTGCCCTCTGGTGCACTGCTGCATCAGTTGAATGGCGCTCTTTATGAGAGCCTCTGCTTTTTCTTGCACGTGCAAGCACCCCCACATGCTCCGATCCCTGGCAGAGACTCCAATCCCATCCTTCATCTTAGGTGTTTTGCTACATTTTCCCATAGCAGCGTAGGCATCTATGTAAATGGTCATGTTTTTAACCTTCGTACCTTTTCATTTATATACACCTTGTAGCAGACACATTTGGCAGCCGATTCTTGGCATTTTTAGGGAATTGTTCCTACTTATTTACCTTTCTTTGCTTGATAAGATACTAGTATGGGCCTATTCACTTCCTCTACATATTGCAGGTGCTCATTGCCAACGAATTGCCTCGCATCATGGCTTGTTTCACAGTCGTCACAGCCATCACCCTGCAATTGCTGTTTGCCGACATCGTCAACAGTGTGCCCTTTTTGAATGTACCTTGACCTGGCGAGCTTGTTCACTCAAGTTGAACCGCATTGCCAAAGTCTTGAGTAAAGGCTGCCAACTTCAATATGCTGCTCACTTTGCATATGTGAACTCCACTGGGCATGTGAACTGTTCTGGCAGTATGGCTGTTAGTTGCTTCTCTGATAGCGATGCATTTTGGTGTCCATTTGTCATTCTACACTGTAAGGTTCATAATCTTGATGGAAGACGACAGATGGAAACAGCGTAGTGAGTTAATCATAAGATAAACAGGTTAAGTGCCTCAGACTTGTTGGCTGAAGTTTCGAAAATGGGTCCTCCTATCGAAGCGTCGGCCAGTGAGTAAAGGACACCTCACCTGTTCATCTTATCATTATCCCACTACTCTAATTTTTTTGCATTTCCTGTGCCTGCTGCTTGTTCTGTGCCCGCAAGTATGATTCTATGTATATACTTAATTGACATTTATAGTGTTATATTCTTGTGAGAAAGAAGCTACCCGCTCGTTATACGCGTTCTGAATGCCTTCGAAAAATCAACTTCTTCCCTAAGCACTTCCGCGAACCAGGGAGAGTACTTTGCTACTTTTCCAATAACCACTTGCTACAAAGTATCAAGTTGGAAGCTGCATTCGCTGCAGATCCAAAAAGTTGAAATGCTACAATCAGTGGCACACAAGGTACTGAAAATGCTTAAATGAAAAATAATACACAATTATGCAGAGCAGCTTATAACAATCTAAAGATAAGTAGAGCTCACCTCTACATACTAACTAATAATATCTAGACTTAATGAACAAGAATATTCGTGTCCAACCAGTTTAATCATTTTGTGTCCAATGGACGAAAAAACAGCTACTTGATAATGAACTGAACAGAAAATAGTTGCATGCCTAGTGTATGCGTTTCGTGATCAATATGTCTCGTTTGGTTTTGGCTGGGAGGTCACTGTGCGGCGGGAATTACACTAAGCAGTTGCTCCACTGATTGCGTTTTGCTTATTCTAACCGGGTGTCGGCTACCTTGAATTTCAAAGGCCTATTTTTCTGGTTTTCAAAGGGCCACACTTAATGAGCAGCTTTTCACTCAATGCATGTCAGCCAGTAATCATAAAGTTCAAAAGCATTAAAACTGATAAGAAACTTGTTTTCATGTGCACCATGTTTTCTTATACAGTTATCCGAAGCTTTTTCTGTTAAGGTAAAAACAAGCTCTTGCGAACCTTTTAAGCTCTGTCAAAACAAGCTATACCTGAGAGGGATGTGCCAGTTTTTTAACGCTCCTATACTGTCTCTGTTCATGAAATTATGACATAGACAGTAAACAGCAGAGGCAACCGTCTTCATATACAACGCATGCATCACTGTTAGAAAATAATCGACAAAGCAGTGGCTGTCTAAGGTATTCTTGTCCTCCTATGTATTTGACACAAAGCTTCACCAGCCTGTTCTTTTTTGCCTATGGACTTTTCCACTGATATTGTAAATACTATTGGTAAAAATTTTTTTCCTCAAATTTTGCTAAGATTGTGTAAACAAGATTTGTTTCCATGTTGCACCTGTATTTGTATTTTATGACTCAAGAGTTGGCGTACTATGAAAGAAACTTGCTACTTGTCTTGTTCATAATTACTGATTGTTTAAAGTTTGTGTTGTAACACTCCAATTCATGTATTCCTGTGTGACAATGACAAAAAATTAAAAGTAAGTAATCTTATTAAAAAACTGTGTTGTTTTTTCTTTTATATGGCATATGAGGCACTTCAGCATGTTCTTTCCTGCCTATGCTGTGGGGCTACATGTTCTTATGGTTGCTGCGATTCTGCACATAAAAATAATGCACCCTAATAACTTGGCAATCTACGTACAATAATAGCAACTCCCATTGTTAAAATATGTTTTTAAAGCCCTGTTCAAAGCTCTTCGTGCTTTTTAAATTCATTAAAGAAACTGACAAATGATTTTACTCCTTTATCTTTCGCGGAAAAACACAAGAACGCACACACATTACGAGTAGATTTTGGAAACAAAAACACAAATTTATTGCTTAATCTGACATTGTTGGTTGGCCGGGGAACATCATAAGGTTTAGTTTCGATATTAAGGCATCGTTTTGATACGAAGAAAAATTAGCTCAAGCAACTTTCTGGCCATGAGCCAGTGTATGCTATTTAGGCAACCAAAGCATTTCATAAACGGAGTTATTTCGAGAATAACGCTATAAAATCAGCCTTGTGTCGTTTCTGTGTATTTTTTCAAATTGATTTATTAACTGCGCCTTAGACGGCAGCCATATTGCACTGGCATATTCTAATGTCGGCCTTACTTAAGTGAAATATGCAAGCAGCTGTAGGGATAGTGTTGTTACCTTTTGTTTTCAGGGAAGACACCATAACCATTTTCGCAGCGGCACAAATTCTGTTCACGTGTGGTTTCAAACTAAAGTCTTTTGAAGTTATTAAGCATCAGTACTTCATCAAATCAGCCTCGTTGAGTATTGAGAAATTCATCTCATTAATATACTTCATTGCGTGTTTTTGGGGTTAGCAATTCCGAGCATAACTGGTTTTGATTCAATAACTTTCATTTGCATTCAGCTGGTCATCCTTTAGGATTTTGTAAAAGTGATGCCTGATCATACTGGTCAATGAATTCAAGATATATTAGACAATGATCTGCGAACAACCCGATGAATATGTCGTAAGTTATGTTGCGAACAATATCGTTTCTATAAACAAAGAAAAGCAGTTCTTGCTGTAACACATAATTTATTGCAAATAGTGCACTGAATAGTCATCTCTCTAGAATTGAAGGCACCGAAGTAACATAGGTGCAGTGCTTTTTGTTGGTCATTTGCTGATACCTCCACCTAAGAACCTAGGCAGAAATAAACAGGAAATAAGCATATAGAGAACACCACTTAAGTAACGAAATCTCCGAGTGACATTACCATGTCACGGCAATAAAAATATTACGGAAAATCTATTCATAAAACAGCACGAGGTTAGGCAAAAAGAGTTATGAAAGTATGAACTCTTCTTGACCAATAGCTATGAGAGTACCTATGAGAACTCCAAAATGACGATATAAATTTGTCATGTAAGAATATTCATGGAACATTACTCAAAAGCAGACATGCACACGAACGACTGCCTGGCCAATGTATTTTACGCTAGTGCTCCTTAATTACCCACGACGAGCCAGTGAATTGACACTTCTTTGAGCCTTTCATTTTGTAGGTATTCACCACGTGTTGTCCTAAGCGCTAGTAGCACTCGTCATAGCAACGGCAAATTGCTTGATGAAAAGATAATCATATTGATGATAACCGGTCCCGTGAAACAGACAGGTAAGTGAAGTTGAAAAAAATTAGGTCACTGCTTTTTTTCATTACCAGTAAAAGTTAACGATCAGTGTATGCAAACATGCCTCTCTTCCAAAAGATGTAGTTGCCCCTTCTGTTATGTTTCCGAAAATTTGTATCATGAAAAGTGGAATCCCTCTAGTTATAATAAACAGAATGTAGTGCAGACGAACGCCAGAAGTCAGCAGGTACTTAGGAACAAAGTGCGCCTCAAGTGCGCTCTTTATTATCCCGCGTTGAATGAACTCGAGGTCCTAATTAACAAAGGTATTGATGTAGCCTTGTTTATTGAACATGCTCGATTGACATGCTCAATATAAGAGCGTGCTCAATAAGAACATGCTCGATATAAGAGCATGCTTGATATAAGAGCGCAAAAACACAGACATTGAGAAGAGAAGAAAGCACAGACACACTGGTATTTATTGTCTGTGTAGTTTTTCCACTTCAGCTTTGTCTTTTGGCCCTCCCAACCAAGAGACTCGAGGTCCTGATTTTGAGTATCACGTTCACCTTTGATATTTTTTGAATATAATTAGATCTTTAGATAACGTTCCATTGTTAGCTTCAGCCATAGCTTGAATACGTTTGCTATTTTTATTGAGTGCTATATTCGACGCAAAAGATTAAAATATTGTAATATTTTCTTTAGGCTACGATGAGATGATTACTCAATAGGATAGATTTTTTTACAAACCAGGAACTTGCAAATATTCCGTAAGTGCAATCTAGGCACACAACGCACTTTTTTCTAGAGTTCGCAGAGAAGAAAAAAATATTTATAATAATGTTTTGCACTATACAGAAAAACAATGCGCGATGCCACCGGGGCATGCTCAACAATAGATGCATATAGTATAAACGTTTATGGTAACTTTCAAAGCAGGACAAGGTGGAAATGTTATGAATGCCTTGATTTTTGTGCTCACCCTCATACCTTGCTTTTGTCCATTTCGCCCAAAAATAATGCGCACAGCAATGTGTTTTTACAACTTAGGTTGTCCACTTGCGGCCATTAGCGATTCAAATATACGTGCGTCATTCTTGTTTTGATTTCAAAATTGACAAATGAAAGAAAATCAGACAGAGAAAAAATGGAGTCAGCTTCAGGGACGAAAGTGTGGAGCGTTCTTTGTTTTTTTCCCAGTTTATTTCAGGCTTTGTTCTTATTTATGTTTCCTTTTTTTCTTCCTTTTTAAAATTTCTTCCTATTTTTCGCTCTGTCTCTTTCCATTCTTCGCTTGATGCGCTTCTATTTTTGTATCTTTATACGTGGTTCTACTAGCGTAATGCCAAGCCACGTTCATCATCAAAACGCTTGAAGAACAAGAAGAAGAAGTTTTCACCTTGGTGTGAGCGCGCACTCAATAATATACAGAAGGCTATGCTTTTCGTGGTTTCGCCTGCGCAACGCCGAACTAAGATAGCATTCAATATAACAACATTCGACGGTATTTGCGAGTTCCATAGACTGTCACGCCGTCGTGCGGCCGCCAACGTAATTTTTTTAAAGAGTATCAGAGTAGCGGCGGGTCAGCTGTACTCAATGCATGGGCAGGTGCGTCTTGGCTGGCGTTGGGCTTTTATTAGAACGTAAAACGATTGTGTTGTAGTTACCAGGAGCAAAAAGGTTACTGCAGTCTTTGGACAGTCTCCGTTTCCTAAAAGGGTGCGCTTTTCAGACACAGCGAAGTAACAGCTAAGACACTTATTCGCGTTCATCTGCACCTGTGAGTACGTTTAGTGCATCATTTGTGCTTGAGAAACACGGGGCACTTCTCCATCTGCTCTCCATTCAGTGCGTGACCTTCCGATTTGTTGCTAACACGTTCAATGCTTCTCCTTTGTGGCAAAGCCGTGAGTTGTTTTCGAAAAAGCGTCAAAAATATCGGCATTGCGATAACTTGGTGAAATCTTACAATGGTCCGCTCCAAACTGAGTACGCGAAAGGAAATGAAGAAGGTTATAACACTATTTGGGGTTTTGCGTGACAAATCAGGTAATGATTGTGAGGCACACCTTTAGTGAAGGGCAACGTGCATGGACATCGCACGCGACAAGTGATCTGTTTGGCAGTCAGGACTTCTTCGCCTTCAACGAGACATCCTATCCGAGTTTCTCAAGCGTCTAGGTGGCGCACAATGTGTGACTGCAAAAAGAATAGGGCCATCGCAAAAAAAGGACACTGCAGTGCAGGCCGCACATGTGCACAGCGACTCCAATACTCTCGGTGGGCACGATATTGTACCACCCTGTGCGCCCCCTACAGCTGACGAAACTTGCGGCGAGTGTGGCACACTCTTTTTGAGCGGCGAGTGTAGCCATGTCGGTGAGTGTGCCCACTCGCCGCCATGGCTTGTAGTGGCGCTGACTGACACTCCCACGTTTATTTCACCTATAAACCCTATAAAGTGGCGTGGAGGATAGCCGCCATGGTAGCTGAGTGGTAGAGCATCGAACGCGTCATTCGAAGGTTGCAGGTTCGTGTCCTGTCAACGGCAAGTTATCTTTCACCCACTTTTCTTCATATTTACATTACAATTCGGTCTAATATCTTCCCCTATACTTTCCTTGGCATTATGGTCTGTGAGGTCTCATTATTATTGTGTAAAAACACGGAACAAGGAGCCCTTAGGTATACACATCTTTCGTTATTCATTAACGAGGGTCTCGTACTGGCAGACTTAGTGCCTTTGGGGGTTATACGAGGGACTATTGGTCAGCTGCCCACTGGTAACAAGTCCACGTGCTACGTGACGCCAAACAGGCTCAAAAAGAGTGTGCCACACTCGCCGCCATGGCTACTGGTGGCGCTGACTGACACTCTCACGTATAATTCACATATAAACCCTATAAAGTGGCTGGGGGGATAGCTGTCGTGGTAGGTCAGTGGTAGAGCATCGAAGGTCGCAGGTTCAGATCCTGCCGACGGCAATTTATTTTTTCACCCACTTTTCTTCATATTTACATTACAATTTGGTCTAATATCTTCCCCTATAGTTTCCTTGGCATCATTTTCTGCTAGATCTCATTAATATTGTGTAAAAGTTCGGAAAAAGGAGCCCTTAGGTATACACTTCTTTCCATATATGTATATATACATATATATATATATATATATATATATATATATATATATATATATATATATATATATATATATATACGTATATATATATATATATATATATTCATATATATATATATATATATATATATATATTCATATATATATATATATATATATATATATATATATATATATAGATGGATAGATAGATAGATAGATAGATAGATATATTGTAATCCTCAGGAAGTATGTCAGTGCTAGGGCAGCAGCAAAGGCTCGACCTAGCACACTGTATTCTAAACTGCGCGCTTTCGCTCAACAGCTCTTGTGCGAGAATTCACCTTTATATTTGGTGAAGTCGTGCTGGGTACCAGTTCTCTGTGCTATCCTGGAACTCTGTTCTCGGAAACTACTCTCTACCATGCCGGACGGGGACCAGTTTACGCATCTTTGGCCAACCGTCACCTGCGCTAGCAATGCTCTTCAGTGACAGTCTCCCATCTTCAGCGGTAGCGGCGACAACTACGTTGAAGCGTGGCTGTCGACTTTCGGATGGGTGAGCGCTCGGAACAAGTGGGACGACGCGAAGAAGCTAACGAGGGTCTCGTTCAATCTTGCGGGTGTTGCTAGTCTATTGTTCAGGAATCATGAGCCAGACGTCGACACGTGCTCACTCTTCAAGACTTCCATCACGGCCGTATTTGATCGAACATTTCTTAGAAAAGTCTGAGCTGAGCAGCGTTTGAGCTCGCGTGCACATGACAGGGGTAAAACATTGACCAGTAACATAAAGACGTTGCGTTTTTCTGCAGACGCGTCAACGATTATAAACTGAAACGGACAAGATAATTCAAATCATTAAATAGATTGATGACGATTCCTTTGAGAATTTGCTGGCGAGAAATTCGTCCATAATCCCTAATGTTTTTAGCTTCTGCCCTATCTACAACAAATCACGCAAGGAATGAGCTCTCACAAAACGAGCCGCACCACCCAATGCGTCGACCCTCTGTTGCCTGACCATCAGCCTTGAACAAGTGTTGCTTCTAGCGGAAATCAAGGGCTTGGTCCGTAAAGAAGTCACAAGGCACCTCTCTGGCGCCTTTCACTCATGAGCCTACCACACAGCTGTTGTCCTCCGTCCCTGACGTCATACAAAGAGAGATCGCTGAGGTGCTGCCGGCTGCCTTCGAGCAAAGTCTTGTGGCGGCCTCACTAATGTATGCTGTGGTAGGTTTCATGCTCACCCGTTGAAGACCAGTACTACCTCTCGATCGTACTTTGAGCTGCCCCCCTTCCACTCCTCCTCCTCTTTTTTCCTGGTTCAACACTGCCCCCGTAAACCCATGGCGCACGCTGGACAATCGCCCTATCTGGTTCAGCTTTACGTTCCCCGTATACGTCGCCAGGCATTGCCGCTGCTGGGTTCGGACGTTTCATGACAACCATCGAGCGCCTTACTTTTCAGTGGGCTCCAACGCGCCTTACGCTCCCTCAGACGCCCCGCAAACTCACTACAACGCTGATCGGTGCCCTCGGTTTGAACATTCCCACCCGCCCGCACCTCGTCGTCAATCGCCTTCTCCGATGCGCCGACGATCACCACCTATGAACGAGGGAGTAATGACGCAGTTCCAGAGGCAAGAACTGCGCAACTTTCGGTCTGTCATTGTCTTTGTTCTTCACCCTCCAATGTGATTTATGTACTAGCCGAAAATGTCCCAACAGTCTCTCTTGTAGATAGCTGTGCCGCGGTATCTGTAAACGACTACATAATTTCTTGCTTACTTCGTAAGGTCATCACGACTCTTTTTGAATTGTCGCTTCGATCAAGTGCTCAGCCCATTCAAGCGACCAGAGCCTGCATAGCACGGGTGACCATTCAAGATATTGTGTGCACGATAGAGCTTATTGTGCTTTTCTCATGCTCTCACGACATTATCTTAGGATGGGACTTTCTCAAGAGCCATAACCCCAAATTCATTGCACTCGAGCTTAGGTTGAATTTTCCGCCCTCAGCGACTTGACCTACGTGGACAATCAATCTTTCGCTAAGTTTATCGGGAAGGGAGATACGCATATCGCACCATGCTCTTCTGCATTCGTACGTGTCATGCAGTGCTGTATCTGACGGGACGGTCTTCTTCATGTCGTATCAAAACTTTGATACACGAAGAGCTATTCCGTTGCATTTTGCTGCTCTTGATTTAGCCACAGGTTTTCAGACGATGCCCATTTACAACCATTTTTTGTCACCACAGTCATAGCTTCGTCGCGAGTGCCTTGGCAACATCAAGGTGGTCTACTCTGCACGAATCGTTTCCGTCCCCGGCGAGGTATCTTCTGCAGCCGTTTATGAACTGGGTGTACTTTGCCTGATGCAGCGTCGACGGATGTATTCAGCCTCTTCATCGCCTAATATTTGACACCTTCGCAGCGATCGCAGCTCCTTACTGTGCTTCAGCACTTTCGTTCTTCTTTCGACGTTGCACAAACTGCACTAAGCCATGCATGCTCATTTGAACACCACATCGACACCGCCTCTCACTCTCCGTTGAGGCAAGGGCCATACCGCATGCCCTCCACAGAACGTCGAGTTATTACAGAGCACGTCGACGACATGCTGCACCGAGGCGTCATCCCTTTCACAGAGCCCGTGTGCTTCAACAGATGTGCCCGTCATAAAGAAAGACGGGTCTATCTGCTTCTGTGTTGATTTTCTGACAATGACCAAGCTGACGCTAAAGAATGTCTATTCACCGCCACGCTTCGACGATGGTCTAGACTGGTTACGGGCTGCTGCATTCTTTTCTTCAATAAATTTATTGTCGGCTTACTGGCAGTTGATGATGGCCGAAGCTGATCGCCTCAAAACAGTGTTTGTAACACCAGACGGCTTGTATGAATTTTCTGTCGTGCCTTTTGGACCATGCCACGTGCCTGCTATGTTAAAAATAGTAATATAAAATATTCTGCGTGGCCCTAAATGGAAGATCTGCCTATGTTACTTCTATGACATCATTGTGTTTGCCCTTGATTTCTCAAGCCACCAAGCCGACTTCAGCATGTGCTTACTTGCTTGACTAATGCCGGTTTACAAATGAATCTCAAGAAGTGCGCATTCGCCATGCATCAGCTCACCATTCAATGACACGCTGCGTCCAAGGACGGCATTCTTGCGGATTCTCATAACTGTGCGCCATTAGTGAGTTTCTTCAGCCTACCACTATTAAAGAACTGCTGAGTTTCATTGGCTTATATTGATATTTCCGCCAAATCAGTCAAGTATTCGCATCAGTTACATCACCTATCACGTAAATCTTTCGTGGAACTCGAAACATGTCATCATGGTCCCAGCCTGTGACAAGGCTTTCACCACACTGCGACGTCTTCTCACAACGCCGTTCATTTTTCACCACTGTGACCCACAAGCGCCGACAGAGGTCCACACCGACGCTATTTTTGTATGCTGGGTGCTGTGCTCACACAGCGTCAATCTGGCTAAAGAGAATACACTGTGGCATGCGCGAGTCACACACTCACCAAGGCCAAGAGCTACTACAGCGCTACAGAAAAAGAATGTTTGGCCAATCAGTGGGTGCTTGGGAAGTTTCGCCATCATTTATATGGTCATTCGTTTGACGTCTTCACCAACCACCATGCACTATGTTGGCTTTTTACGTTGAAAGACCCATCACACCACCTTCTTCGCTGGGCCTTAAAACTGTGGGAGTACGACATATGGGTGGTTTATTGTTCAAGGCGATAGCATTCGGACGCTGACGCACTTTCCCGCTCACCTATCACCGTGACACCAAATAATGACCCTGCTTGTGAGCGCACATTGTCCTGTCTTCAATTTGAGAATATTGCTGCGAAACAACGCAATGTCCCCTGAACGACATCTCTTGTGGACCTTCTCACGAATAATTCTAAAATTCTGCCATCACGAACGCTCAGGCGCCAAGTTACTCATTCTGCGATTTGTTACAAGCTGCTCTATTGTCAACATTGTTCTCCAGGTTGTGCAAGTGGCTGCTTGCCGTACAGCGAGCCTTGAAGCCTGAGATCTGCTCCTGATTCCACTGACCCACAGTATGGCTACGCAGAAGACTTAAAGACGCATGACCGAATTGAACACCGCTACTACTCGCGCGGCATGTATACTTTTGTTTGCAGCTTTGTCCGCTCTTGCCGTAAATGCCAGCGCCGCAAGTCTCTCCCACACATCTCAGCCGGGGAACAACCATTGCTATGCCCATGCCAACGATTCTATTGCATTGGCATTGATATATACAGGCCGCTTCCCTTGACTCCAGCAGAAAACCGGGTGATTATAATGGCAGTAAACCACTTAACATGCTGTGCTGAGACTGCTGCTTTCCAGAATGCTACAACACAAGAGTTTGCCACTTTTATACTCCTCTGTTCTGTGCTGCGTCTTGGAGGCCCTCAAGAACTTCTCAGTGACGGAAGCCACGCCTTCCTATCCGAGGTGATCAAAAATTACTTGCTAGATGTGCTATTGTCCATTACACATGCACCGTACCATCCACAGATCAAGGGCACCACAGAGCGTTTTAATTGAGTTCTAGGTTATATGCTCGCTATGTATGTCACACTTGATCATTCTAATTAGGACTTGGTTATTCTGTTCATAACCTACGCCTATATTACCAGGACGCAAGCCACAAGCAAATTTTCCCCGTTTTACCTCCTTTTCGACTGTCATCCTTCGCACACCATTGACACCATTTTTTCCTAAAGACCAGAAGCCTTCGAGTGCCAGCCTATCTTGGACGCCAGTATACCAGACGAAAAATGTCGCTACCTAGCCCGCCACTTTATCTCAGATGAACAGAACCACCAGAAAGCAATCCACAATACCCATAATTCGACTTCCGCTTTTCCGCCCGATACCCTGATCTGGCTGTCAGCGCAACATCACACACCAGGACTCTCTCGCAAACTACTTCCGAAGTACAATGGGCCTTTCCGAGTTCTAGAAACGACTTCCACTGTCAACTACCTCATTGACCCTCTCACACCACCTTCTGATATGCGACGTCGTAACCGCGAGGTCGCCCACTTTCAAAGGCTCCAGATGTATTACAGTTCCACAGCCCCTGAGGAGGACTGACTCACCAGAGAGGCTCCTTTTTTCCGGAGGAAAATTTTAATAAAGGAGTGTATCGGCGAAAGAGAAGCATATATTTATATATATATATATATATATATATATATATATATATATATATATATATATATATGTGTGTGTGTGTGTGTGTGTGTGTGTGTGTGTGTGTAGATGCGCATTCACATAGCAACTGTTTATTCAGCCAAAGTTACGACAGGCCTCGTCTTTTTCAAGGCATAATGCCTTGAAAAAGACATGGCTCCCGTCGAAACGTCGGCTGAATAAACAGTTGTTATGCGAGAGTGCATCTACTTTCATACTTATAACCTTGTGGCAACCGAATTTATTCTTCTGCATATATATATATATATATATATATCTATATATATATATAAGTATGGGATATGGCAAAACGGGAGCGTTGTCAACAAGGATAAATATACTTATTTCCCAACAGTTTTGGGAGGGGTCCACCCTTCATCAGGGGATGAGTTATACATGAGTATAACTCATCCCCTGATGAAGGGAGGACCCCTCCTGAAACTTTTGAGAAATAAATATATTTATCTTTGTTGACAACGCTCCCGTTGTGCCATATCCCCTAACTTCACGAAGAATAACTGGCCCAATGAATCATTACTCCCACTGACTCTCTCTCTGTCTCTCTCTCTCTCTCTCTATATATATATATATATATATATGTATATATATATATATATATATATATATATATATATATATATATATATATATATATATATATATATATATATATATACATTGCCAAATGTTTTATCCCCACTTGCTTGATGCAATGTGATGTTCGCGAAACTGTATGGTGTAAGATTACATTCAACAATGGAGTATACATTATTGGCTCAGTGTACAGACCACCTGCGTGTGAGCCTCAGTTTCTGGATTTTTTAAGGGACTTTTTGTGTGACCATGTTAACGGGAGCACGAGGTTGATAATGGCTGGAGACTTCAACTTGCCACACATTGATTGGCAAAATGTTTCGCCGGGTGAGACTGAAACAATTAGCTGTAAAAAACTTTTGGACAATAAATTCTGCCACGGCCTGGAATAAATGGTGCATGAACCAACGAGGGTTCCAGGTTCGTCAAAGTCATTGTTAGACTTCGTGTTCCTGTCCCAAAACATAACAGACAATGTTTTAAATATTTTAGATGGCATATCCGACCACAATATGTTGCCTTTAGTCATTAAAACTAGTGCATGCAGTTTAGGGAAATCGCTCTTTCCGGTAAAAGTAAAGAACTTTTAAAAAGTCAAATGATGTTTCCATCGTAGATTTTCTCGAGCTACACTTTAATGATTTCGAGCGAGCATAACATTTCGAATCAGTGCATGAATTGTGGCAGAGATTTAAGGCCAACATCGTAACTTGCGTTGATCGTTTGTCCCTACTCGAATTAGGAAAACACATAAACGAAATCCTTGGATAACACGCAGCATTAGACATATAAAACTGCGAATTAAGAGATTAAGGAAAATAAAAAAAGAGCGACGGAAATTGCAGCCATAAAAATCAAGTTGAAAGAAGCCCTTGTGAATTACAAAAAAAGTTCTTTGGCCAAACGCTTATGAACTTGCGTGAAAGCACGCCATCCGAATTCTGGCGCTACTTTAGTAAAAGAAAGGAAAGATTTGAGCAGATCGAACAGGAGGGTTGTATCCTGACAAAAATTGAGGACTTAGCCGATACTTTTATTTGCTTCTTTCAGTTCGTTTTCACAATAGACCTGAGCGTTAAGATAGTGGCATTCATCAGTAACAATGCAACAACCGCAACGAAACATGTTATTATAAACCGCAAAGGGGTTTTTCAGTTATTGCTTGAGCTAGATGCATAGAAATCGATGATTTATTTGTGGGGTTTAACGTCCCAAAACCACCATATGATTATGAGAGACGCCGTAGTTTAGGGCTCCGGAAATTTCGACCACCTGGGGTTCTTCAACGTGCATCCAAATCTGAGCACACGGGCCTACAACATTTCCGCCTCCATCGGAAATGCAGCCGCCACAGCCGGGATTCAATCCCGCAACCTGCGGGCCAGCAGCCGAGAATCTTAGCCACTAGACCACCGCGGTGGGGCTAGATGCGAAGAAAGGAAGTGGTCCGCATAACCTATCAACAAAGTTTTTCAAGAAATACGCCGAATGGGTGTCATTTTATTTAGATATAGTATTTGTGAAATCGGTTGAGACGCGATCACTTCCACAAAACTGGCGCAATGCAGTTGTAATTGCGATTTATAAAAAAAAACGGTAACCGTTCATTAGTAAACATTTACCGGCCCGTATCCTTGGCATCTGTTTGCTGTAAAGTTCTGGGACATATAATAGCGAAACACATTTTTAGTTTACTTGATTCTAACCAGTTATTTTGCGCAAGACAACTTGGGTTTCAGCAAGGTCTTTCTACTGTGACACAATTAGGTGAAACGCTCCATGATTTTAATAAAAACAGAGATGCCCTTCTGAAAACTGATGTAATTCGTGTCGATTTTAAGAAAGCCTTTGATAAGGTCTTTCGTCGTAAATTATTTTCAAGCTTGAAAGATTAGGAATAAGCGAAGAAGTATTAAAATGCATAGATACCTATTTATTCGCATGTCAACAGGCTGTAAAAATTGAAAAGTACACTTGAAGACCACTGGCCGTGTACTCGGGCGTTCCCCAAGGATCTGTTTTAAGATCAATTCTTTTTCTGATATTTGTTAATGATCTATGTTCAATAGTTAAGGCTCCTATCAAAGGGAAACTTTTTGCAGATGACTGCTTGATTTATTCCTCTGTTACTTGCGAAGGTGAACAAAATAATCTGAACAGGCGCTTACAGGCATTAGATCAGTGGTGTATGTTATGGGACATGGAAATAAACTATAGCAAGACGACATTTACGCATATTCACTCTAGTGGGGGGGGAATTGTCATTCATGTATCACATCGAAAGTCACCTTTTAAATAACGCCGCTGGTATCGAATACCTAGGAGTTAGAATTGTGCACACATAAATTGCACACGCATATCGATAACATCTGTTGTAAGGCAAACAAGAAACTCTATTTCCTAAAGAGAAAAACTGGAACATGGCACACCGGATGTAAGCCTCGCTGCGGTGGTCTAGTGGCTAAGGTACTCGGCTGCTGACCCGCAAGTCGCGGGATCGAATCCCGGCTGCGGCGGCTGCAGTTCCGATGGAGGCGGAAATGTTGTAGGCCCGTGTGCACAGATTTGGGTGCACGGTAAAGAACCCTGGGTGGTCGAAATTTCCAAACCCTCCACACCAGCGTCTTTCATGGTCACATCGTGGTTTTGGGATGTTAAACCCCACAAATCAATCAAATCACACTTGATGTAAATTAAACTGCTTACAAAACATTTATACGTCCTGTCTTAGAGTGCGCTCGTATTGGGTGGTCGCCTCACCAAAAGGTGTTGTGGAGAAAAATTGAAAGAATACAAAAAGTAGCAGTCCGTTTTATATGCGGTAGATACCGACGCATACACTCGGTCACAGGTTTGTTAAAGTCCCGTGAGCTTAGAATATCGCAGGCCCAAACATTGCCTCAAATTTCTTTTTAAGAGCATAGGCGGGCAAACAAAAATAAATAAGTATTTATATCTTCAGCCCCCTGGCAGGCGATGTCATCATCTTATCAATAGTAGAGCAATTCAACCTTATTTAACACGCATGAATGCTTTCCTTTTTTTCAGGCACAATAGATATGTGGAATAGTTTTTCCCAATGCGGTTGTGCAACAAACAGCATCGTTGAATTCCGAAAAAGCATTAGACAGTTTTCTTAGTAGTGATGTGTGCTAAATTTTGTTGTCAGCATTTATCTCTTGATTTTTATGTGTATAGTCACTGTTGTTTGTTTCTTATTTTGCTGTTGTTGGTTATTCATCTCGTATTTATATGTACTTTTGCATTTTTCTTTTTTGTGCGAACATTATGTACTTTGTGACACCATCCCTGTAATGACCCCAAGCACAGAGTTGACAGTATCGAATATATATATGTATATATATATATATATATATATATATATATATATATATATATATATATATATATATATATATATATGCGTGTGGGTGCGTGAATACACGATACTCTCACAAAAACATAAAAACATATCCGCGTAAACCACCCAATATGATGCCAAGTATTCTGTAAAAGTCACGTACTTGTTCAATTAGGCTGTCTTTGTCGGCACCGGCAGACGCAGAGGAAAGAGATGCACACTACAGCGTTCACTTACCTTTTGTCCACGAGCAGATGCACGAGTATTCCTTGCACGAGGACTGCAGGTTCTTTTTCTTCTTATACTGCGCATCGCAAAGCCTTTTACAGACTGATGGGGTGCACACTAGAGAAATGAAAAGACCGGCATACTCTGGAAACATATGCAGCACAGAATGGTGCTTCAAACATACTTTTTCAAAGCTTGTTGAGATATATAATCCATGATGAAAATTTCTCCCTTCAGGAGCACATTAGGCGAGAAAAAAAAACGAGGATGGCGTATAGCTCATGTAGTGATATAAAAAGAAGAGCAAAGTTAGGAAAAACATAGGCTTGGCAAGAGGAGAAGAAGAAGGGGGTGTTTTTACAGATTCCATATATTTACGAACAAATACTTACATACCGACGCAATATGCTTATAATAGAAAGTCGGAGCCACCACCCACTCCAAATGAAACAAAATGAAGTCCTGGCTGCCTAAACTGAAGACAGACTATACGTACAAAATAAATGAACTATTTTTTGTCAGAAATTCTCAGACGTAAAGCCCAGCCAGCAAAGCAGTTTATTTTTATCAAACTATTACACCACAGATTAAAAGTATTGTAGAGTGTGTTCAAATAAGAACGTCAGTGCGTGTCCGCGTACCACCTTTAATTTTGCTGAAAAAGGAAGTAAGTTTTCATGTTTGAGTTCTTGTGGCCAAGAAATCAATCTTAGATTTAAAGAATTGCCAATCTTGTTGTTCTCAGCAGAACCGGTTTTGGCCCTTTGCTTCAATATGAGATTTTCGCGAGATTCTACAAAATAACTGTAGTAGCTGTGAGTGGGTTAATGAAAATTTTATTGAAATTGTTCCGCTGTAGTGTGCGGAGTAGGCCTACAAGCAGCCCAGCCTAGGTTACGGCCTCGAGTTTTTAGACGCGGGTGACTTCCTGGGCGTGCCGGACGGCCTACACTTCATAGGCGAGGTCGCAGCTCTACAGAGCCACCTCCCATCGTGCCTCGCAATTCAAAGCTGTCACGTCTATCCGGTTTACAAGGGACGGCTGCACGCTACCGGTACACTCGCACAGGATGTTCTGCAGCGTCGCTCTGGCTCCACACGCTTTACAGTTTTGTATGTATAATTGTCCAGGTAACAGAGCCGTTGAATCACTGGGTTTTCGTACCTGTCAGCATGTAGTTATCGCAGGCAACCCCCTGTTCTTTTATAATCGGCCGTTCGGTGGTGAATATTTGCATCTGTTTATTCTGTAGTGATGTGTGAGGTACCTTAAAGTGGTCTCTGACAAGCCACAGGACTGTCAAACCAAGTTTATTGTATCGTTAGTGCGATATAGCAAGGCATGACGAAGGGGTGCGATGGGAAGAAAAGCCTCTATCTTTATTGCAGCAGTGCTTATATACCGAGCGAGACAAGAAAGGGTGCGTACCCTCACCGCACTATCGTATCAAAGGGGGCGGGTTTGACACGAGGCACATGCTGCGCAAGATATGATACATCCTCCTTGGTGTATAAAACAATTGACAGGTGAACACGACTGGAACGCTGACAAAATGTTAAGCACTCATTCACGGCACTTGAACAAAGTTCTCGTTGTAAGCCAGCCGTCTGGGCGCTTTGCGTTCACGCTGTGATCTTCTTGGAGCTTGTGTAGCTGTTGTGCCCGGGCTCGGGGCCGCGGGCCATGTACCCCGGCAACGCGACTGGAACCTCAAGCGCCGTAGCAGCTGGCGCTACGTCCTCACCGCTGTCGGGAAGGTCTGAGCTGATGTCCTCGCTGGTTAACAGCAAATGTCGGCAATTCCGTCGCAGCTGCCGCCCTTCTGTCGTGACGTCGTAGGACCTTGGATGCCCGGAAGGCCTTAGGACTTTAGCTCTCTTCGCCCATGCTCCTTTGGAACGCAGACGAACCGTGGCCCCTGTTTCGAGCGGCGCCAGCAGTCTTTCAGGGCGGTTGGTGTGGGAGCACTTCACGAAGGAGTGTTCAGGTCCGGTCTCCATGTCCGGCAGGGTGTTGCGCAGTCTTCTGCCTTGCAGTATCTCCGCTGGGGCCATGCCGCACTCCAGTGGCGTTGTCCTGTAAGCAAGAAGACCCAGCCAGAAATCTTGCTTTGCTTCATGCGTTTTTTTTCAGGATTCTCCTAATGACCTGGACGCCTTTTTCAGCTAAACCATTCGATTGTGGATATCCTGCACTCAATGTGATGTGTCTGAAGTCGTATGCCCTCGAAAAGGACCTGAACTCGTGACACGACAATTGCGGGCCATTATGTGTCAGAACTTCCAGTGGAATGCCGTACCTAGAAAGTATGGCGCTAGTTGCCTGAATGACAGAGCTCGCCGATGTGTCACGCAACTGCTCCACTTCCGGAAAATTTGACCGCGCGTCGTATACGCTGAGGTACGACCGTCCACCGTACTCAAAGATATCAATGCCAACTTTCTGCCACGGCATCTCGGGCATTGGGCGCATCATTAAAGGTTCTTGCAGCTTAGTATACGCGTACTTATTGCACACTGCACATTTCTGCACGAATGCACCAATGTCGGCGTTCATGCCGGGCCAAAATACAAGTCGCCTTGCCCTTTCCTTGCATTTGTTGATGCCCATGTGTCCTTGGTGAATTCTTTCAGTGTCTTTCCTCAAACTGTTCGGAATCACCACTTTACATCCTTTCAAGAGGACACCTTTCACCTGCGTCAGCTCTTTAGAGAATGGCTTCAGCTGTCCCTCTATGCGTAACCCGTGTTCTAAACTGTGCAGCACAGCCTTAAGATACGAGTCCCGACTTGTTTCTGCTGCTAGTTGTTTCCACGTGTCATCACTGACAAGAGATGAAACGACACTTACGGCGTGCACTTCCACATCATCGCTCCCTACATCACTGGCATACCTTGAGGTGGGCGCCCGCGACAGCATGTCGGCCAGTAGAAGCTGCTTTGCTGGAAGGAATCGCATTTCTGTGTCAGCGCATCAATTGCAGGAAAGATCGTTGCAGGCGGGGCGGCATATCACCAATGGGTTTTTGGGCGATAGCAAGCAAAGGGTGATGGTCGGTCTCTAAGATAACGTTTCGGCCATATACGAAGTGGGGAAAGCGTTTGCAGCCGTAAACACAAGCCATCGCTTCGTTCTCAATTTGCGAATAACGCTGGTCTGCTTGAGTTAGCACGCGGGAGGCATAAGCGACCGGCTTCCATACGTCATTGCTGCACTGAAGTAGCGCCGCTCCGATACCGTTCTGCGATGCATCGCATGATACTATCGTGGCTTTCGTGGCGTCGAACACTGAAAGCACGGGCTGCCTGCTGAGGTCAGCACAAAGTTGCTCCCACTCGAGCGCGTTGTTGGCACTCCATTCAAACATTGATTGATTGATTGATTTGTGGGGTTTAACGTCCCAAAACCACTATATGATTACGAGAGACACCGTAGTGGAGGGCTCCGGAAATTTCGACCACCCGGGGTTCTTTAACGTGCACCCAAATCTGAGTACACGGGCCTACAACATTTCCGCCTCCATCGGAAATGCAGCCACCACAGCCAGGATTTGATCCCGCGACCTGCGGGTCAGCAGCCGAGTACATCCATTCAAACATTGTATCTCGCTTCAGCAGGCTTCGCAAGAGGCTAGTCCTTTCGGATTGTGATGGGAGGTATTTGCCGAAATAATTGGCGACTCCTAGCTTTCTTTGGACGGCCGATTTGTCCTCCGGCGCAGGTGTCTGGAGCATACATTTTATCAAGGAGGGGCTCGGCCTGATGCCATGCTTGCTGATGACGTCACCGAGATACTCTATCTCCTGTGCGCCGATTGTGCATTTGGCCGGGTTAAACGTTAAGCCAGCTTGTTGAGCTGCGTGTAGTGCCGACCTCAGGTGCGCGTCATGCTCTTGCCGAGTTGTGCCCCAGATAAGGACATCCTCAACGTACACCCCGACACCGGGAAGACCATTCGAAATTTCTGTTAAGGTTTTCTGAAAAACCTCAGATGCCGATGATACACCAAACGGTAATCGCAAAAAACGGTACCGGCCGAAGGGCGTGGAGAACGTGCAAGTTTTAGAAGTTTCTTCATCGTGTGGATTTGATGGCATCCTGAATTTGTATGGAGTCGAGAGAACAGCGTCGCGCCAGACAACTCGGCTTCTTTATCCTCTCGTCTGGGCATCTCGTAGTGTTCTAGTTTCAGGCATTGATTTATTTTTCTAGGATCTATGCAAATGCGCAGCTTCCCGTCTTTTTTTCGGGCAATTACAAGTGGACTCAGCCAGTCTGTTGGTTCATCGACTTTTGTGATGATGTGGCCCCGTTCCATGCGCTCGAGTTCTTCTTTGAGGGGCTTCTGGAGAGTCAGGGGTACGCGCCGAGTTGGTTGGACCACCGGCACCGTTCTCTTGTTGAGGACCATCTTGTAGACGCGTTTGACACAGCCCGTACCGGTGAACAATTGGCGAAATTCATCGACGATTTCTTCAGAGCTTGTACGAGACATGGCGTGTACGTGCGGGATCAATCCAAGTTGCTCGCTCGCCCTCAAGCCTAAGATGGCCTGACCCTTGTGTACCACGAAGAAGTCGAGTGCAGCGGTGTGGTCATTCAGCGTCACTTCCAGTCGCGTCATCCCTGCATGTTTGATTACACCGCCGCTGTATGGGCGAAGCACGCCACAGCTGGGCTTCAGTGCTGGCCTCGGATGCATCCTGGGGAACACTCCGAAGGGCAGTAAATTCGCCTGTGATCCTGTGTCAATCTTCAGCGTGACTTTGATGCTTTGAACTTGCGCCTGAACGACTCAATCACATTAACTTGTCACTCTTCTTACAGACACATCGAGCACTTCAAAGTCGTCTTCATGCCTTCCCACCTCGTCAACTTGCGATGCGTTTCTGCAACATACGGCGAAGTGGTTTTTTCGTTGGCATCTTCGGCATGTCCGTCCGTATGCAGGGCAGTTTCCTGCAGCGTGCGTGCATGCGCACTTCGGGCATTTGCGGTTGCCTTGTCGATTTTCACCTTGGCTCTGCTTCGAATTGCGTACAGCATTTACTTGCTTTTGCTTGCTGTCCCACACGCCTCGGTGAGCCGCTGTTGCCTCGGCTGCCTTGCAAACTTACTCTCCTTTATCTAAGGTCGAATTGTTGTCACTGAGCAGCTTTTCCCGAGTTTTATCATCGCCTATTCCAAAAACGAGCTGATCCCGGATCATGGAATCTATTAGTGCGCCAAAGTTGCACTCACGAGCCTGTTTTTTCAAGGCTCGCAGGAAGTGTTCCAGGTGCTCACCTGGGGCTTGACTCATGTTCCGAAAGACGTAGCGCTCGTGTACTTTGCTGAACTGAGTGGCGCAGTACTGCTCGAACTTCGCCACAACCGTTGCGTAGTCTTCTCTGCTCTCGCTGTCGGCGAACGTGAAGGTGTTGAAAACTTCGAGCACTTCTTCACCGGCGATACTCAGGAGTAAAGCTGCCTTCGTCTTCGCCGATCGAGGTTATTCCGGTGGGTCTGATGCGGTGACGAAAAGTTCAAACCTTTGGATGAACAGCTTCCAGTTCTTGCCTGCGTCTCCTGACATGCGCAGTGGGTCCGGTGGCTTGAGGAAGTCCATGGCTGTTCCCGTCGTCGCTGTCCTCCAGTGAAGTCGTGAGTTTGACTTGCCACTTCTGACACCACGTATCATTAGCGCGATTCAGCAAGGCATGACGAAGGGGTGCGATGGGAAGAAAAGCCTCTATCTTTATTGTAGCAGTGCTTATATACCGAGCGAGACAAGAAAGGGTGCGTACCCTCACCACACTATGGTATCAAAGGGGGCGGGTTTGACACGAGGCACATGCTGCGCAAGGTATGATACATTTATTTCTTCGAGACGTGTAAACTACTTCGCATAACTACAACAGAATTCATTTTGAAACGGCTTTGAGTGGGGCACAAAAATATTGAAATCTCAACACTGAACGCACATTTGACGGTTGTTTTTTTTTTCAGTATTACAATCTTTACTCCGCTCTGAAATTTCACGCTTGAAACGTTAGCGTATTTGTTTGCCCATCTAATGACTATCGTTGTGAAGAGCAACACAAATTTCGGGAAGAAAGAGCAGAAGGAAGCGTGCTTCGGTGGCCTACACCATGCTGTGCAATGCTCAAAAGAATGACCGTGCTATTGAGTACGCCTGGTACAGCTTTTTTCTTCAAGGTTTCACTTATATTAGCTGAAAACATCGACCGTTGTTTCCAGTCAGCCAACAAGCCAATTTTGCGCACGCCATCATAAATCTTGCGGATGTACCGCACGTTCGAGACAACGCACGATTGAATTCGAAAAGGAAGCAATTGGAAAACTACAGCTTAATAATTTTCGATAACCGGATGTCAAAGTCACTTGAGTAGTGCTTTCCAGGACGTTTCGGATGAGCGCATACCACTAAGCGATGAATAGCATGCTACAACACCTAAAAATATTGTTTACTAAGGCCAACCGGTTCGCGAGCCGGTATAGATGGATATTTTTCAGAACCAGAACTGAGCCACAGAAAATGAAGAGTGTTGTCTTTTTTTCTAGCTAGACACATTGCCACACATACCAACAATGTCTCAAAGGGAGCACTCACGTTCAACGGGATTTTAGTTTAATGTAAGTACGATGTCTCCTCCTGTCATTAAAACAAAAAACTCATGCCAAAGTGTTCCTGAACTCTGTATGTATGGAATGTCTGTAGGGCGCGTTCCTGCCCTGCTTTAATTCCCTTCTCGATGAGAGAGAGAGAGAGGAAACACTCATTGTGTAAAGTTTGTGACTGAAGGGCAGAGGGTCACTTATTCCAAGAGCCCTCTGCCCTTGACCACCGCAAGGCTCGAGTGATGAGTTGACGCTGGTCGACCAGGTCCGTCATGGAGATCTCAGCCACCAAAAATTAACTTAAGAGGTTTGAGTCTGCAGCTGTTGCTTTGCTTGTAGCCTTGGGACACTTACTTTTCACTGCAGTGAGAGGTGCTCCAGAATGTCTGCCACGTTTCAGTGAGGGCAGGTGTAAATATGCAACATTCGCCTTATACGATACCATGGGTGAACGTGTTGCTTTGAAGGTGTTTGTAGTCTGTGCCTTCATCCCTTGTGGACTTCGGATGTGGTGGAGTGTATGAACTGCGCTCGAGTCGATACTGTTTCAGTAGTTTAAGACTTCACACGTCACAACATCTACGGGTTCCGAGCTTGCCGCCCTTCTGGTCGCAGTCAGATTTGTTATGCGAGAATCCCCTGCTAAGTGGGCAATCTTCTGCGACTCCAAGGCAGCCCTTCAATGTATGCGAAGCCTACGATGCGGGAACTACCATCAGGTCGTATCTCAAATAAATGAAATCTGTGATCGTGTTACTAACAAAAGACATGACATAATTTTTCAATGGCTGCTTGGCGACTGTGAGATTGCTGGTAACCACCTCACCGACAACGCTGCCCGTTGTGCCCACGAGGAAGCACTCACACCGCTCATACCACTGTCAAGGGTTGATGCCGCAACAGAACTTCACCGCATCACGCACAATACCATATGTTGTGGCTTCCTTTATTCCTCCCTCGCGACAGAAGTGCAGTCATCATCATGTTTGTGCCTCCTCACGAGCTGACTCTTGGCATCGTGTGAGCGCCGGCTCACCTTTGTCTTTTTCTTTCTTCTTTAGTTCCACAAAAGCTTTTCATCTGGCAAGACGTGTTTTTGCTTGATGTGAGCCGCACCGCAGCAGAAAAGCTCAGAGGTCTAACACACACGTGGTGCCGAAAACCCGGACCTTTGATGACGCCAATCTCATTGACGTTAAGAGCCACAACACCTCAGAAAACGGTGCCTGCAATCTTGGCGAGATATTTCGACTGCGGGTGGCAAAATGGAATGATATCTTAGACGACACCACAGCCTGCAATCACAACTAGATGTCCTGTTGTCCGAGGTGGAAGACCTCTTGCAAGAAAATCAAGCCGTCATGGCAGCAGCAGTAAGTGTATTCCTCGACCGAATAAGCTCATTTTATGGTCAGATACAGAATGTGGATGAGGCAATTTTTGAAAAGACGCCAGACGACCTGTTGGATAGCGAGACATTCGACTCTGGAGAATACCACGACAAGGTCGTTACTCTCACAGCGAATCTACGAGCCAAGCTGAATGATTGTCTGGCTCCTCCAGCGCCAGTCCTTACGAACGTTCACCCGTTATCATCTGGCAAAAGCAAGCTTCCCCAACTAGAACTCGTAAAATTTGATGGTAACCGCAGACTATGGCCGAGATTTTGGACGCAGTTTACATCAGCAGTCAACAACAACAGTGAGTTAAGCACAGCTGGCCAGTTCAACTACTTGAACAGTTTGGTTACCGGAGCGGCCGCGTCGGCCATATCGGGATTAGAAGCTACCGAAGAGTACTATAAAGACGCTATGAAAATTTTAAAGAAGCGTTTCGAAGATGAACAGATTATTGTGCACGTTCATTTGCAAGTTTTGCTGGATCTAAAGCCGTTGCCGTCGTCAGCAGACGTTCGTAAGCTGAGGCAACTTTACGACAAGGTACAGGTTCATATTCGAAGCCCCAAGGCGCTTGGCACAAACTCGACAAATTGTTGCTCCATGCTTCGGGAAATCCTGCGAAGAGTTCTACCGACGGACATGGTGCTGTGTTTTTACGAGATGCACAAGGCATTCTCGTCGGCTGCATCCTCTTCAAATACGCAAGGCAATTCAAACCGTGTAGCGGTTCCAGGAGATAACGATCTTCGAATGCTTCTGGAATTCTTCGAACTTCAACTCACTTGTCGGAAAGCTGTTGCTGAACAAGACGTAACAGAAACTCGTCGAGCCCCAGATAAGGTAGAACTAAAACACAGTCATCCACGTGACGTTTCCACAACAGGGCTCCACAAAGCTCAACAAAAAGACCCCAACAATGCCTGTTCTGCTGGTCTGAAAAGCATTCTGCCGAAGCATGTGATACGAAGGATATTGACTTCTCAAACAAAAGGGAGATGCTCATCAAATCTGTACGACGCTTTCGTTGCCTAAAGCAGGGCCACATAGCGAAAGATTGCAGAAGCCGGTTAAAATGCGGCAAGTGCGCAAGAAAGCACGCAACATCTGTTTGCGCATCCGATGACATCAAAAACGACAAGAAGGTGATATATGCATCGGTCAATCTGGTGTGCAAACAGGCAAGGTCAGTCGTAATGCTGCAGAGTCTCACAGCCACCGTATTGCGCACCAAATCATCCGGTCGTTACCAAGTCCTTTTCGATTGCGGAAGTCAGCGAAGCTTCATTACAACCAAAGCTTGTGGAAGATTCAGATGCGAACTAATAGATGAGGAACGAATCGTTAGCCATCAGTGTGTAAGGGGTGATAACATACAGAAAACCATGAAGAAGGTACGTGTATCGATTCTCCCTGCGAACCAGAAGCTTCCGATTTCAATAGAGGCGCTGGTGGTGGACACGATATGCACTAAATTCATTCCGGTACCGGTAGAAAACGTTATAAGAGGAATGAACAAGATGCACTTGGACACGCAAGCTCTCTCTTTACAAAGAGTAGAAGACAAACAGATTACGTGGCTGTTTGCATCAGTCTAATATTAGGATATAGTAACGGGTACCGTGAACCCTGTTTTCAAAGAGTTGAAAGCTGTCAAGACGAAACTGGGATGGACTGTGCAAGGACCAATGTCTACAGCAGCCGATGTTACACAGTGTGCCAGTATTGCAGTCGTACAATCCACAGTGACCGAGCAAGATATCTCGAAACTTTTGACTCGTTTCTGGGTTATAGAAAGCACCGGTACCCAGGCCGAAAATGAAGGAACGACGGTCGCTGAATCGGTGCTGGCAAATTTTGAGAACAACATCAATAAGAAAAACAATCGGTAAGAAGTGGCGCTACCGTGGAAGGAAAGGGTTGCGCTGGATGAAAACTACGCAGTTGCACTCAAACGTCTGCACAGTTTGATGAAGAAGCTTAACAAAGACAGTGAGCTCTTCAAATAATACGAAGCAACTATTCGTATGTACCTTGAAGAGGGATATGCTGAAAAAGTACCTTAAAAAGAAGACCAACCAATTGGACTCACGTATTATATGCCTCACCAAGCCGTCGTAGGTGAGGACCAATCTACTATGAAGGTACGCATCGTGTTCGACGCTTCGTCTCATGATTCCAGTATGAAGTCCTTAAACGACAATCTAGAAACCAGCCCAAATCTAAATCCCGACGTAGTGACGCTACTGCTTCGTTTCCGACGCTGCAAGATAGCAATGAATGCTGATGTTGAGAAGGCGTTCCTTCATATTGGCCTGCAAGAACACGACAGAGATGCACTTCGCTTCTTGTGGTTCAAGACTTCACCTCAAGTGGACAGCGCACTGCCCGAAACAGAAGTTTGGAGAAGGATGAGAGGGCCCTTTGGAGCTACTTCAAGTCTTTTCCCATTGACTGCTACCTTAAAGCAACACTTCAGGTCCGAAATAAATCGCTTTCCTTCGACAGCCCGGCTATTGCAAGACTCCATATATAATATGAATTATCTTCTTATTGGCGCTGACACCATTGAACAAGCTATTTAAATGCATAAAGAGATAACTGAAATCTTCAAAGATGCTTCAATGAACATTCGTAAATGGGCCAGCAACGGCCTCGTTGTATCTGCCGTCTTCGTACAAGGAATCACTTCTTCCAAAAAATCACTTTGCTCACCTTCTGGACCTTTGAAAGTCCTGGGACTTTATTGGAACAAATAGACGGATACCTTTTCGTTTAGGCCCCAGGATACTCTACAGTTTACGGAGGAGCATCGAATCACCAAACGCTTTGTGCTCCAAGCTGTTGCAAGTATCTACGATCCTTTGGGGTTTCTGTCACCCTTTATAATGAGGGCGAAGATCTTCCTACAAGATGTCTGGAGAGAAAACTTCGGCTGGGATGACACCATGCAACGGAAGCTGTCAGCTGTCTGGAAAAAATGGAGCGAGGAGGTAGGCATGCTACATAAGATAAGTATTCTCAGGTTCCTCGCAGCGGGCAGCGAAGGCGCTTATCAAAAGGCAGAACTGCACATCTTTTCCGACGCTAGTGAGTCAGCATACGGTGCTGTAGCCTACCTTCGTACCGTCGACTCAAGTGGTACCGTCCACACTATACTATTAATGGGAAAGACAAGAGTTGCGCCGTTAAAGACGGTCACCTTGGCGAGGCTGGAATTAATGTCAGCTTTGTTTGCAGCCCGCTTATATGCCTACATCTTCAAGAACTGCGACCTGGGCATTGGTGAAGTAACATTTTGGTCATATTCCCAGATTACCCTTTGCTGGATTTACAAGAACCCTGTTTCTTGGAAGGCATTTGTACGGAACAGGACGCAGGAGATCAGAAATTTGACAGAATATTTAATCTTGATGGCGATTTTGTCCAGGAAAATAAAACCCTGCAGAGTTGATCACTCGAAGCTTGACTGTACACATACTAGAGTAAATCACAGTTCTGGCGTCATGAACCTGGATGGCTTGCCATGTCTCCTTCATTCTGGCTTGAATTGAAGGGAAACCTTGACCTCGAAAACAGAAAACTCGAGGCAGCCAAGAGAGGGCCCGAAATTAATATGCACACTGTAAACGCGAGAACATCGATGCCAACGCTGATTGATAACGTATGATTCAGCAGCCACACAAAACTTGTAAGAGTAGCGGCTTGGGTTTTCCGTTATGTTAAAAAGTTGAAGAAAAGCGATAGGTTCGAGGAGCTGTCTGCTGAAAAAATTCCACAGGTGGAGTGCTACTTGATTCGCGTAAAACAAAAAGCCAACTTTGGTAACGAAGGCAGTTGCGTCGCAAAGGAGAATTCCATTCCTTTCTAAAGTAGAGTTGGAAAATTAAGATTGTTCCTCGACAACAACGGGCTGCTTCGGGTAGAAGGAAAAGTTCAGATTACGGACGACTCGTAAGGTTCTCGCCATCCAATCTTCCCACCAAAAGACTTGATTGATATGTGGGGTTTAACGTCCCAAATCACTATATGATTATGAGAGCCCACCAAAAGACTGTCACCTCGTTACTTTATTCATCAATCATGCTCACGAAAAAGTCTTCCACGGAGGAGTACAAGACAAACTGACTCAAATAAGGAAACAATACTGGATTCCACAATTATGACAGATGGTGAAAGAAACAATACGACTGTGTGTCACGTGCCAACGCTTACAGTCTAAACCAGTCGAACAAGTTTCACATTGTATGCCCCAGGATTGTTGTAAACAAACGCTTCTGTTTTTTTTTCAAGTGGAGTAGATTTTGCGGTCCAATTTCCGTCACAGGGCATCTTCACCAGCACTCTTATATCGCTCTTTTTAGTTGTGCTGTGACAAGAGTCGTTCACTTGGAACTTGTTGAAGATTTGACGATGGTGGCTTTTCTTTATGCACTTCGGAGATTCGTATCTCGTCGAGGCCTCTGTCACACAATCTACAGCGATTCCCGAACCTTCGTCAAAACGTCCAAAAATCTACAGAAGCTCTGGGGAACAATTCGGCATTCTGATTTACTTGCATATTTCTCTTCCTCGAAGATTCAGGGGAAATTCATTTGCCCGAGTGCTCCTTGGTGGGGCGGAATCTACGAGAGACTCGTACGTTCTGTGAAGACCTGCTTGAAGAAAATGCTTGGTCGATGTTTGGTAAATCAGACAGAGTTGGTCACTTTACTAACGGAAGTGGAAGCAGTAACAAATTCTCGGCCTTTAACTTATGTGTACAATGACGTGGATGAGCCGAGCCCTCTAGCTCCAGCAGATTTTCTCGTTGGAAGAAGACTGACAACGCTACCACCTTACGACCTGAAAATCAAAACCGAGTCGACCAACGATCAACTGAAGAAACTTTGGAGCGAAAGAGAAGAGGATCTGCGAACTTTCTGGTTAAGTTGGTTAAAGGAATACCACAATGAACTCGGGAATTACACATTCAACCAAGCAAAAAGAAATCACATATTGAAGGAAGGCAATGTAGTTTTACTCGGAGAAAAACATTGTCCCAGGCAACTGTGGACCTTGGTTCGCCTAGAAGAACTGATCGGTGGACGTGACGGCATCGTGAGGACTTGCTTTCTACGCTTGCCCGACGGCACTGTTGTGAAGCGTCCTGTGCAGCTGCTGTACCCACTAGCAGCCACCTAGCGTCATATGTCGGCGCGGGAGACTGTTGTGGCTTCCTTTATTCATTCATCGCGGCAGAATAGCAGTCATCATCATTATTGAGTCTCCTCACGAGCTGACACTTGGCCTCGTGTCAGCGCTCGCTCACACTTGTCTTTTTTTCTTCTTTAGTTCCATGAAAGCTTTTCTTCTGGCAAGACGTGTTTTTGCTTAATGTGAGCCACGCCGCAGCAGAAAGGCTAAGAGGTCGAACACCATACTTATGCATTGGATTCATCCAGAAAACTCCACTCGACGCCCGCAGAACCTCGCTTCATTACTCAAATTACAGCCGCCATCAAAAACTTGGTGAAGGGTCGCTGCAATGCTGTGTCGATTGTAGGTCGGCGTTTCCTTTACCAATTCATTCAGATGTGGCATTGGTATGGCTGACACCCTCAACTGTGGTAACTGTTACAAACTGTGTAGAGGACGAGGAGCGACATTATCATCATCGAGGATTAGAGCAGTACTTTTGCAATAAAGAAGATGCCGACGGGTGGGCTTCGCCATGGGCTTGTCTTTTTATATACATTTTGGTGCTGAAACCCGAGAGGAAGAACCTTCGAAGCTGAGACGGAGAACTTCACGAATTTCGACCGCCGCCGTAAACTCCAGGACTTTTGTAAAGCCGCCGTGGTTGAAGCTGATGTGCGAAGCCAAACCATTCCCGACAACCAGATCAAGAAGCATGACACCTCGACATTGTTTGAGACTTCATGCTGCGAAGCATTTGTGATGGACACCAGGTTAACTGCGACTTCGCCTAGTGACGTGACCGGCCAGTGATTTCTCACATTTCCGACACTGGACCGGATAATGTAGGCCCTGTTTGCAAGGCGGAATGAAGTGCGCAAGGCCGTCACATACGCCATCGCCAACATTTAATGCCTAATACACGTGGAGCGTCCGTCAGTAAGTGAGTTACGATATATTCAACAAATTTCGATTGAGCATTACAAGTTTAATAAAGAAATCAACAAAAAAGTAGAAGACACAGTTCATATTGATCGCTTGAAACTGAGACGGACGAAGCAGAGCTTTATGAACACCAGATCATTCTAGCCAAGGTCAGAGTGGAATATGAGATCGCGGACGTATTATATGCTCGAAAATCTCGCTTGCAGGTCATGAAGCAAGGAATTTGGACAGAAGTACAAGCTAACCTGCACTCTTCGTCTGTGGCACCACCACCTAGCCTCAGCGTTTTCAGCAGCAATCTTCTTCTATAATAGCTAGAAGACTCAGACTCACGATGAATTGCTCAACGCGCTCGAAGCCGAGAGGTCACTGATTTCACTACTGTAACAAGCATTCAAGCAAGCACAGAACCGCTACTTCCAAAGAACTGGCCCACGCCATTGAAACTCCCGCCAGCATACACTCTGAATGAAGCAAAGGACATGACAGTTGCAACAACTCAAGTGAATATGATGGAGAGACAAATTTCGAATTAAGGAAAGCGGGAAGCCTTTGAATATCTAAACGTGTATTCACAGGATAATAAGAATGGGTGCAAGCCGAGGCTAACAGATTCAGATGTTACACAGTCCTCGCAGCCACGTGTAGAAATGTCTGAGAGAAGCAAATCAAGACGCATTCAAGCGAAAAAAGCAAGAGAAAAACTGCAAGTTCAGAGGAGCATGCTGCCTGTATTAGACCTACGGGCTCTACGAGTAAGCTACCAACATCAAGGACGAGAAAAATGCGAACCGTACAAGCTACCTCACTACTGATTAAGTATATTGAGACAAGGCTACAGCGGCGAATGAAGTATTCAAGTTCGGGTTGGTGGAAGAAGGATGATGCTTTCAAGGTAAAAACATACAAGACAAGAAATTCAAAGGCAAACCTTCTCAAAATAAGCTACATGAGAAGCTCGCAGAAGAAACCATGTTTCTTCCAATGACACCTGATCATCGAGAGTGCAAGTTCACCAGAATCGACGCGTCTGAAGGCACATATATTGAACAAGCGTCAAAAGCACCGTTGTAAAACCAGGTGCAGAGCGAACCAGGATGGTTCCGCATGGACTGACTTGGACCTCAATATAATAGTGACGAACATTGTTCGTTTAGTGTTTACAGCAACTGTGGTATTGTTCATCATGAGACCACACGGGGGGGTGGGGGGGCGTGGAGTATGTTAGAAAGTTTGTATAGGCCGAGGAGCGACATTATCATAATCGGGGATTAGAGCAGTGCATTTGCAATAAAGAAGTTCTCGAAGGGTGGGCATCGCTATGGGCACGGCGGCTCGTCCTTTTCTTTTTTCCCGGATTTGGCACCAAAATTTAGAGAAAAGGACGAGCCGCTGTGCCCATGGCGAAGCCCACCCGTCGACATCTTCCTTATTTCAAATGCAGCGCTCAAATACCCGATGATGATAATGTCACTCCTCGTCCTCTACACAATTTGTAACAATAACTGCCATTGTGTAGAAACTCTCGGCCATGTCCTGTGCCATTGTCCTAAATTTAAAGGAGATGGCCGGACTCTCCAGTGTGCATTAAAGAGGCTGGATGATCGACCCTTTACTCCGGAGAAGATCTTGGGAGCGTAGCTTTCCCGCACTTCAGCCCAGAAAGCTACACGAGCCATTCTAAAATTCTTTAGGTCAACGTCACCGTGTGACCGCTTGTGAAACCTGAACTGTGTATGCGGTGTGTGTGTTATTTGCAATGTGTATCTCCTCTTCTCTCTATTTCTCTTTTTCTATCTGATTTCCCGCTCCCCGTGTACGGTAGCGAATGGAACTTAGTATAGTTAACCTCCCTGCCTTTCTGATATTTTTTTCTTCCTCTTCTTAGAAGAGCTTGAACAATTTCAGGTGAACTATTGTGAGTACTTCTTGGTTGCATTAGAGCGTTGCTGTTCAGCACTACTTGCAGCGTTGAGCAGCGTTACGGTCGGCATAAGCGAGAAAGTGAATGGACACAAAGGACAGTGAACGTGGAGCGCAGCGGAGGGTGAAAGATGGCGATACAGCACGTGCAGTAGGGCACTGCAGCGGCAAAACGACAACTTGCATGGCGGCCACCCGTGGTTTCACAGTAGTGCATGCCGTCTTGCGTGAGCTGTTCTGGAACATAAACTGGCTTGTAGAATAGCGCTGAAACAAATAAGGACAAAGAAGATGCACAGGACGAACACAAGCGGTCGTCCTGTTTTCGTTTTTTGTCCTGTCTTCACATTTTTCTTCGTTTTTTCTGAGCTATGCTATAGGCCGGTGTACAACGAGTCTACAAGTCTATCTATGTACCCTTGATCTGTAACACGCCAACGCGGTCCTTTCCGTAGTCTTCCGGTTAACGAAGCAGTCGCGCAACGCTCCATCAGCGGCAGTTGGTGTGAAATGGGCTGCACGTTGTTTTCCGCATCTGTCACACCACTCACAACAATCTCTAGTAATGCAACCCATGTACATATGTGCAAAATAGCCACCGTCAATTTTTCCGAACAATTAGCGGCGCTATAAGTGGAAGTGCGCCACCTGCCGCTGCTGCTGAACGAGCTGCCTGATCAGCGGTGCCACCCCGTCGATGCCCGAATCCAGAGGTGTGCTCCGCCGAAGAGGTGCGCGCACGGAGATAGTTGACTGCGCCCCAAGAGGGAAAGTACATGTTTACAAGCCAACGCGTTGCAACGAGTGGGGTGCGCGCATTGCACCACCTTCATGGTTCGCTGGTAAGGGAGAGAACACGCTGACATTTCTCGAAGATTGGCACATTGCTTGCGTTGAATGATGTCTATAATAGCTCACCGTTAGTATCCGAAAAAAAATGACTGATCCCACGTACAGTGGGATGCGGTGATATGTGAAGGACGAATGATTAATGCTGATGTGACACTTTAAAGTCGTCACAACGTCACGAGTTGGAGGTAAATGATGCCGTACATGACTTCAGTGTTATGATTATCATGTTTGTATGTGTCGTTCATCTTCGTCATCTATTCACGTCATGTGATACCAAGTTTAGTATATAAAAAAAATTTATCTATTTTCATAAAGCATTATTTTTGCTGCAACTCTGGCAATATTGTACTATCTAATCCTTTTTCTCACTTAGTACTGTTTGTTAAGAAAACTGTGTTAGAAAATACGTTGGTTTCGATTCAGCATGTATTAGAGCATTTTTAAATGTCTGAGGCGTTTGAAATACAGTTGTATTTAGGTTTTTGATATTCATTGAGCTTCTTAAGATATTTATATTGCTGCCACGAAGATACGAAGATATTTCTGTGCCATTTCTTATGTCTGCACCTCCGCTACCCTGTATTATTCGTTGTCCCCCCCCCCTGCGTAATGCTTTCGGGCTTTTAGTATATACATATATATATATATATATATATATATATATCTATATATATATATATATATATATATATATATATGGTGGGGTGATATTCAATGGATCCGGTGGAAAATGCAGTATAAAAAGAGGTCGACAAACGTGCGAAAAAACACTAGTTTCACTAACGTTTCGGCAGGTGGGCCTGCCTTCGTCGGAGCGAATCACTCCGACGAAGGCAGGCCCACCTGCCGAAACGTTAGTAAAACTAGTGTTTTTTCGCACGTTTGTCGACCTCTTTTTATACTATATATATATATATATATATATAGATAGATATATATATACTTACGCTAGCCACCATGACGTTGATGGCAAAAAGCAGCCCTACAATTCTGATCGCAATATCCCGATGACCACAATAAATCGAAAGTGAGGGTGCATGGATAGATGACATTGTCAATCATACACGCGCGTAACTTTGCCACTACACTACGGCGGCAGGACAGCCAAAATGTTACAAACGGCTGTTGTATATCTGGTGACCCAAACTTGCACATCTGTATATACTCACACACTGCCCATGTGCATCGACAGACGTATCCGTCACACTTCGCTTGAAGGTTATGCATTCCAGCATGCTTGGCGTTACATGAAGCTGTGCACTTGTCTGGTGTGCAAACTGAGGAACAGAATAGAAAGAGACACGTCAGAGATTTGGCCCTCGAAGGAAAGGGCGGAAATGAACAATAACAACAGAAGGGAGGCAATCAAGTATAGCAGATTAGCTATTCACTTAGATCACATGGAAGCAATAACCGCGCCGAAGAAACATAAACACCTAATATTTTCATTGAAGTTGCAGTGGAGGCTATCTCGACAATCAGAAGTGACGATTACGAGATTTCGATTCCATGCCCCTCCCTCCTCCCTTGAATGTACACTTGAATAGGGCTGGTCTGTCAAATTCTGCGAAGAACTAGAAAGTATTAAACATTTCTTCTTTGTTATTAAAGCATTCTCGTGTTAGAACTCGACCTCTCATTACAATTCTTTCAAGAATAGGGTTAAGCATATCGCGGAAAACTTTTTTAAGTTTTGTTGCTTCAAGCTTGGTATACTGCCACAGAGATGCTTTTGATGCTGACTGTAATTTCATTAGAGCTACTTAAAGAGTACCATTTATATGTGGTATTTGAAATTCTGCGTCCTTTCAACAAGGTGAACTTCACCGAGTTCTTCAAAATTGATCCCATCAGGTTTACACGCAGTATGGAATAAAAGCTCAAATCCAGAATATTTGTTGTTTAAATTTAGTGTATTACGTATTCATGCCTTTATATTTCTTTATTTTTTAAATCAGCCATCATTCATAACATAACATTTAAAAGCCTGAGTTGCACATTCGTGGCCAATCCCCCAAAGAGATTACATTCCTTACATTGTAGGAAAACAAACAAAGTTAGTGAGCACTCGTGCTGGGTGGTTCGTGGCTTAGAGTTTCTTATATATACACTAGAGGTGAACTCTGGCGCTAGCCTCCATGTGAGCGTCAGCGCAGGGCGCTTCAGTGAGGATGGGAATGATAATATTTTGCCTAATCCTCGTACTTCCGGCTTCTTGTGTGTTTGTGTGGTTTAGAGCTTTTTTCTAACAAAAAAAATTAACGAATATTCTGTGGTTGCGCTTCACCATATATTATTTTGTGCACACCATAGGTCACGAAGTTTATAAGCATCCGTTCTTTCATTCGAAACAAAACAAAAATACAGCAAAAAACAAAGCCACAAGTGCGTTTGGAGATCGCAAGCACGAATACTAGGCAATTCCGTGTACTACCCATCATTTCCGTGGTCACTGAACGATTGCAGAGACAGGGTTGCCTCTAGGTAATTTTAGAAAAATATAGTCGAGTCTCTGTTTTTTGTTCGTTCTTGCACTCCCAATTTGCGGAACGAATATGTGGAGTCGAAGGTTAGCATGCATCTTGAGTTGACTCTTCATTTGCGCTGCCAATCTGTACACTGTATAAGAGATGGTTCATATAAAGCCGGTATATCGACGTTTATGGGCATTATTAGAGGCAGAATTGTTATATAGGACTTCATGCATGCATATCCACGCCAAAGTCACAATTAGGAATTGAAGAGTCTGTCTTTTTATAAAACTACATCAAATTTCATTGGCAACGGTAACTGCAGCGATACTCACGGACAATGTGCGTACAGGCGCACGCTTTTTTCTTGCAGTGTCCTGCGACTCCCTTGTATTCCGTATTCTTGGCGTACTTGGTCTTGCAGTCCGAGTCACATGCGGTGTCATTACACCTGAATAAATGAGTATTTGAGAAATAAATAAATAAATATATAATTATTTACCAGTGATAGCATACAGACGCACCTATGAAGGTCTCGTATAGCACTGGAAAAACCACAGTGAATTGCGACAGCCCGCCACGTACACTCATGGGGAATCGACGACTGCTTTAACAGAGAAAAATAAGGTCGTTTCAAGTGGCTGCTTGCCCTGTTTATTACAATAATTACTGGAGATTAAAATACACAATATGTGCACTAATATACGGCCCATTAGCGGTTCGCACAGAACGAAAGAACTAAGCTAGAAGTAATCAGAACACAAAACATTTTAGACGTTTGTCAAAAAAAACTGATAACAGATTGCATGTATTACTCGTACAGTCTTGTGTGCTGCATTAAAAGACAAGCATAAATTAAGTAGAGCTTTATTATAGTTAATGAGAAGTCCACTAAATATAAGGCATAACAGCTGTAACACACTGCGCTTTGCTAAGCATAGTCACTTAGCAAAGCGCAGTGTGTCGGCTATTCTGTAAATTGCCTCAGCCGAATCTATTAGTACATTGCAGTCGGTCGCAGTCTATTCGCAAATAACAACAATATGGTTTGTATAGTGAACCGTTAGTACCATTTGCACCCGAAGCTCTAAACTCTCTTCTGAAAACTATATAGAGGGGCTGATCGAGTGTCGCTTTTGAAACGCCTGCTGACCTACAGCCAGGCGAGAAGTTCGAGTGCACTGTTCGAAACGCTTAAGTCTTAAGTGCTATACAAACACGTAAAACGTTGCCTATTAAAAGTTACGCTAACAGGGTTTGTGTACTGAAGCCTACGTTTTGACAAGTGGAATTTTCTTCTTGGCTGTGTATATGCTTCATACTCTTTCCTTTATTCAAAACAAAGGAGAGGCAACAATTTAACATAACAGGCTACAACCTGATTGCTTGATTGATTGATATGTGGGGTTTAACGTCCCAAAACCACGATATGTATATGAGAGACGCCGTAGTGGAGGACTACGGAAATTCTGACCAACTAGGGTTCTTTAACGTGCACCCATATCTGAGAACATGGGCCTACAACATTTCCGCCTCCATAGGAAATGGAACCACCGCAGCCGGGATTCGATCCCGCTACCTTCAGGCTACAACCTATACGATCTAAAATTTTACATACTTAAGTCAAACTTCCAGTGCCCAACAGACAAAAAATATAGAGTCATACTATACTCGCATGTTCAATACACTCCAAACCGACTGGTCACAAACAACTTTTCTGTTCGCATAGTGACTGCGTTGGCTCAGTGGCTCGCTGTTAATTTTTCAGTCAGGCGACTGCACTAAAAATTTTTTTACCAAATCACAAGATCGGTACGCGTTTTTCAACTGGCTCAACCTACGCCTTCTAGACTATCATCATGATCATCATATTATTATTCATTATCATCATCCTCCTCATCATCACCATCAGCAGCCTGACTATGTCCACTGAAGGACAAAAGCCTCTGTCATCTTCCACCAGTCAACTTGGTCCTGTGCTTGTTGCTGCCACTTTATACCAGCAAACTTCTTAATTTCATCTGCCCACCTAACTTCCTGTCTCCCCCTAACCTGATTGGCTTCTTTGAGAGTACTGTGAGTTACCCTATTGACCAGCGGTTATCCTGCCTACGCCTTACATGCCTGGCCCATGCCCATTTCAATTTCTTAATTTTAACTATGAAATACCTAATCCTGGTTAGTTCCCTTATGCAATCTGCACTCTTCTTGTCCCTTAAGGAAACACCTATCATTTTCCTTTCCATCGCTCCCTGCGTTCTCATTTGAAGCTGAACCCTCTTTGCAAGTCGCCAAGTTTCTGCTCCATGGCTAAGTACTGGCAAGATGCAGCTGTAATATACCTTTATATTGAGGAATAGCGGCTATCTACCAGATATGAGTTCGGAGTGCTTGACAAATATGCTCCATATCATTCTTATTCTCCTAGTTACTTCAATCTAACGGTTCGGCTCTGCGGTTTTACCATTTACAACTTCAAGTGCAATATTACCTATCTCGAAGCGCTGTTTTCTTCGCAGTTTGTTGTACATTACTTTCGTTGCTTTGCATAGTAATTTTAAGACCTATTTTTCTGCTATCCCTGTCTAATTCAGTAATCATGCGTTGAAATTCATCCCCTGAATTATTAAGCGATGCAATGTCATGGGCGAAGCGCAAGTTGCTAAGGTACTGCCTATTACCACTTGTTCCTTATTCGTTGATGTAGGCACGTGATGTAGGCAACCTGATGTAGGCACGTGATAAATAGCATTGGGGAGATTGTATCCTTTTTTCTTAACCCTTCTTGATTGGTATTCTGTCATATTTTAATCGACCGCTATAGTGGCAGTTGATCTTCCGTATATTCTTTCCAGGATGTTTATATATGTTTCTAGGCACCCTGATTCTGCAGTGTCTGCATGGCATCAAACGCCTTCTTGTAGTCCATGAAAGCTCTGTATATGGTTGGCTATATTCTGAGCATTTCTTTATTACCTGATTGATAGTATGAGTGTGGTTGATTGTTGAGTGTTCTGCTCAAAATTCTGCTGGTTCCTTTGGTTGACTAAATTCTAATATATTATTTCTTTTCGCAATTACCTTTGTAAATAGCTTGTATACGATGGAGAGCAAGCTGATCGGCCTGTGTATCTTCAAGTTTTTTTGACCTTGTTTCTTACGTAATAAGATGATAGAATTCTTCCAAGATTCTGGTACTCTACCCGCCATAAGACACTTAGTAAACAGGGTGGCTAGTTTTTTTAACACAATCTGTCCTCCGTCTTTCAGTAGATCTGACGTTATCTGGTCCTCACCAGAAGCTTTGCCTCTTTGAATTCATTTCAGGGCTTGTCTGACTTCTATCATTACTCGTGTATTACTATCTGGGTTACTGCCAGTTTTTTTATTACTGTCGTTGTTGTCTCTGCCACGGTACAGATCTCTGTAAAACACCTCTGCTGTTTCAACTAGTCTATTCATATTGGTAGTTACTTTGCCTTTCCTGTCGCTTTGTGCATACATCCGGTATTTACCTATCCCAAGATTGCTCTCCACTGCTTTGACGCTTCCTCTGGTTTTCAGCGACGCGTCATTCTAGACTATAGAAAACTCTAGGTCAAGAAGGTATAGCCCAAACTCGCTATACAATATGCTTCTTTCTCACTCACTTAGATTTACCGATGCTCTCTCTCACGTCAGGCTTCGCACTTGCTACTGAGCGGGAAAGTGCCGATGGCAGATTATCCGTGATTTACCCTGGCTTTAAACACTTGCTCTTAAACGCAGTGCACATGACGATTTTAAGGTTGCTGAACGCTGCAATCAGATTGTACGACTGTCTTTTGTAAGGTACATAAATTACACATTACCATCTCACTGATTACTTTGACAACTGTCATAGCATGAGAGAAAGGCTTTCCCACAAAGTGTCAGAGGGTTGCCCCACCGCAGTGGTCTATTGGCTAAGGTACTCGGCTGCTGACCCGAAGGTCGTGGGATTGGATCCCGGCTGCTGCGGCTGCATTGCTGATGGAGGCGGAAATGTTGTAGGCCCGTGTGCTCAGATTTGGGTGCAGGTTAAAGAACTCCAGTTGGTCGAAATTTCCGGAGCCCTCCACTATGGCGTCTCTCAAAATCATATGGTAGTTTTGGGACGTTCAACAACACATATCAAGTCAGAGTGTTTGAAAAAAAAGCATGCAAATAAGTGAAGCGGCACCTGAAGCTCAACACTCTTGTGCGTGAATGCCAATTTCATGCATCGCAATCTAGTCGAAGGTTCTTATTTTTGGCATTCGAACTCTGACAGTACGTTTGCATGCATTCTGCTTGCATACAGGCACTTGTAACTGCTATTCGAATGGGCTTTCTTTCAGAATGAGAGTCCTGGCTTTAGGAACAGCACCACTACTGAACTTACTTGAGGAGCTAGAGCAACTGCTCCAGAGAGCATATTGCGTGTGAAACTCGTAATACACATAAATTTCATTAGGCAAGAAAAACCCTTATACAAAAACAAATTCGGCCAATCCCATGTACCTTGGGAATAGACGTTATGCGAAGCATGCAGAGAGAAGGTGACATTGTTCACAATTTTTTTATTGAGCAACACGTTATGAAATGACGCTAAATGAAAGTATAGATGTGGCACGCACAAGCGCATGCTGAACAGTTTTAGATGTATATATAATCAGTTGTTTGTACTTGCGCAACAGTACCGATTGGCATATGAGTATTACTGACACCAGAATGGATGAGTTGATATTAGGCGCTGGTGCGTGCGAGGATGGTAGCCCTAGACAAAGCTACATAAATAAACTTCAGCTCATGACACCTAATTTCATTGGGCATTAACACGACATGATGGCAGTAATATACAAGTAGATGAATCACTTAGAGCAGAATGACTTTTCTTCCCAAACCAATATGGATTTAGAAAGGCGCTATCATGCGAAACACAGATTTTCGAATTCACGACTGACCTACATCATCACTTAGATCTAAACTTGCAAATGGACTGTCTTTTTCTGGATTTTTTCAAAGCTTTCGATCGTGTTGCTCACTGCCACTCAATCTCTAAACTATCTTCTTTGTGTATAGATTCATCAACTCTGTCATGGATACGGAACTTTCTTACTAACCGGGAGCAATTCACCAATTTTAATGATTTTTCATCCCCAGTTTAATACGTTTGTTCTGATGTGCCGCAAGAGAGTGTTCTCGGTCCACTGCTTTTTCTTATTTATATTAATGACTTACCAAGTAATTTATCCTCACAAGTGCTCATTTTCGCTGATGACTGTATAAATTACCGAGCAATAACTAGTACTTGTGATCATATAACAATCCAAAATGACTTCGACCTTATCAGCAATTAGTGTAATAGTTGGCTAATGTCCCTTAATTCAAGTAAATTTAATGTAATGTCCTTCTCTTGCAAACATTCTAACTCTGAGTTTTCTTACTTTATTAATGGCACTCCCGTATCTTGTGTTCACTCTTTTAAATTTTTAGGTGTAAGCTTCATATCTAACCTTTCTCGGACTACCCACATCACCAACATCTGCAGTGACACCTCACGATTATTAGGCTATATCTGCCGCAATCTACGTAAGACGCCCACAAATATACGTGCTTTAGCTTACATAACATTTGTTTGCACTCAGCTAGAATTCGCTTCTGCAGTTTGGTCCCCTCATTACAGCTAATAAACTAACCGGCTGGAATCGATCCATAATAGAGCCGCTAGATTTAGCTTACAAAACTACAATCATAGCGCAAGCATAACACAAATTAAAAAGAAAACTTATCACTTTCTCTTTTGAGCAACCGACGTGAACTAAGCTTCCTTTCATTAGTTTATAAAAACATACATGAAACAAGGCCATTATATATGACATTGCAAACATCCGCATTCACATCAAAGAGACTAAATAATCATCGTTCATTCACGCGCATAAACGGTAAAACATACATTTTTAACCCATCTTCACTACCCCGTATCATCCGCATGTGGAACAGCCTTCCAGATAAAGTCGTAGCTGAACCCAATCGGGAAAAATTCCGGCACCTTCTACTCACGCATTTCCAGGATTAACTGCTCGTTTTATTCATATCAAAATCGGCACCTACACGTTTATTCACCACCGGTATCTCGTTTTTTTCTCTTACTTTATTCTTATTTTGTTTGATGGTTCGAATACTAACATGCCATTCAGTTCTGTTGTCTTTTATTCAGTGATGTTTTATTTTGAATAATGGAAAGTCTTTTCACAATTTGTGCTTTCTTTTAACTTGTTTTACGTCATTATCTCACACGTATACTCATCTGATGTTCATTGCCGTCCTATTCGTGTTAAAATTATTATTAATAATTTCTCATTGTTATTCCTGTTAGGACTTGTATAATAATTCACAATTAGTTTATGTTAACATTTGTATAGAAATTGTACGAATTCGTGTATGTAATTATTTTATGCTCCCCTTACACAATGCCCTGTTGGATCTGTAAGGTATTTTGAATAAATAAAATAAATAAATATGTAACATATATGAAATTGCATTGCCAACACTGCAAGCACAAGTTATGTTTAACGAACATTAGGGTCTATTTTTAAAACAATTTTCGAGGCCTGGCGTTGCTCTGTGGTAGAATGCTTAATTGTCACACAGAATGCTGGGATTTCATTCCTTCGGGGACCCAGAGATTTATTCTATGCATTCGTCATATTAACGCTGATGATGTCAGCTTGTTCGTAACGCTCATGCGTTGAAAATATTATTATGTGTTCTCACTGTTTCTTAGCAGATACCAAGTGTGAATCACCTGTGCCACATAGCCGCGTACCAGTGGCATATACCCGCCCGCTGGTATGTGCCACTGTCTGACGCGATATGTTTGCCGAAGTACACGACAGGGTTGTGATATTATTGATGTCTTCAACAGCGCGCCATACTCGTCAACCCACCCAACGTATCCTCCCCTACTAATGTTTGTTAATGCCAACTTAAGCAAGTAATCACTAAAGCACCCAAATGTAAGTGGCTAGATAGATAGTTATGCAGATAGACGCCAAAAGTGCTTGCAGTATTCAAATAAATGCTTCGCATTTATTAAAAAATGGGACGCAGATCATAACAAGGAAATGTTTTGCGCAAAAACGATCTTAACAACCCCATAATATTGCGATTACATATGATAAAAAATTGCCTGCGTATCTGCGTGCATCGCAGCAAAGGTCACGGGAAGACAATATTTTTCGGTCTGGAGGCACTGCATGACATATTGACACCATCTGGCAGTTTTTTACGAAACAAAAATATTTGTACAAAGCTGAGCCACTGGTGGCAGCACCGTGTCGTTTTAGTGAAGTGCAGGATTCAAGCGCTTTCCGCTCATAGCGTCGTATTGCAGCGCAGCGTAACAAACACTGTCGATTTTAGAATTGCCTGTGTATGAACTTTCTCAATGAAAAAATACATTACTTAGTATTTACGTGTTGATGTTGCACTGCATTTATGCGTAATATTTGCTTTTAATTAACAATGTCCACAAGTATGAACACAGCCGCAAAAACAAGATGGCTGGGCGTTGAGCAAGGGAATAATTTTTCACGTGTTGGCTCAATCTATTGCCAGGCAGACAAACGTGAAGACGGGGAGAGAGAGCATAATTTTTTCCTGGATGTATCCCAAGAAGAACTTATAATCTTTTAGAGTACAGGCTGGTGCCATCAAAGCGGACAATTGGTCTGAGGTACAACCTTACATGCCGCTTACAGGTTGTAATTATAGCCCCCTCCCCAACCGCAACCTCCATGCTTTCATACCAAGTAGGTTGGCACGCAGCTAATGTAGAGGATACGGGTGGTTCCTGGCCATGGCGGCCATATTTCAGTGAAGTGGAGTGCACGAAAAGTCCTGTACTTAGATGTAGCTGTGTACTAAAGAACCGAAGGTGGTCAAAATATTACCGAGTCTCTCAGTACGGCGTTCCTTGTCATTGACTCGTGGTTCTGGCTCATAAAACCTTGAACTCACTTTTGTCTTTGCAACTGACCAAATTCTTAAGTGGAGTAGCTTAATATTGAGAAGTGTTATGGAAAAATTGAAGTCGCATAATCATTCGATGCCAGGCACATGTGCAGCTTGCAAACAATGAAATCATCATCATCATCAGCCTGACTACGTCCACTGCAGGACAAAGGCCTCTCCCATGTTCCGCCAGTTAACCCGGTCCTGTGCTTGCTGCTGCCAATTTATACCCGCAAACTTCTCAATCTCATCTGCCCACCTAACCTTCTGTCTCCCCCTAACCCGCTTGCCTTCTCTTGGAATCTTGTTAGTTACCCTTAACGACCAGCGGTTATCTTGTCTACGCGATACATGCCCGGCCCAAGTCCATTTCTTCTTCTTGATTTCAGCTATGATATCCTTAACCCCCGTTTGTTCCCTAATCCACTCTGCTCTCTTCTTGTCTCTTAAGGTTACACCTACCATTTTTCTTTCCATTTCTCGCTGCGTCATCCTCAATTTAAGCTGAACCCTCTTTGTAAGTCTCCAGCTTTCTGCTCCCAAGCTAAGTACCGGCAAGATACAGCTGTTATATACCTTCCTCTTGAGGGATAGTGGCAATCTACCTGTCATAATTTGAGAGTGCTCGCCAAATGTGCTCCACCCCATTATTATTCTTCTAGTTACTTCAATCTCGGGGTTCGGCTCCGCGGCTATTACCTGCCCTAAGTAGCCATAGTCTTTTACAACTTGAAGTGCACTATTACCTATCTCGAAGCGCTGCTCTTTTCCGAGGTTGTTATACATTACTTTCGTTTTCTGCAGATTCATTTTAAGACCGACCTTTCTGCTCTCTTTGTCTAACTCCGATATCATGAGTTGCAATTCGTCCCCTGAGTTACTCAGCAATGCAATGTCATCGGCGAAGCGCAGGTTACTAAGGTACTCTCCATTAACTCTTATCCCTAACTGTTCCCATTCTAGGCTTCTGAAAACCTCCTGTAGGCACGCGGTAAATAGCATTGGGGAGCTTGTGTCCCCCTGCCTTACACCCTTCTTGATTGGTATTCTGTTGCTTTCTTTATGAAGCACTAATGTAGCAGTTGATCCCCTGTAGATTTTTTCCAGGATGTTCATATATACTTCATCGACGCCCTGGTTCCGCAGTGTCTGCATGACAGCTGATATTTCTACTGAATCAAACGCCTTCTCGTAATTTATGAAAGATATGTCTAGTGGTTGGTTATAATCTGAGCATTTCTTTATTACCAGATTGATAGTATGAATGTGGTCGATTGTTGAGTAGCCTGTTCTAAATCTTGCTTGTTCCATTGGTTGGTTGAATTCTAATGTTGTCTTAATTCTGTTAGCAATTACCTTTGTAAATAGCTTGTATACTACAGAGAGCAAGCTAATCGGCCTGTAATTCTTCAAGTCCTTGTCATCTCCTTTCTTATGTATTAAGATGATGTTAGCGTTCTTTCAAAACTCTCGTACCCTTCCCGTCAGGAGACACCTCGTAACAGGGTGGCTAGTTTTTCTAACACAATTTGTCCTCCATCTTTCAGCAGATCTGATGTTACCTGATCCTCACCAGCAGCTTTGCCTCTTTGCATGCTCTCCAAAGCTTTTCTGACTTCTTCTATCATTACTGGTGGGGTGCCATCTGGGTTACTGCTAGTTATTATAGTATTAAAGTCGTGGTTGTCCCGGCTACTGTACAGATCTCTGTAAAACACCTCCGCTATTTTAACTATCCTATCCATATTGGTAGTTATATTGCCTTTTTTGTCCCTTAGTGCATAAGTCCGATTTTTACCTGTCCCAAGTTTCCTCTTCACTGTTTTGACGCTTCCTCCGTTTTTCAGAGCGTGTTCAATTCTCTCCATGTTATACCTTGTTACATCGGATACCTTACGCCTATCAATCAACTTCGAAAGCTCTGCCAGTTCTATTTTGTCTGTTGTACTTGAGACTTTCATGATTTGACGCTTCCTAATGAGATTCTTTCTTTCCTGGGAAAGCTTGCCAGTGTCCTGTCTAACTACCCTGCCTCCAACTTCCAGTGCACACTCCGTAATGATACTCGTCAGATTATCATTCATTGTATCTATGCTAAGGTTGTTTTCCTCACTAGAGCCGAGTACCTGTTCTGAAGCGAGACTCTGAATTCCTCTACTTTCCCTCTCAGTGCTAGCTCATTGATTGGCTTCTTGCGTACCAGTTTCTGTCGTTCCTTCCGCAAATCTAGGCGAATTCGAGACCATACCATTCTATGGTCACTGCATAGTACCTTGCCAACCACTTCCACTTCCTGCACGATGCCTGGGTGTGCACTCATTATAAAGTCTATTTCGTTCTTATTTTCGCCATTAGGGCTCCTCCATGTCCAATTGCGGTTTCCTCGTTTTCGGTAGAAGGTGTTCAAAATCCGTAAATTATTGCGTTCTGCGAATTCTACTAGTAGCTCTCCTCTGGCGTTTCTAGTACCGATACTATAATCTCCTACTGCCTGGTCTCCCACCTGCTTCTTCCCTACCTTTGCATTAAAGTCTCCCATTAGTATTGTATACTGTGTTTTTACCTTACTCATTGCCGATTCCACGTCTTCATAGAAGCTTTCAATTGAAGCGTCATCATGGCTGGATGTGGGCGCGTAAGCCTGTACCACCTTCATCTTGTATCCCTTATTCAGTTTAATTACAATACCTACCACCCTTTGATTAATGCTATAGTATTCTTCTATGTTGCCAGCTATGTTTCTGTGAATTAGGAACCCCACTCCCAGTTTTCTTCTGTCAGCCAAGCCCCGATAGCAAAGGACATGCCCATTCTGTAGCACCGTATAGGCCTCATCTGTCCTCCTAACCTCACTGAGCCCTATTATATCCCATTTAGCATCCTCCAGCTTCTCGAACGGTACAGCTAGACTTCCCTCACTAGATAAGGTTCTAGCGTTAAACGTTGCCAAGTTCAAGTTCTAATGGCGGCCTGTCCGGATCCAGAGATTCTTAGCACCCTCTGCTGCGTTGCAGATCTGACCGCCGCCGTGGTCAGTTGCCTCGCAGCTGCTGGGGACTGAGGGTCGTGAGTTATTTGACGTATGCATGTGGGAGGTAGTGGCCAGATACTGCACCAGGGTGGCCAATCCTTCTCTAGTGAAGGAGTGCGTTCCCGGCGGTGGTTAACGGTGAGGCCGCACCCCAGGCCTCGTAATGCAGTTCCATCACCACGCTGATTTTTTATCTGGTTGGGAGCTGCGCGGCACCGGGATTTAACCACGTACCTTTTGCATGCGAGGCGGATGCTCTAACCACTACGCCATCGCTACGCCATGAAACAATGAATTAGCATGTACTTATATTGCCCAGTGCACCCTGACAATGACTCATAACAAGAGAGCATGACTCATCAGGGAGTTATTTGAGAATATGTGACATATGGTACACAAAAATATTCAAATGTACTTGCGTTTTGGCAGGCGAATGAAAGTACGCAACTTAGCATGAATGAATCAAACAGTTTCGCAAGTTTAATAAATTCCTTGTAATATTTTTGGACGTATTTCTAAATAGTGGGCTAACATTATTTGGACGTGCTGGTAAGTGTTCATTAAACCGAAAGAACAAGGCGCACAACAAAACAGCAATAAACAAGAAAAAAGTTTTGGCAGCCATATTTCACGTGCCTTGAGAATCAATGTTGTGCGAAACATGTGAATGAAGGTTTAACGAACACTAGAATTTTTTTAAAAGTACTTCTTTTACCAACTGTCGTTCTGTGGTAGAACACCTGATTGCCACACAGACAGCTGGGGTTCTATTGCTGCTTGAGCCGTAGCACTTACTCTCTGCATAAGGCCAACCCTACTCAAGTAAGTTGTTTTCTTAACGTTCACACGCTAAAACTACACATATATGTTCCTACCCGTTCCTGGTGAATATAAACTTTCACTCACCTGGGGCACTTACCAGAATACCTGTGGCACATGCCCCTACTTTGTATGCGAGTATGTTCCACACGTCTGGCCGAAAGAGTTTGACGACGTACGTGACGGGATTGTGACATTATTTTTATTGTGACCAGCGGGTCATATTCTACAAGCCATTTTAGCCTCTCGTACAAATTTTGCTTCATCCCAAATGAGAGCTTGGTTAAGAAAGCACCCAGACATAAGCGGACAGACAGACAGATAGATAGATAGATAGATAGATAGATAGATAGACAGATAGATAGATAGATAGATAGATAGATAGATAGATACTCAAAGTGCCTTCAGTACGCAAAAAAATGTTAAAACGATGACCCAGGCACACACACATAACTCGAATTATATTGAGGTTGCGCAAATGCGTTTAGTTTCCAGATTGCGAACGTGGCGAATTTTTTCTCGCGTAAAAGCAGAATGACTTTCCACATTAGATAAAATCTTGGGCCAACACATGCATCAAAAACGAAAAAGTGAAAACACGCTGCAATAGCTTTTTCAACTTTTTTTCCCGCATGGGCAGTGATACAACTGCATGGTTCATGAATGTGAAACGAAAAGTATTGAAAACCTATTGCCACAGACATAAACGCCCGCCGACGTATAAAGCACAACTAAGTGAGGTGAGGCCATATAACAAAACCAAAAACTCAATTTGATAAGTTTTTTTTCAATAGTCATAAATTTCTTTGTGTGAAAGTTAAACATAAATTTACTTTACGGTTCACCTGCCGCTTAGTTAATTGGTTCGTCACCTAATTTTTTGGTCAATTGCCATAACTGAGAAGGGGCAAATCCAGGCAATCTGCTATCAAGGTTTGTGTTTAGTTTGGCGCATTACTGGGTCAACGTGTCATTGGCAACTTTTGCGTGGTAATGTCTTGCGTACCTTCTGTAGCTTATTTATTTGCTTATGTGCTATTCACCGGCTTGACAATTAAGGGCTCGCTGAAGCAGCTTAAAAAATGGAGATAGCTGCTCCTGTGATGACTGACTACTGTTTTTGCTGGGGCATGGTCGGCATGCCCTCACCTTTGGTGACTGTCAAGGGACCCGCTAAGCAGCAAGACACTGTGCTCTATGGTTGCCAAAGCGATATTTTATTGCTGCTCTTTCGCTGCAGTAGTTTTTCACTATCGGGAAATGTGAGTTTTGGAACTGCTATGATATTGCACTTGTGAAGATTTGTGTCACCATTTCATCTGCAATTTTTTCTGTGTAAATAGCAAGTACACTATTTAGCTATAGTAACCACCTTGCATCTTCATTTATTCTTGTTGGTGGTTGGTGTACCCTTTTTTTCACGCACGTGAATAGCCAACCATAGGGCGCAAGAAAATTGCGTATTAATAAGAGCAAGGAAAGAGTAAGCAATGAAGAAAACTTCCAGTTTCATGCCATGTAAGGCAAATACACGACGTCGGTACCGCTTGAGAGTGTGAGGTCATATTTTATTTTTATTTTTTTCTTTGCTCTTAGTTCTCTTTTTTGTACGTAGATTGAAGTGGTGGCAACAATCCGCCAACTACTGGACATATAGGCTTCCGTGGAACTTTCTCTACCAGTTTACAAATACCTTTCGTGTTCTTTCACTAGACATGGTCCATTGTGGAAAGTCATTCTTTTTAAGGCAAAAAATTGGACCACGAAAGAGCATTTTGCAGACACCTAAAGGACCGCTGTCAGTGGAAGTCTTGCTTGTTGTGTTTACAGAAATTTTTAGATTAGCGCCTGATAATGCCTAAACTGAATCATAAAAGATCTAACGCATCGTATAATATATACAGGATTTCTCAATTCATAGAAACATTAGGTCTTAAACACCAGGTTAAATATCATAAAAACAATCGCCCCGCAGTGGGGCACAGGCTGAGACTGTGCAATCTAATCTCAAGCGTCTGTGACGCTGATAGCACCGTTTGCAAATAGGGGACCCATAGGCAGTGTAAGATGAAATGGTGTGGGTGCTTATAGTGTGTCCCCCTGAGAAAAAATGAAGGAAAGTATTCTTGGTATGAGCAGTCTAAATCCCTTTAAGAGAAGCTATCGCAACAGAGCAAGAAGAGTGATGAGCAATAGCTTTCGCTAGGCACCGCGGAAATTTTTTCTGACGCTGACAGTACTTGGCTAATTTCTACAACGTCAAGAGAGGCCCTCTGTCCATGTCGAATGAAAGAAATTGTCAATTCGAATTGAGTTCTCAGTTCAGCACGCTCCCTTACTTTTAGACTAACGTATTATGTATTATAGACAACAGTTGTCAGAAATAATCGGTCAGTAGTGGCCCCGCATGGAGCACTCGCAAACAACACACACAGCTTGAGTTTCCAAATTTGATGTCAAGGGTTGTTCAATGGTAAAACTACGTGTGTGTTGCTTCTTCAAAAACTTCCAAGTGTGACTGTGCGCAGGCGCCATCTTTTCTCTTTAGTTTGGTACCTCCTTTATAGTGCACCTAAGTTATTGAGTGTAACATGAACGGAGTTGAACTCGGGCAGGAATTACCGCCGAAATAAGCTTGTGCGCTACTACGGCGGCTCTCATGCAGCTCACACTCAAACACTTCCTCCTTGAGTCGCGTTGTTATTACCTGAATCAGTAGGTATTTTTACCGATTTGAATTGAAAACCAATATGTGACGATTCAAAATTGTGAATTCCAGCATTAATTAGAAATCAACAGAACCTGCTTCTTTCTCATGTAAAATTTCTAATTATGGCATAGATGAACTTGAATAATCATTTAGAGGGCCCCAACACCCATTTAGGGTATTCTTTAGTCGACGAACTGTGAAATAATTTACTATTTAGTATACAAACATGCAAGTGGTAGTAGCTTCTTAAGCCGGAGCCTAAAATTAAACTAACTTGACAACAGGGTTGACTGGGTTAACTGGCTTGCCTCCACCTCCGCCTGGCTTATTCGGGTCATCTGGTTTGCCTCCACCTCCGCCTGGCTTATTCGGGTCATCTGGTTCGTCTCCACCTCCACCTGGCTTATTTGGGTCATCTGGTTTGCCTCCACCTCCGCCTGGCTTATTCGGGTCGTCTGGTTTGCCTCCACCTCCGCCTGGCTCATTCGGGTCATCTGGTTGGCCTCCACCTCCGCCTGGCTTATTCGGGTCATCTGGTTTGCCTCCATCTCCGCCTGGCTTATTCGGGTCATCTGGTGTGCCTCCACCTCCGCCTGGCTTATTCGGGTCATCTGGTTCGCCTCCACCTCCACCTGGCCTATTCGGGTCATCTGGTTTGCCTCCACCTCCGCCTGGCTTATTCGGGTAATCTGGTTTGCCTCCACCTCCACCTGGCTTATTCGGGTCATCTGGTTTGCCTCCACCTCCACCTGGCTTATTCGGGTCATCTGGTTCGCCTCCACCTCCGCCTGGCTTATTCGGGTCATCTGGTTCGCCTCTACCTCCGCCTGGCTTATTCGGGTCATCTGGTTCACCTCCACTTCCGCCTGGCTTATTCGGATCATCTGGTTTGCCTCCACCTCCGCCTGGAATATTCGGATCATCAGGTTTGCCTGCACCTCCACCTGGCTTATTCGGGTCATCTGGTTTGCCTCCACCTCCAGCTGGCCCAATAGGATCAATTGGTTGGCCTCCACCTCCAACTGGCTCGTTCGGATCGATTGATGTTTCTTCTTTTCGCGTCTCAGGGTCGATTTGCGTGTCTACACCTGGTTTTTCTTCGGAATCAATAGGTGTGTCTCCACCTGGCTTCTTGCCTAGATCAACTGGTATTTCTCCTACTGGCTTCTTGTCGGAATAATAATCTGGCATCTTGCCTGGATCAGTTTGTGTGTCTCTAACTGGCTCCTCCTCTGTATTATTTGGTGTGTCTCTATACGGCTTCTTGCCCAGAACATTTGGCGTGTCTCCACTCAGCTTCTTGTCGGAATCAATAAGTGCGTCACCCCTAACAATCGAACAACATGTTAGTGCAATCACCAACAGGACTAAAACGTGCCGCCTTGTCATCCTCAAGACACAGCTCTAGAAGTCGAGGCGCTTGGAAACCTTATTAGACAATATGAGGAAGCGATGGTTTAAAATATAACCCTACATTAAACGATCCAGCTTTGTTCGCTTTTGTAAGTAGCAAGCTGCGCTTTTCACTATGTTTCTTTGTCATATTTGGAACTTAAAACACTTTCGGTATTTGTCTTAGTTCTTCATAGCTCGTAAGATAATAAAAGTGCGCATTTAAAAGAGTTGTTAATGAATACTGCCCTCTTTATTCTTCTTTGTTCTGCGAGTGGATGAAACGTATGCGTTTTTAATGTTTCAGCGTGCTTGTTTCTACTTTGGTTGCTCCAGCATGTCTATACACTCTTTACGACCACACCGACTCCTTGCCTCTCAAATGCTCTTATGCACACGCAAGCGTAAAACACTTTAATTTTTATACCCGGCTGCCCAAAAGATCTCTCATTACACTCACCTCCCCTCCTTCCTGTTGGCTGGAGTGATAGGCGTCAGCTGCCTTCGCCGACCAGCTGGTCATAATAGGCCGGCTATCAAAGTAAGAAAATTACTCTAGGGGGGAGTAAAATGCTAGTACTCTAGCGTCCTTCCTATTCGGAGAAAATTTTATTCCAGACCTCAGGAGCTAAGTTTTTATTCCGGCTGGCAGGAGTAACGGGGTGGTGAAGCCGGAGTACTTTTCACAGGCAACTTAGCAACGCTGTTTGTCGAGGGAGTTAGAACAACTGAATTATAATTTAGTGCAGCGCGAAAACCAGACACCAATTAAGCGAGAAAACGAGGACGCTGTGTCCTCGTTTTTACACTACGCATAGTTTCACATTTCATAAACTGTATGGTTCATGAAATGTGAAAGTATGAGTAAACCTCTAAATGCGGGGGTTACTGATAATTTAGTAATGAACTAATCACTCGAGTTAGCACTATTCACTTACGAACTAGGTATTATATTAACTACCCAACGACGTAGTGCTTTTACCCAACCTGTTAGTATTTGGGCTAGTTTTGGTTACGAGCCCAATGAGGTAGTGCGTTTCGCTAGGGTTACTTTTACTAGTTTTATTTACTAGCTCGTTAGTAGATTCTTTGAAAAGTAATGGGCTAGTACTTAGTAAATGTATAAACTCTTTTTTCTAAGAGTGTGGATTTGTCCTTGTTAGAGAGCGGCGCCTCAGCAAGCCTTCTCGCCCACGGTTATCGGGGGAGATCGTGACACTGGTGACGAGTTCAGTCAACAAGTCAATCCATGCCATGGAGAGCGGTAAAATAACGCCCCAGTCTCTGACGCCATGTTGCTCTGCGAAAGGCTCGAGGCGTTTGAGGGAGACAAATACAGCTGGCCCATCTATCAGGAGCAAGTTCACCTGTTTTTCCGCGCTAACAACACGCACCAGAAGAAACAATGGGAATTTCCTGGCAAAAGGTGAAACGCAAGTCTTCAGTTTCCTGCTCGACCTCCTAAAACCAGCTACACCGCATACCAAGACATTCAACGAGTTGCTCACTACACTGCGATCACACTTCCATCTGGCATCGTCCACGTTAATTAAGCGTTTCCGCTTCAACAACCGGAGACGTCGGGAAGGGGAGAACCTCGGACAGTTTGTCGCTCTGCTACGAGGTTTGGCAAGTACCTGTGCTTTCGGGGACCAGATGCACTGGCTGCTACGGGACCACTTCGTCTGCTGCATAAACAACCCTGCTATGCAGACGCGTCTCCTGGAACTTCCCGATTCCTCGCTGGACAACGTGGTGAAAGCACCGCTGGCGATAGACGTGGTGGCTAAAGACGCTGGTGAGATTGCGAGTGTGGCCTCAACGGAAGCAGCTGTCGAGTTTGTGCCTGCAGCGTCATTGGAGGCAGCGGTCAAGAAGATAGTGGGAATGGGCGGTAGATGCAGTTGCTGTGGTGACACCCATTTCCCTTCACAGTGCCAGTTCGTACATTCCCAGTGCTGCACGTGCAGAAAAACTGGGCACCCTGCACAAGTATGCCGAAAGGGAAAGTAAAACAGTGGACCACAGCAGCAGCCTGGATCAAGCCCAGGTTCCACACCAGCCCGCGGTCAGGGTAGGCATCGCAGGTGGCAGATGGGAAGTGCAGCAGCAGACTCAGGTTCCTCCACAGTCAGGCTCAACGTCAGGACTGACGACCCACCTACTTTTGACATGTGGCACACAGGCCTTTCCCATCGTCTGTGCCACTGTATATACTAACCGTCGAAGTTTTCGGGCGCCCCATTTTCATATAACTGGAGATGGTGGCCAGTGTGTTGGTCATTTCTGGCAAACTTTTCAAAAGGACCTTCCCCACACTGGCCGTCGAAGCTTCAGGTGTCATGCTGCGGAGTTACCCGACAGAACTTTCTCAGGTCCAAGGCCAGGCCCAGGTCAGCATTCGTTTTCGCACAAGGAAGCAACCCTTCTTCTGTATTTGACCACGGGATCGTCTCCAATGCTGCTCGGCAGGAATTGGATTTGCGCACTGGGTATTCGGCTGCCAGGAGGTCAGGAAGCAGCCCTACATGGCGTACAAGACATCTCGAGCCTCCTAACAGAGTTCCAGTCACTGTTCATGCCAGTTGTGGGCACATTCGAAGGAACAACTGCTGGCATCCACAGGGGGTTCAGTCTCGGTTTTTCCAGCCTCGTACGCTGCCGTAGGCACCTAAGGACGTGGTCACCCTGGAGCTGCAACTGCTACAGTGAGAATGCATCCTGGTACCAGTCAAGACTGCGGAGTGCGCCGCTCCCATCGTTACACTTCCCAAGCGAGACGGTAGTGTCAGAATCTGTGGGTGTTTTGAAGTTACGATCAACTCCGTTGCTACCATTAAAAAGTGCCCCCTGCCCAAAATTCAAGATCTCTAGTCGGCTTTGTCTGGTGGCCAGAAATTCTTGAAGCTTAACCTCAGAGACGCGTACCAGCAGTTGGTGCTCCAGGTGGCCTCTCGAAAGCACGAAATGATATCGAAAACTATGGGGCTTTTCAAGTATATGCGTTAACCTTCTGGTGTGGCCTCGTCCCCAGCAATTTTTTATGGAGAGATGGACAACCTCTTCAGTGGCATATGGCACGCGGCATTGTACTTGGACGATATCCTCGTCACCTTTATTGACGACAGAGACCGCATTCAGAATCTGCACAACGTTGAAGCCCGGATTCAGGATGATGGTCTCAAGCTCAAGCTGAAAAAGTGCATGTTCATAGTTATTAGTGTAGAATACCTGAGACACGTTATCTCCCACGCCAGCCTGACTCTGGCCCCCTGAAAGTTGAGGCTGTTCTGAAGGTGCCGAAGCCCCCCCCCCCCCCAAAAAAAACAGCTGCAAAGCTACCTTGGAATTTCTACAGGAGGTTCCTACCCAACCTTTTTGCGCATCTGCAGCCACTGCACAATATGCTTCGAGATGGTCAGCATTGGGCATGAAAGAAAGAGCAGGACATGGCATTTCAACACGATAAACAGCTAATCACCAAGGCACTAGTGCAGGTGCACTTCGATCCAGCCAACCTTATTGAAAGTTTCCCTATGCGGTCTTACGGAAAACATACGGATTCCGTATAAGTGCCAAACGGAATAAATGGATTTCTTACGGAAGCTTACGGATGTTTACGGAAATTGTAAAGAAAATACGGATGGTGGGATATGGTGCAAAAAGAATTCCTTACAGTTGTATAGATCGAAATATACAGAACAAACGGAGTCGTTATTTGATATACGCAAAAGACTCATAAAGCTATAAGAAATATACGGAAGGCATGACATGGACCATACGTAAGACGTAAGGACACACGGGCTTTCCTTATGTATACGGAATCTTTATGTCGTGCGGAAGTATAAGGACTGGACGGACAGAACGGAAATTTAATGGAGGAACAACTGATTTCAGTGCACCTACAAAAACGTGCGCACGGGGGATGCTGCCCCCCTCCCCCCCTATGGTGTTAGGACAGGCGCCGGCCACACCCCCAGAAAGGGAGGTGTGCAAAAACAGCCCTACACATTGACATTAATATGAGAGCGGGCTTAGAGAATGGTCGGGCTTACACATTGATATAAAAGGGATGACAAACCTTCCCTCCCTCCCAGATGATATAAACTATGCGCATATGTTTATGCGTGGCACATGCTAATGATTTTTAGGCCAGAAGTGTACCCGTCACTATGCAGAAGAGATCAAAAATATAATCATGTAACAGATAATACATTTATAAGAAGCACATTTACACTCATTCCTGGTTATACTGGTTGCATGTTACTTTCAAATAGGCTCATTACATACAAAAACTCTTTATAAAGGTAGATACCTAACATTCACAAGACTTTTTCAAGAACTTTGTTATAACCGATATCTTTCGTTAAATCTATTTTGGTTGTACCACTGTTACAGTGCGCTCACCATGTTTACTAGAACATTAATATCAGCAACTCCTGGTATAGAATGCAATCAAAATTTACTTGTTTCTCTAGTATTTAAGACAAGCTTACATGTGGGCTTATACGTTTTTAATGCATTGACAGAATTTTTAGTTCAGTGACATCCTCAATTGTCGAACTCACTCACTAGTCGTCGTAGTCAAACTGTGATCGAGCCGAGAGTCTGAGTGAGTCTGGGTGATAATATTTTGTGAGTTTGTGTCCGAGTGAGCCCAGTCGAAGAAAATTCTCGTGAGTGTGCGTCTGACAGAGTCGGGAAAACTTGGTGAGACTAAGTCCAAGTAAGTCCAAACAGTGCAAGATATATATTTTTTGAGTAAGTCTGAGTAAGTTGCACTTTTTTGCTGTCTTATAAAAGAACCTTTCTATTCGTTTTCAGCATTATTATCAGCCATACTTGAATTGTCTATAGTGAAGTTTACTCCCACGTATTCCAAAACGAAATTGTTGATACACCATTTCAATATTTATTGATCAGAGGCATAAACTGCATAAGAGGGGTCATCACATCTCCCACAAACTCTTCCAGGGAGCTAGGTTTTTGAAAAACATATCCTATGCTACCATCTTTTCTTAAGAAAAATGTATTTTTTTGTTTGCAACCACTCATAATCCATATTTGATAATAATGTATCAGAAACCGCCAAAAGGAGCACCGATTATGCGAAATATTGGCGTTCAATACCACTGACAGCATAGTCAAAAAACCACATCTAAGCTAATGGATTTGAAAGCCGGCCCGAACTTACTCAGACTGAGATTGAGCCACGAATTCGGGTGAGTAATATTTTGAAAGTTTCAGTCTGATTGAGAAAAAGTTTAGGGATTCCTAGTTTGAGTGAGTCTGCTGAAGACAAACGTTGCTGAGTGAGCTCTAATTTTTTGCCGACCTATGGTTGTGATTCATCATTAAAAAAAAGGTACGTACAATTAGGAAATCGGGTGCAAATGCTTCATTTGTGTGGTATATTTTTCTATTGTCTGTGAATTCTCATGTTTTGCCTCCTCTTGTGATGCACTGAGTGAGCAGCCATTTTTGCATTTTCTAGCTGTTGCTGAAGACAAGAGCAGTGTAAGAATCATGCTTGTCAGTAGGCATCGTAAGGAGATAAAATTTATTAAAAGAAATACACCAAAAACAAGAGTCAACTAAAAAAGTGTAATGAAATATCAAGGATAATACACCGCTGATAATGCACAGCCAATACCACGAGCAACACAAAATGAAGGCGTCCATACAATTACGAATAGTTTGAGGAATAAAATCAATACACAGTAAAAGAAGTTTTGTTTAAACAGCAATGAATGCTGAATATATCTGAATATTTACAGTGTGATTGATCTCGTCCTATACAATTGAATCTCTACAAAAATGGTGGGATGTTTGAAGTAAATCTTCCATGCATGAAGCATACATGACCAGGGGTTTCTTAGTTTATACACATTTCAAAGCTCAGCAGTTGAAGCTTGTTAGGGCAGCTGTTCGATACACTGCACATGAAAAATTCACAGTTAAGAGTTCCTGTATACATAGTTATGCGACAGGCTCAATATGCTCAGAAAGACAAAGGCCCATGTTGCAACCCAATTTGTGCAAGCAGTAGATTACACTTTGAGCGTCACGGTAAGAACAGGCAGTAAAATGAAAAATTGTGTGCTTAACTGAAGTCCATTTATTACAATACAGACTTGATCATCCGTATGCACGAGTGGATAGCCGGTTCTACGACGAAGCGACGTTGTAAAAATTAGAGCTCCTGAAGACATTTAGCAAGGGTATCATCGATCTCGCATATACCCGGACAATTAGGACTCTTCTTCCATTGTGCACCACGACCAGTCCATTGCATGGGAGGTACGTGTATTGTTTCACCAGCAAGGAAATTGTGTAAACACCTATTGGGAGGCAACCATGGAAGCATTTAGTTAAAAGGCCTTCTCAAAAAAAAGGAAAACTTCAGCAATACAAAACAGTCTTGTTAAGTCAGTATCGGACACACGGAGTTAGTGCCTGAAGACACATTCCCAAGGGATGAGCTGCCTATGCCCCACATAGAAACAATATAAGAAATTAATCACTGACTGCACTGCTGAAAGTGTTGCAAGTGTATTCTCAGGCACAAGGTCTGCTACCCTGTGTGACTGTCTGGACATAATGGAAAGGTGCAAAAATACAAAGTGATCGGACCAGCGAAGATTAGCATGGCACATAAAAACAAGTTTCCGAGAGAGGTAAAGCCTTTCAGCCAATGTACAAGATGCCAAACATTAGGAAGTAAATTTACTAGTTAGAACATACTCATCACGATCAGTGAACAAAACGATCAAAAACACAAGAAAGTGCACGATACAATTCTGCAGTCAAATAAATTAAACTTTAATGAAAGAAACGTGTCATGTATATGAAAACCTCAAAGCATATAAATACCTTGTCGCCTCCTACCAAGCACGTGATCTAGTATGCTGTAGTTACGCAATCTCAGCATCTATAAGAGCGATTGAAGGTTGGCTCACGCACCTGCTTCCTGCTTCCATGATATCAAGGCTTCAGCAATTTCACGCGTGCGCTGGTCTCTATGCCTCAATAGCACAGTTGTTTTGGTAAACTCAGCTGCGGAGCTGCACTGCTGGCAAAGGAGGGCAAGATGCATGGAAGGTGCACCTTTCAGAGGGCTAGCATGCCCCATTGGACGGATGTTGATGCAACGTCCCGTCTGCCCAATGTACATGCGCCTGCATGACAAAGGGATGAAGTACACCACTCCGCTCGCACAGACAGTGAAATGCATGAAGTGCTCTATAGAGCAACCTTTATACTAACAGTGGCCTGCCCCTTCGGAACATTTTTTTCAACTCTCGCTCACACACTTCCTAGCCTCTTGCCAACACGAAAGAGAACTGTTGTTATGATGACTGGTTACCTTCTTCAAGCAGTGTGACACGACGTGCAGGTATGGGATAACGACAAACTCTTTTCACCGATCTGAGGTCACATCTGCATTGTCAACGCCCTCTTTTTGTTCTCCTTTCAGGCGATGGAACAGCCGCTATGAAGTGGAGGCAAGGACCAGGCACAGAAAAACTGTCGCTTTCAATCTGATAACCAGATAATATCATGAAAGTATTTTACGGCAAGTTATTAGATTGAAAGCAGCAGTCACTGAGTTCAACTACATTTTTGCCTGAGCTGCAACATTTCTGAGCAGCGAGCTCACCAAGTTCTAAGTGTCTCATAAATGGAAGACTGAAAAGTAGATAAGGGTTCTACCAGAAGTGTGAAAACCTCTAAGCTAAATCTTCTCCTTAGGAGCGATCTTTTAAGTGATTTCAGGTGCTCGCCTTATCATCCATCCATATATCTCATGTGGCATGATCATACAAATAGTTAGGTGCTCACTGCAGGCGATAACAAAACTAGCAGTGGTCAAACCCAGGTTAAAATATTTATTTATTGAGAATAGTTAAGTAATTACAACACTTAACCTAAACACGTTCGAAGGCTCTGCGAACATAGGGCTGATTTGAACATCAATGAGTGCGAGACGGTGTGCCACCGCCTCGCCGAGCGAGTGCATTCCCTACCTCCTCACCCACCGCCTCTGCATCATTACAAGACTACATCTGATGGGGCAAACAACGCGATGAACATCGATGAAGTGCATCAAAAAGAAGCATTTGCACACGAACGAAAATTCTCTTTGTCTTGGGGAAACCATGCACGCATACATCAAGCATTGACGCTTTGGTAAAAGGAGCAGTGGGAACTATATGAAAAGGGAATCACTAGTGCAACAGTTTCTCAGGTTACACAAAAGGCATGGTGCCACACGTTTTTCTAATATTTTCTTAATATTCAGGAAACTGGAAACAAACAAAGAAATGTATTTACAATATGTAAATCAGGAGAAAAAAAGAAAGTAATGTAGCAGTATTCACCCAAAATGGTCACAAATACCAAGCAAGTATTTTGCAATCTCTCTCAAAAGGATTAGGCAAATCACAAATAAATGATGACCTCTCGGACACAAACTCCATGTGCAGGCATAGAACCATGATGTCTGATAGTCTCAATAGCACCAAAAAGTTTCCAAGTGAAACAATACATGGCCTAATGGGAGCAGTCATCATTATAATATTTTCTTGACACACTAGTTTTTTGCACAACAACACACACTCATTATCTGAATGTGATGCCTGGTTCACAACTTCAAAAACTCTATCAATAATGAGGTATTCATTGTCATTTGTGATTATTGCTGACGAGTTGCTTTTTTGACCGTTTATATGCGATGCGATGACAATAGCACTTTTAAAACTGAAGCGAAAGTGTTCAAAAACTGGTGGTACAAAGCGAAAAAGAATGCTAAGGGCAAAGCTCTCATCAGGTGCAAGAACAGACATTGGGTCACTTGATCCAAACATGCAGACACCATCTGATCGTACTGTTGTGCTGTTTGAGCACGGCTCAAGAGCGTAGAAACAAAACTCACAGCTTTCTCCTGCAAAGAGCAAAGCGACATAACAAGTTCTAGTTGCTGCAGCATGACAAGTCCTTCTACAACCTGACTTGACACTCCTTTTGCAGCAGTTACAGCCTTCTTAGCGCGGTCATTGCGACATTCGAAAACGAAGGCGTTGTGCGCCCACAGGGGTCCAAAATTCTTGACGAACGCCTCAAAATGAAGCAGTTGGTGCACGTTCAATGTCATTAGCCATTGATTATACAACACGTGGCTGTTCTCGCCACAAACTCTTGAAGGACGCGAGCTGCACAAATAGACATATTACATTAGCAAAATGTGGAAAACAAGAAGAGGGCTAGCAGCAAATGGCCAATCCACTGGCCAAATCAACCACGAACACTCGACTGCACACTGTAATACAAAGCCGCCTGCTTCATTTTCTGATATGAATTGATTTGACATCAGTAGCTGCTCTCACACAATGAGGCTATTCTAAATGTTAAATTTTATGAACAATTTGAACCAGTAAATAATACTTAATCTGCAAGTTAGACATGTCTAATTCTTTTCATGAGGTTTCCATTATTTCCCTTTTACTTCTCTTCTGGCATGTATTGTTCAACCCCTATAAGTGCGAGCGATTCGAAGCTGTGCGAGGTTTCCATCACGACAAAAAACAAGAAAGGAACGGCTTGACAAAACAATGTGGTCTCACACTTTAAAAATTAGCACTTGTGAAAAAACACACAGGCACAGATCACTGGAAGTATTAAAGATAAATGTGAAAAACATAAAAGCCCATAGAGTCAAGAATGATTTGGTTCAAGGATTTACAGTAACACTAAGTGATTGGCAAGTTTAATGAAAATTAAGGCAAAGCGATGGCACCTGGCACATCTGTATGAGAGCGAGGATAGAACCAGATGCAGTAATACCAGCTCTGACAACTTAGAGATGGCTCCTATCAACCAACAAGTACATTTAGTGAAGAAACAAGAAACTACAGAGGATGCTTACCACTGTTTCAATGTTAGTGCTCTGAGTGAAAAGCACGAGCTCGGACAGTCAGCAATACATAGGCAATATTAAAAATGGGCATCCTAATCACAAAGGCTGGAGTCATTGCTAATTATATATATAATAGGAAGGGGTTATGTACTTTTTGTATGCTGACTTTAATGATAAAGATCAGCAACTATTTTGTAACAACCTTAATTGAAGTATACCTGTCAGAGGGCTTACACTGACTACAAAGGAAAAGAAGTTTGCTTTTCAATTCGAAAAAATAACATCGAATGTCCTGCAGGCTGGATGCAAAGACTAGCTTTACATCGTCAACAATAAGATTTCGGAGGAAGCCACATTGTAATGAATAAGAGAACAATAGTGGCTGCAAACAATGATGCCCATGATGTCGCAAAGGTGGTAAGATATACATATGCACATGACACTTGGTCTCTTTGTTGAAGGCATGAATATGCCTTCAACAAAGAGACCAAAGTGGTTGATGAACCGGTGAGGAAGGATGTCCCAGGCCGACCATGGTCCGGCCATGCCCACAGTTGCGTTCTACAGCGTTGATGTTGATTTCTCTTCGTTCGCCGCTTATTTATAAAACACATGGTGAACTTCAAATTCACAAAATCTAAAGTAGAGTGATCATATTACAATCTGTCGAACAATCAAAAAAATTTCGCTTAAATGTCCTCATTTCTTTTTGTTTTGTTGAACGAGCATGCTGTGTTTTTTTTTCAACCTTTTCAACAGAGCAACCACTGAATAGTTCTATATATGGCAGCAAGTATAGCTAATAGGTAATATACAAGGAACTCTGTGACACAGCGTACTTGCTGCCAATCAATGTTTTTAGAAATTAGCAAACTGTCGCGTCATGTGTTAACAAAATACAAGACACACAAAATAAATTTATTAGTGCATTTGTTGCTCAAAAGATGGCGCGACAACCTGTTCACTCCTGATATTTATGCCAAAGACGTGTCGAATACCGGTACATAGAGCTTATGAGGAGTTTCGGAACTTGTATAATTGAATGCTGAACGTATGCCTTTTCCCCGTCATGACACAGACAAGTGGCTGCGCTGCTTTTCAATATTGCTTTCCCGCAGAGCCAGTAGCGACCGATGCCTTGGAGTCGGTGGCACGCGCTTTGCTTTAACGGCTATATATATACTGTATTCAGAGGAGGGCGTTCGCTGCGAGCATGTATTGTGGCCGGCACCGAGAATATTTGCACATGGCATCGCCCCGATTGCTGTCCCGATCGTCTGGATACAAACAAGGAAAGAAAAGAACAAAAATGCAACCAGGCTGCGCGAATTTAAAACGCAAATCGACCAGTTTCTTGCGGTATTTCTTTAGTTGAGAAGAAGCCGAGGTGGGGGGGGGGTCAAAGTAACGAAATATATTGCAATGTGGCTTTCGTATACATGTTAATGCACACACGAACATCAGGTAGTGTCAATTCCTGCCACTCTCGCTAATACTTTCCTTGCAATGCACTGACTCTTGAATGCTCGCTCGTCCCACTCTAACGTAAATAAACTAATTTTTTTGTATGCAGTGCATACAAGTCTAACAGTTCAGAATTCCATACATGCGTGCTCAAAAACACATCTTAATGAGATATGGCTTTACTTGGTGCGATAGTATGCGCCTCAGAACTTCGTGCTCAACAGACATATTTGCAGAGCTCTCCATTTTGTATTTGGCCGCAGGCTAGGTGCAAGGAAGCATTTTTTGTTGTTCTTGGCGTGCTTGCATTCAGAAAATCTTACGAAGATAGCCTTTAGCATCACGTGCAAAATAATTTTCAATCACATTCTCGGCATGAGCACAGAAGTTGTTTAATGCATGCAGGGTTATCTTTCCGCTGCAGGAGCGTGTCAACTTGAGCTTGTTTGTACATGCATCAAAACAGTGCGAAAACATCACACACGACAAAAAGCAAGCAGCTGACACTAGCGCCGCAGTACACGACGGGACCCGTTCCAATGCCGGTGAACAATATGCGGACACGTAGCTTTGTTCATGATATGGCCTGATCACGGATAGTATTTCTGGATCGCTCGCATGTCGTCGCTACCACACGTGTCCCAACTGCTTGACCTGGATCGAGTTTGTAGAGACGCCACTTAAAAATTAGAGTGCGGGACTGATAGGTAATGGTCTTGATCCCCACTGGGTAAGATCACTTTAAAAGGTAACAGTGTAGCAAAACCTAATCCGCGAGCTTAACAGGGTGCCTTCATCGCGTTCAAAATCGAAGGCATGCATCAATCTTCTTTGACCCCATCTGCGCAGCAAATTGAATGCCTTTTTTTTTTCGAACCGACGATTGTGCAAAGGCTACGCGGTTGACCCCAATTCACATATATAACGCAGCTATAACCAGGGGTACAGGCAGAATTTTTTTTACGGGAGGGGGCACGGGCTTGGAGTGCCGCACCCGGATTCAATTGCCTCTAGATATATAACCTACATATACACCAGTACGTGCAGACTGTACAAATATGATGTAGACTTAGCAGAGTTGAAAACTAAGCAAGTTGGTACGTGTTACGCATTGTTTACATACCAGCTGTGATGGAAACTACAAATTGAGAAGTCAAACTCTTTTATTCTTCTCCATACGCCTTCATCGCGGCTGCTAAAGAGATGCGCAATATTTTGTAAAAGCAAATTGAAAGTCTAAACTTGGGCTATTTGACACCATCCTATTTATGTGCATGGCTGCGCTGAGCGAAAGGCATGAACGACTGTTTGAAAATAGGACAGAAAATCACGGACGCAACTGACTTATTGAGCCACGTACCCTTACTTCGTTCATGAAAAAAAATATATTTAGATTGTGAAGGTTATACGGTGTGCGATATTTTCTTCACGTGCGGAAAATAAAATGCTGTATTGGAGATTTAGAAAACACACACAAACACACACACACTCATCACGTATATATATATATAAATATATATATGTGTGATGAAGGCCAGACTCTAGGCCGAAACGTCGAAATAAACCATGTGACCGCTCACGGAGGATCTACTGGACTATACGCAACGCTACGGTCACTCAACCACCATGCCTGCCTATATATAAATATATATATTGCCCCGCCGAGGAGGTCTTGTGGCTAAGGTATTCGGCTGCTGACCCGCATGTCGCGGGTTCAAATCCCAGCTGCGGCGGCTGCATTTTCGATGGAGGCGGAAATGTTGTAGGCCTGTGTGCTCAGATTTGGGTGCACGTTAAAGAACCCCAGGTGGTCAAAATTTCCGGAGCCCTCCACTACGGCGTCTCTCATAATCATATGGTGGTTTTGGGACGTTAAACCCCACATATCAAATCATCATAAATATATATTTATATATATATATTTATTTATTTATTTATTTATATACATATATACATATATATGAAAAAGACGGACCCCCATTGAAACGTCGGCAAAATAAACAGTTGTTATGTGAAAGCGCATCTACAATCATATATATATATATATATATATATATATATATATATATATATATATATATATATATATATATATATATATATATATATATATATATATATATATTAAAAACCAGCCACCCTGTTTACGAGGTGCCTCCTGACGGGTTGAGTACCAGAGTTTTGGAAGAATGATAAAATGATCTTAATACATAAGATAGGAGACGACAAGGACTTCAAGAATTACAGGCTGATCATGTTGCTTCCCTAGTATACAAGCTATTTACAAAGTTAATTGCTAACAGAGTTAACAAAACATTAAAATTCAATCAACCAAAGGAACAAGCAGGATTTCGAACAGGCAACTCAAAAATCGACCACATTCATACTATCAATCAGGTAATAAAAAAACGCTCAGAATATAGCCAACCACTATACATAGCCTTCAAAGATTACGAAAGGCATTTGATTCGGTAGAAATATCAGCAGTCATGCAGACATTGCGAAATCAGGGCGTCGATGAAGTATATATAACGTGTTTGAAGAAATATATAGGGGATCAACTGCTACCACATTGCTTCATAAAGAAAGCAACAGAATACCAGTCAAAAAGGGTGTAAGGCAGGGAGATACAATCTCCCTAATGCTATTCACTGCGTCCTTACAAGATGTTTTCAGAGGCCTAGCCTAGAATAGGAACGGTTAGAGATAAGAGGTAATGGAGAGTATCTTAGTAACCTGCGTTTCGCCGATGACATTGAATTGCTGAGCAACTCAGGGGACGAATTGCAACTCATGATTACGGAGTTAGACAAGGAGAGCAGAAATATGGGTCTCACAATTATTCTGCAGAAAACGAAAATAATGTACAACGACCTCGGAAGATAGCAGCGCTTTGAGATAGGCAATAGTGCAATTGAAGTTGCAAAAGACTATGTCTACTTAGAGCAGGTAATAACCGGGGAGTCGAACCACGAGATTGCAGTAACTAGAATAATAAGAATGGGGTGGAGCACATTTGGCAAGCACACTCAAATCATGACACCGGGTAGATTGCCACTATCTCTCAAGAGGAAGGTATATAACAGCTGCATCTTGCCGGCACTCAGCTATGGAGCAGACACCTGGAGACTTTAAAGGAGAGTTCAGTTTAAATTGAGTAAGACGCAGCGAGCAATGGAGAGAAAAATGGTAGGTGCTACTTTAAGGAACAAAAAGAAAGCAGAGTGAATGAGGGAACAAACGGGGCTTAGGATATACAGTTGTAATCAAAAAGAGGTAATGGACATGGGCTGGACATGAAGCGCGAAAATTGGATAACTTCTGGTCAGTTAGGGTAACTAACTGGATTCCCAGAGAAGGCAAGTGCGTTAGGGGGAGACAGAAGGTTAGGTGGGAAGATGAGATTAAGATGTTTGCGGGTATAAAGGGGCAGCAGCGAGCACAGGACCGAGTTGAGTGGCGGAACATGGGAGAGGCCTTTGTCCTGCAGTGGACCTAGAAGGGCTAATAATATATATATATATATATATATATATATATATATATATATATATATATATATATATATATATATATATATATATATATATATATATATATATATATATATATATATGTATGTATGTATGTATGTATGTAACGGATGAGACATGGCGTCAGTCAGAACACCAGTTTATTCTGACCCTTCGTCTTCCTCATCTTCCTTGCCCACATTCACTTGTGAAGCGTCACACGTTTCCCCCTCCCCCCGAGAGAGCGTCAACTTATTGGGACAATGGTAGCGACGCAGTTTGTTGACGTGCACAATATCAGTAGTTCTGCTTAACGGAGCTACACATCGGTCGATCTCATAGTTCACAGGAGAGACTCTGCGAAGAATTGTGTAAGGTCCTTCCATGACTGAACTGAGCTTTCCTTTGTTCGGGTGCCAAGGTGTTTCGTAGAGGACCAATTAACCAGGTTGGAGATCTTGTGGTAGGAATTTTTCGTCGTAGATTATCTTGTTCTTCTCATGATAGGCAAGCGTGTTCTTGATTGCACTTTTCCTTGCTTCTTGCACACTCTCCATTGGTGCGTCTAAAATTGTGTCGTATGAAGGAATTCTATACATTAGGTACGATGGTGGATATCGTGTTACTTCATGGGGGGTTCTGTTGTATTCATCGACAACATCCAAAAGATGTTTGACCCAAGACTTCTGTGGCTGCTCAGTCATTTTGCACTTTAGCCGGGTTACAATAGTCTGATTTGTACGTTCGTTCATGCCATTACATTGAGGGTGTTGGAAGGATGTGAACAATTGGTGGACACCATTGCGTTTTAGAAACTGCTTGAATTTTCCAGCTGTGAAAGCTGGTCCACGATCAGATAGGAACTTCTTGGGTTTTCCTGCTGCAAAGATGGCGGTGATGCACGAAATGTATGCGTCACAAGCTTCGTTCTTCTGGGGAAACGCCCAGACATACCGCGTAGCGTGGTCGATCACCAAGTGAATAAACTTCTTTGTCGAGCCATATCCTGAAAAGCCACCTATAGTGTCCATTGATAAAAGATCGAAGGGTTGTTCTGCAGGTGGTAGTGACTCGAGAGATTCGAATCTCTTGGTTTTCGGCTTCTTGCAACGCTGACATATGTCACAGTGGCGGACGTAGGATGAAACGTCTGTGATGATTTCCGGCCAATAGTAGGATGATGACAACAAGCCCAGAGTTTTCTTTACTCCGACGTGTCCGAACTGACAGTGTGCTTTCTGAAGCAGGCCCAGTCGAAGCTTGAGAGGAACGTACACTTTGCGAATTCCCTTACGTGTCACGATAGTGACCCCGTTTTCCGTTGTGTACTTGCAGCGAGGGTGGTCATCCTGGTAAGTTTGAAGTTCTGGTAATGAAAGGAGTTGAACCATAGGGCTTCGCGAAAATGCGTCCGCCTCAATGTTTTCGCTGCCTTTTTGATGTCGAATGTTAACGTCATACATCGACAGCTTCAAAGACCATCGAAAGAGCCGGCCATGTGGGTTTTTTATGTTTCTGAGCCATTGTAAAGCAGCATGATCGGTGACAACAGTGAATGGTCGTCCATGTAAGTAGCAGTGCCACTTGTCAACAGCGTCAATTATAGCGAGGCATTCGAGCTCTGTAATGGCATAATTTTATTCGTGCGCGAGTAGCTTACGCGAGTGATAGGCAACGGGGTGTTCTTTACCATCATGATCTCTTTGCTTAAGAACTGCACCTACGCCTACGTTAGATGCGTCGCAATAAAGAATGCATGGTTTCTCGCAAGAAAAAATTCGTAAAATGGGTTCTTTGGTCAGACAGTTCTTCATGTTCTCAAAGGCTTGTTCACATGAGGAATCCCATTCCCATGGTGTGTCCTCCTTCAACAGCTTCGTAAGTGGGAAAACTATGTCACTGAAGTGCGGTATAAACTGGCGGTAAACGTTGGTGGTGCCTAAAAAACGCTGAAGCTCTTTCGGTGATTTCGGTCTTGGGAATCGCAAAACAGCTTCTATGTTTCTTCGTATAGGCGACACGGTACCGTGCGACACTCTGTGACCCAGATATTCAATAGAATCTTGGGCAAAATGGCATTTCTTTAATTTAAGTTTTATATTCTCCATTTTTAGGGCATGCAAGAGAGCTTGGAGGTGCTGTAGGTGCTCAGTAAATGTGTCGGAGAAGACTACAATATCATCAAAATATTTAACGACATTCTTTAAGTTATGTTTTCTGATAACTGATTTCACAGCTCTTTCGAATGTAGCAGTAGCATTTCTCAAACCGAAAGGCATAACAAGCCACTCATAATGGCCATTCGGCGTGACAAAAGCTGTTTTTGGGATGTCCTCTGGGTTCATTTTGACATGCCAATAGCCTGATGTGATATCCAATGTCGAAAAATAATTCGATTTTCCCAGGTAGTCTAGAACATCGTCTATACGCGGAATAGGTTGGTAGTCAGGCACAGTGACAGAGTTAAGCTTTCAATAATCAATGCATAAACGTGTGCGTCCTTCACCTTTTTTCTCTGCAAGAATGTCTGGAGCCGCGTATGGGGAAAAAGATGGACGCACTACACCTTGCTTGAGAAGTAAGTCCACTTGCTTGGCAATTTCCTCTTTGTCTGCCAGGGAGCATCGATACGGTGGTCTGTGGATAGGCACGTTGTTGCTGAGGGCAATGCAGTGTCGTTCCTCCGCGATAAATCCGAAGTCCATCTGAGACTTTGAGAAAATGTCTTCGTAACTGTGAAGCACCTCTCTCAAAGCAGCTTGTTGCGATGGTGGAAGGTGCGTGACATCAACGGCTTGGAGAGGGGTTGTATCGGCGCTGAAGACACACTTTTGTGTTTGAAAGGAATTCTGCAAAGCTTTGTTGTCTTGAAACAAAGTCATTGTGTTTAAATCCAGTGATAGGTTGAAAAAGGAGGCGTTGTCCAGGCCTAGCAAGAATTCAGTCTTCATGCCTGGTAGAACGTGTGCTTGGACTGCCCACTTTAACTTCCCTATTTCCAACTGTATGTGTACGCGGCCCAAAGTTTTTGTGGTTGAGGTGACTTGTTGGACACTAATGCATGAATCCTTGAGCAACTGCAGCTTGAGTTTTTTGAACACAACTTCATTGATACAGGTAATAGTCGCTCCTGTATCCAGAGTTGCGTTTACCATGTGTCCGTTCACAAGTGCACCAAAACGTATTAATGAGCCTTTGGGCCGCCCTCTTCGTTTCCCTGGTTGTCAGTTAGAGCAGACACCATTTCACGACGAGGGCACTCATTGTGCCAGTGAAACTGATTCGGCAAACCAGCAGATGCACAATGTCGGCACTCACTGTGAGGGGTGCGCATCAATCCTGTAGGGAGCCATGGTCGCGTAGAATGAGGCTCTCGACGCATGAGCTGCCGTTTTGACGAGTGTTGGGAAGCATCTCTGTGGACAGAGTCTTCCGCTTGAAGCGCAGCAGCAAGCCACTTGGCTGGGGTGGTGAGCGTCAATCCAGCAAGGCGCCTTTCGATCTCTTCAGGTACACCATCAGTCAATCCTGATACTATGTGAATGTCTTTTAAGTCTGCGAGGCGACCAAGGTGTGTCTTCTCTTCGTAGTAGTGCCTGATGCGCTGTTCTCTTTTGAGCCTGCAGTGTATGAATTGGCGGAAAGGGTCGCTAACAGGTGCAGAAAATCGTGATATCATGCTTGTTTTGATGCCTTCCCACGTATCTTCTGTGTCGAAAATTTCGGTGAGGTACCAGCGGAAGGCCTCACCTTCCAGGTACTCGCTGATGCAGTCGATGCGATCTCGTTCGGACCAGCTGACGTTGCTCGCCTTCGTTTCGAAGAGGTGCAACCACTTGTCAACAGGGACGTCGTCTTCAGCTCCGGTGTATTTCGGCAGGCTGATCATCTTCTTTGGTGGGCTCATGATGTTGCTGTGGTAGATCCTGTCGACTTAGTGTAACGGATGAGACATAGCGTCAGTCAGAACACCAGTTTATTCTGACCCTTAATCTTCCTCATCTTCCTTGCCCACATTCACTTGTGAAGCGTCATATATATATATATATATATATATATATATATATATATATATATATATATATATATATATATATATATATATATATATATATATATATATATATATATATATATATATATATATATATGTATATATATATATATATATATATATGAGATCTAACAGATTGTCATGCCAAGGAATGAATAGGGGTAGTTATTAGAACAAATGAAATGTAAATAAGACCTGCTCACGGCTGATTATCTTTTCACCCACATTTCTTTCTTATTTGCATTTCATTAAATCCCTTGGCATTACTGTCTGTTAGATCTCAATATTATTGTGTCAAAACACGGAAAAAACGAGCCCTTAGGTATACACCTCTTTCCCTTAAAAAAAAGTATATATATAAGGGAAAGAAGTGTATACCTAAGGGCTCGTTTTTCCGTGTTTTAACACAATAATAATGAGATCTAACTGACAGTAATGCCAAGGAATGTACAGGGGAAGTTATTGGAACCAATGGAATGTAAATACGAAGAAAGAAGAAAGAAAAGTGGATGAAAAAATAACCAGCCGGGAGCAGTAATCGAACCTACGACCTTCGAATAACTCGTTCGATGCTCTAACCACTGAGCTATCACAGCGGCCTTCCCTCCATCCACTTTTCTGGCTTTATAAGTGAATTTAGAAGTAGAAGTGACAGTCAGCGCCATCTATAAGCCAAACGACGAGTGTGAAAACACTCTTATGCGCATGTTTGGCGTCACGTAGCACGTGAACTTATTATGAGCAGGCAGCTGATTAGTTGTCCCTCTTACACAACCTAAACACACCAAGTGTGCCAGTACGAGATTCTCATTCAATGAAATAAGGGAAAGAAGTGTATACCTAAGGGCTCGTTTTTCCATGTTTTAACACAATGTTAATGAGATCTAACAGACAGTAATGCCGAGGAATGTACAAGGGAAGTTATTAGAACCAATGGAATGTAAATAAGAAGAAAGAAGAAAGAAAAGTGGATGAAAAAATGACCAGCCGTGAGCAGGAATCGAACCTACGACCTTCGAATAACGCGTTCGATGCTCGAACGCGTTATTCGAAGGTCGTAGGTTCGATTCCTAGTCACGGCTGGTTATTTTTTCATCCACTTTTCTTTCTTCTTATTTACATTCCATTGGTTCTAATAACTTCCCCCGTACATTCCTTGGCATTACTGTCTGTTAGATCTCATTATTATTGTGTTAAAACACGGAAAAACGATCTCTCAGGTGTACACTTCTTTCCCTTAATATATATATATATATATATATATATATATATATATATATATATATATATATATATATATATATATATATATATATATATATATATATATATATATATGTGCTCTCACATAACAACTTGTTTATTCAGCCGACGTTTCGACGGCAGCCCCGTATTTTTCAAAACGTAATACTATTTACACATTTTCGTGTCTTATAATTTCTCGAGACAGAAGGGAAGAAGACAGAAGAAAAATGTTAACAACAACAAAAAAAGAAGAAGACAATTAAGAAAAAAAGGAGGCAAAAACCTTAGAAAGAAGCAAGAGGAACTTGGTGGGATTAGGAAGCAACGGGAACCCAACAAAGGCGTACGTAAACGAGCTATGCCATCTTTGTCAACAATACCTCTCCAGCACCGACCCTTCCCTCAAGTGGACATTTTGACCACCGTTTCTACTATACACCTTCCGTGAAATCTGCTGAAAACTTGCCCTTCATTGAAGTTTACGACAAATCGGTGGGGAGAGCTTAAGCGCTTCAAGTGCATGTTGGTGGCGATGGAAGATATGAAAGAGCCGTTCATTGTGGCGCCGCTATCAATATTCATTATATGCATTGGCTCCTGTCAAAGAAGGAAAAGAAGAGAAAAAGTAAAGAAAGAAAAAAAAGGGGGGAACTATACGACATCTGGGACCACTTATCTGTGCGTTCTGGCTGTGCTTGAAGTATCAAACCATTTCTTTATTGTCATAAGTATACGCGAAAAGCTTTGTTTTGGGGTAATATTATTGTTGTAATGGGATGCTAGGGGCAGAGTACTGATTAAACAAGGGCGTTGCGTCTTTCAGTGATCGTTACGCGGACAGAATGCCTGGGTGTTCATTCATTCCGTTTTTTTATCATTGATAGATATCTGGGGTTTAACGTCCCAAAACCACCATTTGATTATGAGAGACGCCGTAGTGGAGGGCTCCGGAAATTTCGACCACCTGGGGTTCTTTAACGTGCACCCAAATTTGAGCACACGGGCCTACAACATTTCCGCCTCTATCGGAAATGCAGCCGCCGCAGCCGGGATTCGAACCCATGACCTGGGGGCCAGCAGCCAAGTACCTTAGCCACTAGACCACCGCGGCGGGACCGTTTTTTTATCATGTTGAATTTGTAGATAAAGTAAGATTCCCGTTGTTTCCGTTCTCTGGTTGCTGGAAAATCCCTTTCCAATATTGTAACCCTAATGTCAGCAAAGCTGTGGTCTTTTAATATACTGTGTTTTGAAAGTGGAAGGCCTGGCAGGGAACGTACATGTGCTGGATGTTTGTTGAATTTTGATCTTAACGAATGGTCTGTCTGACCTACGTATTGCATGTTACATAACCAACATTCCAGAAGGTACATGACGTTATCTGAGTCACAGTTAAGTGCATCTTTTATCATCAGCTTAAAATCCGAGTGGGTGCTTTCCGCCACTGTCGTTGTCTGCATGTTGTTGCATACTTTGAATCTGCTTTTTTTCCGCAAGGGCGACACCCTGCTTGAGGTTTCACGACTATCTTAGAATTTAGCAAATGATCCTTTATACTTTTCGGCTGCCTGTATACCACACAAAAGGTGAAGTGAAAATTTTGGATAGTCGCACGCTCTGTTCCAATATGTTGAAGTATTTTCTAAGAAGCTTGTTTATGTTCGGTGGGTTGCCCGTGAAAATTAATAGCAAATTTTTGTAACGGTACTGGTCGGCATCTTTTTGGTGGTGTAGAAGAGTCTGGCGCTCCAGATTTCGCGCTTTTTTCATGGCGTCATCAATGATAGCCGGCAGGTATTCTTGATCGAGGAGTACTTCGCGCATACTTGTGCTGTTTTTCTGGAAGTCCTTGGTGCGGGAGCAGATTCGTAGGAATCTGTGTGCTTGGGAATATGGAATGCTGGTCTTGCAGAGTCGCGGGTGGCAGCTTTTGAAGTACAGGTATTGTTGCCCTCCTGCAGTTTTTCTGTATACGCTACTTACCAACGCACCATCGTCCATTCGAATAAATACGTCAAGGAAACTTAATTCAGTGTTGGAGTGGGAGTGTGTGAAATAAATGCTCGGGCCCACTTGGTTTAATGCCTGTATGAGTTCGAGCAGCTCGTTTTACGAATCTGTGCAAATCATGAATATATCGTTTAGGTACCCTTTATAGAATAAAGGTTTGATATCACAAGATAAAAAAAATTGGACTCTATTAGCTGCATGAATATGTTAGCGTAGTTTGGGGTCAGTTTTGTACCCATTGCCATGCCGTTTATTTGAAGGTAGTACCCATTGTTAAATCCAAAGCTGTTTAATTCGAGTACAACTCCGGTTAATATTTCAATTACTTTTTTGCTTGGATATGCGATAGAGTTGTGGGTTCCATACGATTCAACAAGTGTCCTTACGCCATCGTCCTGTTCGATATATGTGTAGAGTGAATTAACATTCAATGTTACGAGGAATGCACCTCCTGGATTTTTCACGTCTGATATTTCCCGGAGGAAATGATTTGTGTGACGCAAGAAGGACTCATTTGTGGGTGGTATGTTTTTGATTAAAGAACCAATATAACTGAAAATGGATTCCGGTAACGTTTCCGTGCTTGATATAATGGGTCTGCCAGGGTTTACCTCTTTATGGATCTTCGGCAGCATGTAAAAACAACCAGGCGCCGAATATACTGTAGTAGGTGCCTTTCGAAGCTTTGAATCAATGGCGTCTTTACGTGTGAGATCCTGTATGGTTGTTACAATGATCTTTTTGTGCTCGGTAGTAGGGTGCGAGTCGAGGTGTTTGTAGAATTGTTTGTCATTTAGTTGTCCCCTGCCTTCATTGATGTAGTCTGAGTTTTGTGTGCTGCTTTAATGACGAGATCTTCGCGGTTGCTCAACGCGAGTAGTGCCTCTCTTTGTTTCCTTAATATGCTATTAATACCTGATTTGTGCACATTGTACACATGTAGGGCATCTTTCTGAACCACTTCTACATATATAGATGCAGATGTCAATTTCTGTTAGCGTCTGGGGTTCATTGCCGTGTGATTACCCCCCAAAGTAGCAGGTTGTCTTTTTGGTGTTTAGCGAAGAAATATTCCTCCTATTGTAAATTTTGTGCGAAGTCGCCTAGTTCTTTTAGAAGCGTGAATTCATCGCACTTTCTATTGCCAGGCCACAATATAAGTCCGCATGATAGTACACTCAGTTGTTCGTTGCTAAGTTCTTTATCTCAAAGGTTAATAACGTTTGGTTCTTTGGAATGCGGGGGCAAATCTTTTTGAACAAGAGGTGGCTTGGAATTTTTACGTAATCTGCAGTGAGTATAGCTTCCCAGGCAGCACAGAAGGTTGGCCCAATATTGGGGATAGATCGGCATTGCCTGGCCCATGAACGGCCCAGTTTTCACAACGTACCGCCAAGATTGGCTGTGCCAGCCAAATAGAACGGCGACGTTGGACCAGCGTTGACAACGTACCCCCAATATTGGTTGTGCTAGCCGAATAGAACGGCTATGTTGGACCAGCATTAACAACATTCCGCCAATGATGGCTGTGCCAGTCTACTAGATTGGTTATATTGGGCCAGCTTTCAGAACTTTCCGCCCATATAGGGTGTGCCGGCCTATTAGAACAGACACATCGGGCCAGGTTGTACAAGTAGCAGCCAATATGGGCGGAGCCATCCAATAAGACTGGAATTATTGGCCCGCCGTTTGACCGTTATTGCCGGCGTCAGCTGAAAAGTCAACATCACGATGCCATAATATTAGAATATGAGCCAATTTCTGCGTCTGCTGCTTTTTGGCGCTGTTCTGGCCCCAATTCACGCGCCGATTTTTCAAGTTAGAGAGAGAGTAATATATGTGCCGGGCACGATATTAGAACTATCTTTTCGTCATTAAACCATGCCCCGCCACGGCGGTCTGGTGGCTAAGGTACTCGGCTGCTGACCCTTAGGTCGCGGGTTCAAATCCCGGCTGCGGCGGCTGCATTTCCGATGGCGGCGGAAATGTTGTAGGCCCGTGTGCTCAGATTTGGGTGCACGTTAAAGAACCCCAGGTGGTCGAAATTTCCGGAGCCCTTCACTACGGCGTCTCTCATAATCATATGGTGGTTTTAGGACGTTTAACCCCACATATCAATCAATCAATCATTAAACCATGCACAGCTCGTTGAAATGCATAATCGTTGGGTGAAGTTGTGCAAGGTAGACTTTTTAAGTGAGAAAAAATTACCGATCAAGTTTCTCTGTCAGACGTGACATCCGATGCGGTGCTATCCGTACGTATGACGAAGCTGCTGCGGATACCGCTGTCTTACGCGTGCATGTAGACGTCGAATATCTGACGCAAATCTTATCGTATCATGTGTCGGGCTAGCTATCTACGCGACCTATTCGAATCTGTTTTGCGTTCACAGCACAGTACGTGTTAACGGCACTTGCTGCTGCTTGACGTGTGGGAAGAGCGGGGGTCGTCAGTTGCGTTATGGTGACTGAATCATACAACATATGCAGTTGCCGTGATCTAACACACAGACGTGCGCACGCACGCACGCGCTATATTCATGCAACGACCACACGAATTCCTAACAACATCGCAGCGAACGGTGGGTAAGGTGTTGCGGAGTGTGTGGGCGTCGTAGGGCACCCTGTCGGTGCCCAGCTCGTTGCGAACGCGAATTTTGGCGTGGAACGCTTTTTTTATGTACTTTTTTTACGTGTGCCCAAAACGGTAGGCTGCGCGATACGAGCAGTACGACACACAAAAAAAGAAGAAACGTGAATGCATAGGGCAAATCGTTAATAACAAAAAAAACGCACGCTCACGCCACTGCAGGGGCGTGAGCGTGCGTGTTTTTTTGTTATTAACGAAGCACATGTGCTTCAATAAAACATGACAGCCAAGAATGATGAAGTATTCATTTACATACAAATTACTATGAGTTGCTGAAACTCACGCAAAAGAACATAATTTTCTTCCTTGGATATTGATCGAGTGCCCTGGAATTATGCCATGTGAATTTGACACATCAACAGTGCATTATGATTCCCACCATAAGGGGCCACAATCTTGGCAAGTAATAGAAGTACTCTTCCCACCTGATGTGCACCTAACGTAAAGAGGCCTTGTTTCTCAAGTTAGCAATATATATATATATATATATATATATATATATATATATATATATATATATATATATATATATATATATATATATATATATATAGCACATTACCACTGGAAAAATATACCAGGTGTAACCAGAAAAAGGCGCACCTGCAGTTTTAAAGTTTAAAAGAAGCAATGACAAGCCAACCATCCAAAATAGAACGCCCGAGAAAGGAGCATCAATCAGTATTACAGCAGCTAAAAGCCTGCTAACAGCTGAAGGTATTCAAGCTGCCCTTCCATTCAAGTATAGTGTACACTGAGAAAAGATACTGAAGATACACCATCAGCAAATGACAAAACCAAAACAGACAGAGCTTTCTCTTATAATACAAAAAGTCTTTAGCTGAGGAGGCAAATAAGTCATTCGCACACAATAAGTGCACAAAAAAAAAGCTGTCGCACGAGGCTGTCAGCGCTTAGACAACACAGGCAAAAATACAGTAGACTGAAGAAGGGAAAACCCATAGCAAAAGTTACCATACTCCTGAGTTCTTGCTTTGCGTGCAAATGAAGCTAGCGTGAAGTTGAACACTAGATTAAAGAACCACAATCAACATCTGGACGTCAATGCTTTAGGAATAATACAAAGTACTGAAGAAGCATGCAAAGAGCATTCCTGTGAAGGCAAATATAGAAAAAGACTGAAGGCTCTGTGGCCCTGAACAAGACAACACCACAACCAATCGAAGAGCCGTTCGGACACACCAGCAGTTCTGGCCAACACTAAAAAGTCACAAAAACATACCTTTAATGCCTTTTTTGCAAGAGAACTTCAAAAGAAATGTGTATACACCAATGCCAGAAGTATCGATGGAAGCTATTACTCATATTCAGCTCTTCATTGAAATACTGACAGAAGATACTTATACCTGGATGCTTAATTACTTTGGTACAACTCAAGAGCGTCGACGCCAAGTGGCAAAAAAATTATGGTGGAAGACTACAATGTGATCAAATGCACACGTCAACCACCAACCAAGGTCCTATGCTAGAGTGAATATCGCAAAAAATCTTGAACGCTTAATGTCACTGACTCATACTCAGCGTTCTCAATCAAAATCTTGACCTCCCACACAGCATATTATTTCAACAAACTGCCACCTCTCACCATGTCATGAAACAAGCTCGAGTATACACAAACCCTCCTCACCGTTAGGTAGTTAGATAGCTCCACTAGTGCGTCACTCTCGGAACACATAGACCAGGGCCGTAACTAGACGGGTAGTGAGGAGGTTCTGAGCCCCTGAAGTATTTTCATGCTCTGACTTTTCGTCAACAATAGCTTAATCTGGGCAAGTTGGTTCATCGTGGTTGTGTTCTAGTAACAGTGAGAGAAGTTCAGGAAGAGACAAAAAGGACAGGAAAGAGCACTGACTGCCAACTAAATTTTATTGAAGGTACTACGCCCACTTTTATACAGAGTACAAGAACAGTGCTCATGCACAACGACACATGTGAGACCATGATAATATAATTTTAACTGAGAAAAGAATACTCTCTCTCCGAATGGATGAGTGAAGGTATACTGATGCACTGATCCATGGCCTTCCTGACAAGAAAATGCTTTCACATTCCTCTCTTTCATTTCTTGTTCTTGCTTTTTTCAAAAACAGTGTTTTATGAAACATAGAACTGCACTTACATTCTTTACAGTGTATGGCCATGCGACTACCATAGCCATTCTTAACATTTTAAGCATGCTGTCTTGCTCGAACATTGGGGCATTGCCCAGTTTCTCTTATGTTTACGTTTCCACATGTCAATAGTATCTCATACACAACATTATATTGGCATTCAGTATACCTATTCTCGTGACGAATGGTGAAATAATGGCTATTCCTGTTGCTCTTTAGTACACACACTTTTGAAAACTTGCAAGGGATGGCAAATAACCAGATAAAATCATGTCGGCTCGCTATTTTATTTATATTGTGAAATACCTTATGTACGTACGGTATAGCATGCAAAGATCTTTGGTCATTCTGTTTTTATTTTGGTCCTGTTTTGTTTAACTTGACTTTCTGCAGGAGGGTTTAGCACAGGGGTGTGACGGTGCTGTTGGGATATTCAGCATCCTTTAGTCTTTTAATCTGGTTTTTAAGGCTTACCTCATCCTTGTGCTCACATCACTTCTGAAGGGTGGCCTCAATGCACGTGGTGGCAATTCCTCTGTGTAAATTGTGTAATTGTGTAATTATGTGTTATGATGTACTAAAAAAGATGTCCCGAGAATCAGAATAAGTGACAGTAGTCAAAGTTTTTGTCACTGCCTTTATACAAATACCAGTTTATTTGTTGCCTCCTGCAGTATTTTAGGGCCTCTTATATATATAGGATGTTTTCTCACTTTTATTACATTTTTGTATTGATGATGCCATATGCTCAGGAGGTAGAATGTCATTATGTTCTTTCTGATAACTTCTAGCTTCTGAGCAAAGATAATGTTTCAGAAAAATGAAAAAAGGCTAGCATAATATTAAGACATGGGAAGAAAGCAGCCTTTATCAAAAAATGAATGCATTAGTTGGGAATGAGAAAAAAGATGGATGACAGGTCAGTAATGTCAATTAATTTATATTAGGACACATGAAATGTAGCAGAGGCTGGCAGGTGATTAGTTCCAATAAGATCTAGAAATTATCAGCCATAATATGAAATTGGCTCATACAGGACAGGGAACATTGATTGGGCTTCCACCCTGCAGTGGACATAATATAGGCTTAACGCTAACAATGAGCAAAGCCTATGAAATTAATGCTCCATGAAATGAGCAGTACTGCACAGATTGCTGTGCTAGACTTCCCATTTTGCATGTTTTTACCAGCTTATCCTGCTCGCTGTTCAGACACAAAGCTTCACCAGAAAAACAATGTTATACTTGGTGAGGATAATGCCAGTGAATCCAGTGTTTTATCTACACCTTTCCTTGCTTAAGTCTTCCTCCAAACTATACGATTTTTCTTGGAAATGTTCTGCTTACAGCACACCAACTGATCAAGTGAAACAACTTTATTGGGGTCCTGCAGGACGCACCCTAGTATGCAATCACCTTTTCACTTCACGTTACAACATACTGTTGGTAAATATATTCTCTGGCAGGGTACAGAAGTGCATGCACTGAGCTAGCTTGTGCAGCGCGGTCTATTCCAGAAAGCTGAACCTATGTTTGGTACAGAATTTTGTAACCACACGATGCATGTACAGATTAAATGTGGCCACACATAGCAACTTCTGAGCTTTTTTATGAAATGATCTCGCAGTATCTGAAAACATTTGTTTGTTTGTTTACTTCATAGGTCCCAGTCCTAGTATGCAATCACCATTTCACTTCACGTTACAACATACTGGTGGTAAATATATTCCCTGGCAGGGTACAGAAGTGCATGCACTGAGCTAGCTTGTGCAGCGCGGTCGATTCCAGAAAGCTGAACCTATGTTTGGTACAGAATTTTGTAACCACACGATGCTTGTACAAATTAAATGTGGCCACACATAGCAACTTCTGAGCTTTTTTACGAAATGATCTCGCAGTATCTGAAAACATTTGTTTGTTTGTTTACTTCATAGGTCCCAGTGAAATATTTCTCTTGTTCCTCTCATTGAATAATGGCATTTGGTGTGACTAAGGTGTTCCTAATGCCTCACTATGAGATCAGAAATACGATTCTCCTTGAAATTGCTTCACAAGCATTTCCTAAGATATTGAATGACACTGCTTGCACATGTACAAACATTTGCTAGTTTTATTGAGGGTTGATGATAAAGGGAATCAGTTGGTGCATCCAAGCCGGACAGAGATTGACTGGCCCTGAAAAGGGCCGTTTAGTTATATATCTTGCAGCTTGTTCTAAATAGACAGGGCTTCATTCTGTAGAAATGGTAACTCATCACACTGGTTCCCCAGCATGAAGAACATAACTTGATGCTAACACTGACTCAGATGTTCTGAAATGTCATAGAGGGTACATGAAGGCTGGGTACATGAAGGTTGCAGTTATACTAACTGTACAGTCAGCATGCTTGTGTAATATGTGCATAGCTGCATCAAAGCCACGTGTGAGAATTGCGTGAACAACTGAAAATCTCAATGGTAGCATAGCTTAATAAGTCTGTCATCCCTTTTTTGCCAGTTTCCAATATCATCCTTCCATTTTCATGCATCTTCTTTCAATATATCTGGGGTTTTCATTCCCAAAACCGCGATATATTAATGAGAAGCAAATTTTGAACATCTGGTGTTCTTTACTATCTTCACTTGTTTGCAGTGCAACACCAGAAACACAGGACAGGGAAGGAGCAAAAGAGAAAGAAAAGACAAAGCCGACTCTGAAAAAGACGGCACTGACATCATGACACGCACATGTCGTGATGTAAGCTGCCCAAAGAGTGGCCTCCCGTGAGAATAGTGAAGAATTGGGAATAGGATCTACCAGTAAGAGCTTTGTGTGCAATTCACAAACAGTGAAAAAGATCCACCAGGGGTGAACCACAGGTACATGGTGCACTCTGGTTGAGAGAGAGCAGAGTAAAACAGATGTGCCAGACAGGAGATTATAAATGGTTTTGTCTGGAGCTGGTGCCAGACCGAGCTCTGATTAAGCGTAAGGGAGTATTGAGCGCCAGGCCAATCTGATCCCATTCCTGTGATGGGGTGCAATGTGATGACAGGTGGGAATTCCATTTTTTTTTTCCATGGGTTTAGGGAAATAATTTTTCAGGGATCAGATGGAAATACCTCCGACATACATACTAACATGCTTATTCTTGGGCGTAGTCATGCCTAGCCACCAGATGGGGAGAAAAAGGAATGTTTCCCAAAATGTGCGATAAAGTGTTTGGTGCTACGCCTTGACGGAAGTATTGATAGGTGCTTTGGAAACCGGTACGCCATTTCTGTAATTGTGAAATATGCAACTGCATGTGCCACTGCTAGGGATAGCGTGACACTCCCAGCCATTTCGGGGTAAGCCGTTTTAATCTACATGAAGATGTTAATGAGCCCGTTCTCCATCACAGCAGTAGCTGTGGCCATTCCTTCAACTAGGCCTACTGCAGCGCCAACAAAATGTCTGCATGAATTTAGCACTAGTACCGTACATAATAATCAGCACGTGCCTTGGGTTCACTTCGATGGTGTTCTGAATTCATCTTGCGTGACAATGGTTTAAGTCGCACGCCTGCCTTAACCATTACTGCAATAAGAGACCATGATTTATCGTCACGCATGGTGTCGCTTAGCTCAGTCTTCAGTGTTCGAAGCAGGTTCCGCCTTGTGAGTGCCTGAGAGAGGCACAAGAGTTGATTTCTGCTCTGTGTTTCTATAATTCTCTAGCCTGTATTACACAGGAAGCGGATAGTGCTGGTGTGCGTCAGCTGCCTCGGTGCACTCTCAACCGCCTGCCTGGTAAGACTGATAGCTCATTCTATCAGCGCCTTGTCGTACTCCCTCCTCACACTGCGACATGTCCTCCACTGGGAGGACATGATGACGGAACAAGATGATACGACGCCCAAAACCGCAATGTTTGCAAGCCACAACCCGAGCAAACAATTCAACGGTGAGGCCAGAAAATCTACCTGACTAGGCCTGAAGCAACAAGCCAGAGGCCAGAGAGCATATTCTTGGCTGGATAGATGGATAGATGTGGCTGTACCCTTTAGATCGGGCGGGGGCAAATGCCACCTAGCCGTAATGCTTAGTGAACTAAGCACTAGATTTTTTTCCCCCTTTAAATAGTAAAGTTGGACGGGTACTTTGAAGTGAAGGGTTTAATTTTCAATCGTGCCTTGACTTTAGCCACCAATCAGATAACCTCCTTCTAGTTAAGTCTACCCGCTCAAAGTCTATTTTGCCCTCCCTGTCCCTAAACACCAGTGCTTTGAAAAACTCTGCGCCATCATCTTAAACTATAAGGTGAAACCCTTTACAGAGCATTGTCAAGTGTTCAGCAGTTTCTTCTTCCTCTTCACACGCACTGCATACTGTGTCTACCTCTTCGTATTTGGCCCGATATGTCTTGGTTCGCAATACTCTCGTCCTGGCCTCAAACAGTAGAGAACTACCCTGAGTATTATCATAGATCCTTTCTTTGGCAATTTCCTGCTTAAACGTTCGATAGATCTCTAGTGCGGACTTCTTAATCATGCCAATTCTCCACATGTCAGTCTCCGTTTCCTGCAGTTCCTTTTTAACCGATAGTTCTTTCTGGTTTGGCCACCTGCTGTTTTCTAAGTATTTACCAGTCAATTTCCGTGTTCGCTTCCTCCATTTTGTATCGACATTCTTCATGTACAAGTAGCTGAAAACCTTCACAGCCCAACGCTCCTCCCCCATTCCTCTCAATCGCTTCTCAAATTTTATCTTGCTGTTAGCTTCCCTGCCATCAAATGATGTCCATCCCATGTCACCTTGTACTCCCTGGTTTGGTGTATTCCCGCGAGCTCCTAAAGCAAGCCTACATATTTCACGTTGCCTAATTTCTAATCTTGCTTGAACTTCTGACCTCATGCACAAGACCGCGTTGCCGAACTTCAGCCCAGGAACCATGACCCCTTTCCATATTCCTCTCACAACATTATACCTATTGTAATTCCACAGTGCCCTATTTTTCATCACTGCTGCATCCCTGTTATCTTTAGTCGTCACGCATATTTCGTGTTCCCTCAGGTACTCGGTCCCATTGCTTATCCATATGCCCAGTTATTTGTATTTATCTGTTATCTCTAGCGTGACTTTCTGTATTCTAAGCTCATTACCTTTGTTATAATTAAAAATCATGACTACTGATTTTTCCTAACTGAATCTAAAATCTAACCTATCTCCCTCATTACCGCAGATGTCCATCAACCTCTGCAAATCTTTCTTGTTGTCGGCCATTAGCACTATATCACCTGCGTAGATTAATGCTGGTAGTGCCTGATCAATGAGTTTTCCTTGTTTGACTAAAGAGAGGTTGAAGCCAAGTCCACTTGCCTCTAATTTGGCCTCTAATCCTTGTAGGTACATCATGAATAAGAAGGGTGACGGTGGGCACGCCTGCCTAAGTCCACGTTTCACCACTGTGGGCTTAGATACCTGTTTTTCCCACTTTTTAACTACCTTGTTAGTTTTATAGATTTCCTTTAAACGATTAGTGACTCCATCTTTTACACCCAGTGTGTCTAGTATTCCCCACAAGTCCTCTTGAACCACGCTATCGTACGCTCCCTTGAATTTCTGCAGGCCGGTAGGAAGCTTCACAGCGCAGCGCCTGATCTTGTGAAACGGCGCAGCCATGCAGGCAGGGCATTCAATCCCCTCCCTATTTTTTGCATACTACTGTCCTTGTGTACATCGTAGAACACATAACAGTAATGATAGCAAACAGATCATTGATTCGGGTAGGCTTGGTGTTTTTATTTAATATGGAACAACGAGGAAGCTGCTGAAGCCCGTGCCCGTATACAGCTGCTTTATATGGAGATGAAACTTTACCGAAAAAAAAATGTAATGATAAACAGTAGGCTCATAACAAACAACATTTCTCTGAGGGTGCATGGAATATATGTCCCATGCAAGGCTATGCATTGCAGTTCTTACTGCATTTATTATGTACACGTACTGCAGGGCATGCAAGTGTATGCAGACATACGCTGACGAAATGACATTTTTTGCTACATACAAACGTGCACCGCACCAAATAAGACGCACGTGTTTGTATAGTCAGGGAACACTCGTGAATATTGATGAAATCACACAGCTGGCTTACAGTATAAAACAAACACAATTGCGAACAATAAAATGCGACGCTGTTTAAAGAGGCGGACCCAGGTTACGAGGAGAATTATCAGTATGGCATACACACCACGTGTCAAGCTTTTGCAACATCTAAAGAGACTAAATATGGAAAGTTGCCTTTGTAAGTTAAAATGACAGTACCAAATGGAGAAGCCACACGAGAGAACAATTCATCGTGGGCTAAAGAATGTGTTTTAAATATTATACACAGCTTTGCAAAATAATATCGACGAGTTTTCGTCTAGGTGTGGGAAGTGTAGGCCTGATAAAATGCGATGTTGCTTCAGAGCCTTCCTTTCGTAATATTGCAATTTTATTCAACTCTCTCAAACGCGGCACCGTAAATTTCTACTGGGTGCTCGAACACGGCAAGCGGGTCGCGAGGCAAAATCTTTGTAACATTTTATTACCGAAACAGCGATAGTAGCAATGCTTGAGCTGCACTTGCTGTTTTCTAAACTGTAACCTCCTCAATCTCATCACTGTGATCAGGAAACAGAGAGGAAAAGTAAAGCAGTAGTACGTACAGAAATATTAAATTTCAAGCCCTTTAGCAATATCATCTAAACAAATTGCCAGTTTACTGTTGAATTCTCGATGGAAACAAACAGCTGATCAGGGACGCAAGCTTGGCTTGGCACTGGCTTGGCCGTTCATACAGAGCCAAAAGCCGCTGCAGGAAACTGGCATCGTATTGAGACAAAATATTTTATACATTTTTGTTTTCTTTGTTTCATTTCTCTAATTGCTCTTGTGATGGCGTGGACCGCGCTTCGTGATCTCATGTACCGGCGCACTGTTTTTAAGTTTAGTATGGCGCACGATAATACATGATTGCGTGCTTTAATTTAAAAATGTTCGCGAGTATGGCAGCAACACTGCAATGTCGGGAAGAGGATAGTAGTAGAACCAGTAGCAGCTGCATGCCCGGGTGGAGCGACTGATGCCCAGATTGAGGAATGTCAAGCCGATGCCTTTTGTGTTGGCCGTTCTGGCAGTCCTGCCGACTTTATAGAAAGAGACGACCCCGTCGCTTGTCCTCTTCTCTTTTCCTTCGGGCTTCAGCGACAACATTGACGGACGACGTGTTCGACTTCACCGTGCACGTGAGTATAGGTTGGTTTTTCATTCGAGTGAATTCTTGTTCAGATTTGCAACTTGTCGACTTCATCCTGATCACCTGTCACCGGCAAGTCGCATACGTGTGATATTTAGGTGAAATAAATGATAATGCACATTTTCTGCTCCATTTGCGTGACTTAGCTACACCAGGACATGAGGTAAAGCCTTTGTCGCCTAGCCACTAGCAGGCAAGATCGATCACTCGCATCCTTCAGTTCACGAATCAACGCGCCTGCCTTAAAATTAGTAAGCTGCTCGCAAAAAAATCTTACCGAGGCAATTTTGTTTTCTGTGAACAATGCACCGCAGATTTGTCTTGAATAACAAAAAAAAACTTGAAAAATAAATGTCGCGACCTTTTAGAAAACGCCGTGTCTAAGAGCTAGACGCGGCATTTTGTAAAAGGCTCATTAAATTCAGTATTTTTTCGTAGTTTCTGCTTGAAATTATTATTGTCTATGAATTTCATGGCCCAATCTTTCACTTTGGCTGAAAATCTCGGCGGCAAAAACTTTGTTCAGTGTCCCTTTAAGGGCAGGTGTAGATGCCATCATTTCAGTCGCAAATCTTTTTGCTAGTCGGTCGGCTGGTTAACAATAAGTGTACTAACTAGAGTTCCAGATTTCATCAGCAACATATCATCATGGCTTCATCAGATGCTGCATTATATACATTCTATCCTCGTTTTTAAATAGGGGTACCGTATGGCCCACTGTTACAGGAAACAAGCGAGCTCATAAACAGTGAGCCATGTGGTGCTAACTGGCAGCGAGGCTTGTGAATGGGACGCATGCACATAGAATCGGGGTGCGCCCAGTTTTGTCTGCCATTTCTCCGCCTGTACGCATGACAGCATTGGAAAGCGCATCCGTATTTTAGCTGCGCAATTTATCTAGCCCAGTGCCTCCTGCTTCAGGGATTTCCTGTGAGCACAAAAAATTCATGATTTTAATCGTTGCTGCAGTGTTTTGCAAGTTGTCACTGTAAAGCACATCATATTTTTTGCATAATGCTCGCTGCAACTAGCAAGTTTCGATGACTCAAAATGCTGTTCAGGTCTGATGTAGCAAACATTTTAAGCTCGTCCTCGTGACCATGAAATCTTGGTTTATTAAGTAATGGAAGGCAGACTTGCCATCAGTTGATTTACAGTGTGAAAATAAAAAGTGCAAATGACCGTGCCTCGCAAGTAAGCCCCGAGAGCATGAGCAGAGAAGTAGCAAATGAGGATGCTCATGCGCTGCATTTCCAAATCTCACCAGCACTAATGCTTGACGGACTGCTGGCCACGCACTAGCGTGTTCTTTCTGAAACAGGCCTTTGGCCCTGTAAGCAAGTTCTTGAAGGGCATAAGTAAAACGTAGAATGGGCCCCCTAAATGCACCCATCCTTAAATCATTGGGCTTATGAATTAGTGCCCTTTTCAAAATACAACTATTCTGAGCAATAAATTGTGACAGAACAGTGCACGAAGTTTAAAAATGGGAAAAAAGTATTTAAATGTCCCCTTTATACATAGTGTTCTTGTGATGTCACTTCTGCCGTTGTCGCCCTCTCCCGCCATGCCCGGGTAACTCCCTGGGTACCTACAGCAGTTCACGTGCTGCAGTGCGGTTTGTTGGGGGCTCGTCATCTGTTGCTGTGAACGATGTGGAAGGATTGTGATTTTTTGTTGTCTTACTTTAACGAGCTCATTGGATTAGGAAGGCTTCGCTCGTTCACTCGATACAAGACCAGATAATCAAGATGTGCGACACATACACCAGCCACGGCGTACACCGGCTGCCCGCCACAACCTATGAGGGCCTATTATCTTGCTTTCACTACAAATTACCTGGCCCAAAAACAAGTGAAAGCTCAAAATCTCTCGAGCCGCAATTTTAAGAGTGGATGTGCGAAGCGCAGCAGCTCCCATCGAAAACTAGTCGTGCAGAGCTAGGCAAGTTTACAAGAGATATAATATTATGAATATATTGTCACGGCCTACGCCACCAAAGTAGCAATGCCACCCCCCCCCAAGTGTTTTAAACAATGCTGATGTTGAGCTTGAGCCTCTTTGATTGCAATTTGTGGAAATAGTCCAGGAAAATATTATACAAGGCAGATAGCGACTTTGCGTGGTGTGTGCCGCGGTAATGCCAGTCATCACTTTATTTTTCGCGTATGCTTTAACTCACTTTTCACTTTGTATTTTGTTTTTGTTGTACGCTAATGTACAGTGGAGTCACTGAACATGATAGAGACCGTGTATAGAATTAATTGACTAATTAAAAAAAATCCTGACGCCCTACAACCGATCGGCTATACTTCAAAGTGAACAAATATTGTTTCCCATTCTTTATAGTTTGTTTCAATGCAATACCAAATCTCCGCGATCGCCATCACGATTTTAACCGCCTTCCTCGCCATCATGGTTTTAACTGCGGACAAGTTGGTATGTACAGTATCTTGGTAAGCTATATCTGTTTGCAGGTAAATACTTGGCTATGGCACTTACCCGTAATAAAGTGTCACCTGAAGATGCAAATATTGCAAAGTTTTTTCAAGTAGCTTTTGTTAATCTGCACCAGCCAAATACGCTGGTACTTTTAGGAAAATCACAATGTGCGTTCTCAATTTTAGCTTATAACTTTCAGCGAAGAAACACCCTAAGCTCTGCTCCCTCTGCGTGGACTACTAAATCAACTTGCCTCACTAGCAGCTCATAATTTCTCAAACTTGCATCAAGAGGCAAAACTAAACGGGTGCAAGCACTAGGAGACAACATGGCAGTTGTAGGCGATAGATTCGGTTGGTGCCCGGGCATGTTGTTGGCGCATTTCAGAACTGACGAAAAGGCGCTGCGAGATCCACGTGCACACTTTGTATAGTTGCTGTATTGGACAGCAAACTTTTTTTCTTATCTGGGCAGTTTTATTAAAGGAAGCTTCATCATATGGCGTGATAAATGAAGCGAATCCACATGTTGAACCACATCATAGCCTCGCTGTGCTTTTGTACTTTTTTTAGCTCGCAAAATTTATTTGTACATATAAGTGACAACTTGCCAGTAATAAGGCAGCACTCGTTTCTTTACCATATGATCATCTCCGGTGTGCTGCTGCCTCAATATTTCAAATTCTAAGCATTTACACCATTGTATGCTAACTTTTCCTTCAAAGTGAGACAAGCCACATGTGTATCGTAGATTAAGAAGCATGCCAGTTTCACGTACTTGCAAGGTAAACATCAGAAATGCACAGTTGATCAAAAATACTAGTTTAATGTTACATCTACATAGCAGAGCACCTGTGGCACCTCGGGAACAAGATAATGCCACATATGTTACAACAGATAATTAAAAAAAGACAGGGGACGTGCCGTGAACAAATAGAAACAAAAATAAAATGGCACGTGGCAGCGAGCGAAGGCGGCAAGGAGGGAGAGCCCGTGGGACTGCAGCGGATGAACGTAGGGTGTGTGTCTAATATGTGGAAGAAAAAAAAATTCAAAATTTTGGCGACTGAAATGAGGGTGACTTAGTGAGTGCGCTCATGACGAGAGTAAACACGGTTATTATTTTTTTTCGAATCTCTTTTGAAAGCCACGAAAAATCTGTATGTGGTGCAGCCTAACAGAAGGTCCGTGAAGGCAAATTATGAGTTCGTCGTTGTACAAAGGCCTATTTTTTTTTTTCATGCGCACCATCCTCGCCGCGGTGGTCTAGTGGCTAAGGTACTTGGCTGCTGACCCGCAGGGTGCGGGTTCGAATCCCGGCTGCGGCGGCTGCATTTCCGATGGAGGCGGAAATGTTGTTGGCCCGTGTGCTCAGATTTAGGTGCACGTTAAAGAACCCCAGGTGGTCTAAATTTCTGGAGCCCTCCACTACGGCGTCTCTCATAATCATATAGTAGTTTTGGGACGTTAAACCCCACATATCAATCAATCAATCATGCGCACTATAAATAGTGCTCAAAATTTAATTGCATATGTTGTTTTCATCCTGGCTGTATTCCGTGCTGTTTATGATGTAAAAAAAAAGTAGCACGCTGAAGGGTGCTGCTTTTGGGCAACAGTTGACAATGGCGGGGTGCATGAATGCGGAATACTGCCGCTTACACTCAAATCACTGTTGTGGTCACCTCCCACTGTTTGCAGCATGTGTTGTGTATACACAGCTGCATATTTCCTAGCTAGAAAAATTTGATTTTAGGTGTTTCACGCCATTTTTCATGTAACTATTCCACAATTACACACACTGATCAGCAGGCTTTCAATTGCGCTGAAGGACACAGGTGCCATGAAATTCATAGTCAATTCTTTCAAGAAACCGTATGTAAAGGCTGAAGCTTCATGCGTACATACACACACACACACACACCATATTGTTTTTTGTACTTTATGAAAGCTGCGAAGGTCTCATGTGCCTCCAAGCGTAACCTGTCTTATTTATTCTCCATCACCGCAAAAGTTTTGTGAGTTTCAAATAAAGCTACTTTGCGCATGGCCACGTTTGGGTAATTTTTTGTGTAGGTGTTATTTGAGCAGCCTACAGTGTTTACTTTATAAGCCTGTATGTATATGTTGCATTATAAGGATGCAGATTGTGTGTGGCTGTACAATATAGATGAAGTGTAAAAATTAAGTGTGTCTATTGTAGTGTTCTTGCAACCAATCTTACCCCCGTATGCTAGAACGTCCCTTTACTCAACGCTTCACCTTCACTTGAGATGGCTGATGGGAGCGCCGTCTCTGTAGCTAAGCAGAGAAAGTCGCTGCATGTCAGCTCGAGTAGCGCAGCATCGCTTTCAAACGAGCAGCGGCACAGTGCTCAACTCTGTCAAGTGAAGGGTGAAAGTCGAGTCGGGGAGCGTTTATGAATATGGGGTTTAGTTTTGTTGTCTTGTTAACCTGCCATTAACACTGTATTGATGCTACTTTGCTCTAGCTGTACAGTGCTCTCCAAGGCACAAGGAGGCACCGCAGGGGGAAGGCTCGGAGCAAACCATGCGTGAGTTTCCTTTCATTGTTACACTATGCACGTATTAAGTGATAGACTTTAATGTATGCTATTTGTATTGTGCAAGTTTTTTGGGGACATACAACTTCCAACACTTATATGTTCTGACGAAAATCACGCAAGAATGAGAGAAGCTTGTGCAAAAATTATGCAAGAGTGTAAGAAGCTTTTGCAGAAGTCTGTGAAATGAAGTTTTGAAAATTTGTGGCAATGTGTCATTGTAAAGTGGTCAACAGTCTTGCTCAGCATGCTTGACTGCAGGGCTCCCGGCTGCACAGGCGCATATACGGAGTGCCTGATGCATGATGGGCCAAATGTCAGCCTGCACACTGGTGCCTCTTATCCCCGTTTGTCTGTTACATCAGTGTCTCTTGTAAAGGGGATCAATTGTGCTACCTTTTTTTTCGAATGTAATGAGTTCTTTTTCCAGATTATTGTTGTTTTAATTTTAAGGTAGAGCCTCACATTTCAGTCAAACACTGAAGATTCTATTTTTCCTTCTAGATGCTATGAAGTCACTCCTTGTGTTACTATAGAGTGAACACTGTTATGAGAAAAGCTACTTTATGGAGTTAACTCACTCCATATTGACTTAACACACAGAATTGGTGAAAACTACACTCCATTCCAGCTGCATTAGGAATAATATTCATTTGCATACTTCTGTTTCTTTTGTTTGTTTGTTGGCTGGAGGTTTAGAGTATAGGGAGGCCAGAGGGCACTGTGTAGTCTTTCTTCATCTTCCCAATTTTGTGAACATCAATTGATAGGCGTATGGAAAGCAGCCAGCATGCTGAAACAGCAGTGCAAGCATGCAAGATGTTCACCATTGCATGCAGTCAGTTGCTGTGAGCAACCTACTGCATACAATTAACTGCGAGTGGTGAACTAACGCTGCACTATGTGTGCCTCCTGGAAAGCTGCAATGGTAAAGTGCCACAATCGTATAGTAACATGGATAAAATTGCAATTTGTTTGTTGAATAATTTTGCAACAAAATCAATGGAGTTTTGGATAAATTTGTGTATCTGCCTGGTTCATCAAAGCTACAGAGTCAAATGCGGTATATACTCGCGTATTATGTGTACTTTTTTTGTCGATCCGGTTATGTGCGAAGCTAGTAGGAATCGCTGGCCTAAAAGCCCAACTGGGAATATATGTTGCAGGCGCTGTCACAGCTGTCTCAAAGCGGATTGTCATTTGTTTGCTAAGCCTGTTCAAATGCCCCCATTTTCTTGAAGTTCTTCCGAACATTGCTCACAAAAACCAGTTCTCACGACAGGGTTATACCAGAGAACATAAGTACTCTCCTATAATTGTCGGGAACCCAACGCAAAGTAAGATGCAGACAAGGAAGCGCGATGCCAACACAGTGCTGTGTGTGTCGCCCTTCATGTGTGTGTGTGTCCATTCCTTGTCCCAGTCTTCTATTGCGTTGTGTTCCCTCCGATATCTAACCAACACACCCAAGCTTCTATGCTAAGTCTTATTCAACGCACTCTTCTGCTGGCTCCCATACTGAATATTGCATGTCGAAGAACTCCACGCTGATGTGCTTAGCGGTAGCACATTTTCAGTTTTCTTCGGTAAGCTTTATAACAGCAATCTGCCTCGTATATAATTATTGTAGCCTATCACAAGGAACGGTAAAAACGCTATGGCCAGATGGCGAAACCGAAAAAAAAAAGAAAATGAGTGCGAAAACCTGCCTCATCTAGTTGATGTGACAGGTCCTTGCACACGTTCAACATCTGTGCTGTGTCTCGGCAATACATTCTTGCCGTGGAAGAGGTGGGAAGATAGGAGGCAAACCTTTAGGCATTTCGGACTACACATAAACAGGTTTTGGTTTTCAAGTTCGATATTCTAGGGAAAGCATAAAAGTTCATGGAAGAAAGGACCTTGCACTCAGTCCATTTTGTGTAAGACTGCGCTCGCCTGCTCGACAAGAGATGTGCCTGACCAGAGCATCATGAAGTCAAATGTGTCTGTGTGTGTGCTGGCAAGGTGGCTCGGGCTGGTTGGGGAGGGCAAAGTATGCGAGCAAAAAGTTTCTTGTAGTAAAGCAGGCTGGCTAATTATACTGGTGAGCAAATTATGTGAGGATGCAAATTGTGCGAGTAAATATGGTATGTACTCTTGTATGTTTCAGCTCTGTTGCTACGGATCGTGCGGACCCAACTTGGCATCCGGCAGCAACAAAGAGAGGTTCTGCAGGAGGTGCGACAGCTGAAGCACTAGGTACGGCTCTTGTCCGTGCCTCAGCACGCCCAGTCAGCACAGCGCCCTTCTGACCTTCCCCAGCTGCCTGCTGGTACAATTGGAGAAGTGGGGGCAGCAGAGGCAGCTGTGCAGAGTAAAGCTGTGGCTGCGGCTTTGGTGTATATTTCTTGATTTTTAATATGCCTATGTAACATGCAGAAATTTAGTATTGCTTTAAGGTACTGTGTTTCGGGAAACAAACTAGTCAGGTTATCTCATGAGCCACTGTACTACAGTCGAATATGAATAGTTCGTATTCAAAGAGGCCAGAAAATTTGTTCAAATTAAAAGAAGCTCAAAATAATGAAAGTTACCGTAATTACTTGAATCTAACACACACCTTTTTTCCGGTTAAGAGAGTTCATAAATCGCATGTGCGTTAGAATCGAGTACGAAAAAAAAATGAATATGGTTATTCTATTGCCATCGCCACTTACAAAATGGCCGCCCCCTACGTGCGTCGGCATGGCGCGTCGGTCATTTCTGCCTATGTGTTTCCCATGCGCGGCACTTCATGCGTACGCTGAGGAGTTCGTGATCTTGTAGTACATTAGCATCGACGGCATGGTAGGGCCGACTCCAAAAACTCGACGAGTGCACCACAATGCTGCTTCTAAAAGAAAAGTCGTCGCGTGTGCCGGAACGGACAGAAATCGGGCCGCATCGCGGTCATTTGGAGTTCCCGAAACGTGCGTGCGGGACTGGCGGAAACAAAAGCAGAATATTGTCGACAGCAAAGATTCACGCAAAGGCTTCAGTGGACCACAGCAGGGTCGGTTTCCACAAATTGAAGAGCTGCTTGGCGAGTATGTGATTAAGCAGTGAGCGGCACAGCGGCCCGTGACGACAGAACTGCTCCAAGTGCAGGCTATGCAGTGAGCCTTAGAAAAAGGGCTAATGCAGAGCCATTTTAAAGCGAGCAGGTTCTGGATAACGAACTTTATGAAGAGAAAAGGCTTTTCCCTCCGAAGGCGAACGGGCATATGCCGGAAGTTGCCGGAGGAGTACGAAGAAAAGCTTCAGAGTCTTCAGAGGTTCCTCCTAAACTTGCGGCACAACACCGGCTACCTGCTTGGGCAAATCGGGAATGCCGATCACACGCCTCTTTACTTCGACATGCCTGGCACCACAACCGTCTAGGAGAAGGGGGCAAAGCAAGTTCGTGTACTGACATCGGACCACGGTAAAACTAGAGTGACAGCAATGCTCCGGTGCACGTCAGATAGGCATAAGCTTCCCCCGTACTTCATATTTAAACGGAAGACGCTCTAAAAAAAAGTCGTTTTCCCGAGTGGTGTGATCAAGCGGGCCAACGAGAAAAAAGGGTGCGCGTTGCAACCGATGTCTTAGTTTTTTTTTTTGTCGTGGAAACGGGGCGCGCGTTATAATCGAAGGCGCGATAGAATCAAGTAAATACGGTAAACGAGCGGATGGCTCACCATGCAGTGATGCATGTGCATGGAGAAGTTTTATTCACAAATTGCAGGACATCCGTCATTAATTAAAGTAGTCAATACATGTCTGTACACGTTGGCCTTGCAACGAGTCAACAAGTTTTGCGTGCAGTTTGCAAAGCATTTGTACTTGGGCTTCAGTATTCTCCTGGCAAAAGAAGTTGCGCGCGGCAATGTCCAGTACTGACACTCTTCGAAGACAACTGTGTTTTCACTGTTACCATCTGCGCTGCAGCCGGAGCGTGGCCAGCACATGATGAGAAAGGAAGAGCGTCTCCACCTGGAGAAAAGCAGATCGGCATTCGAGAGAGAAACACTCCGGGGCAGCTTTTTTTTTTTTTCTCTCTTCATGCGCGGTGTTGAAAGGAGAAGAGTCTCTGCATAGCAGGAACGAAAAACAGTGAAGCGTGACACCGGCGTGTGCAGATCGGCATGAGAGAGAGCCAACTCTCTGCGACAGCTTTTTTTCCCCTCTTTCTCTTCGTGCGCAGTGTTAAGAGGAGAAGTGTCACTACGTGGCAGGGACGGAAAAAGCCGAAGCGTGGCACAGGAATGTCGCAGATTGGCATTTGGCAAACATTCCATCGCAGTCTTTTCTTTCCTTTTCTTCATTTTCTTCTTCAAGCACAGCGATGAGGTGTCTGAAGTGCCACCGCAGGATTGGGCGGGGTGCTGAGAGCATTTTCGGAGCGCGGTATAGCATTGATAGGACCACAGCGTCAGTTCGAATTAAGTGTGTTGAAATTAATGAGATTCGACTGTATTTACTATAGTCTGTGAAGTCCGAGTGAACTGTCCTAAGCTAGCAGACGATGTAGGCGGCATCGTGTGTTTGATGGGCAGTGACTAGCAATAGCCTGCTTAAAACAGACATTCAGTAATTTTGTTCATTTATCACCCTATTTCGTGTCCGCTGCGGCTCTCTCTACTTTGAGCTACAGTTCACCCTGCCTTGTGTTAGCCGATTTCTTACTTTTTTTAAAATCTAACATGCACCCAATTTCGCAGGGTTAAGAAAAATGCACCTTTGTTTATTGTGATGAGATTTCTATAGCGACATGCCTCTTTGTTGGCTATCCCAAAAAAATATAAACAGCAAATGGTGCGACCACCTAGTGCGACCTTTATTTTTCTATCAGTTTCATCTATGACCGAGATTTGGTCGCTCTAAGGTTGCCTCTTAGTACGCCTTGATCATGTTCATTTATCTTGTTGTGCTCTGCTTACAATGCATTGATTAAAAACATGTCCAAGCTTCTTTTTGAATTCCACATATATTATCGTTTTTCACCTGTAGAAGCTACTCGTGGTCAACATTCAGGCAAAGACATTGTAACCTCGAAGAAATGTGTATTGGAATTTGAGTACTGTACAAAGTAACTATACTATTTCATAGCTAGAATCAATATTTATTAAAGGTTATAACAGTGTTGTATTTGATTTCATAACAGCGAAACTGCATATCAGAGAAGGACTCTGAAAGGTTCTCACACTGAGTGTGAGAGGGCTGATGTGGAAACCATTTTAGGTCAAGTGAGTTGAAGTTAGCGTAAAAAAACAATGAAATGTTGTGATGCCCAAAAATTCAAGTTGTTGTTTTCAGTGTCCTCTTCTTGCAGATTTTTATCATGAAAACATTTCGATGTGCTGTTGCGTTTACCCCATCTATGCTTCTTGCATTTTTTCACAGCGCAAGCACCTCCTGCAGATTGGGGGACCTGGCCTCCGAGAAATTGCTGTGAATGCCATGAAGGCTGTATTGGCACATGACGTGCAAGTGCTGTACAGCCTTCATGGCAGAAAAGGGAAAAGGGCCTTTGTGAACCTGAGGCTCTGTAGATTAGTGACAGGTTAGACTTGTTCATTGTTTTGTGTGTGTGTACCCTTGTGTATTCTCTGTACTGCAGTGCTTCATGTGTACTATGGTATTTCTGTTCTTGTATGCAGATGTCATCTGCCAAAAAGCAGGGTGCGACCAGGCGGAGGCCCTCAACTTTATTAAGAGGTGGCTGCCAGGGTCTGGTGATCGCTGTGGGGGCAGGAAGCGGCGCTTCAGAGAAGCATTTGTTGTGGAGCAGCCCGATGATCCCCACTCTCAGAGTGCAGATTATCGGCTGCTCGTGGCAGCTGGCTTCCTGCCCAGCCACAGCAACCAGGGCCTTGACAGCACCACTGCCACTGTGCCCCCAACGCAACCTGACCTGCAGTAGAGCGGGCCTTTTTTAGTTGTGTATATATATTTTTAATGTATACATTTTTTGTTGTACCAAATAAATAAAAAAACAAAGAATAAATGGTCTGCAGACTGTCGGTGGTGCACTGTTCGGCTAGCTTATGGCGATTCAAAAGCACCATCACCGTATTTTAGTTACAAAAAAAGGCTCTAAACTGTATGAATATTCTCGATTATCATGTGGGGGACATATGTGGGGATTGCAAGTGGAGGACATACGCTTTCAGCATTTACTTCCTAACGACTTTTTTCGATCTGCTGTACCAAATACCAGTACCAAATAAAGCACTCGCTATTGCAAAAGATGGATTGGTAAAAAAATAAACTACACTTCTAGTGTTAGCAAAGGGAATGAGGTATAAAAGATGAAATAGATCGAGTAACTGCTTTCAGTTCTCAGCATTCAATTTCCTGTTGCCCCAAGTATACAGGGCTGCAAAGCTACAAGAGCGGGTCACCAAGGCATATTGTTTAAATCTTGCGGTAAGAAAAATTCCCTACTAATAATGGTTACATAACGGCAAGCCAATCAGTAGCCAATATTCGTCGTGCAGGAAACATCGGTGTAATAACGGCATTCGATTGGCTGCAATGTGGCCCTGGATTGGTCCAATGTCGGTCGTACATTCGTAGCCAATATTCGTCGTGCAGCAAACATCGGCGTAAAAATGGCACGTGATTGGCTTAAATATGGCCCAATGTTGGCCGAACATTGGCAGCTTTGTCGGCAATACGATGGGCCTTCGTCGGCCCAATGTTGGTTGCATACTGGCTAAAACATCGGCAAAACGTCGGCCCATCATTGGCTTGAACGTCGGCCCGACATTGGAAGAAGTTGCACTTCCGGCGTCGGCCCGACGTCGGTGCCGATGTTAGCCAATGTTGGTCCAAGATTGGTCCAACGGCGGCGTGCTGCCTGGGTTGTGGTGAGACATTGTCCCACACAACTTTCTTTCTCTTAAGTTTTTCTATTTCCTCCAATTTCTCGTGCTCCGATATGGCGAGCTCTTCAGTCTCCCACTCCTATAGAGGAAAGTTATTTTTTATATACCGCTCCTCCTCTGTCAGTGCGTTCAGAGTCTTTCTACAGTGTTCAATGGTGACCTTAGTTAGCTCCTGTGTGGCGTGATTGAGAATTTCGTTCCACTGTTCCATTTGTTCTTTGACAAAATTATGCATCAATGGTGTTAGCGACAAGTGCAGCCCCTTCGGAGCCGTACCCGCTAGTACATATTCTTCGAGGCTACGCACGTGAAGTTCATGCCGTATTCGTTTGTCAAGAGCTTTTCTAAATTTAAGATAATTTGAACCTGTTCTGATGCCTAATTCATCTGAAGCGTACAGTGTTTGCCCATTCGCACAGCCAGTATGTCACTTTGCACAGACGCGGCGAGTCGAACCACAAGGTACCCAGAAGTCGCACTTGGTTTGGGTTGGAACTCCATGCTGTTGTGCCTCCCGTGAGAAGCTGGCCTATAGGCGACTGTTTGGCTGCTGGTGGTTTCTGGTCTCTCTTGGCTATTATGGGCTGCTGATTTTTGCTGCTTGGAGATGGTTGATACTGACACACTGGTTGCTGATGCTGTTGATTGTGGTACAGTAAGCTGTCGTTGTTGGCCCGGATTAACCTTCGTCGCCTTTTCGGGGTATGTCTCGTAGGCGGCGTCGACGGCTGTGGTACTCATGATGGCGGTCGCGCACTCCGTGATGTGGGTCCCGACGGGATCTGCTGGCCTGTAGAAGAAGTAGCGGCTGTTTTTGGGGCCGCCTGGTTCTCCTTCTGCCCTTCACCGCCTCGACAAGTGTCTTCGGAAGGGTCACAGTGAAGTGCCTGGGAGTAGGATATCGTCTCCCGAAGCTCGTACGCCTGCGGCTGTGGTGCGTGCTACAACCAGTTGTTGGTGTAGGGCCGCCGGAGGCCTAGGAGCAGGTTGTAGATTTTACACGCTATGAGAGACACTTCGGCGAAGCTTGGGTGTAGACAATCAGCCGTGGGCACAGTCCATGGCGGGAGCGCATCTATCCGATGGTTCACATAAAAGACGCACTCTCTCTCAAGACAAAAGTTGAGCAGCCGCACGTTAAATTCGCGACCCTCAAAGTTGAATCTCGTCACCGCACGCCACTTGTGTCGGTTAATTCGTTCGTTTGGGGCTCACGGAAACAGTAGGGTGGTAAACACCATAGTGATGTCAGGTCTCTCATGCCGAATATGGTCCACAAGGACCACGTAGTGGTCGAATGCTGTAGGGGCACCCATGGTGGCAAAGTTATTGGTTCCAATGTGCAGGATAAGGTAAGATATACCTTTATGGACGAAGTCCAATAGCTCCCCAATGTCGCCAATGCGTGCGCCAAGCTGGAAGATGAAGGTAGGGGAATGAGGGCTGGCCGGATCAAAGTGCTGATGAACGTACTTGATTTGCGTGTCACCAGTTATTGCGCTCGAGGCTTCGTGGATCGTAAACCTTCACTTCAGGTGTTTGCGAAAAGTGCGGGCAGCAGCCATTTCTGATAAGGTTTATGTGCAGAATAATAACTTGGGTTGCCACAAGGTTATAAGTACAAATGTAGATGTGCTTTCACACAAAATCTTGTTCATTCAGCGAACGTTTCGACGGGAGCCCCGTCTTTTTCAAGGCATAATACTTTTTACACATTTTGGTGACTTATAGCTTTTCGAGACAGAAAGAAAGGGGACCGAAGAAAAAAATTAACAACAAAAAGAAGAGAAAAGAAGAGAAAAAAAAGGAGGAAGAAACGATAGAAAGAAGCAAGAGGGACATGGCGGGATTAGGAAGGAACAAGAACTCAACCAAGGCGAACGTAAACGAACTACGATATCTTTGTCAACAATACGTCCCGAGCACCCACCCTTACCCCAAGTTGACATTTTGACCACCGTTTCTGTATTGCACCCTCCAGTGCAATACGCTGGCAACTTGCCCTCCTTTGAAATTTACCAAAAATTCGTGAAGAGAGCTTAAGTGTTTTAGGTGCATTTTAATGGCGTCGAAAGATATGAAAGAGCCGGTAACTGTGGTGCCGCTATCAATATTCATTATATGCATTGTCTCCTGTCAGTGAAGGAAAAGAAGAAGAAAAAAGAAAAGAAAGAGAAAAGCAAAAAGAAAAAAAAGGGTGAATTGTACGACATCCTGGACCACTTATCTGAACGTTCCGGCTGTGCTTGAAGTGGCAAACCATTTCTCTATTCCCAGATGTATACGCTAAAAGCTTTGTTGGGGGGTAATATTATTGTAATGGGAGGCAATACCTGAGTACTGATTAAAGAGGGGCGTTTGCGTCTTTTAGTGATTGTAACGCTGACAGAGTGCCTGGGTGTTCCTTTATTCCGTTTTTTTTATCGTGTTGAACTTACAGATAAAGTAAGATTCCCGCTCTCAGATTGTTCGAAAATTGTTTTCCAATTGTGTAACTCTGATGTCATCAAAGATGTGGTCTGTTATTGTACTGTGTTTTAAAATTAGAAGGCCTGGCAGGGAACATACATGTGACCGATGGTTGTTGAATTTAATTCTAAACGGCGTGCCTGTCTGGCCCACGTATTGCATGTCACGTACCCCACATTCCAAAAGGCATATGACGTTATCCCGTTATCCGTGTCACCGTCCAGTGCACCTCTTATCCTGTGCTTAAAATCCTAGTGAGTGCTTTCTGCCGCTGTCATCCTCTGTATGTGTTTTCATACGTTGCATCTGCTTTTTCCGCAAGTGCGACACCCTGTTTGAAGTTTCACGCCTATGTTTGAATTTACTAAATGATCCCTTACACTTTTCGGCCACCTGTATACCACACAAGGAGGAGAAGTGAAAATTTTGGATAGTCGCACGCTCTGTACTAATATGTTGAAGTATTTCCTTGGGACCTTGTATATATTAAGTGGGTTGCTCATGAAAGTTGATAGCAAATTTTTGTTACGGTGCTGGTCGGCATTTTTCCGGTGGTGTAGAAGAGACTGGTGGTACAGATTTTCCGCTTTTTTGATGGCGTCATCAATGATAGCTGACGGGTACTCTTGATGGAGGAGTGCTTCGCACGTATATGTGTGCTGTTTTGTGGAAGTCCTCGGCGCGGGAGCATATTCGTCAGAATCTGAGTGCTTGGCAATAAATAATGCTGGTCTTGCAGTGTCACGGGTGGCAGCTTTGAAAGTTCAGGCATTGTTGGCTGTCCGTAGGTTTTCTGTATACGCTAGTTACCACGCACCATCGTCCATTCGAATAAGTACATCAAGGAAACTTAATTCAGTGTTGGAGTAGGCGTGTGTAAAATAAATACTGGGGTGTACTTGGTTAAATGCCTGTATGAATTTGAGAAGCTCATTTTTCGAATGTGTCAAAATCATGAATATATCGTCTAGGTACCGTTTATAGATTAAATATAGGATAACACAAATTGAAAGATTGTTAGTCTGTATGGTGCATGAATATGTTAGCGTAGTTTGGGGCCATTCTTGTACCCGTATATTTGAAGGTAGTACCCATTATTAAATTCAAAGCTGTTCAATCCGAGTACAAGGCTTGCTAAGATTTCAATTAATTTTTTGCTTGGGTATGCGATAGGGTTGTGGGTGCCATACGACTCAACAAGTGCCCTCACGCCATCGTCATGCGGGGTACTTGTGTAGAGTGAATTAACATCCAATTTTGCGAGGAATTCATTTTATAGAATTTTTCACGTCTGATATTTCCCGGAGGAAATGATTTGTGTGACGCAAGAAGGACTCATGTGTGCGTGGTATGTTTTTGATTAAAGAACCAATATAACTGAAAATGGATTCCGGTAACGTTTCCGTGCTTGATATAATGGGTCTGCCAGGGTTTCCCTCTTTATGGATCTTCGGCAGCATGTAAAAACAACCAGGCGCCGAATATACTGTAGTAGGTGCCTTTCGAAGCTTTGAATCAATGGCGTCTTTACGTGTGAGATCCTGTATGGTTATTACAATGATCTTTTTGTGCTCGGTAGTAGGGTGCGAGTCGAGGTGTTTGTAGAATTGTTTGTCATTTAGTTGTCCCCTGCCTTCATTGATGTAGTCTGAGTTTTGTGTGCTGCTTTAATGACGAGATCTTCGCGGTTGCTCAACGCGAGTAGTGCCTCTCTTTGTTTCCTTAATATGCTAATTATACCAGATTTGTGCACATTGTACACATGTAGGGCATCTCTCCGAACCACGTCTACATATATAGATGCAGATGTCAATCTCTGTTGGCGTCTGGGGTTCATTGCCGTGTGATTACCCCTCAAAGTAGCAGGTTGCTTTTTGGGGTTTATCGAAGAAATATTCCTCCTTTCGTAAATTTTGTGCGAAGTCGTCTAGTTCTTTTAGAAGCATGAATTCATCGTACTTTCCATTGCCAGGACAGAATATAAGTCCGCATAATAGTACACTCAGTTGTTCGTTGCTAAGTTCTTTATCTCAGAGGTTAATAACGTTTGGTTCTTTGGAATGTGGTGGCAAATCTTTTTGAACATCAGGTGGCTTGGAATTTTTAAGTAATCAGCAGTGAGTATAGCTTGTGGTGAGACATTGTCCCGCACAACTTTCTTTCTCTTAAGTTTTTCCATTTCCTCCATTTTTTCGTGCTCCGTTATGGCGAGCTCTTCAGTCTCCCACTCCTATAGAGGAAAGTTATTTTTTATATACCGCTCCTCCTCTTTCAGTGCGTTCAGAGTCTTTCTACAGTGTTCAATGGTGATCTTAGTTAGCTCCTGTGTGGCGTGATTGGGAATTTTGTTCCACTGTTTCATTTGATCTTTGACAAAATTATGCATCGATGGTGTTAGCGACAAGTGCAGCCCCTTCGGAGCCGTACCCGCTAGTACATATTCTTTGAGGCTACGCACGTGAAGTTCATGCCGTATTCGTTTTTGAAGAGCTTTCTAAGTTTAAGATAATTTGAACCTGTTCTGTTGCCTAATTCATCTGAAGCGGACGGTGTTTGCCCATTCGCACAGCCGGTATGTCACTTTGCACAGACGCGACGAGCCGAACCACAAGGTACCCGAAAGTCGCACCTGGTTTGGGTTGGAGCTCCATTCTGTTGTGCCTCCCGTGACAAGCTGGCCTATAGGATGAGTATAACTCATCGCCTGACGAAGGGAGGACCCCTCCCGAAACTGTTGGGAAATAAATATATTCATCATTGTTAACAACGCTCCCGTTGTGCCATATCCCATACATTCAAGAAGACTAACTGGCCCATTGAATTATTACTCCCACTATATATATATCTTGCGGTTCCACTCGCACCGTCTCTGCAAAGTGACATACTGGCTGTGATTAATGGGCAAACACTGTCCTCCGCTTCAGACGAAATAGGCCACAGCACAGGTTAAACTTTCTTAAATTAGAAAAGTTGTTGACATATGAATACGGCATGAACTTCACGCGCGTAATCTCGAGGCATGTATAGTGTCGGGTACGGCTCCGAAGGGGCAGTGCTTGTTGCTAACACCATCGATGCATAATTTTGCCAAAGGGGAATTGAAACAGTGGAACAATATTCTTGGTCACGCCACACAGGAGCTAACTATAGTCACCATTGGACACTGTAGAATGACTCTGAACGCACTGACAGAGGATGAGCGGTATTTAAAAAATAGCTTTTCTCTATAGGAGAGAGAGACTAAAGAGCTCGCCATATTGGAGCACAAAAACGGAGGAAATAGAAAAACTTGAGAGAAAGAAAGTTGTGCGGGACAATGTCTCACTCACAAGCTATACTCACTGCAGATTACGTAAAAATTCCAAGCCACCTCTTGTTCAAAAAGATTTGCCCCCACATTCCAAAGAACCAAACGTTATTAACCTTTCAGTCAGATAAAGACGAAAAACTGAGTGTACAATCATAAATATATGTATATTTATTTATATATATATATATATATATATATATATATATATATATACCCTTTGGAACAAACACCTGGATGCCCAGATTGAAGTGACTGAATGTAGATGCGCAAAATGTGGTTGTGAATTTATTTTTCATCACAGTGGAACTCTGACGCATTCCACGCATAAAGAACACGCAAAATAATGAAGGCACATATTCTATGCCTAAATTACACGCTCACATGAGCTCTAGATCTGTTACCCTCAGTGAAGTAGCTGGTATATAACTGTTTGATTCATCGATATGTGGGGTTTAACGTCGCGAAACCACGATATGAATATGAGAGAAACCATAGTGGAGGGCTCCGGAAATTTTGACCACCTGGGGTTCTTTAACGTGCACCCAAATCTGAGCACACTGGCCTACAACATTTTTGCCTCCATCGGAAATGCAGCCGCTGCAGCTGTGATTCGCACCCGTGACCTGCGGGTCAGCAGTCGAGTACCTTATTCACTACACCAAAGCGACGGGGCCATTTATATGTTTCACTTCACTGACAGTTAACGACAAGATAAGTTTGACATACACATAAGCGGATCATGACAAATCGCCCGAAATGAGTTGCTTTCATAAAAATCACGTGGGGCCGAATTCACAAAGCTTTCTCTTTGGCTATGCATTTTCTTAGCCAAAAATTCTCTTATCCGGAGGGATTACTATAGCACGGGTATGAATTTAACTCATTCGGCACTTAAGAGGGCAAGGAGAACACACGATAGCCGATGAAACGACAAGGAAAGAAACAAGTGTGTGCCGATAATATCAAGGTATCACGCAAAGCGTCTACCATCGAGAGTATACGATGATAGCCAATGATTTGCTGCGTCTAAGTTTCAGTTCCGCAAGCGTCTGCTACAGCGCTTACGGGATGCCGCGGACGTTGTAATGGACGTTTTGGTGGGCTGTGCAAAGCCAAGCACTCGCCTTTAATCAACGACTGTAGCTAAAAAAAAATAATTGCTCGATGGCCTTAAGGCACTGAGCAATCCATGCACTATCTCGCCAAGTACAAGTAAACAACACTCCAGGTGCACCAAATAAATGAAAGCACACATAAATCGATGCATGCAATGTTTGAAAATGTGCCTCGATTGTCTTCCCCTATTTAACGCGACCGGTTACCTTACATTTCATTGAAGCTGCGCTGCTACTTAACTAATTCAGTGCAATCTAGCACGGTATAGTGATGAACGTAAGGGTGTTTTGTACCTATAGTCAAAGGTAGCCTTTGTTACAATATTCTTATTACAAGACACATGAGCGACTTTGGTGCCTGCAGACGCATTGTGCGGAAATAGATAACAGCAACAATCAAATGAAATTGTGAGCGCAATTTCGCTGGTTCCATGCACCACAGCATTTTTATAAAGCCGGAATGCGAGAACGTGCATACGCTTACGCTTAGGTATATGTATACGTAAAATGAGGGAGACTCGTCGGGAGGTCTCTCAGTGCAAAGCTTTTCACAAAACATGGGGCAAATATTTCGTCCAGCGTTGTTTGAGTGCGCAAACAAAGCAAGGGACGTGTATGCGAGTGTTGAGGTCGAGAGAAGTTATCACACGTGGGAAAAGAATGAAGAGAGAGAGACTCTCGTTTTGGCTTCTCGAAAGCTTGAAATTGATAGATAACAAAGACAATTTTCTGGCCCAGCAGACGTCAGGGAAAATCTCCGCAAAGCAGCGTCAGATGCTCGGAGAGCATAAAAAAGTGGAGTACGCGTTATATGGGAGTGACAGCCACTCAGAAAGCGAGATAAAGTGTGACTATCCTAGATGTGAGAATCAATGCTAATTAGGAGAGTTGAGTTAATCAGCCAAAACTTTCCTAAATAACAATAATGGAAGCAAACTGAGCATTCATCTAGTGAAAGTGACAGTAGTGACAGTGAGCTCATAATAGTTGATTAGCGTTGTCAGAGGCCAATATATATTTTTATTTTGTTATTTATATTTGGCAAACTCTGCGAAAGTAGCCTACGTTAGATCCGGCTATCCCAACGTCATGACAGTAATGTACAAGAATAAATAGCGCACGGTTATACAGTCACACGTGGCGGTTTCTATCTTCTAGTAACCTTGGGCAAACGCATTCTAACTATTTTTTTTTATTTTTGACAAAGTTTCACGGGACGTTTTTGCATTTGGCTTCATTCGAAGGAATGACGATATATCTGCAATATGGCGAATGCAAGCACTGCTGCAGTGGATGAGGGGTTACAGCGCTCAACTTCAATCTAGGAGGTACTTGGTTCGATTCGCAGAATCACTGAGCACTTTTTTTTTTCAAGAGGTTGCCCGGCCGCACATTATGCGTGGTGGCGGGTACTAATTTTTTGAGAAGTAGGCTTTCGCACTTGCTTCTTTCACTCCCCTTTTGACCCAAAAGCGCTGTACTGTGCTCCTTCAAAAAGTAAATAATTCAGGGTTCATAATTTTCTCCTCCATCCTCTCTTATCGCAAAAGTGTCCAGTGCTAAAATACCAATATAATACCTGGTATATTACTTTTCACGTGTTTGGATATTCGACCAGCAATCAGTCTTCACGGTGTTTTGAAGAAAATCTACAGATTCAGTGAGCTAAGTGCTTGCAGCCAAGATGACTGCCTTTGTAGGGACACGCTTTCGTGCTAATTTGGTGGGCATCATCACATGCAGCAAGACCAAAGAGCACGGACAGTTAGAGCTGACGCAAACAGAGTGATTAGTTTGTGTCTTCTCTCCCGCTATTTTTCATGCTGCACGCTTCAGTGTAATGTCGCTGTCAATGGTTCAAATGAACTATAGCAGTTAATCGAGTTCTGCTGAGAGGGTCCCCTATTGTCCAGAATGGAACAGAACAGTGGCAATTTGATTTGTGTGATAATGAGATACCCTGCTTTTGGTTACTAGAATAAATTTCTAAACTGAAATTTATTTCTTATTAACAACAGTTCCAGTGCAGATGAAAGGTCCATGGACAAAATTCATGTATTCAGCTTGACTAGGTTTGTGACCTTAATTGTAATTGCGAACCGGCATCACAGTATGCATAAATATCACACACATATACAACCACGGGTGATAGCTTGCTTATTCTGATTAAAATTGAAAGGTTGAAATCGACATATTCAACCAACGCAATGTGTATGAGATATGCCATGTAGAGTAGCTATGCTCTAAGCTAAACTTCGCAGGTTCGTTCCATTTTACCCAATTTCTTGCCCATGGCTGTAGGTTGGTAAATGAAACTTCTTCGAACACACATATTCTGTGTAAGGTACATTTATTTTTATGCAGTACAAAACAAATTGAAATGTATAAAGGCTCAAAAGAGAAATAACTACAAACAAGTTCAGCCAAATCATTACCAAACTTACTCACCAATGATAAACGGATTCTCATTTAAAAGATACATACATACATATATAGATACATACATACATATATAGATACATACATACATACATACATACATACATACATACATACATACATACATACATACATACATACATACATACATATACGCACACACACATATACTTATGTACACCCATACATACATACATACACTCAGGTGTATATATTAAAATGAATGGCTATAAAACAACAATCCTAATACATTCAATTTGAATATACTACTGAAAGTAACTTATGAGAAAAATCCACCGGCACTGTTATGTCTGAACTCGGTGTTTCTCGAACCATCTCGCAAAAGCTTGATGCGTAGTTTTCTGCTGCTGCCCAGTGACAAGCAGTTTTTATAAAAAACACAAGAATAAAGCCCTTGACAATGTCATGCGAAAGAAAAGGGCTGTGCATCAATATTTTGTATATGTCTGAAATATCACTCTGTTTATTTACATAGCTTGGCTCATTCACAACCCCCTAACAAAGCATGTTAGGACACTTGGGCTGAAAGTTGGCACAGCGCGAGTAAATTCTAGACAATACATGAATAATACAATTATAAGCTGCTAAGCTCCTTGGTGCAAACAGTGTTTATATTGACAGCTATAGGTGCCATTTCGTTTCCCCAAAACACTTATCCAAAGTAGAATCAACCTTATTTAGCTAAAAGTTTCTATTCTGGCACGTCGTGATGGCTCAACGGTGGAAGTGACTCTTTCGGTCAAGAAAACAAAGACCAATTATTTTTCCAGTTAGTGAATTCACCCCATGCTAACATTGAGGCAGCTGTTAGGAGTGCTTTCGGAGAGAGGAAACCACCACATTCGCACTAGTTGCGGCCTTGGGTAGCTACTTCAATTGGACAAAAATGATGAAAAACACTCCTCAAGAAGACTTCAAAGTTTGCACATCAACACAGTTCCCATACAGCTGTCTATTAGTCTGCTTGAAAAATATTGAGTTTATTGGTGGGCAAAGACTGTACACTATGTGAGGTGATGCTCCAGTGCACTGCATGTATGTCTTGCTGCTGGCCTTAACTGCAATGTTGCTCAGCACTTATGTGTAAAATAACAACTAATACTATGCCACTGCAAAGTAAGTATGTGTCATTTGCATGAAACAGAGACCACAATAGAAGAACATAACATTCGCCTTCACAAAGTTCAAAAAATGTAAATAAATTTCCACAGAGTTTTCACAGTTCATCTGAGGATAGTAATATTGGTTGTAAACACATTCTTACTTCCACTAACAAACTATTTTAAGATACCAGATTCAATATTAGAGTATACCAGCACTTTTGTAGGGCTAAACAATTGTACAGGCACCTAGAAAAACACAAGTGAATGCATGCTATAGTTACATATAAAAATAAATACTTTTATTTCTAGTCTGAGTAGAGCTCCATAGATGATAAGTCACTTGCATTACATTATGAACAAACTTATCCGAGCAAAGTATACATTTAAAAAGTTACACTTACGCAGTAGATAAGTAGACTGTTGAGGGACGGACAGGCAGTGGGATAATACCCAAGCACTAAAATCTACTGTTAAGATATACTAGGAGTAGTGATGATCCTCTTCCTTCCAAATAAAATAATCCACATATATTATCTTCCCAGAGCTTATACACTCATGGCATCATTGGTGCTATACAAATGAGTGTACACTGAAGGATTACATCGACTAAGTACATGATTACTGCATCTATGGCTTTACTTCTTGTACTACAAACAATGCAAACACAGTTACCATTGGCGACCATGGATGCTGTGATTTCTGGCATGTAAATGTAGAGGCAAGCAGGCACCTAACACACGTGTTAAAAACTTCAGCTCAAAAATATTTGCCCTCTAACACTACAGCAGCCTTTAAATTAGTGTCATAGTTTGGTATCTTCCATGCAAAATTTAAATAATTTCGAATGCAAGCAAATGAACTGCTGAATAATGCACTGCTAAGAAGTTAAGCAGCCGCTGCTCCTGAAATCACAATGTGCTCTTTCTGCTGTTGTAAACTTTGAGCAGGAGAACAGTCACTCGCAGTCCCTTTATACTTGTTGGTCTTCTGTGCTCTGTTCTTGATACACTGTACATGACCGTACAGCACCGAACCCCTTGTTACTGCCGGAACTTAAAAAAATACAGATCATTGTTACAACCATGCTGCATGCAAGAGTGTATAGTTGTCAAGTATATGCTCATATTTACAGATATTGTATTTTCAGAAGCCAATGACAAGCCTCAATACACACACACACAAACAGTGAAGACTGAAAATATATTTATTATGATACAAGAGCAAAACTACAATGTTATAGATGAAGGCATGAAGCTTCTGACAGGCATAAAAAGCCAATAGAGTTTCTTCTATTTCAACTTTACACTAGGTGCGAGGAGTAGGCCACAAGTAAGTTCACTAAGAAACACAAGTTAGACTGCATTACAACACAACAGCCAATGTTCATAACTTAAAGGCTGTCTAACATAGCTAGCTCACCATACCGCATATAGGAGCGAATGGGCAGTCTAGAAGACACAATGAACTTGTGGATTATGAGTGTGCTTGTTGCTGACGTCTATTATTCTAAATGAAGAAAACCTTTCAAAAATACACTTCATCTGGGGAAATAATCATACGCAACAAACACAACGGGCTCCTACAGGTGCCACCAACACTAACCATTGTTGTTGATACCAGTGTCTTGCCGGATGGATATGCTGCGTTTTGAACAGAACACCAAAAGAGCGCTCCATGACTTGGATTGCATGTGTGCTAGCCGCATCGCTCTGCTGCTGAAATAGGCTATCCACAGACAGAGAAATGAGAAGCCTTGGCTTTGAAACACACTGAACGTATCCTTTAGAGATCAACAATGCATACTTAGGTCAGGTACAATTTGTAGAAAAATATATATCACTATGCAATTGTGGTGGACATGTTCGGCTGAAACACAAGCAACAGCACTGAGAGAGAAAAAGCTACATTAGGTTAAAGGTGCAGTTACTGGCCCTATGTCATCTGAGGCTTCTTCAATAGGTCTTTCTCCTTGCAAGTTGTGAACAGCCAGGCAATTTTCGCCCACTTGCTATTTCCTTCCAGAGCACTTGATTCACAGAGGGAGTCACAAGCTCCAGAGCTCAATAAGGAATCTAAGTATCTGTGCTCGTTTAAAAGCACAAGCTCTTGAGTCTCAGATAATTGGAGTTACATTCATAAGCTGCAGGCTTTCAGCTTTCGACATTCTCAATGATCTTGCAATTTAGTTCTATAAATGTTGAATAAGAATTATGTGTAAGCATATTACAGGTATCCAGTGAAAGCAACCATGCTTGTGTTTTCAATTTGTGCACAGTAAGTGGTGTTCACGTAATCGTATGTAATAAAGAAAAACTAACCTTGCAACCAGCCGTTAGGCAGTTTTGTGCCCTCGAACCTCCCAAGCAGATCGCAGTTCTTCCAGATGAGGCTGCCATGCATGCTTCCACGCCACATCCGCTGAATGATAACAGTCCCAGCAGTGACATAGGCTTGCACAGTTAGAGAGAACGTGTCCTTCCTATTTTTGTACAGGTGCTCCAAGTAATGATGACGATTGATGTGCCAGAATGTGCAATCGATGCATCACAGGACCTTAATAAACCAATCTCTGTGATCTGTGAAGAGCCAAAAACGAGATATTTAAAAACAATCATTAAAAGCACTCACTTCTAATACTTATTTGAGGAAGCTATCACTTCGTTAATGTCACCAAAATCTGCTATAATTACTTTGAAATAAACTGAAGCCTCATGTAAAATTTATGTATCGCAATATATATGTCCTACTGCAGTATAGTACTACCGCAGTGGTAATCGTCTATAGAACTAATTTTCCGAAATAACATAAATTTTTAAGTGCAACCTGGCTCCTGAAAAATAAATTCACATTAACTTTCCAACTATCAAACGTGGTCAATCGCAGGCCCAACCTCATAATCAAACAAGAGCTCACTTGTATCAAATCACAACAAAACTTTTTATGTATTTGCTCCATAATATATGTACGTATATAACAGTAGTAGTAAATTTTTCATGCTTCATTTTACCATAGAGAAACATTACATCTGATGGGCTTAAAAACTTGCACACGTTATAGAACTGCGTGAAATATAGTACCGGTGAAATTTAGTTCTACAAGGTGAACTCACCGATGGCAGCATTTAGTAGCCGTCGGTGTCATGAGGAACCAAGTACGGTCAACAGGCAAAGGGCATCTGCAGACTGGAAGCTGCCAATGACAGAAATGAAGGGCTGGCCAGGCGTGCACGTCCATTGATAATGTGTAAGAACTGGCCATGACCGGCTGTTGTCAAGGCTCTAGTGCCGTGCGAAACGATGGCCAGACGAACTCGGAAAACTGTAGTTAGGCAATAATGGCCTACAACTTCATCTAAAGCAAGGCACCGGTGAAATCTTTGCTTTTTCTGGGGGCCGGAGGAAAGCTTGACGTTCACGGGCTCTCGCTGCCACATAGAACTCTCAATTTGTTACCGAAGAACAGTCTAGGCGCGCTTCCAAAGTAACACGATCCACAACAGATTGTAGCATCTCGCAGCTTTGGTTGATCACATCACAGCGCTAGGTCTGGGGGCCGGAGGGAAGCTTGACGTTCACGGGCTCTCGCTGCCACATAGAACTCTCAATTTGTTACCGAAAAACAGTCTAGGTGCGCTTCCAAAGTAACACGATCCACAACGGAATGTAGCATCTCGCAGTTTTGGTTGATCACATCCCAGCGCTAGGACTATGGTTATCACAAAAAGGAGAAGTGACGACTTAACAAACAAAAGCGCCTAGCTGCCCCACTGTCTTTCAATTTTCCGTCACACGAGCACAGCTTGTTCATAAGTCTTGGAACGTCAACACAGCACCACTGTTCACAACGAACATGGGTTCACTCCCGAACAGTACATTGCTCTCAAGTAAATAGAAGCGTACGGGCTAACTAGTGGCGAAGCAAGAACCGAGCGCGTAGTTCATACGTTTCCGTACGTAGTTGTGGTCACTCAAATAACGTGTCAAAACGCTGTCAATCCGAAATGTCACACAGCACCCAACTGAGAGACTGGAAAGTCAAACGAACGAACTATTACCAGCACACAAACACACTTTGCAGGCTTCTCGAGTGCTAGTTGCCGTCGATACATCTACGCCGATCCCCGCTTGATAACCACACCGACACACAGGCTTCGCTGCGCTTCACCGTACACCATTGCACTGCCACAGTTTTCCGCACTGCTTACACGCACCGAAAGAGCTGCTGTAATCACAACACATCCGGTCAAACGCTGAAGTAACACGTGCGAGAAGCGTTTGCTGAAAAACGCACCGACCGATATGCTGTTTACGACGCCATGTTGTTTTCGACAACTGCGCAGCACACAAGACAGCTCTTAGAAAGTACTTACACTATTTTCACGGCGTGACAAAATTTTCGCTTATGTGCGAGGGGGGTGATATGACGAACCGGACAGGCGTGCCAGATGAAAGAAGTGTTTTGGCAACGTCACGGAGTGAGCTGATGTAGAGGGTATTGCTTCACAACCAATCACAAGCTGTGCCTGTCGGCCAAGCCGTCCTCTGCTCGCGTTTGTCGTCTTCTTCGATCAGAGCATGCGACAGGGGCTTCGCCTTCGCAACGCTATTATTCTCAGGTCAAGTAGTCGCTGCGTTGCACAAAATACATGTCAGTGGCTCGCTCTACCTTTGAATGACGTTCGTGCGCCAAGTTAAATGGCTGGTAATTGACGCAGGGATGGATTCAGCCAAGGTTTGCCCCTGAATCGTGAGGGTTTGCATATTTTCGGTGTCATACAAAGTTACTAGGGTCATTTCATTGCGATTGCGTGCCATATTATTACGGTCCGTATCGGTGTTTGAACAGTGAAGGTGAAGATGCATGATTTGTTTGTAGTTCCATGCGTAATCACGCACACCCCTAATAAGCTTTAGTTTACAAAGTACGCTTTGTTCGAGATCGTCCCAAAGTGTATCCACAGCTGTATTTCAGAGATCGCAACCATTGGACAGTTAGAGCCAATGAAAGTACACTAGAGCACAAACTTCATGAACCACTCACTGAAAACTTCCTGTCATTTTTATTTTCAATAGCGTGCAAAGAGTGTGCTCCCATTAACCTCTTTGGTGGTAATTTCCACCAATGAGGCAAGGATCTCGAGTCGCACTTTTATTAGGATGAGATAGGGTGCAACACAACAACATAACAAATAAGGTTGATCCTATGCCATGGCGCGTTCGAATGCACCGACCATTCACGTATCACATTGGTTTTCATCCAACCACAAATCTTTGCATGCGTAGTTTTATGCCATTGACACCCAATAGAATTATACAATTACTGTGACTTCGAACTTATTGGACGATGGTGGTTGTCAACACCATCCACTGCGTACAAGGGAAACAACACGCGAAGCTCAAAGCGCCGAAAGAAATAAAAACGCACCCGCAGTCATCAGACAGCCCTTAATGGGCGTGAATTAACTCTAAAACCAGCCAGCGCACCAAAGTATACCACTGCGGCAGCAGGTTCTAAGTAGCCACATTGTTCCTAAAAGTGGTCCGGACCACTCTTAAGATTTTCTCTCAGCCATGCTGTTTTTACGCACAATTTCGCTTCGTGAATCCACTTACAAGCACTTTTCGGTGACGTAAGCAAATATGGCAACTGCATCACCATCGTTGACGTGTTCCCGGGCAGTCACAGCGCGCTTTATTTGCAGCGGCCGATGTGACAACGATGGCCTCTTACGACGTTTTTTTGTTTCGTGAATTGACTTACGCAACAAAATTTCTCTTGCGCAAAAATGTTTTCGTGAATGAGTTTTGTGAATCCGGCCCCGCATTACTACATATGTGTTCGTGCGTATGCATGCTTTTGCGAAAATGCATTTCAAGAAATTGTGCACGTACGTTTTAAACTCATCAGTCGTTTGTGTATTTCGTTCGCTCAGTGCAATCACATTACCATTCTGAATGCTTTAATTTGTTTTATGCAAGTGCCGTGTCAATCAGGCATGTTTTAAATGAGCCCTAAAGCGGCTGTTGTTGTGGCACCCATACCCAAAATGAAGACTGTCTGGCCGATTTGGAAGTTGCAAGAAGACATGTAGGTTGCGTTATTCACCTTTGTAGTGCCTGGTGATCCTAAACTTTAAATCCCAAACGCTTGCTTTCAGTTAACAAGTCACGACCTCATCTTATCCGGTGAACTTTTATGCGTGGATGGCACCAGCCTCGCTTTGGGTTCGATTAATGAGCTCTGACACGAAGGTATGTTTTTATCCCTGCGATTTACCACGATTGAGTGGCTCAAAATGCGTATCCTGCAGCGAAGGCACTGATGACGAATAAGTTCAGCAAGATTCCTATTCGAGTTAGTTTTGGATAACATTTACAGTTCCTTGATATTTGTTGGTATTGTTGACAGTGCACTTGATTCAGCCACATTATCACATGTACATACGTACGCCTTCATCGATGCCACAGTTTCATGCAGCCCACCCTGTATGTAACGTGCCGTATGGAACTTTTGATCAATCAAGTCACTAAATAAATAATTAGCCTATTTATGTGAACTGAATATTGTAACCTGACCAGTTTACTCAATATATTGCTCCATGCAAGCGTCCCGAAGTCATGGAAAATGATCCACGTGAAGACATCTCGACAGATCCACAAGGATTTGTGGAATTGATCTTTTGCGGGAAACCTACAGCGCATGAGCAGTAACGGGAAGTGTAGCGCCCTCTACGTGTATTTTGGTTTTCGTTCAAAAACATCAGCCCAGCCTGTCACCGGTCATACGTTGGTGTGCCGTGGTTGAGCAGCCTTGCTTTTGTAGTTAGGGCAAATATGCCAGCAAACTGCGCGAAATATTTTACTCGGGTATATGCGCGAAGAGCTGGGCCTGATAGTCCATGTTTAGGTGCTAGAAAAACCTACGAAAACTGAAAACTATCGGTGGCTGTGTGTGATTGCTTGTGCCTTCATTGCTCTTCTCTTGAGTTATTGCTGATTTTTCTAGCAGCTGAGCCGAGAAATGAGAACTAACTGACAGGCTCTCGTCCACTGACTACGTGCTGAAAAGACAGATACTCAAATAACGGCCTCAGAAAAGATGGCGGAGGAGGAGAATACTTTTATTGAAACAGTGAAGTGTAGCTCAAGCTGCTTGAGGCTTGCCGTGGGTGCTCAACCAGCGCTGGACGAACTCAAACTCTCAGAGCTTTTTAGTGCACCACGGCATCACCATCTCGCGTCTATCAGCTAGTGCATCTAATAGATCTCCCAATTTTCCAGTTAATACGCGATGATGCATTTTCACGTATATGCGTGAGCCATGATTGATAGAAGCACGGGTAATCCAATAATCGCAATAATGACAGCTACATCTGTGGCCCCTTTATGTATAGTAGAAGAAGTTTTTTTTACGTGAAGAAATTGAATGTAGTGTATTAGGATAGTGAATGTTTATTTAAACGATCGTTTGACACTTTGGTGAATCTAACTAGAGGCACTAACATTATAGTGTACTCAAAACACCTATAGTACGTTCTATATACCCATGGGCGTACCCACAAATCAGTTAGGAGGGGAGAGGTGCCTCCATTATTTCGGGGAGGGCACTTCATTAAAATGGTCACTTTCCACTCTCTATGCCATGGTGAAAAAAATTTCGGTGAAGGGTGCATGGACCCAGTGCACCATCCTCTGGCTACGCCCTTGGCTCTAACTATATATAAAATGATCTCTTCCGGTAAAAAAGTCGCAGTGCGTTCCAAGGATGTGAGCCGTAGTAACGGTGAACACTGATGTCTTCACACAAACATCGCACCTAACAGATGGTCCGCAAGCCGCCCTCACCGAACATAGTTCATCGTCAGACGTTTCAAAGGTCTGCTTCAAGTGTATAACATCCATGTTCATCCATGAAGTAGCGGGCACGATGAGCCTAGCGAAAAGTCTAAGTAGCGGAAGGCAGGTATCACCTTATTTGGTCATCATTCAGGCTGAAACGCGAGAAACCATTGTTTTACGCCTTTTGTACAAACCCTAAGGAATTGTTTCCTCATTTACCATGTTTTTTCAATGATGGCCATGCTTTCTTGACCTGAAAGCAACAAGACAAGTGCACCTGAAGCGCTTAATACTGCCTTGAGCATGTAAATTGGCGGAGATATTTCCAAAAAAGCACAAGCGAATATTTCCTACTTACAACAGGGGCGCTCACTTTTTCGAAAATGGTCAATCCTCTTTTCCTCTGTTCTGTTCACATGCAGGCCAGCGTGGTTCCTTTGTCCAGGTCAAAACTACATATGATATTCGACCCCTGTCCGTAAGAGAGAGAGGCGTTTTCTTTTCAGAGAGAAGGGGAAAAGGGGGGCGAATATTTTGATAGTTTTACCTGTTTGGTCAGGAAAACTTAACTCCCGTCGTCTCCCAACTCCCCCCCCCCCCCTAAAGAAATTGAACCGGCATTGACGGCCATGCCAGCAAGAGTTAAAAAATGTAGCAGCGTGGTTGGTTTTCTCGTCAATCAACTACCCATAAATAGTGGCTGGTTTAATGAGACGGTGCCCTCTCTTTTATCTCTTGCTTTGACGGCCTTGTCCTTTCCGTCTTCCTTTGAGCCGTGCTGCTGAATGGGCTGCAGAAGTAAGGGTTTATTCCCCTACCCTCTTCCGCAGAAACGCCCTGTCATGGTGGTCTAGTTGCTAAGGTGCTCGGTGGCTAACCCGCAGGTCGCGGGATCAAATCCCGGCTGCGGCAGTTGCATTTCCGATGTAGGCGGAAATGTTGTAGGCCCGTGTGCTTAGATTTGTGCGCACGTTAAAAAACCCCAGGTGGTCGAAATTTAGGGAGCTCTCTACTACGGCGTCTCTCATAATCATATGGTGCTTTTGGGACTTTAAACCCCATACATCAATCAATCAATCTTCCAGAGAAACGTCGGGCGCCCAACAACCTGTTCTGCCAAAACGGACCTGACCGCTGCCTTCTTTATGCCGTTCTCGCCACTGGTCTCGTCAGCCGCTTACCTCTCTCCTTTTCTTCTCCTCAAGCGACGACAGCTTCCTAAGGGTTGGATATTTCAGATATCGCTTGTACCATCTATACAGTTTTTAACGAAAATGAGTGCATGTATTTGTTCTAAAAGTCTACTTCAAACACACTAGCACGATTCACTACATTTATAAAGAATTGACGCTGACTTCGGTTATTTTTAGTACAGCTTGTATGATAGGAGAAAAGAACTTTATTCAAAGTCCGGCGAGTTGGTGGGTCAGTGGCCTGGCCTAGGTTATGGCCAGGACCCCTTGAATCCTTGTGGCTTCCTCGGCGCGCGAGACTGCCCACATCTGATCTTCGAGGACGAGGCTGAGCAGAGCGGCTTCCCAGCTTGCGTGATGTCTGTCACTACGGGCCGCATACCAGTTATGGGCACTAATTTCTTGGTCTGCACGTAACATATTCTCCAAAGTGGCTCTGGAGTCACAGCGGTTGCACTTTTTCATTTCATGATATCAGGATATATAATCTGCAAGAGCACAGGATTCGAATACGTCCTATAGTTAGTAACTGCCGCCATTCGACAAACTATTTTGTTTGTTACTTTGGGTGAGAAGGCGGTATTACGCCCGTCTGTAATCTATGTTTTGTAATGTCATTGTATCGGGTCATTCTTACTTCCCACTCCCACTCGTCTACAACGCCGTCATCACTGGAGGATGCTGGGGCGGTATTTAAGAAGGCAGCTTGGTCGGTGAGCCCTCGAGCTGCGTCATGTAGAGCCCCGTTTTGCTGTCTCCCGCGAGCGTGTCAACGGCTGACCACGTACTGTATGTATTTCTGTTGCTTGCTTGACAAAGTAGAACGTGTAGGGCCTCCGGGGAGATGCGACCATTGGCAATGTTTTACACTGCAGTTTGAGGGTCACTGACTATCACGATTGCGTTTTCCGAGTTACTGCAAGCGCTGTAACGACATCTTCCACTTTTTTGGTACTTATGGTGCGCATCAGTGCGCATGTCGTACATCGTTTGTTGCTGTCTATTACGGCTGCTGTAAACCCCAACTGTGGTTGCATGGAGGAGCGTCTACGAAAACTGCATCCTTGTTACTAACAAACTCTTATTTATTTTTTTAGCTATCGTCTACCGTCAGGCTTTGTTGCGCTCAGTGTGCATGTTGTACAGTGAACGCTGTTTTCATATCACAACAAGGGTCACGCATGGCATTGTAGTTGTCTGCCGCCGCCACCACTACCGATGGCCGTAATGGAAATTGAAAGAAAAAACTCAGTAAATGAAAACCGCTAATTACACAATGGAATTTGAACCCGGGTCCACCGCCTGCCAGCCCAGTATTGTAACACTGAGCTATGCCAGTGCTTGGAACTCACCTCTAAAGTGGCCTAATGTAGGCTTGATGTCGGATAAAGAATTGCGTTAATATGAGTAATAGAGCGTTTTAGAACATCAAATAAACGGCCAGGTATCACACAATGCGAATTACGTAACGAGAGGGTCGTCTGAAGCTCCAACTTCTTGGAAAACTTGTTCTTGATTATCTGTTAACTGTGGCAATACCCACTTTGGGTACAGTTTTTCGTCGTAATCAGCCACTGCCTAAATATTGCACAAAATATCTAACAAGCGTGCAGTGAATACCACGTTTCTCCAAAAAATTATGAAGGATAGCATAGTGAATGTTGGCCTCCTACACAAAAATTACGAGTATTTATGGCGTAGTTGGTATCCGGCAGTGTGCTTGTTGCAGTTACCCAAAGAGTGTTTAGAAAAAGTTCTGAAAGGCCCTGCTTCTAGCTTTCGCTGTGACTGTGCTGCACGTGCCGCACAAGCGAGGCATTTTTTTTAACAAAGGGAGTATCGCCATTATTTATCTTAGGATGCCAACCTTGAGAGGCCCACCTTGACGCCGTGTTGTGTGGGATAGGTTATCTTCATGCTCTATAGAATGTCTTTCTGCTCATGTCTTAGAGAGACGTTCATATTGTGGCATACGCTGCGCCTAAATTAGTTCACCTATGGTATTCAGAAGACCTAGCTGTAAGAGTTTGTCCGTGCTTGTGCTAATTGATAGCCCTACGGCTAGTCTGAAAATTTTCCGAATGAGGCAGTCTAAATCTTTTCCGCGACTTGCCGTTTCAAACATGGTTTTACGTACACAATTCGGCTTATCATAAAATACTGTATTAACGCTATCGTGCTTTCGTCCCTAATCGAATTGCGTCTTTAATTGCATCCTATTTATGTGCCTCATTACTTAAGGTACAGTTGCATCCAGTCATCCGATGGCTTCTCTGTTGTTCCCGTCGGCTTCGGCGAGTGGACCCAGTACCCTGATTCTGTTGACCATGGTTATGCACTCTAAAGCAAAATCCCCCGAAAGAAAAGTAACGGAGCACAATAGGCACGCGCGATGAACCGATAGACTGCTGAAGAGTAACCACAGAGAGATGCGTGTCGCGTGCAAACCACTTCGTCTTTGAAGAAATGAACCGCGCGGGAAATTCGAGCCATGCGCAAACCGTTGCGGATGAAACTAGTCCTCCTCTTTTTTCTTGGCTTAGTCTTCCCCCTTAATTTGCAGGTGACCGTTGGCTTTCTGTCACGCTTGGAGAGCTTGACGATCTAAGAATTACGCTGTGGTGCTTCGTGAGTATGTTTGTACAACGCCTCCTCTATTTTATAATAGCCAGCCAGATGCACCCAATTAATTTGATAAGTGCGGTTTAACGTTCCGAAACCACTTGATGACTATGAGAAAGGCCATAGTGGATGGCTCCAAAAACTTCGACCACCTGGGGTTCTTTAACGTGTGCCCAAATATGAGCACACGGGAATACAGCATTTTCGCCTCCATCGAAAATACAGCCGTCGCCACCGGGATTCATTACCGCGACCTGCGAGTCAGCAGCCGAGTAATTTAGCCACTAGATCACCACGACGGGGCAGATTCACCCAATTCAGCCGTTCATCATTCTCTCTTCAAGCCCCTTCTCACCCTCAGCCATCGCCTAGCCTTCGTGTGTGCTTAGCGCTCAAACTGAAGAGGTTCCTCATGCAGTCTCTCACGTAGGGAATCATATAAATTTTTTTTTGGTCAATAGTGTACAGATGCTTGGGGCGGCGTCTTGAACCCCTCGTGATCACACTTGGCTGTCACGCTGGCTCTTTAAGTGATAAGGTGTTTTGAGATAGCGTGTCACCGTTTGCGAGGCTATGTGGGTAACCAATCGGGGAGAATATTCGCAACAAAACTGCATGCGCTGGCTTTAAAGAGTGCTGTGCTGCAGTGGCGGAATCGCTTCGGGCAACAAAAAAGAAGCCCGAAGAAACGAATTTCACAGAAAAATGATACTGGAGTGGTAAACGCGTCTATCGCATCTCCGGGGAAAGTCATCGGAAGTACATGTGAGCAAGCAGCGCTACCCCTCATATAGCGCCGCATCAAAAGCGCTCCCTGAATTAAGGCGAACAGGCAGCTCCCATTAGGAAGCGCGCCTTTGCACTGACATTGATATAGAGAAGGCGTGCGTTTGGATGAGCGTGCGCTGCTACTTTTACGTTTCGCCGCACCCATGAAGTCTGGAGCAAATATCGACACGTCGCCACGCCACTCTGAGTACCTCCGGCTAAGTCAAGATGGTCACGAGCCACTCACGACACCCGAGAATACCTGCCACTTTAGAGAACGGAAACTGTACCTTTGCGCTGTTGTATCAAAATAGCACGCAAATAAGCAGCGGCATCTTACTGAACTGCAATACCATGAGGCAAGATGGCGCTCGTAGTACTATCATAATTTAACAGGTCTGCTAAGTAGGAAGCGAACATGTATGCTAAAGGAAGAGAGTTATGAGGTGTGTGCCTAACGATTTAAAGGCCTGACTCTAAGAAATTAAGCTTTAGGCATGTATTGTACATTGTTGTTGTTTGTTCATCTATGCTGGTGCTTTTACAGTACACTAAAAAACTGCTCAGCTCCAGGCACGATCTCTTTTTTGCATAGATATATCGATATAACTTGAGCCCTTTCTTGCAAAGAATCTCTCCTGAAATCAATTGGTGCCGCATGATGTGAATCTGTCCAAATAATGGATCAATAAATGTCACATATTTTACACTCTTGTAATTGTGCTTACGTTTTCAGTATACTTGTGCTTGAAAGCTGAAGTTCTTTTTTCCCTGCTACTTTTAGAGTTCGGACTTCAAATACGGACTATCTTGCATTGCGGCTGTGGATAAGTCAAGATCATGTAGGTTTCAACTACCTGTGCGATTTTGCTAAATTTTTTTTCATGACAGTAGTGCACAGAATTTCACCTCATAGTCGTAGACACTATAGCTATTACAACTTAATTTAAACAGAAGCAGATGTGCTCAAAGAAATCTGGGACGTTTCTCTGCTATATAAAAAAATACAGTCCCACATCCAATGAACACAATCTTGCTCATCCCGACAGCATTCACGTGTTTAGGAGCCTGTGCTGCAAGTGCTCATCATCTTTACAACCTAATATTTTAGGAGCTCATTGAGTGCAGCCTTGTAAGCTTTGGCGCATCTTTTTGTAAGCCTGCAGGAGCTATACACAGTTAACTAAGGCAAAACAGTTCTCGGTGTAGTTAGTAAACTGTGTCACAAGGCACAGATAATTGTTGGAAAGCCTGTTAATTCCCCTGACTGCGGGGGTGTTCATTTGGAACGCAAATAATAATTTCTGACTATTCACATGCCAACCATGGAGTCATCAGGAGTCACACAGTTGTGGGCAAGTTTAGATTAAATCTAGCTTCAGTGGTAAAAAAATTACCTTGTAGCCTCACAGGAGCCACGACTGCTTGTCAAAACAATTGCTCCTGCTCTGACATCTCGTGTTCACAAATTTCACATATTTTCAAGCATCCATCTTTTAAGGGTCAGTTTGATTCACCTGCACCATTGGGATCTGGTTAACAGCTGTTCCCGAGAAGTTCAGAACTTGTGCAGCATGAGTTCAGCAGTGCGAACTCACAAGTAAATGGCAAGGTGCCGATAAGATGGAAACCTTATTTTTGTTCGCTTAAATAATGAAGTACAAACATCTTATCAAAACCCGCTGTGCTTGTAGAGGCGTGCACAACGCCTATGTATAATGCTATGTTGTCTGTTATGCTGTGTGTGCGGCTGCACTAAACCCGCGCCGTCAGGGCAGTATGTAAAGGAAAATCATGAACTAGTTTTTGGTGCTGTACCTCTCCTGCGCTCTTCAAACAAATGGCATGGTTGAGATAATGCCATTGCGGCATCAATTAAATGAATGGAGAGGTGCAGCACCTCATAAAATGAATCATGCGGTGCAGGCGACTCGAGCAACCCTTTAAGCACACGAGTGTCTTAGCCGTTCGCCCCCATAAAATTATAGCCACTATGGCTGGGATCAAACCTGTGTGTTTGAGCTCAGGTGTACCTAACAATCTAACTAATAGTGTTTTAGTTTGAATGGTATTGAAATATAGATCTCCAGCAACAGCAGATAACCAATGCTTGTTGCCAACCCAAAGCACACCTCCACAATATTCGTGGTAAAACATTCACAAATAGAGCATTGCATGTGTGAGGTTCGAAATGACCTGTTGTAGTGAACGTTCAGATGTTTCAACGAGCCTGCAGAGTGGACATTCGGAGGCAGTCATCCTGTCGTCGCATGGCAGTCTGGAAAAACAAGGAACATCACCAGATATTGATAAGCATAACCAATACATGAAACTTTTCAAAGTAAACAAATAAACTAAGTTAACTTGTACACATCAGTATTTTTAAACATATATGTAATGACACTTCATAACACACGTACCGCTCGGGGCTGTTTCTTCACATGCATGTCATGTAGCAGGTTCCTTACGTCTTGTACACAGCTGCTTATATGTCAAGCAGGCCAGGAGGCTGTGGCAGAAAAAGAAGTATTTCTGATTTATGTGACGCTTTTTTGTCACACTATAGCAAAACCACATGCATAAATATGTGATGTTTTTCAAAAGCAACTGCGGTAAACTATTACCTTTTGCTTTTTTGCACTAATATTTGGGCTAACTACGAAAACACATGTGACGCGACAGTTATGTATTTGCCTTCTTTCATCACTACGGCATGATTTGTGTTATCTGGCGATACAATTTCAGAATTAACTCACAAGTCAACGACTTGTTTCCACGTGCAGCCACGCCGCAAGTAACGTACGTTTTTGCAGTGACAGATTGACACGTTAAGTAGTTTAAAACCTAATATTACAATGCGCTGCCACCATGTGACATCTACGCAATTACTAGCAAAAAAACTACATACGTTGAAATGAACAATTAGCCCAGCAAGCAACCGTCCTTGAAAAACTGAAGTGGTTTCTACTCACCGGCCCGTATTTCTCGGGCTTGCAACGGGTGTTCATCCGATGAAAGGGTGAATGGTCACTTCGTTCCCCTGAAGTCACTTGAATTCTCTTCGCGAAAGCATTCGAATGAGTCAAAATAAGCAGAACGAAAGAGATTGTGTCGGCCGGCACTGGCTCAAAATATTTACAGCAAAATGAAACTCTTCGAGACACCTCCGAACGTACCACAAGCCGTTACCAGATGTCACTAGCGTTGGCCGCTGTATATTTTAAAATGAGGATAGTGATGTCGATGGGCGGCTGCTGACTACTAGTCAGCTGGAGTAGAAACTATTACAAAAGATCGACGACGCAGCACATGTTTGAGAAAAACTGCTTGCTATACGAACAAATCTTTTTTTGTGTGTGTGCAGCGGTAGGCGAAGATTTATATTCGATCATTTTAGAATTTAGACTTGGCCTCGATGAGGGCGCCCTTACAACAAAGTGCAATATTGTGAATGGAGGCGCCCATGCGCTGCATAACGGAGGGGTCAGTAGATCCATTTCGGGTATTGGAAGGCGGAATGCACCATGGTTGATTTTTTTCGTCCCTACAGGTGGTCACTCGAACTTGAGAGTTTCCGGGGCCTTCCGACACCACCGGTTGGTAAGGAAGGCCAGCATGGCGGCTGAGAAGACGTAAGGCCTATCGTATACATTGCCACGCCGCGGTGGTGCAGTGGTTAATTTACTCGGCTGCTGACCCGCCAATCACGGTATCGAATTCCGGCTGCAGCGGCTGCAATTCCGATGGAGGTGGAAACGCTGTATGCCCGTGTGCTCAGATTTCGTTGCACGTTAAAGGAACCCAGGTGGTCCAAATTTTTGCAGCCCTCCACTACGGCGATTCTCATAATCATATGGTGGTTTTGGGACGTTAAACCCCCCAAATCAAATCAATCATCAGATACATTAATTCCGTTTGACTCAGGGCAGAAACCAGCGCTGAATCATTTTACAAGTATGTGATACGGATTGCGCTTGCCGGCGACAGGTTTCGTCATGTCGTATATCTCACGCATGAAATTTACAACGAAGGTCGGCTTGGGCGTCTGCAGGTTACCTGTGCTTTGTGACCAGCTGGAAATTGGCCGCCATTGCTGTCGGCCGCCCGTGCGCTCGCTTATCGATTGCTCGCCTGTGGCAAAGTCATCTATAAAAATTATTAATGCCTCCGAACGCCAATGAGCGGTCACGCTAGTGAGATGGGCCACAGACCGTTGACTTTGGCGAGTCTAGGTTCATCACGCTTGCAGGTAGTCACTTTGCGAGTCGCTATTTAAGGCTTTAAAAAGTTCGCGCTTTCCTCTAAGTTTATCCAGCACTGTATATGCTTCGGTCCCAACGCAAGACACGTATCTTCAATGAAAAATACAAGTACCTCCTGCCTGTTTACCGATTTCTACACCATCACAACAAGCGTAATTCTCTCACACTTTACTTAGAATAATGTGCATAAAACATTGTTTTTTGTGTATCATAACATTATGCCTCTTTTTGTGCTTGTGGGCATGAATGCTTGACAAAGACGAAACAAATCAAACTTTCTCGCGTTAGTTGTAGACTGAAGTGACTACGAAAGAGCAAAACAGCACAGTGAAGGAACATATCATACTTTAATGAAAAAGCACAAAAAATTGCATTCTTCACGAAACAGTTGAAAGCGTGTATTTGCGTTGATCATTTGCATTTTAGCCTTTTGTAAAACAGGGCTAGACACAAGCGTATCAGGGTTTGTTTCATTGGTTTACAATTTATCATAATGGCACGATGCACAAATGATTTGCACAAAACGGGCTTCAGCCTTTTTGTACAATGTGTGGTAGTGTTGTTGTTTTTTTACACCCACCCCAATTGTTGCTCACTTTGGTCTTCATAAAATGTTGACATATGGGCAAAGACCCAGACAAAAACAAAATTTCTCCCCTCTGTGCAAAATAAAATACGCAATGGTGAAATGCGGTAAAATGGAGAGCTCCAATGATAAACAACTATCACAATGTGCTTCAACGATATTATTTAGAATGGAGAAAATGCATCCTTTATATGATGATGTTTTGCGCAAGTGAAGCCTAGCTACGGCACACAATTTTTACAAGGGTTCTGTCAACAAAAGCATCCAAATATTTTCCAAAAACACAGTATCATGAATACAACATAAGGAACGAGATACAGCTCTCAGGTCTTCAAGGTCTTTAGCTTTCGCTCAATCTCGGCATTACGTAATTTCTCAATTTCGGTGCGGTACAAGTTGTTCAGCAATGTATTTGCTGCAGAACTTACAACATGCTCTATTACTTTCTGTGCAGAATGACCAGAATAACACACATCTAAGTCCTGATAGTCTGCAAGGGCAGAAAGCACAAGGCTGATAAGAGTGTCTTTCTGCATAGAAAGTCTGAAAAATTGCGAAGAATATTCTGACACCCTGAGTTTGTCTAATATAACTTCAGTAAACAGTACAGCGCTAACTACAACTGCTCGTTGAAACTTCAGCCCACCCTTCGAGGTCTTCGTGATTATTGCATTTTCTGCATTACCTAGGTTGACATCTTGCATCACAAGGTTTGCTTGCAAGATCGCATGACAATTTCGTTACAGCCGCATTGGCAAAATCGCCGGCAGCGTTTGTTACTGCAGGAAGCCTTGACGGTTTTTTTCTGATTGTCAGAATGAGTCACAGCGGCGTCAAACTTGAAGTGCACTGGCGGCACACCTGTCATCCATGTATTCGCACTCGATGCTAGTAGCATGTCTAGATCTGGCAGGTCCGAAACAACCTGCAAACGCAGTTTGTTTTCGGATTCATATATCTGCAATATTGACATATGTTAATTTGCACCCAAATGTGGCCGACACTTTTCGAAGCGATCCTCCAAGCAGTCAGTTCGAAATTTGCCCAAAATAACGTGCTCAAAATGAGGCTCTTCCAGGCAGTATAGGGCTAGTTCGTGCAATTGTGGGTAGTGTTTCTGAAAGCTGCGCGCGTATCACGTGTAATGCAGCCATTGTCATGTCTGCGGCTTTCCCAATGATCAAGGCACTCACATATTTTTTGCAGTAACTCGAACTTGAGATACGTACACCACGATAACACTATTGGCCCTTGCAAATGATCTAGCAACTGCTCTCTTTTTCTTGGCATCTTTACGTTAACGATGTTTCACCAAGTCAATATGGTGTCAATCTACACAGATGTTTTCTCAGCATGCTGGAACGTTGCGGTACTGAGAGCAGCAAGAATAGATGAATTAAAAACTTCAGTGCAAGCATAACGTCTTGTCGTTTTATGGTAAAGGGATTCAACACTTTCAAAGTGAGAGTTGGCGCTAACTTCAAGAGCTCATGCTTTTGTGTTATGTGCAACTCGCACAATACCTTGAAAGATGCTGTAAGTATCTTTGGTTCAGCCTGATTACTTTTTGGTTTAAAGTGCATGCAATTTCCAATGTTTTGTTGATTGTGCCAGTTAATTTTTATACGCTTTAGTATGTCAATCGGATGAACAAGGAAAAGCTGAGGTAGCGATGAGTTAGCAGGTTGCTGGTAAACAATGCTGCCAATATCGGGCTTAGCGAAGAAGAACAGAGGTTTTCTTTTTATGGAGCTATCATCAGAGATCACTGCAATTATGCTAAAACCAGATACCTCGAGATCAAGAATAAGCTTGCGAAGGATGTCAGGCATCGCTTTAGCATCAATTTGCGCCCCAGGAAGAATTTTTTCAACATGCTTGTATGAAGAAATAAGGCTCTGTATTATCAATACGTGGGCAGTCTTTGCCGCCATTGATAAATTTGCCGCATCGCCACTTACAAAGTCAGCCTTGTAATTGAAAAAAAGACTGCAGCTTAACATCATCAAGCATCAATGTCACAGCGTTTTCATGCTGTATATTTGTGCTTACAATTCGCTTGGAATAATAAAGAATGCCAGCTTCTTGCAGCTTCTTTACAGGATCAATATCACACGATGAACACAATCTTCTGATAGCATAAGGATGCGACATCTTAAGTTTCATTGAATTTTTCAAGATACTGAATATATGAGAGGAAAGGGTGAACAAGAGGCTGAAAAAAACTAACAAATATTGGTTATAATGGCTGGAATTATTCAAAACGAGACTAGTTTGACTCTTCAAGAGTTTCAACACTTACAAATGTAATTTTCGCTACTCGCATGCAAAATGTTCGCTGCTTACTTCCTATAGTAATGTCGACACCAATCTCAGTAGATGACGGGCTTTCCAAGAAGGCGCCATGACTGTATCTTGGCGAGTCTGTTTGATGATTTCTAGCACTCTTTTCAAATCTCTTAAGTCACATATCTTTTCAGAAACTAGCATATCACCACAATTTCTCACGACGGTTTGACCAAAAATACTTCAATGCGAACGTCAGTAGACACAATCACTAGAGTGCGCATGGCTGGAGCAGAATAGACTGCCAAGTCAAGAAAGTAAAGCTTGGATTCCTAGTGAGTTACAGTCCAGAAGTCTGAACGCACAAATCCTGTCAAGGTGTTGAGCATGTCCACAAAACTACTGAGCTTATTTTGGTTTCCTCTTTTGCTTGCGTTTGCCACGAAAGCATTTTTGCCTTGTGCGAACGAGCGGCTTGCAATCGCCCTCTTTTTACATTCGGTGCTTCGCGAACGCATGGTTGCGGACGCGATAAGTAGGCAGGGCAGTTGAGAAAGAAGCACGGCACAGCAGTTTGCTTAAAATGACTATTCTTCGGGATAACTTTGACAAATTTTCCTCTCATGACGTCGGTGTACGATGTCGTCTTCAAGTAATCCGATGCAAGAAATGTTTTCACAGAGCTGAAACAAAGTAAAAAGATGCTAGAAACATGAGTTCAACCAAAACGCAGAACAAGCATGCCGACAGGGGCGAAATTCCCATCTAGCGTGCAACCATCAACGGATACTTCGGACACCGTGCTAAGAAAATTGATATATCTGAAAATCCTCATAAACAACACTGAAAAAGAATGGTTACCTGTGTGTACTTGGTTGGCAAGAAGTCCTTCTGGAGAAAAGCTCTGATCCACGCTGCCCGCATAATCGGGTCTGAAGGAAATCTGTGCACACGTCCAATTGGCCCTCCGTCATAATTTGACTTGCAGTTTGGTGCGCAGCAACAGCCAGACATTGTTGCGCTTCAGTGGATGACCATGGGAATGATTAACTACACGCACGCGACAGATAGCAAGCGCGTATGTGATGCGTAATGCTCTACCACAGCGCTCTGCAAAAGCGTGCGCGTGCATCGCGGAACGCGTGCGTCTTTTCAGTCCGGCCGTGGCTCTACATGCTGCCAAGGAGGAAACTTTTTTCACAACGCGGCACCTGTTTATGGCGTTCATGACGCAGCGCGCTTCAATTTGACTACCTCCCCCTCCTTCATCTACAAGTGTCATCTCACTGTCGGGACGTATTGACGATTGGAGGAGGTCATTCGGAGGCTTTCATATTTTTTAAGGTGGCATTACCTCTGTGCACCCAGGCTCCGAATATTGGCTGCCGACCTCGTCAGGCCTGAGGCATGTCAGGCGTGAGGCAAGGGACGACAGTGCACCACCAGCGTAGCTAAACAAAACAGAACAAAGCATTTTTTTTCACAGTTTTAATTGTACGACATGAGAATGGTACGCATATAAAACCGTTTTTGAATCAATTTTAGGCATTTAAAAGCCTGTGTAGTGCGAGCGTGTAAAAAATTGAAAAGTGAAGCAATTTAGGTGGCAGGCCACACCATGGTGGTTTAGTAGCTAAGGTACTCTACTCTACTCGGCTGCTGTCCCGCACGTCATGGGATCGCATCCCGACTGCGGCAGCTGCATTTCCATTGAAGGCGGAAATCTTGTAGGTCTATGTGCTCAGATTTGGGTGCACGCTAAAGAACACCAGGTGGTCAAAATTTCCGGAGTCCTTCACTACGGCGTCTATTATAATCATATGGTGGTTTTAGGACGTTAAACCCCTCATATCAATCACTCAAGCAAGAAGCTTAGGTGACAGCGCAGACCAGAAAATAAACAGTCGTACCACACTGCTCGTGGAAGGCGCGCGGACATGTTGATACTAATTACAAGACGTTTCCTGAATACTGTCATCGAGGTGTTGCAAGATATTGAGCTACACAAGTGCTGGGACGTAAGCAGTTTACCTTTACTTACACCAGCGATGGTTTCGCGGAGTGTGATGGATATATCAGCCGGCACTAGAGAGGTTCTGTGCTGCGGGCATTTGCGTTGGGGCTGTTCCGGAAACTGGACTAAATCTGTCCAATATCTAATGACAGTTTGCGCACGCCGAGCTGCCGCGGACGCCCACCTCAAACTGTATATGAATGAGCTGAGACACCAGTATATGCATTTTTGTTCACATTAACATAAGGTTAGTGAAGCAGTTGTTTATAACGGATGAATATTTGCTTATGGCAGATTTTGTATGCACTCTGACGGCACAACATGTCACTTTGACGGGGCATTTTGTGTAAGCGCTCGTAACGTGTTGCATCGATATTCTATATGCAGCTTAGTTGGTCAAATGACACACACTAGAGAAGCAAGGGTCTCTATATCTGGCTCAAGTTATTCAACTGACTCATGCTTTTGTTTCGTGCGACTACAATTAAAATAAAGCATTCATTTTGAGAAAGTTGAAAAACACTGGTGCTATTCCTAGTAAGAACTAACATTTTGCGCATGAACGCTGATGCATGCATATTTTTCACTGCTGTACATGCTAAAATATTACTTACGTGGCCTTTATTGTATATTAAAATCGATTGACTAGCAATAAAATGATTTTGCTGCACGCTTGTGTTATCGGCGTTGTCATTTTGCGCGGCCTGTATGTGGCATGACACTTGCTAAAGTAAGTACGCAAGATACTTACTAGCTTGTAATAAATAGTGCACCACAATGTGCTATAAGTAAACGAAAGAAATTGAGAAAGGTTGCCGCTTCAGTGAGCGGCGGCAGCCATGACGTAGAAGCAGACGACTATTGTGTTGTCCGTTATGCGAAATGCCAGCCGCCATATAGAAACAACCTTGTGCTCTTGTAAACTATTTCATTTAACACACAGCATTAAATTCCACAATGTTCTTAGTTGTTATTCGTTCGAAGGGATTATATTAGTGTAAAAGATTATCAAAACTTTTTGAATTATGAATAAAATCACAATAACTCAATCTTTTTTACGATTACGGACCGAACACAGACGGCGCTACCGTCGCTTCTAAGTTTCTGTCCCAATCGGTTCTATGGGTATGTAGCGAAGCGGCCACCATCGCACACGCTCGGTCATAAAAACTGGGGGGGGGCAGCATTCTAAGGAACATGCTGCTCTCCTCTATGTTACTCGTTAGTCTCTCTCACTCTTTCCACTTCGCATCACTATCCCAGTTACTACGCATCACTATCCCAGTTACCCATTAGTGCTCATGACGGATGCATCCTGTTCAGCACTTGGGGCCGTACTCCAGCAAAAGAGTGAGCAATCATTGGCAACCCCTTGCCTTTTTCTCCAAGCGTATGACTTCTGCACAAAGAAGCAACAGCGTTTTTGACAGTGAGTTGCTGGCCATCTTTCTCGCCGTGTGCCACTATCGACACCTACTTGAAGGCCGCTTTTTCACAATTTTTACTGATAACAAACCTTTAACTTATTCAATCGGCCGATCTGACTCACTATACACACCGCGCAAGGTGCGCCAGGTCGCCTTCATATCGGAGTTTTCAATTGATATACACCACATCACCGGTGTTGATAACGCTCCCACTGACGCTCAGTCACGTAGATGCCATCACCCGCAGTCGCTTCTAAACCCCCCGCTCAACATCCTTGCCGTTCAAACTCCAGGTTTTGGCTGCGGCCTAATCAAAAGACACTGAGCTTGAACACCTACGCGAAGCGTCCACATCACTTGTGCTCGAACCCGTCACCTTTGAAGATGCGCTAATTATTTTTGACACCTGTACAAGCAAATCCAGACAATTTCTAACAAACTCATTCCGCAAGAAAAGATTGGACGCCTATCAGACCCTTTCACATCCCGGAATGTGCGCTTCCCAAAAGCTTATTTACGCTTTTTCTGGCCCGGCATGAACACCAACACCAGGGATTGCGTTTATGAGTGTGTATTGTGTAAGTGACCCAAAGTTCAATGATACCACGTTCTTCCATGAAAACCCTTCTTCCTACCCGACGAACATTTCACCATTGTGCATATTGACATCGTTGGCCAATTACTCCCTAGTCAAGGCTATCGCTACCTTATGACATGGGTTGTTTGTTTAGCACGCTGGCCCGAAGCTACTCATATGCCCGACATGTCTCCAGCTACCGTCGCCACGACTTTTGTTTCTACCTGGATATCCCGATTTTGCTGTCCGACAACGATTGTAATAGACCGGGGTCGCCAGTTCAAATCTTCCCTTTTTTTGGAGCTCCCTAATTTTCTTGATATTTCACGCCTGCGCACAGCGTCATACCATGCACCGACAAACGGCCTCGTCGAGAGATTCCACCGGCACCACAAAATAGCACTCAAACCACACGGTTGCCCCTACAAGTGGATTAACCACCTCCCGCTCACGCTACTCGGAATTCGATCTTCTTTCAAGGAGGACCTCTCCTGCTCCACTTTCGAGCTTGTTTATGGCGCTTTGCCTCGCCTGCTGATTTCTCTGAAGACAGCGGCAGTACCACCGAGCTATCAGCAACAGAGTACGTCGACCTTCTGCGCGACGTCTTTCGACACATTCTTCCGCAGCCTACAAGCAACCAGCTACGTGCAGAGTACATCGCTTAGGACTTAAAAACAGCGACACACGTGTTCTTGCGGTACGGCCCTGTGCGCGCCCCAATTCAACCACACTACCTCGACCACTTCCTTGTGTTAGAGCGATGGCCTGCTAACTTCATTGTCGACGTCAATAGGACACACGATACAATCGCACTCGAGCTGCTCAAGCCAGCATTCAGTGAAGCACCCGATCTTAATTGCCTCGCCATGCCTCCCTCTGCTAGACACGAGGGCCCCTCCTCAACAGTGTTCCTCCCGTCACCACCACTGCACCACGTTCACTGGAATGACACTTCACATGAGAATCATTCCTCGCACCAGCTTCCTCTCTAAGGGGGGAGCAATCTGTAGCGACACGGCCGCAATCACGCACCCCCGGTCAAAGAAACCTGCGGGGCAGCATTCCAACCAACGTGCTGCTCTCCTCTCTGTTTCTCCTTAACCTCTTTCCCTTTTGCCACTTCCGGTTCACTACGTGCACCTGCTATTTTTTCGGCTCTCTGGCTGATTGATTGATTGATTGATATGTGGGGTTTAACGCCCCAAAACCACCATAAGATTATGAGAGACGTCGTAGTGAAGGGCCCCGGAAATTTCGACCACCGGGGGTTCTTTAACCAGCACCCAAATCTGAGCACACGGGCCTACAACATCTTCGCCTCCAGTGGCCACCGCAGCCGGGATTCGAACCCGCGACATGCGGGTCAGCAGCCGAGTACCTTGGCCACTAGACCACCGTGGCGGGGGTTGTTGGCTGTCTGATTGACAGAGTAAAGTAGACGTTGTCACTGGAAAGACGTGTCCGTCTTGTACAACCAGCCTCTACCAGTTTGTCACAGGCCTGACCTCGCCGCTGTGTAGCGAGTCATCGAAAACACGTTGAGGTTCCTCATAACGAGCATGGTTGTAGTACGTCGCACGCTACATGTGCACCGGCACGGGCTGGCGGGGCTTTCACTAGAGTTTCAAACGAGTCTGTGAAAATCGGTCGCCATTTACTGTTCGCATCCCGTCAATCAGTCGCAAACAGCTCGGCGCCGGCAGGTGGCGGCTGCCGCCGTGGCGAACTCGCGTTTGCTTGCTGCATTTGCACTCGCGCGAGTTTGTGGAAAAGGGCCACTTTTTCATCGGTTTTTAGGCGGTTGCTCCAAACCAGGTCGTCGGTGTTCGTGGCGGCGGCGCAGCGTGGGGTCGCTCCTGTTCGAGGTTCGCTGGCCGCAGATGCTTCGTGTGCAACGACGTGTTTGGTCTCGCGGACACTCTTTCGAGCTGAGCGACATCGCTCGCTTAGAACACGCCGCCTTGTGGGCGGTACGGTGGTTTGTATCACTTCAGAGTTACAGCTGTGGCCGCCGCGCTTAAACTGTGGCGCATGGGGATCAAAATGCATCTTTCGCAATGCGTCAGATCACGGTGAAAGTATCTGCATGTCATATTTACAAGTATGTTTTCATTTAGCCTTGCACGTATTTATCATACGCACGCATATCCAACTTCTGTCACGTGTGACCAAGTATATTTACAATTTAATTTGCAGCCATGGGCAGACACCGCGCAGAAGGCTGTGACCGTGTGCGCTGGCGTCAGCAATGGCTGTCATTCATCGCGTTTGGCAGAGCAGCTTCAGAAGGACTGTTCGAGATGTGAAGGTAATCGTCTGTGCGTGTCATATTTTACCCGTTTGTTTTATATCAACTTGCACGTACTTGACTTATGCGTGCGTCTTAATCTTCTGTCATCTGGAACTAACTATTTTTTACAATATTATTGTGCAGCCGAGGGCACACAACATGCAGAAGGCTGTGTGCGCTCGCGTCTGCAATACCTGTCACCTATTGCTTCCATCAGAGCAGCTTCACAAGAACTGTACAAGATGTGACAACGAGGCTGAATTCTTTTAAAAAATGGAGAAACTTCTTTTGTATAGAGAGAAGTAACGAATTTAAATGTCTCACTTTTGTTTTTTGTTGTTGCAGCGACTGCGAAAGCAGTGATGCACAAGGAGCTATAAAATTTTTTGCGTGTTCTTTTCCGCACCATTTGTTTGTCACTCCCCAGAAAAACAGGTGAAAAAAGTATGAGGCATGGCAGAGACTAAATAGGAAAACAATATTTGAACTGGGGATAAAAATTGGTTCCAAGTCTGCATGTTACACCGCAAACGTAGTCGAAAGACGATAGTCTTGCGTCTGGAGAGAGTGAACAAAACGTTTTTTTTTATGTTCTGCGCAAGAAAATTGGTGAAGGGTATTCTGGAGGCACTGCGTTAGAGTGCCTCGAGCGTGCAGTGGAGGTGAACGAGCGCATTGAGGCACGTTACACACAAGCGCTTTGTGGCAGTTATCTTCGAAAACGAAGGCGTGCTGCCCGCGGAGAAAGATGCGCGCCAGTATCTGACGTGATAAGGTGTGGAACGCAAAGCGACGGGCAGGTGCCACCACCATGACGTCATAGCAAGGCGTTGGAAACACCTTTTTGAGCATCGCGTTGCACTTTCAGCGCAGCACGATAAACGCTACATTCCCTAGAGTTGCTTGTGTGTGCCTCTTCTAGTATAAAGACAGACATACAAAACTTCGATGTGTTGTTATGGTGCCTTAGATATGCGCAAGTATTGCTTTTTAAATGACAATCGCACAACTATGAACGCTAAACCTTGAGCAATATTGGTGGGCGCTACGAATGGTGTTGGCCGTTTGGTGCCGTTTGAGGTATCGTTAAGGACGGACAAACAGACAAGTGTACAGACAGACAGACCAACAATTTTTTTTGTCGAAGATCCCCAAGGGAGACTATCGTCTTTAAGAATTCATTTCATTGGAGTATGAATGGACCAATCATTTGTACGGCAAGGTGTAACTGCGAAGACTATTTCCCAATAAGGTGTAAATGTGAGCACGACATGTTAATCTGTTGAGGTCATTTGTGGGACGAACAGTTACCCGCTAAGGTATAATTGTGAGAACTAAGTGTTCGCCTCATAAGCTAGTCCGTGGAGACTCACTTTTAGACCCGGTAGGAGCAGACAGTGGAGTTGACTGTCCCGAAGAATCATCACCTACAGAGGCATCATTAAAAACTGTCTGCGCTTGTGATCTGTCAGAAAAGTTACCGGTTGAAGTTGTAGGCTGAAGAGCCTGGGCTTGGAAAAAAGCTGAATCAATGTATGGCTGACAGAATGGCTTCAGTTGGCTGACATGTTCCACCTTTACGTTGGCCGCCGGATAATTTTCATTATCAGGATTCACACGGCGGATCACAAAAGTGGCAGGCGCTTTCTGTTCTGTAGTCTTTTACGGGCCTTTAAATGTCGGTGCGAGCTTTGTTGTACCATCGGTGATGGGCTTTTTGCGTAGGAGCCAGACCTACTGACCCACATGAAATGCCTTGACACGATGGGTTTGGTCATAGATATGCTTGCGACTGTCTTGCGCTTGTGCGCTGTTTTCTTGTGGTTCAGCGCGAGTCTTTGCAAGGTCCAAAAGTCTTGCTTCGAGGGTCTCATCCCTTGGACGGTGAAACCTTTCTCCTGGTAGCTTTGCAATAGAGCCTTGGAGCAGTTAAAATGGCGAAAACTGCAAACTGGTATTGAGGCTTGTGTTCCCGGCAAACGCGGCCGCACAGAGTTTTTTTCAAAGGAACGAATCTGAGTGGCATATCTTTCTAAGTACTGAGACCAGGGTAGCATTGCTTCTTTCTATCAGCCCATTACTTGCTGCGTGATAAGTGGCGAGAAAGTTCTGCTAAATTCCGTGAAGATGAAGAAAGCGCTTAAATTTTTGTTTACTCAAAAGCACGACTATGATCTTAGAAGCAGTATTCTAGAACACCGTAGCGGTAAAACACAGCATACAAATGTTGGATTACTTCTCTCGTGGACGTAGTGGATACCGCAGCAGGAACTATAAAGTGTGTGGCAAAGTGTATAAGTTTAAGCATACATCTGCTGCTGTTGGTGCAGGGCATCGTCACGTGGTCCAGAGCAACGACAGAGAACTGAACCTCCGAAGCTGGCATAAATCGCATTTTACCAACATGGTTGTTCACTGGCGGAATATTTTCCTGACATATTTGACATGCTTGAACATACTGTTGTGTCAAAGACCTCATCTTGTGCCACCAGCAATGGTCTTGCACCTTCTCCACGTACGCTCGGAATCCACATGGCCATTATGATCATGTGCCACTTCGAGGACTATCTGAGGTAACTTGAGTGGAACAACAATAGTCTTCAGGCTGGGGGACGTGCAATGGTACAGTATGTTGTCGACAATAACAAAATTTTGAGGGCACCAAAATTGTCTAGTAGGCGTTGGCGCATGGCAGAACACTCTTTATCTTGTTTTTGAAGCTGACACAGTGTGTACCCGGGTTCAAAGACGCCACAAGAAACACGTATTATCATATCAGCGATCACAGTCTGCTTACCAGGCTTGTGTCGCACAGTGAATTCAAACTCAACAAGGTCCATGAACATGCAAGTAAAGCGCCTTGATGGTTTCGTATTTGATGGGAGGCATGCTACTGTCCAGTTTTCTGAGAGAAGGCAGAATTTCTTGTTCAAGAGATAACTGCGAAATTTGTGACAAACGGCCCAATGTAATGCAAGGCACTCTTACACATTGCACACATTGCTATGTAGTTTTTTAGCGGAAGTCAGTGCCCTGCTGGCATACTTGATTAAGACATCGTTGCCATCTTGACACTGACATAGTACTGCTCCCAGGGCTGAGGCAGAAGAGTCTGTGGTCTCAGTTGTTTGGGCAGGCGAATGAAATTGGCCAAGAATGGGTGCGGAAGTGAGGGCTTCGCGGATGGCATAAAAGACTGACTCATAATCTGGAGACCAATGAAAAGCTCCCGTTTTTACAATGTGTTGAAGAGAAGCGACAGCCTTTGTGATATTAGGAATGAAGCCTAGGTCGAAGTTTGCAGCTTGGATCCAGGAAAGCACTGCTTTGAAGTAGTAGGCACAGGAATCTCAAAATAGATTCTACCTTCGTTGGGTTTGAAAGTTTTTCGTTTTTTGAAATGACAAAACCCAGAAACGTTATGAATGTAACAGTGAATTGGCAATAAGAGGAGCGACAGCCTTGGTGATATTAGGAATGCAGCATCGGTAGAAGTTTGCAGCTTGGATCCAGGAAAGCACTGCTTTGAAGTAGTAGGCACGGGAATCTCAAAATAAATTCTACCTTCGTTGGGTTTGGAAGTTTTTCGTGTCTAGAAATGACAAAACCCAGAAACGTCATGAATGTAACAGTGAATTGGCAATTAGAAAGCGAAACTTTGAAACCAGCGTTCAGTAAGGTTGTAAGTACTTCATCTAACAAGTCGATGATTTCCAGAAAAGTTGTGGCAAAGAGAAAAATATCGTCTAAATAAACTCGAACTCCACATTTTGGTTGATGAGGCTGCAAGCTCTCGAATACAGCATGCACAGGCATTTGAAATGTAACAGGGGCATTTGTTAGTCCACAACGTTAGTCCTTTGTGTAAGACACATGCAGCGTATGTGCTGCATGTCTCTGACGCAGACACATGCACAAGCAGCACATATGCTGCATATGTCTTAAACAAAATGTTTTTGTTCATGCTGATTTACTTGTGCATCTTTGAAGGGCCCCTCAACAACGTTACTCGGTATTTTTTTAGCAATTCAAGTAATAAACACGCGAATCGTGTGCAGGATACTCTCGCGATCAACACGTCTGCATGTCGCAGCGTTATGGGCCACTGGTGCGACATAAATTAAAAAAAAAATGCCTCCTCCTCTCCTGCGGCCTTTTGGGCCTCCGCGTGACGCTGAAAACGTGATCCTTTGATGCACAGAACATTGATCCTGTGATTGGTCGAAGAATTAGAAGCCTACGACTTCCGTTTAGTCTGCAAGCAGCTTGCTGTTGTTCGTCGTGTTGCCCGTGTGCGTGCCCACACTTGCGGACCAGACTGGTGCCCGTAACACAGGGTCCGTACTGGCACAATTTTTATTAGCACTGTGGGCCGGCATGGCAGCAGCGGAAAGCGAACAATCATGCAGTTAGTTGACGGAGTCGACGGAAAGACAGATTCGTGGCTACCGAAAATATTGAGTGTTTTGAGCAGTGCGATCGGCACTGACGTATGCCGCCTGAAGTTGAGGGGGCACTTGGCGAGAGAATACCAACGGAAGGTAGCGAAGGAAATTGCGAAGCAGTGACATCGCCGCGTCTCTACTATCAAACGCTTATAAATCTGCCATTACGGCGTCGTTGGAAAAATTCTCATTGCTCCGTTTTCGTGGTACACTCATGCACAACTTCCTCACCACAAGTGAATTTCGGCCTAAGGGTGTTTTAAGGGCCATTTTAAGCAACGCTTGTATTGGTGCACCAGCGTAGATTATGTCGGCATTGGGTGTAAAGAAAAATCTTCATAAGGACAGTGCAATAGCTCTTATTCTTCTGTTGTGCTGCTGATAAAGAAAATGTTAACATGAATGTTCATGAGTTATATGAATTTAGGTTGGTTTAGAAAGAGGGAAAAAAAGTCAGAATTAAAAATAGACAGAAAAAACACATGCTCTGAAAAAAAGAGAGAGGAAAAGATAAACAGTGAGAGACAGACAAAGAAGGAGGGAAAGAAGAAGACGCATATGCAGAACCAACAGGTGGTGCGTACAACGAACACCTCCTAGAATTTGCGTGCCTGACAGATTATTGGCGGTCACTTGGGAAGCGGTGGTCGTCGGAACTACGGGGGCGGCGCCACTCAAATAGGGGTGTCTTCAATTGAGTTTTTACATTTTAGGAGCTTATATGCAACAAAAATAACGTATAAAATTTAAAAAGCCTAACCCAATTATAATTAGGCCTATGTAAGTGACGTTGTTCTTCAACAAGCAATTTTTTAATACAAGGCATCGTCTGAAATTAGTAGCAGACGCCAAAATTGCCAACCTCGAAGGCCAAGTACACAAACCCTCACTCATACGTAGGCAGCGTCGCCTTAGATAACCGGCGTTTCGCGCTCATCCGGCAGCCACGGAAAATCTAGAAGGCGTTGGTACAACAGACTACGCAGAGTTACGAATTTTTGTGACACATTGTAATTGCTTGTATTTCGTCCTAACGAGTAAGTTGGAAGCTTAGTCGGAAGCTTAGTCGGCGGCTGGCTTATCTGTATGTAGCTCACGATGTAGATTAGCCAATTATTGGGAACTTGAGTGTGTGGCATCTTTTGTAGAAAGAAGAAAGAGCCGTTTCTGTATATCTGAATTTTTTATTTTTAGGGCTGCGCGCTGTACTATAATGTTCACGTGTTCTCAAGAGACTCAAGTATACCGATTGAGGGAGTTTTCTGACTATGCTGAAAAAGTGGCACAGGTCCCCTTAAATCTTCTTTTTCGCTTAACAAACTTTTACCCTCAGCACACACGTTGTGCCATATACGGTTATATCAACGAAACTCTAATAGCGGCAAATAAAAACCCACACAACGCCTAACCCAGAAAACGTGCATGCACCTCATTATAAAGATTACGACATAAAACCTATATGTTTTTGTTAAAAACAACTTATATATGTTTGTGTGAAACATTATATACATTCCAACCGCACCTCTACATAAGGTTGTCACTCACTGCTGCTGATCAAATTTATAAAAAATTTGTCTTCATCATAGAAGCTTGGCCTAGCGCATCCAGCTAAGTCGGTACGATACTCGTTGTCTGATGGTGGTTGTATATACAAATCTTGCGCTTAAAATTTCCTGAAGTTCTTGTTGCACTTTGCAGTCACCCGATAATGAAAGCTCCCTGGCACGTACTACTCACTCAGAAATATTAATGAATTTTGTCTGCATTAAGCATGCATGAAATCAAATGACACAACACGCTTCCCACTTGGAGGAGACCCAATCAATTGTGTGAGGCATGTTTGAGTGCCCCTGAGAATTCACAACGTACTGTCCTCGTACGATTAGAGGACATATATTTGTGCAACACATCTGCACTCAATCCTAAATTTTCACATGGCTTTGGTTACATGACTGGAATATGAAAAAAAGTGTTAGCGCTTCTTTCACACGTAAAGGGCATAAGGCTGAATCACTGCAGAGTTGGTCAGCTTAGCTAGCTTTTACCCTCTCACCTTTCAATTCAATATGCTCGCTCTGTTTTTTCTTTGCATTTGTTTCTTTTATTTGCTAGCTTTCTTTTTGTTATATATTTTAATATTTTTCTCCTCTTTCCCTCTCTTAAATTTGCGATTTCTACTTCTCCTCCACACTTCTCTTTACAGCCGTCTTGTTATATTATATACTATACTGTAAAAGGCGAAGTCGTCTGCTAGCATGACTGGATAGCAGAGTGGTAACAACTCTTGAGTTTGCACTTGAATGTCGCAGCTTGAAGACATTTTCTCGTCGAGAATTGAACTCCTTTACTTTCTTTCTGTGTCTTCCTTTTTTTCTCTCTATACCGTTCTCCTGCTCATCAGAATTATGACATGAATTGGCTACTTGTTATGGGAGCGAAGCTGCAAAGGAAGATAATGAAGAGACCGTCGGCTCGTTCATGGTGATAGTTTTTTAAATCAACACATGGCAAACCTCTAGCATAACAGATCTAATAAAACTGTACTCTGTTGTAAAAGGAAATAGCTTTCAAGCAGATAGATTACTATGCTTTCGACAAAGGCGAGGGCTTAATGTACCTTCTCGACTTAGCAGCTTAGCAAAGTATCTAGTATAACTGATCTGCATAGTAAATCCACCTTCGTAATAAAGTACTTAAAGTAACATAGCTCTCTGCAGACTAAGAGATCTGCACAGCGGGGCTTAATTAGGTGTGGATAGCTGGGACAGTTGGTTTTCATGCTGCTTGCTACCATGGACATAATGTAATTTGTGCCACGCTGTGATAAATGTCTCAGTTGTAGTGGCAACTGGGCTTAGAAGTACCTTGCAGGCATGTTAAACCTTACAAATAAAACAGTTTTAAATGTCACTCTGGTTCTATTTTCACAGCCGAGTGGGCTCTGAAAAAAGCCCTCGCATGTAAGGTAAAAAGCACATATCTGTGATGAACTAACAAAGCAGGCTGTATGAAGCCACAGAGATATATCACATGTTCCGCCTATGTTTCGCGTGTACTGCTATAGCCATCACTTTTCTATTGGCATAAAGGTGAAGTAAAAATATGTTTGTTTATCTGCTTTTTTAAGCTGCAAGGTATGTCTCAGGCAGAGGCTGCACTGAAAAAATGGTCACAAAAAGTATGCTACAAAATATTGCACATACACAAAAAATATTGGCAAATAAAGAAAAAACTACAAACTCTTAATGTCCTAAAGCACTACTGCTGCAACTAAAATCATGTCTGGGAACAAAGAGTGCCCAACAAATCGGGGAGAGCCGAAATGGGTGGTGACGTGGCATATGATATGCACCATTCACACCTTACTCAATCATTTTTTGTTCACTTAGTATAAATGAGCATTGACATAAAACAATATATAATTGACTGATTGTCAACTTTTACAGTCTATATTACACTTGTGTGATGACAAATTCTGTAGGTACTTGATAGACTAACAAGTGTAATGATTTTCACATTTATGTTTAGACGGACTGACAACTAACAATCCAGAACGTGTATATAGACCTTTGTGCATTTTGAGAGACCAAGAATTGAATCAAATGCAGTTTCAAAATTTCAGTAGCATAAGTAATTTAAATGAAGAATAAAAACCGTAAAAGCTGCCCCGTAGTGCTGCTTGATAGTGAATTCTTAGTTGTGAGTTTTAGAGTAAATAAATTGCTGTAAGTTGTTGCTGATGTTCACAAAACCAGGCTTAAAATTGCAGTAAGTGTTTAAAACACATCCCCATTTTGTTCTTTACCTAGTGCATAGTAAGAGAAGTTGATGCTGAGAATTCTTTCCTTCACAAAATCCGAAAATTAGCATTTAACCATGGTGCGCATACATATGGTAACACAGGTAATTTGGCGCGCATGCATTCTGCCATTGCCGAACCCGGTGCAAGTACACCAAACCGATGTCGGTCACCAAATGCAAGAAGTGCTGTGTAGTGTAATTAGACTCGACCGGCAACACATTTTGAATAAAGATGTTTCAGTGCTTTTTCCTGTTGTCATTGTAGAATTAGGCACTCTACGTTGTAAGCTTTTTGTTCCAACAAAGTAAACTAGTATATAAAATGCGGTTATTAGTCTTTTTAAGGTATGAAACTACTAGAACATTGAAAAGCAGAAACACAGCATCTGTAGGAAATATCTAGGCCCTTGGAGTCTACAGAACTCTTAAAAAAAGGGTAGGTGATTATTGTATAGCTGGTAAAATCACTTTCCTGGAGTGAACTAGCCAGCTGCACTACATAAGCTCTTATGTTTTGTGCTTGTAATCTGCCGGCAGCCATAAAATTGATCAAACTATATTAAATTTGGTATTGTAAGTCATTGAATAGTTTTGCACACGCTAAGAACGGTGGCAGTGTCAAAATTTCGATGATACACATAATTGTTCCTGTTGGTTTTACATGTTTTCTGTACAAACCTTCCGTGCCATGATCGTAAAATGTTTTAACAAAGCCTTCATAGAAAGTCTTCTACTCGTTCTATCCTTTTTAAAAATCAATTGTATTGTTCATATATATTTATTTTCGACAAACATTGCTGCGTAGCTATGTGAGTGATATATAAGCCCTATTTGGCTTATGACTACTTGGAGTGTAGAGGCAGGTTGTTAAAGGGGAACTTACAGGCTGTCCAGAGTGAATTAAATAACCTTCCTTATTGTTGTGTGAGTGTCAGAGCATGTCAGTTGAGAATAAATATGAGACAACGACTCTAAGCTGTGGTTGTGATAAAAGGGTATGTGAACTGTTGGAAGCAATTCGTGGTAAGAAAAGACTGATGTATTTATTATATACACATCTGTTAAAACTTTGAAAGGTGGCAATGTTTCTTGAGCAATGTTTTCTGATGCTTCCTGATGTTGAAAGTCTGTGACATAGCACATTGCCCTAGTGTACACGCGTCTGATTCTTTACATATTTGCTAGCAAAGTGACAAATACAGATACATCGGAGTTAACACGTCATGCATTTATTGTCAAATGCGAGTCTCAATGGTTGCCTACCCGAAGCTATGCACCATCTTGCCAAGTTATATAACAAAGTTAAACGATTGTAATGTATGCGGCATCATTGACACAAGCAACAGGAATCATGCTAAAGCTCTTGTAAAATTGTCACCTGAACATGACAGCCAGTTTACCTTTGTTAGGAAAAAAATGCTGAATTTCGGGATGTCAGTGTTTGCATATCTTTTAAGTGCTTCAGTGGAGTTTTGTGAACCTAAAACTGGTTCTTTCAAAAAGAAACTTCTCTTTCTCCACTGTGACAATTCTAAAAAACTATGCAGATCAGTGTAGGTAAAACAGATCACAATTGGGCAAAGTGATGTGTTGCCTGACACTATAGGTGAATGCAAGAGTATTCATATTAGCATAGTGAAAGAATACGTTACACATGAATTTCAGCTTCAGTGGTGTTGCTGCAGGGTTCACACGTTCGTACTGCTGGGGCAGCATTTGCTAGAACTAAGCTTGTACAGGGTCGACAGTATCTTGTACAGGCATGCGACAGGCATGAACCAGTGCAGAGAACGCAAGCAGAAGTGGTCAATGGTATTAAGCATGCACATTAAGCATTATTTAGCATTAAGCATGCCTTAATAAAGCATTAAGCATGCCTTTATTTCTACATTGTCTGATAGCTCTAGCGGAGCACACATCGTGACGAGTGGAGCCGTCTCTGCGTGGCTACAGCTCTAGAACGACTGTGATAAGTGGCATACTTTTGCTTGAAACAACTGCATGTGAATGAGAAAAGGACACAGTGTAAGAAAAAAAAGGTTAGGGCTTGTGGTGAGGGGACTAGGAAAATGTCTGATGAGCCGTCTTCCAATGAAAAAGCATTTTCTATACCTATTCTCTCATCTGTTAGTGTAGTCTGAAAAACATTGGCAGTACAAGTTCATGGCTACAGAAGGATGATGACCAGAAAATGCCCTCCTGAAATGTTGACCTACACACTTCTTTCCTGCTTTTCCTGGTGCACTGGAGGTTTTTGCACCATAGGTACTAGATCCTTGAGTGGATGCACCTTAAGGGCTTATGACTGAGCTCAGTCTTACAACCTGCTTTACCTAAGCACCAAACCTGGTGCTGGAGCTTGTTTGCCCAGTAAAAACCTTTAACAAAAAAAAGGTTTTAAGTAGTACACGAACAAATCTAAAGCATTGAAAGATTACCATGACTTATTCTGCACAGAGACCTCGCCTATACAGTCCACTAATGAGCCCTAATGGCCTTTGCGGTGTGCCTGATTAAATGGTAAGAAAACAAGTAGTTTAATTGATGTTATCTTTATTAATCAGGAAGTTAATCTTTGGAAAACTAGGTTGTCATCAGTGACACTTCAAACAAAGTGCATAAAACCAGTGAATATAAACTGCAAAAATGGTACCAGAAGTATCAGCATAAGTGAATTCACCCTCCTGGATGCCTCATTTGACATTACTGTCTATGCATTATAAACAAAATATTTTGATAACCTCATTGCTTTTAATTCTTCACTTCACAAATTCTTACCTCAATCATAGCTTTCTAGCAACCCCATAATTAATCACCTATGAGATATATAACGAAAAGAGACCGCCTCATTAAACATATCTGCTTGCCTTTGAGCTATCTTCATTGAACAAAGGCTTTAGTGAGTGCTCATCCCATCCATAAATTTTGAGCTATCTTTAAAGCCATCTTTTTAAAACTTGATGACCGGGAATGTAATGCATTTCAACACGTGGTGTTAGGCACTTGCCTAATTACCACCCCACCCAACCATTAAGTAGACGCTGTAAGATGCTTAAACAAGTGCTATCATCTCGGGTTACCATGAGTTTGCAGAAACCATCTTGCTTTTAGCTCTGGCACAGGATGGTTTTCAGAAATCAATATTTTTGCAAAGGTCATCTTCTTTCTTCATTGACAAGCTTCACGAATGATTTTCGACCATCCATTAGTGGATATTTCCTTTGATTACTGAAAAAAACTTCGTAAAGCAAACCACAAGTCACTACTTTCGAAATAATGTTTATCAAATATGGCTGGTCATGTCACATACTAAGCCCGAGTGCATATTTGCTTAATGATCATTTCCAATTTGGAGCATACACGCAATGGTAGAAAGTGTGGAGTATTACTGGAGTCAACTTAGACATCTAGCACTTCTTGAGAGATGCCATGCCATATTCTTCAATTAATTTTGCAGTAAAATAAAAGTTCATTTCCTTGCGAACTGCTTGTCGCGAAATGTTTTTCCATGGTAAATTGATATGGGCTCGTTACAAAAGCCGAAACCATGGTGATCCTGTCCACCGTATTGCCGATAATGAGACAGGAGACGGTGCGTGTATAATTAAGGCAGACACACGAGGACTAATCACAGTGCTACTTTTCCATTTTACACACACGTGCACGCATGTGTATGCTTTACATGAATACACTGCGTGTACTTTGTCGCATAACATGACTGCGTCGCGGTAATGTTGACCAATTAAAAAGAAAGATGTTTGGGGATCGGTGATTTAAGCTAGACAATGCTCTCTGCAATAAATTTTCGTTTTTTACTTTTTTCATTTGTACACACAAATCTAAGCAAGAACAGCTTAGAAAACAGATTGCCATCATCGGCGACAGTATAATTGTTATTGGGACGATAGCATCGGGTGAACGCCTGTTCATACCCCGTCGCTTCCACCTTACACATACCGTATTCACCTCGTGCACTTACGCAAGATGAAGCTTATGTCCAAGTCATTCACCCAAAAGGCAGTCCAAATGATACCGATCGATCCTCAGCAACACAAGCAGCACACGTCTGCGTAGCACCTACGCCCCAATACTATGATTGTGCATGAAACAGGTGTTCACAAATCCCCCAACAGATATGGCATTTAATTCACGTTCGTACAACTCGTTACCATTGCTTATTAGCAACTTCACAACTTATATTTGGCACGACTATACATCCAGCATTGCTGTCGTGGAGATGATCGCCCCGAAAGAGGCAGTAACAGAAAGCACACTTTTGGCGAAGACTGCACTTTATCGCGCATCGGTGGCCCTTTGATTTATGTTTTTGAGAAAGCAGGAAGCCCTAACATAATAAATTAACTGAATAAATGCTGCGTAGCACTGGGTAGATAAATATGCGTGAAATTGTAAATAAGGCGCACACGTACACACTTCACCAGGCGTTGTGCGTAATCACGCGCAGGGACTGGTGTCATGTTGAAAGAGTAGTATAATAGAAGTCTGAGTACAAAGTTCTGAGTAATGTCAAAAACATTTTCGGAGCCACAATTTGTCTTTCAGCTTTGCTTGCATTGTATTCTGCGCAAAGCTTGTTCAGCTCACCTAAAATCGCGAAGCAGAGTAAGCTGACAAAAAAAATTGTTGTTTTTTGATTCCAAAACACAAGCACCATGTCGTATTACCAGCAATATGAATATAGGGTGCTTTGTTGACTAAAATAAAAACAACAGAATATCAAGCGAATGAATTAGGCAAGCACCACGAACAAAACAAGTGGTTATATACAATTTTCAGGTTTAGGAGGGGTCGCTCCCGTTACTATTCTATGTTTCGGTGTTGAAGAAGTACAAAATATAGCATGGTTTGGGGCAAAAACGACAAAAAAGCACCATCAGCAAGTAAGACCGAGCACAAATTGCTGCAGATCTGTAGGCCATGGAGTCACATTCGCAGGCGCCTCAGATCTGTTATAACGCGATGACCGTTTTGAAACCAGTCCTTTTTTTTTCTATTCTAGAGGTGGAACACATTTCTAAATAGTTCTGGTTCTGTTCCGTGTCAAACAGAAGAATTAAGCTCGAAAAGTGCAAACCTGAATGTTGCTGTACTCGTACCCAAAATGGGTGATGCATATATTCACGGCCTTTATTTGTCTGTTGATTTTAACCCGCTTAACCACTCATGGTGTTTTAGGGCGCTAATTTGAACGGGAAGTTTTACATCGCCTCACGGTGTATGTAGGCTGTGGGCATCGAGACTCGCAATTGGTTGGCTTTTGTCGCACGAAATCAGTCGAATTTTCCTTTTTCTCTCTACTTTCTCTTCAAATTAAAAAGCTCAAAGGGTTCCGGTATGTTGAGGGCGTTCAGAACGTTCTTAAACGACCACAATTATGGAAAAACAAGCAGCCACAACTGCTGTGTGAATGAGGTGTAAAACTTCGATCATCTGAACAGAGCTTCTGGCCGCCACCACACAGCAGCGCCACGGTACCGGGAAGTTGCGAATGGATTTGGAAGCAAACACTTCGAGATATTTGGTGTTATCTACTGAGCACCAGGGTGAAGTTCCGTTGGCTCATCGGCATGTAAACAATGCGACTTTGCAGAAACTACAAAAAGCGACAGCGACCTGCACTTCAATCACTTTCTATAACAGTCTTTTACGCAATGCGACTGCGTCCCAACGGGCAGAGTTCATGGGGAAAACGAACACCCACCACGGAGAAAAAACCACACTGTAAACAGAAATAAGCCGAGATGGGAGTAAATGACTTGTCCTCTAGCACACGCCCCGATGGGGTTTTTATAAACACCGTCCTGAGGAAGCAAAAATTTGCTCCCCATCAGTAGGGCGGTTTTGCATGGTGCCAAGGTTTTTTTTTATTTACATTATCGGGGAACTTTTTCAGGTCAGAATGAGAGTAAATTTTGACATAAACTGAGAAAAAATATTACGTCAGCAGCCATGACATGCGCAAGCATAACTTGCATTAATTGCATTACTTCGAAGCACACAATAATGATTACAGCACACAAACATGCACACGACATTCACGTAATATTACAACACTCACACTCACCAAAGATTGCCTCCCGCGCACCACACCAACGATTCAGTCACTGGGTACATGCAGGCACGATATTCTGAACTCCCATGTAGCTCTGAGCGGATCATATCTTTTGCTAATAAGTAAGCAATAAACACGCGTGGCGTAGGTATGAAGTTGCGGTGACCTGATGCAAATACTTCAATGCACATGCCTTTTATCGTAAGGCTGCTAATAATAAATAATGTAATACTTATACACTGTATACCGAAATATGCCGAGATGAGAGTAAATGACCTTGTTTTTTAGTGCACGCCCCGATGGGAGTTTTAAAAACGCCGCCCGGACGGAGTAAAAAGTTTACTCCCCATCAGTAGGGGGTCTTTGCATGGTGCCAGGGTGGTTTTTATTTACATCGATCGGGGAACTTCTTCGAGTGAATATGGGAGTAAATTTTTTGCACCGACCACGAAAGAAAATACCTCAGCAGCTGAGCCTTGCGCAAGCGTAACTTTAATTGCATTACCTTCGCAGCACATAACAAAGATTACAGTACACAAACATGCTCACAACGTTAACGTAATACTACAACACTCACACTCACCACAGCTTGCCACCCGCAGTGCACACCTACCATTTAGTCACCGGGTATATAGAGGCACCACATTCTGACCACCTCTGTAGCCGTGAAGGAACCCTTTGTTTTGCTATTAATAAAGGAATAAACACAAATGGCGTAAATATGAAGTTGTGGCGGCCTAATGTGAGCACTTCAACACACATGCCTTTCATCTTAAACCTGAATAATATTCAATATTTTTTAACTATAGAGACAAAGTTTACTCAGTTGACGCTTTGTTGTACGGGCTGAATTTGCATTTCAGTACTGCTTGTCGATCCGTAAAATGCACTGAATAATACACAAAGCCCGCGCGGCCTTGAATGAATACAATAACGAGGCACATTCCGCAGCTCCAGCGATGCACCGCGGTACACCGCCACTACCACGTTCGGCGACTAGGCCTTACTCACGAGTACGGCACGGTGATTCGATAAGTGACAGCTGGCGATCACAACATGCTTGCTGATGCGCAGTTTACGTCTCGTTATTTTTCCCGTGCCAGAAATAGGTGTCCGCTATCCAAGCAGTTTAAGCTACGGAGCGATAGACTTAAGCAAACAAGAGGGTTCGCAGTCGCTGTTCCCGTTGCTCGCATGCAATGCATGGGCATGCATGCTGTACGCTGTTTCTGTGTGTCTCCACCTCGTTCGGTGCTCGCCTTCGAGCTAGTCATTTAACAGCTGCAGTCTCCAGGTGAAGAAGAATGTTATTCATCCCAGCAGCCTTTATTTTTTGTGAAACACATTGTTTGCCCCGCCGGTGGTCGGTGCTAGCTCGTAGCGCTTGCCACAATGGCCGGCGCGCAGTGCACGCTTGATACGATGCCGGCTTGATACCGACGGCATAGCGAGGCCTTCTTACCGCTTAGATGATGCAGCCGGTGAAATACTGGTGACACTTTGAGAATCCACCATCGACGGAGACGGGGTGGGTGCGTCGCCGGTGCAACTCTGACGCTGGTTACCGGCCAGCCTGCCGTGGTCGAGCGCAGCCTACTTCGGACCGCTCCGAAGTTTTAGATGACGAAACTCCAGCAGCAATGGCTGACAATCGTAGCATCTTACTTTTGTCCCCATTAAAATATTCTTTGAAATGTTTTGTGACTCGGCACTTTGAAGTGCGGCATTCGCGGCGTGTCGTTGAGGAATCGGACCGATGTCCAGCGTGGTTCGATGGTGCGAAATATATCTAAATGTTCACACTAAACACCAACCAGTCGTTGCAATTCTTCGCTGCACTTATAATTCAGTTGCCTGTCAACACATGCTCACACGGTAAACCACACAAAGCACTGGTGTTTTACACCAGTGTTTTGTGCCCATACATACACAGAAATACATACACATACATGCATGCCACGCCCAAAGGGGGTTTTTCGATCTCCCATAAGCAGTTTCTAACCACGCGACGTGAAACTCCCTGGGGAGTTTAACAAGGTCATGTTCATAAACTCTGTCATTATTCAGGGGGCGTTTTATGACGACATGTCCGTAGTTCACTTCCTACCAGGGAGTAAATTATGGGGGCAGGGGAGTTCTGTTGGCACATGTGTTGGAGAAACTCTAATCTCGGCTACCTTTTGCTTGCAGTGCACCACAGCATAGTATTACTACACTGTACCTACCATAGAGTTTCTAGAAAGCTAGTGCGAAACTTCTCAACCAGAGCTGCCGAAAAAAAGCTTTAAGCTAAACGTTTCTGACGCCACCTAATCAGACACTTCAAACCAAGTTAAGTCGCTTTTAGACGGCTTAAGGGTGAACAGGCCACTTTTCTCCTCAAAACGCTCATACTCACCGTTCTGATACTCACCGTAAACGGCTAAGCAGACAGCTATATGAACGGCGGCTATCTTAAGTCGCATTCCAATTCTCACGTAGCCGGAGATAGGCCTCTCCGAGAAGACCGCATCGTAGACAAATACGATGCAGGTTACTTTGCAGTCTAAACAAAATGGCAGCTCAGCGAATCACTCAGATAGATTTAATCTCGTCAATATGGTCCTCTGCACACAAGCAGACGCTTCTCCAGACGGCTAATGTGAGTAACGTTAATTGTTTTAGATTTCTACAAGAATTGAGCCAGAAAATACAACTATTCCAATTGTTTTATTTGGCTTTCTCTTCTCCACGCGAGGTGGCGAATTGTCGTGTAAAAGCCGTTGTCGTGTTCCAACTTTCAGACAGCATGGACTCGGTGCTGTCTTGTAATCAGTCCGCGTAGACTGTCTACGTGCTGTCTAAGAATTGTAACACAGCCACTGCCACCATGAACCAGGGTAGCGCCGTTTATAGGCATGGCCGCTAGGTGGCTAGCACTTTGTTCGAGACGAAGTGGTAGCGCACTTTCCAGAAGCGGCCGCTTGGTAGCGAGCGCTTAGTTGGAGTCGCGAATAGTCACTCTAAATCTTTTGCTGCCCTATCTATTTTCAGACATTGTCCACGTCACTCGCCTGAAGGCATAGTTTTCGCCCGACACCTGGTAAAAGAGCCGCGCTGGCGCCTTCTCCGCTGGAAGTTTATGTGGGGTTGCGGCTATGACTGTGCTGTGGTGTGAGAAGAGGATGACGACGTGTTGCTGTTCAAAAAATTACAACAGCAGTCATTTTCAATCCTGCACTATTTTTCTACTGTAAAAGTGTAAGTATATTGCCAATACTATATATGTGCGTGTGCGTGGTCCGGAAAAGCAGTAACAGAAGAGTACACTTCCATTGTGAGTGTTCTCATGCAGAATATACTTCACTGTTTACAACGCTACGACCGATATCTTCACCTTGAACAGATACATACATACATACATACATACATACATACATACATACATACATACATACATACATACATACATACATACATACATACTGTCACGGGGTCGTGACGTGGCCGAAGACAGGAGAATTCGTGTTAGCATTTAACTGTTTATTTGGGCGAACCTGTGCCCGGTAAACTGAAAGTCCAATTACAGCAGCAGTCTCGCACAGATAGAAGTCTCGGACTGATACAAAGAGAAGTTTATTAACTTCATACTCAAAAAAAACTCTTTACATCATTTATTCATACAGTGCTCGTTTAGACACCCCTCTTGAGCACTATGGGGCATACAAACTCCATTATCCATAGAGGAAATTAGCGGCACATACACAGATCTATACATATATGTATATATACACATACATACACACACACATATACGTATATATATATATATATATATACATACATATACACATACATATACATACATATACATGTACACATACATACATACATACAAGTTTGTGCTAAACTACGCATACATTCGTAAAAAAACCACAAATATATATTTACAATCACATATACATATATTTACAACAGATCGTGAACATGGGTAGGCATATTTACAATACTTCGACTGGCGCTATACATACACTTGTAACACAATGTTTTTGGAAGAAGGGGTTAGTAGGGGATTAAGGGGGTACGGAGTTTCGCACCTCTGACGAAAAAAATACTTTGTGTGCCAGCGGCGAAGGAACTGGTCCTCCCCGCCAGCTTCCAGTTGCTTGGCTAAGTACTGCGCTATTTTCTGCCTGATCATGGCTAGTGCTGGGTAGGCCGCTCTCACTGGGGTGTTCTTTACCTCAGCAAGGCACCGGCGTTTCCAAATCACAAAGAGTGTGATGGAAATCGCCAGCCTTGCGAAGTAGCCCCTATTCCTTTCGAGGGCCGGGGGAGGGCGGATGCTGAAGCACCTCGCAACCAGGCGCCATACCGACTTGGCCGCCCCGCATTCTAACAACGCGTGGGAGATCGTTTCCTCAGCGCGGTAATTAGGACACTGGCTATTCGGCGTGATGCCGAAACGGTGCAGGCGATGTCTCGTGGGCAAAACTTGCCACTTGCGCTTCCACTCGAAGTCATGTACTTCGCGCGGTCGGTACTTATTGATTTTTTGTTTGCACAGTCCTAGGCTTTTGATGTGCTCCTTTTCTTCTTCGGACAACTGGTTTTCTGTTATCGCTTCGACAATTCGGGCGGGTGGGTCCTTGTCAATGTCGCAGTTCAGGGCTTCTTTTTCTATGATCTTTGTCGTAGTTGCCGCCATCCTGTAAAAGTGTGAGGGCGCTTCCGCGCGCGGGCCAGTGTGTTTGTGGTTTTCCAGATAGTGCGTGATGGTGCTTGTCCAGTAGTTGATTAGATTCTTCCCAACGTAACTGGCTGCGTAATAAAGCATGCGGGTAATCTTGAGGGCCAGTATCTGGCTGGTCATTTGTACGTGTGGGAGACCGAGGCCACCTTTGTCCTCGGGTAGTTGAAGGAGGTGTCGCTTGACTGGTGCTGGTTTCCCTTCCCATAGCAAATCGGTGATCACGGCGTTCAGTTGGCTCGCGGTTTTCCTAGGGATCACCGCTACCCTACTGGCGTAGAACGCAAACGCGCAAACGGTGGTCCTTGCTGCCAGCGCTTTTTCACGTAACGTAAGGTTTAGGAGGCGAATGCGGGCAGCTGCCTGCTTTGCCCTCTCGAGGGCTCTCTGCCACGTGGCTGGTGCCACCCCTTCACTGGAGAAGTAGATTCCCAGTACTTTAACGATGGACACCACTTCGATGTTTCCTAGGGCTTCTCTAGGGAAAGTTCCAAATAGCATCGCCTTGCTCTTGTCCGCATTTATCGCCGCTCCGGATGCTTGCGCGTATCTTGTGAACGTCGCACTGAAGGCTTGGAGGCTGCTTTCATCCCGAACAAACAGGGAAATGTCGTCCACGTATGCCAGCACTTTCACCTGCTCCTGGCCCGTCAGTGGGAAGCCCCGAATGCCTTCATGCGCAATAACACTTGTGATCAGCGGCTCGCACGACATGACAAAAAAGGTCGGGCCCAATGGGCATCCTTGCCTTATGCCTCTGCTATACTTGAATGCCGGCGTTGCGACTCCGTTTATCAGAACGGTGCAGGTTAGGTCCTCGTACAAAGTTTTTGCCAGTTTTATAAAACTTGCCGGTAAGCCAAACTCCTGCATCACGTCGAAGAGGTAATGGTGTCGTACCCTGTCAAAAGCTTTAGCTTGGTCTAGGGAAATGAAAACACCATTGAAACCTCTTGTCGTCGCGTATTCGAAAGAGTCACGGATCACTGTTAGGTTCGCAAAAAGCGACCTTCCTGGAATCGCGCACGTTTGGTACGGGCTAATGATGTCCGGTAACAGGAGCTTGAGCCTGTTGTTCAGTATAGTGGCTACCAGCTTGTAATCGGTGTTCAAAAGCGTGATTGGACGCCACGCCGTGGGCCCGTTTGGTTGTGCACCCTCTTTGTGTAGTAGGACAATTTTACCCACTCCGAAGGAGTCAGGTTTCTTAAAGGACCTGAAGATCGCATTTACCATCGCGAGCAAGGGTTCTTCGAGAACTTCGAGAAAAGTCACATAGAAGGCTGCAGTCAGGCCATCAGCGCCTGGGGCAGAATTGGGGGTCATGATTCTTATGGCTTCGCGAAGTTCTGCAGGGGAGACTTCAGCGCTAAGGGTTGCTGGCTCCTCCTCCTCCTTAATTCGCTGCAGATGTTTGCAAAGTTCTTTGACATGGTCGGGTCCCCGATTGGTGTCTATTGGTTGGGTGTCTTGGAACTGTATGCTGAAGTACTCTCTGAAGATGTTCTCAATTTCTGCTGGGTCGTCGGTTACAGAACCGTCTAAGCGCTTTGCCTCTGTAATTCGCAAACAGCCATTTCCGCGTACTTCCCTCACATCAACTTCAGTCGCCGTGCCCAACAGTCCATGCTCACTTTTAGGTCACCTCATGGTATCTCTGAGGAATTGATTGTATTGCTCCTCGAGCGAGGTCAGGTACTCTGTTGTACATGAGGTCAACGTGTCGGCTGCCTTGATGATCTGCATTCGGCGAAGAAGTTCTTTCATCTTTTGTGTATGACGTCTTTTTCTAGCTTTGCCTTCTTTTTGTAACAGGGCCTTCCACTCTTCCTTAAGTTTATCCCACAGAGGGGGGGTAATATGTCCGGCATTTTCTACTGATACGCTGATGGCAGCTTTCAAGTTTTCTACGCAAGTCTCATCTCTCAGCAGCTCAGCGTCTATTCTCCAGCTATTGTTATCAGAGTGCGGGCCGGGGGATCCCTTTACCATCGTGACAAGCGGGGCATGATCCGTCTTCTCCTTCAGGTTGGCCGGGAGCGCGAGTACTTCGCATCCTTCAACCAAAGGGAGGAGGAGGTCCGGAAAGTACATCCGGTCTATTCTACTTCCTGCTGATCTAGAGGTACGGGTTGCTACGAAGCGGTCTTTATAGAGGTGTACCCATATGTCCGAGAGGTTTAGGTGCCGAAGGGTTTTCACCAACTCTTTTGCATTGTAGGTTGAACTTCCTTGGCTTGGTCCCCTCACGTCCCGGTTAGAATCTACCACGCAATTAAAATCACCGACCAGTACGTGGGGAATGGGCTCTAGGAGGAGTTCGTGCATCTCTTGAAAGAACTTATTCGTATGTTTTCTTGTCACGGGGGCATAGACGTTCACAATGCGAATCTTTTTGCCTTCGATGAAAATGTCAATCATTATGTACCGATCATTCGCCCCGAAAATACAATGAGATTTTGATCGAAATCTGCCTGATACAAATATTACTCCGACCCCGCATGCTCTCGTGGTCGCCAGAGAGAAAAAGGCGTCGGTCTGATGATCTCTGCGGAAATTAACCACATCCAGTGGCGTTCGGAAATTCGCCTCTTGAATAAAGAGGAGGTCTATGTTCTGGTTCCTAGCGAAACCTAGGATAGCTGCTTGTTTCGCCCTATCTCTAAACCCTCGGATATTCCACGTAGCCAATTTCAAAAAGGCCATCAAAAACCTTAAAAAGAAGAAAACAAAACGCGGGAAGTATCGAGGCTGGCAAGCAGCGTGGCCGTCATCCGCCGATTGGGCACGATGCCAAGCGCTGGAGGGGAGCAGGAAAGAGGGGTGAGCGAATGCACCGAGCAAGATAACCGACAGCCGCGTGCCGACAGAAAGGGGCGAGGAGGGCGCTGCACAAGAAGGAGAAGGGAAGGCAAGTGGGACATAGTGCGGCCAGAGCGAACGAGAGGAAGGAAAAGGGGCCGTGAAGCCGACAGGGCAGGCGCGCCGCTTCAGTGACTTGCGTCTCGGGGCTTGGGGGGTGGTTCCCCTTTGCCTACACCGTCTTTCTCGAGCTTCTGAGCCTTCGCGTGTGGTGGAGCGTCGCTATCACTGCTTTGCCTGCTGGCCCGGGTCTACGCTGCCGGGCCTCCTTGCTGGCTGCCCTCTCACCCAGATACCGCTTATCGTCATCAGGGCGTATTCGTGAGCGCGAGCGAGCTCTCTGCTCTAGCCCAGTGGCCATCTGTCCAGTTTTCGCGTCCGATTTCCGGCTTGGGCGTGCCGAATGGGAGGCGGGGGAGGAAGTCGGTGCAGCATGGTCGCATTCGCTGTCGCCGGGTAGAAAGTAATACCCTTTACTTTTTATGGGGGCGTCGTCGCCGGCTGGGTCTTGGGTGTCGGCCTCCAAGGCCGGGCTGGTCACTGGGGCCCGGACGTTGACGGGTGTGTTTGATAAAGCAAGGAGGGCTTCTCCCTGCTCGTTGGACTCGGGGGTTGCTTCAGCCGCGGTCAGCTAATTCCCGCAGTCATCCCGGCTCGCCGAGGGTGGAGGCGGTTTAGGGGGGGACGATTGCGCCGAACCCGTCTCGATATCGCTAGACTCTGTTTCAGTCGACCTGGTGGTAGTCTCGTCAAAACTCCCGGGCCTCTCCCCCTCACTGGCGGACGGATCGCCCATGCCACTGCCTGAAGTCAGATCGGAGTCTCAGTCGCGGTCCCCGGAAGGGGATCCCCTCTCGGTTGTGCGGGATGCAGACCTGGACGTAAGGACCTGCATACGCGGCGAGTTAGTTGCCCGGGCAGAGGCGGGGCCGCTTGACTGAGAGTGCGACAAAGCGGATTCAGATAGCGAGGGGAAGCCGCGGGCGGCCGAAGCGTATGAGCGCTTACGAAAGCACTCGCGTGTTCCGTGGTGACCCCCGCAACGTTTACAGTCTGCCGAGCAGCCCTCAGTATCGTGGCCGAAGGTGCCGCACCGCTTACAGTACGCCGTGGTGCACGCAGTCGCCATATGCCCGACTTCACCACAACGCGCGCACACCCGGCGCATGCCTCTGTATTCGCACATGACTTTGTGCCCCGAAATAGTGATGAAGTTGGGGACTGGGCGGCACATCTCAATTTTAACCACACGTACCCCGTTTAACTTGGTCTGGCGAGTGGCTAGGGTGGCGAAGGAAATGCCCTTCACTTTACCAAACTGGGCTAAGGCGTTGCTAAGGGCCTCGTCTGATAGAAAAGCGGGGTAACGGTAAACGTTGACATATGTAACCGGCGGCCCGACTGCCTCTACTGGCACCCTCGCCCCGTTCACTTCAAATCCTTCCGCCACCATTAGCCTCGTCGCCTGGCCAGCATTGCGGGTGCATACAAGAAATTTTGCGCCCCCCATATGTTGCAGTACTAATACGCTGTCGTCACCAGCTGTCTCTTCAACTGCGTCAATTAACTCATCGACAGAGATATCGCCCTCGGGCGCGGAAAACATAAAACAATTCTCCCTCACCGGGAGTTCAAATGGCGTGGCCATTCTGGTGGGTGGAGCCCGCAAGCCGCCGGTTGGGCGTGGCTCGTGGGTGACTTGTAACGTGCAGTCGAGCTTCACTCTGGTAGGAAGCGGCTCAGCCGAGGCGAGTGCCGCGCAGGTCTTGGTGGTACCAGGTGGACCGTAGGGGGGCTCCGGGATGGCGGGCGTGAACCGGGGACCTTGCACCTTCTCCTGGCATGGGGTAGGCGGGCTCCAGGCAGCAAGGCCCGAGACCCAGGGGCGGCAATCGGGCGTACAAGACGCCGGTGCCGCGTAGACTTCTTTTGCCGACTTGAAACCCTGGGGTCGACGTCCGCGTGACGTGACCCCGGGTCTCGCTTGAGGACTCGAGAAGAGACAGCTAGACCGGCGAACGCAGCCTCAGCCTTCGATCAACAACTGACAAGCGGCGAAGCGCGTCGGCATTTATACTCTTGCCGTCGAATGTTCTAGCGTTATCGCTGGTGGTGGCGTAGGTTCGAGAACAATCTGTACCGTTCGCCCAGTGGGCGTGATCTTATCGAAATGATCTACTACAGTCCGGAACCTTCTAGAAAACTGCAGGCGCGGTTTGCGCTGAGAATCGTGCGGTGTTTTTGGACGATAACAAAAACTTGGGAATTGTAACATGGCATTGCCCCCCTCTGAAAAAAGGCATCGTCCCGAGGCTTTAACTAAAGATGAAAGTACAATAATAATGCAAGAAAGTACAATAAATAAATTACGATACAACAATTATACAAAAAAAACACTAGTTCAGTTTGTTAACGCGCATGAAACGGCTTGAGACGCGCGACATGGACGACTTCAGGTCGCGATCGGCGTCGTTGAGAGTTCGTGATGCCGTCGGGGACAACCTCGTAATCAAGTGGGCCGAGCCGTCGAACCACCCTGTACGGTCCGAAGTACCGTCGCAGAAGCTTTTCACTTAGTCCACGTCGGCGTATTGGCGTCCACACCCAAACATGTTCACCGGGCTGGTATTCCACGAAGCGTCGTCGAAGGTTGTAACGGTGGCTGTCGGTCGTCTGTTGATTCTTGATACGGAGACGCGCAAGTTGTCGGGCTTCTTCGGCGCGTTGAAGGTACTCGCTCACATCGAGGTTTTCTTCGTCGGTGACGTTGGGTAACATGGCATAGAGCGTCGTTGCCGGGCTCCTTCCGTAGACCAATTTGTATTGCGATATCTGCGTCGTCTCCTGCACCGCCGTGTTGTATGCGAAGGTCACATACGGAAGAATGGCGTCCCACGTCTTGTGTTCGACATCGACGTACATTGACAGCATGTCGGCGATCGTCTTGTTAAGCCGCTCGGTGAGGCCGTTGGTCTGTGGGTGGTACGCTGTCGTCCGGCGGTGGTTTGTTTGGCTGTATGCCAAGATTGCTTGAGTTAAGTCGGCAGTGAATGCCGTTCCTCTGTCGGTGATAAGGACCTCTGGGGCGCCATGACGTAGGACGATATTTTCGACGAAGAATTTAGCTACTTCGGATGCACTGCCTTTTGGCAGGGCTTTTGTCTCGGCGTAGCGGGTGAGGTAGTCGGTAGCTACCACAATCCACTTGTTTCCGAAAGCCGACGTCGGGAACGGCCCGCAGTAGGTCCATACCAATCTGCTGGAAAGGTCGGCAAGGTGGATCAATTGGCTGCAGAAGTCCCGCTGGCCTTGTCGGCGGTGTCTTGCGTCGCTGACAGTCCCGGCATGTTCTCACATAACGAGTGACGTCGGTGGTAAGACGCGGCCAGTAGTACCTTTCTTGTATCCTCGCGAGCGTGCGAGAAACACCGAGGTGCCCTGCCGTCGGATCGTCGTGAAGAGCCTGCAGGAGTTCTGGTCGCAGAGCTGAAGGCACCACAAGAAGGTACTTAGCTCGAAGCGGTGAAAAGTTTTTCTTTTGTAGAAGACCGTTTCGTAGAAAGAACGACGCAAGTGCGCGCTTGAATATCTTCGGGACTTCGGCGGTCCTGCCTTCGAGGTATTCTATTAGGGCCTTAAGTTCCGGGTCGGCCCTCTGTCGTTCAGCGAAGTCGTCGGTAGTTATCATTCCTAAGAAGTAGTCGTCATCCGGGTCGTCGGGTAGCGGTTGGTCGACAGGCGCACGAGAGAGACAGTCGGCGTCGGAGTGTTTTTTGCCGGACTTGTAAATGACAGTAATGTCATATTCTTGAAGTCTCAGGCTCCATCGTGCGACGCGACCTGAGGGGTCCTTCAAGGTGGCTAGCCAACACAATGCGTGGTGGTCGCTCACAACTTTGAAGGGCCTGCCGTAGAGGTAGGGGCGAAATTTCGACGTAGCCCAGATGATGGCGAGGCACTCCTTTTCTGTTGTGGAATAATTTGCTTCTGCTTTGGATAGCGATCGGCTGGCGTAACTAATAACCCTTTCAAGTCCGTCAGCCCTCTGCACAAGAACGGCGCCAAGACCTACGCTGCTTGCGTCAGTATGTATTTCTGTCTCGGCGAATTCGTCGAAATGGGCAAGTACCGGAGGCGTCTGGAGGCGATGTTTAAGCTCCTGGAAAGCGTGTTCCTGCGGCGTTTCCCACTTAAACTCCACGTCGGCCTTGGTAAGGTTAGTGAGAGGATCGGCGATGCGGGCGAAGTTTTTCACGAACCGCCTATAATAGGCACACAGGCCCAGAAATCGGCGCACGGCTTTCTTGTCAGTGGGCGGCGGGAAGTCGGCGATGGCGGCTGTTTTCCGTGGATCTGGACGAACTCCAGACTTGCTGATAACGTGCCCCAGAAACAAGAGCTCCTCATACGCAAATCTGCACTTTTCTGGCTTCAGTGTGAGTCCGGAAGTCTTGATGGCTTGAAGTACAGCTTCAAGGCGCCGAAGATGCTCGTCGAAACTCGAGGAAAACACGACGACGTCGTCCAAGTACACAAGGCTAGTCTGCCACTTCAATCCTGCCAGTACTGTATCCATAACGCGTTGAAACGTTGCAGGCGCTGAGCAAAGGCCGAAGGGCATCACCTTAAACTCGAAGAGGCCGTCCGGTGTTATGAACGCCGTCTTCCCTCGGTCTCTTTCGTCGACTTCGATTTGCCAATAGCCAGTCTTAAGGTCCATTGACGAAAAGTACTTGGCGTTATGGAGCCGATCAAGTGCGTCGTCTATTCGTGGGAGGGGATACACGTCCTTTCTTGTGATTTTGTTCAGGCGGCGATAATCGACGCAAAAACGTAGGGTCCCATACTTTTTCTTCAGTAACACCACGGGGGATGCCCATGGACTCTTGGACGGCTGGATAATGTCATCCCGCAGCATTTCATCAACTTGTCTTTTCATGGCCTCACGTTCTCGCGTCGAAACCCTGTACGGACTCTGACGGAGTGGTCTGGCATTTTCTTCGGTTATGATGCGATGTTTCGTGATTGGGGTCTGCCGAATTTTCGATGACGACGAAAAGCAATCTTCGTATTGCAGGAGCAGGGCCTTGAGCTGTTCTTGCTTATCGTTCGGAAGTCTGGGATTGACGTCGAAAGCTATGGGAGGGGCTTGGTTCCTCTGAGCAGGTTCCGTAGAATCGGCGAGGGCGAAAGCACTGGTGGCTTCGACAATTTCTTCGATGTATGCGACCGTTGTTCCTTTGTTCACATGTTTGTACTCATTGCTGAAATTCGTGAGCAAAACCGTTGCTTTGCCTCCCCGCAGCTCTGCAATTCCTCTTGCGACGCAAATATTTCGGGTGACCAACAGATGCTGACTGCCTTCAACGACGCCTTCCAAATCAGGTGATTTAGGATCGCCGACTGAAATAATGACGCTTGAGCGAGGCGGAATGGTGACTCGTTCTTCCAGCACATTCAAGGCATGGTGTCCTGACGGCGTGCGCGGCGGTAGTGCTTCTTCTGTGGATAACGTTATCGACTTTGTTTTTAGGTTGATGACGGCACCATGGAGGCATAAGAAGTCCATGCCAAGGATGGCATCTCTCGAGCAACGCTGTAGGACTACGAAGTCTGTAGGATAAATACGGCCGTTAATGGTGACTCTCGCTGTGCAGATTCCTGCAGGCGTTACGAGATGACCTCCGGCTGTGCGGATTTCAGGGCCTTTCCAAGCTTTCCTAACTTTCTTTAACTTCGCGGCGAACGACCCACTGATGACAGAATAGTCGGCTCCAGTATCGACGAGAGCAGTCACACTGTGGCCGTCGATAAGAACGTCGAGGTCGCTAGTTCGTCGTTTCGCATTACAGTTAGGGCGTGGCGTCGGGTCACGGCTGCGTCGGCTTGTTCCGCTGCTTCCATGCTGCGTCGTCAGGCCACCTTCGGTAAATGAGCTTTCGCCGTCAGGGCTTTGCCTGGCTGGCGTTGTGTTCGGAAAGCTCCGTCGCGGCGTCGTCGTCGTCGGAGGATCTTCGGTAGTTCGTCGCACAGCAACCGCACCTCCACCGGTTGCTGCCCTTAGTTTCCCGGATACGGGCTAGGAGACCGGCCCCGCGTTGGGCCAGAGTACTGCCGGTGGTGCGGTGACGTGCGGCGGCTGGGCGACGGCGAACGCGAAGGGCTTCGTGGTGTCCACCGAGTTCCTGTCAGGTAGTCGGCGATGTCACGTGGTCGTTCTCCTGGCTGTGGACGCGGTGCATTGACGGCGAAGCCACGCGGTCCCATCTGTCGGTACTGGCAACGGCGGTATGTGTGTCCGGCCTCGCCGCAGTGGTAGCAGAGCGGGCGATGATCAGGGGTGCGCCAGACGTCAGTCTTCCTCGGTGCACTGCGCTGGGCCGCTGGCGAACGGTATGACGTCGGTGGGGGTGGTTGCGGCGGTGGCGTCTGTCGACGGAAGTGCGATGGGGCGGCGTTTTGGCGTGGACGGGGAGGAGCGTTGTGGCGCAGTGCAGCGGCGTAGCTCATAGCTTCCGGCTTGGGCAGCGGTGCGTGGGGAATTTGAAGCGATTGCCGAACTTCTTCTCGCACAATGTCGGCAATTGAATCCACTTGAGTCTGGGCCGAAGGCAACAGCTTGCGCAGCTCTTCCCGCACGATCGCTCGGATCGTTTCACGCAGGTCTCCGGAGTTACTGGCTTGAGCAGCAGCGCAGTCTGCAGTCAGGCGACGATTATACTGTCTGGTGCGCATGTCCAGGGTCTTTTCGATAGTGGTCGCTTCTGCTACAAATTCTTGGACGGTTATCGGTGGGTTTCTCATCAGTCCCGCGAAGAGCTCCTGTTTGACCCCTCGCATGAGGAAACGAACTTTTTTCTCCTCAGGCATGTCTGGATAAGCGTGACGGAATAGTCGGGTCATTTCTTCTGTGAAAATAGCGACATTTTCATTTGGTAGCTGAACCCGAGCCTCTAATAAAGCAGCGGCCCTCTCGTTGCGAGCGACGCTCGCGAACGTTTGAAGGAATGCGCCGCAGAAAACATCCCACGTTCGGAGCGTGGACTCCCGATTTTCAAGCCAAGTCCTTGCGGTGTCTTCCAAATAGAAGAACACACGACGCAGCTTTTCGTCATGGTCCCAGTGGTTGAGGGCGGCCACACGGTCGTATGTCTCCAGCCAGGACTCCGGGTCTTCGAAAGATGACCCATGGAAAATTGGTGGTTCCCTGGGTTGATGCAAGACTATCGTGGGCTGGGACGCTGCGGTTGTCATTGTCGCTGCAGTCGCGGTCATGGCCTTCGTCTTCCGCGCCTTGTCTGGTAGAAGCCCGTACTCCGGTGGTAGCCCTTGCTGTCGGCGGCTTGTTCGCTGCTCCTGGTTGGTGCCGGTGTCTTCTCCGCGACGTGGGCTGGGTTCACGGCTTGACGGGGGCGTCCGGTACATAAACGAAGCAGCACCTCCACCAGATGTCACGGGGTCGTGACGTGGCCGAAGACAGGAGACTTCGTGTTAGGATTTAACTGTTTATTTGGGCGAACCTGTGCCCGGTAAACTGAAAGTCCAATTACAGCAGCAGTCTCGCACAGATAGCAGTCTCGGACTGATAGCGGCGAACGGAGCGTCGGCCTTCGATCAACAACCGACAAGCGGCGAAGCGCGTCGGCATTTATACTCTTGCCGTCGAATGTTCTAGCCTTATCGCTGGTGGTGGCGTAGGTTCGAGAACAATCTGTACAGTTCGCACAGTGGGCGTGATCTTATCGAAATGATCTACTACAGTCCGGAACCATCTAGAAAACTGCAGGCGCGGTTTGCGCTGAGAATCGTGCGGTGTTTTCGGACGATAACAAAAACTTGGGAAATGTAACGTGGCAATACATACATACATACATACATACATACATACATACATACATACATACATACATACACACATACATACATACATACATACATACATACATACATACATTGCCCCGCCGCGGTGGTCTAGTGGCCTAGGTACTCGGCTGCTGACCTGCAGGGCACGGGTTCGAATCCCGGCTGCGGCGGCTGCATTTCCGATGGAGGCGGAAATGTTGTAGGCCCGTGTGCTCAGATTTGGGTGCACGTTAAAGAACCCCAGGTGGTCTAAATTTCCGGAGCCCTCCACTACGGCGTCTCTCATAATGATATAGTGGTTTTGGGACGTTAAACCCCACATATCAATCAATACATACATACATACATACATACATACATACATACATACATACATACATACATACATACATACATACATACATACAGATGGATAGATAAATAGATAGATAGATGTAAACGCTCAAGCCTTCTGCAGGTAGCAAACAAATGAAATACTGGAGGTTCAGCTCGAAGGTCAAGCAGGACCTCCTCAGTTGGCAAACCACCTCCTTTCGTCCTGACCACGTGCATTGTAATTGTATTGTTGGAAAAATGAAATAAAATGAAGAAAACTATGGGATGTACAATACCAATAGCAAAGCACTTTCGCTAACAGATAAATGATTGTTAAATTGATGATTAAGGCAACAGGACAACCACTTTGATATAAAGTCTGTTAGGTAGATTATTTTCAGTTGAACTGAGCATCAACACTTCTATCTCATTAATTTTTTTCAATATAGTTTGCATGCAATCGGTCCAGTCACTTATTAGTGAACGTTTATGTAAGGGGCTATTCAAGTCACTCATGTAGGAAAGGCACTCAACGCACAAAAATCTTCTTTCAGACTCCATAGCCAAACACCCGAAACTTTTTCAACAACACGGCACCATAATTGCCGCGAAAGACGCCATACGGGGGCTCCTAGAAGGTATGTGACACCGGTGCAGCTGTGCACAAAAGAAAACTCAGTGGCTCGAGACTCTTGTTGTGGTCGAGACAGTGGGAGTGCCATTACAGTGCGCTGCAGCACCAATAGAAACGTCCTGGTTAGATCACTTTTCCTCGTTGGATATCTGGCGAAATGATGAAATATTATCCTGTTTGCCTTGAACTATATTTGGGTGGTTAAGCTGTAACAGTATCAACTTGACATGAGCAGTTGACCCAACGCTTGTAGTTTCGCACGGTGATGTTGAGATAGCGCTTTTTTTGTCTCCAAATATGCGATAGCTTCTTTCACATGTATCGAATATGCAGATACCGATACCAAGTATTGTCAGACGTGCAGTGATATAGATAAAACATAGACAAGTAGTTTATAAGATAGCATCTAAAACGCCTACGTCTATGAACAGTGAGCCACATAACCAAAAGAGCACCATCACAGTACTAAGCCTTGAGGAAGTTTGGAAGACGAGCGGATACATCGCGGCGTGCCGCATCCTTCCTACAGCAGTGCATGGGCTTCGCAAGTGTACTTCAAAACTCTGGTATATTTGGCTTTGCCGTCGCAGGTGAGTGGACGCTTCTGAAATACAAAAAAATAAGTCTTTATGCGAGAGTAAGCTAAGTTTAGGAGCCGCATCAGCATACATGTATATATTACGCTGAAGAGGCTGCTAAAGAAGCACTTCAGAACTGTCAAGATCTCAACAGATTTTCATAGATTGATTCATTGGGCTGATGGAGGTAATACGAACGAACTTATGTGATGATGATGATGATGGAGTCAGTTTTGCTATATATGAATTTTCTGACACACTTTATTTGTTTTCCTGACTCTACGTGTGTGCTCGCATAGCACGAAGCTCTTCAATAGCTACACGTTTTCGCTGCCTTAATAGTAGGACCATAAGCTATGAATTGATAGGTAGATTGATTGATTTAATGATTGATGGAAAACGTTTTTATAAAAAATGGGAGACCCCATGTACAGTGGGAATCAATTATATGTGAAGCACCAATGAGTAAAGTTCATATGTCACTTTAAAATCAACACAACGTTAAGAGGCGCACGTCAATTATGCCCTACAATGGTCAAGTTTGCCTGTGGCATTTGCGTTCATCGTTTATTCACATCACGTTCTACCAAACTTGTTATAGGTGAAGCTAGTGAAACGGGTGAGATAACGGTGTGAGCGTAGCATGTAGTCAAGTTTTACATGACACGCATGTCATGATTATTATGATTAGACATGTCATTTACCTTCGTCGTCTGCTACGTAATACCAAACTTGTTATATATGAAGCAAGCGAAACGGCCGTGAGCTGATCATGAGCGTGGCATGTAGTCACGATTTTTCATGTCACGCATGTCGTGATTATCGTGTTTGCAACAGTCATATATACCTTCGCAATTCATTCATGTCACGTTATTACAAATTTGGTATATGTGACGCTAGCGAAACGAACGCGACCGGACCATGAGCGTGGCGTGCACTCACGAGTTACATGAAAGTCATGTCAAAGTTTACACGTTAGGGTGTGTCACATGTGTTCTCCGTGCAGTATAGTCGAACCATACCAGTTTCGCAATATGTTATGTGAACGAAACTACTGCAAGAGATGCAAGATGATAGATTGTAAATCATGTCATTTATGTCATACATATCATGATTTTCGTCTTATAACTAGTTACTTACGCTCGTCATACAGTCATGTTATGCGATATCATTTTTTGTATCGATAACATTATTGAAACGGCCAGGAAAGTTAAACGTCGTAGGTGGATATATAGAGAGATACATCTTCTATAAATAAGTTTGAAGGGCGAGAATCCCATGCTGGTTCTCGGTACCTCTCTGTATCCTAACAGGAGTTGTGTCAGCAGCTCATGCCGTGATTTCGGATCCTCGATATAGTTTGCGCAGCATCTGTTTCAGCGTGCCATGAATGGTTCCACCATGCTGTTACACAAAGTGTGGTAGGGTGTCAAATTAAAATGCTTGATGAACAGGAAGTCGTTGACTTTTCTCATCAACTCGGATGTGAAGCAAGATGGCCCTTTGCATAGAATCTCACAAGGAAATCAAGTACGCCGTCGCCGAATAATTGGCAATAGAATCAAAGTTGCCGTATCAATAGCAGGCAGAACCACTGCTTTCGGGTAGCGTGTTGCGAAGTCAACCATTGTCAGAACGTATCGGTTACACTTGTCTGAAACTGTTTTCAAGGAACCAATAATTTGCACTGCTACTCCCTTGAATGTAGTGTCAGTGACATTTGACACAGTGACGTGTTGTCTACTTTACTTTGTAGTACGTTCTTTACTACGTATCACAGGATCAAACATAGCCTTTAATTTATTCGTGTACTCCAGGCCAATAGAACCATCCCATCACACGAGCAGTCGTTCTTTTTATGCATTGATGTCCTGACATCAGACTTTATTAACCCATATTAAGCACCAGGCTACGCAGTGTACTGGGAACGACCAGCTGCTTCACAGTTTTGTCACATATTTGGTTATGGCAGTAGATTATCTTAGTTCTGTGGTAAATGAATACTGTGTTGATCTCCCATAATCATATTCTCCCACTCTGTTTCTGCAGACATCAAAGGTATTTTCTGCTTGCGCACCTTTCAGCTCCTCTCTCATCATCTCCAAAGCGTCGACCTTGAGTGTTGCTGAGTTTGGCTGGCCGGGACGTTGCACTCTTGATGCCACTCAGCAAGGGCTTCCAATGCTGACTTTAATCCTTGTACTTCATACGGGTAGCGCTGTCCGACTCCAACATTGCTGCAGCCAGTTTCTCTTCCTATGTTCACTCCGAGTTATGAGCCTGCTTGATCCGGGCACATTTCCCACAATGATGTCGTACAACGGGGACATCATACATTTGACTGTGCGTGCACCTGAAAAGTAGAGCTAAAAATTCCACCGTTGCATTCTGAACCATAATTTTGCTTCCTTTCGCCAAGAACAACGGGGCCATGGTTCCCGTAATTGCTTCGCCTGGCACAAGAGAACGGCACACAACCATCGTGTCACTTCCCGTATTTCGCAATACAGAGGCAGTTTTTTTTAAAATATGATGCCTAGCAACACTAGAATTGGTCGCTTAGTCACCTTTGATCTCATATTCACTGCGCTAGGCATACTCTCACCACTCTTGTCGTCATCTACCTCCTTGACTTTCTCACAGTTCTTCTTCTGTGACCATATACATGACATTTGCTGTGTGGTGGCGGGTTGCTTGATGCACGCTTGATTATCGCGCCCGGGTTTGTGATGAAACCCACAGAATGCTTGCCTTTTCTGAGATCGGCATTCTGCAGCTATGTGGCCGGACTGGTCACAGACAAAACATAAAGTTCGCAACTTTGATGTTTTGTTCTCGCCTTTTCCTGCCGAGGTATTCTTCGATTTTTCCCGAAAAACCAGCGACTTTGACTGTCGTGGAGCTTCTAGGAAGTCATCTGTGACTTCCACCATCTGTTCAAGTTTGCGGCAGTTTTTCTTTCGCACAAGTAGGGCCACCTTGTCATGATAGTTCTTTATAAACTGCTCCACAATTACAAGTTTGCGAAAGGCTAAGTACTCTTCTGTTGTCTTCGACATCTTGAACCATACTGTCAAAAAAGCATGCTAGCCTCGTGGTGTAGTGCACGCCCGTTTCATCATCTTGTGGTTTGCTGTGCGGGAATTTGTCACGGCAGCTCTCCACAGTTAAATGAAACCTTTGCAAGAGCACCAGCTTGGTTTCGTAACAGAGTGCATCGTGGGAAGAGAGACGACCAAAGACCCACAGCGCTTCTCCACTCAGACACAAAGTTAGGGCCATAGACGTGGCCCACTTGTCTTTGGGCCAATCTTGGCCGGTAGAAATATTCTCAAACATCTTCGGGTACACGTCTCGGCACTCACTAAACCCTGGCATAAAATTGTGAGGATTGACGTTAGACGATGCTCGAACTTGTCAGCCTTCGTCGGCCACAACTGACTACCTAACGCCTTGAAACTGAGCAAATTGAAGGTGCAACTGTATATTCTTGTGAGATTTCGCTTCAAGTTACTGCTCTAGCTCTATCTGCTCCATCTTCTCGTTGATTGCTTCCGCTTCTGCCGCCCCATCGTCTCGAACACGAGCCTATCGTTCTTCTACTCAAGCCTTTAGCTCAGCTCCTTCTAGCCGCATGCACACGCCGATTTCGATAAATTCGAACTCATCTTTGGTCTGTCTTTTATACTCTTTCCAAAATACAATAGGAGAACTCTTGCTACTTATATAGCAATACACAGCTCGCCCTGTAGCCTCCAACGCCAATGTAACAGGCTGTATATGGAGCGACTGCGCTCCAAAAAAAACGCTCCTATTTGTGTGAAAAAATATCGCGATGACCTGACTGCCATCGCGAAAATAATGAGGCCGTTTATGCATGAACGAAAATAATGTATTTACGAAGGATAATGGGACTCTAAGGGTAGCTAGAAAAATAGAACGTGTGCTAAGAATGGTAAAGAGTTCAAAAACCAAACGAAGCAAAGAATCAATTCACAGGGGGCAACGCGGCGGTCAAGTCCCGGGAAAGGCTGAATGGCTCAGTGACGCTGAGTGAGGACCCAGGATGCTTGGGTAACGTGGTACCTCAGCTGCCAGCCGCAGTCTGCAACACAGCTCACCACCGGGGTCACTGACCTTGAACGCGTATGGCTCCTGCCACTCTGCTCACGAATGCTGGATGAGGGTCGCTGCGCTATAATTTGTGCTCGCCTGGCGGAAACGTCCTGGCGACGTTTCAACCACGCCATACCCGAGGTGGTCGGCTGGCTGGTTCAGCGCCAGTCGCGTGGATGGCTGGTTTGGCCCCTGGTGCGTGGACGGCTGGTTTGGCCTCATGTGGGTGGACGACTGGTTTGGACCCAGGTGGAAGCCTGCTGCTACCTCGAGTCCGAAACCCGGCAGGTCTATGCTCCCACGCCCTGTATGTTCGATGTAGATGTAGAAGTATATGTAGATGTAGATCCTAAACTTGTGGCTGACACCCACCCTGGGAGATCGGCCGAAAAATAGGGTACTCTAACAAAAAAGGGAACGTATATATTTAAATACTGGTGAAAAAATTTATAGATATAATGATTTTTTATTAACTATTGCAAAAAATTTAGACAAACTTGTTCCAAATGAATTAGCAAATAATGATTCATATAAAAAAACTTTTTTATAACTTACATTGGTTAACTCTAAAACTTTTGATATTGAGGTTAATAAGTAAATCTCTTAGACTGTACAATGAAATCTTGCACGGCCTTGCACACTTTCTCGCTACTGTGCCCTAGGGTATGTGTACCTAGCGATTATATATTTCACGTTTTCAATGCTAAACCAAGGTTTCGCAATGGTATTTCTAGTGATACCTTACTTAATGTGAAAAACTTTCTACAAGAAATCCAAAAGGGCTCCACATTTTCCTCTTCTCCACAGGAAGAACAAAGTGGGGAGGGTGCAAGCCTGCTCTAAACAAATGAAAATTAATGGACGAAAACAACAGTGCAATCGAGTGAATAAAACTTCCAAGCGTCGATTATGGCATGAAGTTTTCCAGAGTGCCACTAGCTGGTTGAAATCCAGAGAATAGTTCAAACGTGGTGTAGAGAATTTTTCCATCAAAATTTCTCTCTGAATTGTAGTAACCACCATAAAGGCTGCTGTAGGGGTAATATTTATAGCTGGTACGCCTAGCGCCACTTTCAATAGTGCATCAGCTGTTTCATTTAGAGCTATGCCTCTATGCCCCGCCACCAATACTAATCGCACCTGTGTTAAGTGATTTGGTAGTAGGGAGTTGAATTTGCCTAATGCTTTCCAATCACCAGTTGCTGAGCGCACTGAAGACCGACAACGAGTCTGTTACTATTGCGGTGAAATTCATTTATGTTGGGAGTTTTCGAAGGGCCAATACTACAGCTAAAAATTCTGGAATAAAAATAGGTGTGTAATCTGGAATTCTGAGCGAAAAAGACAAGTCTAGAACAGGCAAAATATACCAATGCCACTGTTTCAATCTCTCTGGAAAGCGTCTATCGCAACGATGACATGTACTTGCATTCTTAGCAGGTAGTCCTGTAAAGTAGCTTTTAACAAATTACTCGGCAGGTGCTTAGCGCTATTAGAGAAAATGTCATCAAAGTATATTTGGAGAGAACTTGTGGAGCTAGAAATTGACAAAACCTCCCTAATTTGCGCGAACAGTGTGTCGAGAAAACACTGTACACACTTTACTTGAGGTGTGTGAAATCTAGGCAATGACTATCAAAAAATAAACCAGGTTGGGGAATAAAAACTGTTGCTTACGCCTTGAAGGAGGCTAAAAAGTCCTAAAATGTGTTTGTACAGCCAGTATTCAGAATCTGGTGAGGTGTGAGGGAATTCTAGCTTTCACATATAAAAAAAACATTCGCTACATATATAGGTCATCCTAAGCCCATCGCAGTGCTAGGTTCTCCAGAAGAACAAGAGGAAGCAGCTTATAGGCAGGTTCCCCGGAGTGTTCCACAATTGCGAATTCTAAAACCGCCCTCACATATGTGATTTATATTGATAATAACGTGGCTCTGCGCATTCATGATCTCTCTTTGCTTATCCTGCGTAATACACCAACTATTCTAACTGCCTTTGCAGCAATATATTGGATGTGGCTTCGCCATACTTGAGAGCTGTCGTATATCACTTCGAGATATTTGAATTTGTGGAATGGCTTTGAATTTGTCGAATGGTGTTAGTTTTCTATGAGAGAGATATACGTACTGGGTCTTTTATCAGAAATACTAAAAATGCACACATGTTGACGTTTAGAGATAGCCGAATAACATCAGCCCAGTGCTCTATTTCAGATAAGTACATTTACAGGTTTTGATAGAGGGCGTGAATGTCATGAGCTGATTAAACGAACGCGATATCATCAGCATATACATACGTCTGACTATTCTCATTACATGGGATCAAGATTTGTAAATCATTGAATGGTACCGACGATAGAACGGCGTCCTGGAGAACTCCTTTTTCTTGTTAATATGTACTTGATGAAACTCAACCTTATGAACAGTAAAATGTTTTATTTCCTAAAAATATTGTAACCCACGCTTCTAAATAATCCAGCTAATTGATATCTCTCAGACGTCTGACTAGCACACTATGCTTGACACGATGACACAATCATACGCTTTTGTTATGTCCGGGGTAGCTAGAGCTGCGTACTTCCCTTGACGCAGCGCTAGATAAATGCGACTCTCTAGGTCGATATGTACTTTCCATATAGGACATCCCGGCATGAATACACTTTGACATGGGCGAAGGACTCTTGCTCTGTCTACAAATTTCTTTATGCGAACGTGCACTACTGTTTTTATTACTTTCACGATATTGGACGTTAGTGCAAATGGCTTTATATGGTCTAAAACGTAACCTTCACGTCGTTTTTTAGTACAAGTATGATTTTCGCGATTTTTTACTCAGATCGAATCCAAGCCTCTATTATCTTATAATATGAGACATTAAGTATATCCTCCTGTGACTCACTGAATAAAATTTCAAGCATTGCTGAAGTGAACTTATACGGGCCTAGAACCGGCGTCGGAAGTTTTGTCATAAGCTCTGACACTTCCTATATAAATATTTCGGTGAAAATGTCACTTGATTGCGAGATTATCTGAAAGGGGCTAAACAATTGCTGAAAATCGCTTTTGCAAACATTGAGCTACGTTTTCCAAAAACTTTTTCGACTCCTGATGCGATAAAACTATAGATTAAGGATTTAATGGTTGGGGAATTAATTTCTTATGTCTCAGATATCCAAGTAGAGCTCTTAAGTGATTGAATTTCGAAAGAAATTCGAAATGCTTTTCATCGTATTGTCACGGGGTCGTGCCGTGGCCGAAGACAGGATACTTTGCGTTGAGTATTAACAGTTTATTTGCGTGAGCTGTGCCCGGCAAATAGAAAGTCCGATTACAGTAGCAGTCTTGCACAGATAGCAGTGAACGGAGCGTCGGCCGTCGATCAACTACTGACAAGCGGCGAACTGCGTCGGCATTTATACTCTTGCCATCGAATGTTCTAGCGTTATCGCTGGCGGTGGCCTAGGTTTCAGAATAATCTGTACAGTTCACAGAGAGGGCGTGGTTTTATTGAAATTATCTACTAAAGTCCGAAAGCTTCTCGAAAACTACACGCGCGTTTTGCGCTGAGACTTGTGTAGTGTTTTGGGCGATAACAAAACTTAAGAAATGGAACTTGGCATAGCCCCCCTCTGAAAAAGGCATCGTTCGTATGCTTTAACTAAAGATGAAGGTACAACAATAATGCACAAATGTACAATGAATAAATTAAGATACAATAATAATATGAAAAACAATGTTTTAGTTTGTTAACGCGCATGAAACGGCTTGAGGCGCGCGACATGGACGATTTCAGGTCGCGATCAGCGTCGTTGAGAGTTCGTGATGCCGTCAAGGACAACCTCGTAATCAAGTGGGTCGAGACGTCGAACCACCCTGTATGGTCTGAAGTACCGTCGCAGAAGCTTTTTCACTTAGTCCACGTCGGCGTATTGGCATCCATACCCAAACACGTTCACCGGGCTGGTATTCCACGAAGCGTCGTCGAAGACTGTAAAGGCGGCTGTCGGTCGTATGCCGATTCTTGATACGGAGACGCGCGAGTTGTCGGGCTTCTTCGGCGCGTTGAAGATACTGACTCACATTGAGGTTTTCTTCGTCGGCGACGTTGAATAACATGGCATCGACCGTCGTTGCCGGGCTCCTTCCGTATACCAATTTGTATGCAAATATCTGCGTCGTTTCCTGCACTGCCGTGTTGTATGCGAAGGTCACGCACAGAAGAATGGCGTCCCACGTCTTGTGTTTGACATCGACGTACATTGACTGCATGTCCGCGATCATCTTGTTTAGCCGCTCGGTGAGGCCGTTCGTCTGTGGGTGGTACGCTGTCGTCCGGCAGTGGTTTGTCTGGCTGTATGCCAAGATCGCTTGAGTTAGGTCAGCAGTAAATGCCGTTTCTCTGTCGGTGATGAGAACCTCCGGGGCGCCTTGACGTGGGACAATATTTTTGATGAAGAACATAGCTACCTCGGATGCACTGCCTTTTGGCAGGGCTTTTGTCTCGGCGTAGCGGGTGTGGTAGTCGGTAGCTACCACGATCCATTTGTTTCCGAAAGCCGACGTCGGGAACGGCCCAAGTAGGTCCATACCAATCTGCTGGAAAGGTCGGCGAGGTGGTTTAATTGGCTGCAGAAGTCCCGCCGACCTTGTCAGTGGTGTCTTGCGTCGTTGACAATCCCGGCATGTTCTGACATAACGATTGACGTCGGTGTTAAGACGTGGCCAATAGTACCTTTCTAGTATCCTCGCGAGCGTGCGAGAAACACCAAGGTGCCCTGCTGTCGGATCGTCCTGCAGGGTCTGCAGCAGTTCTGGTCGCAGAGCTGAAGGCACCACAAGGAGGTAATTAACTCGAAGCGGTGAAAAGTTTTTCTTTTGTAGAAGACCGTTTCGTAGAAAGAACGACGCAAGTGCGCGCTTGAATACCTTCAGGACATCGGCGGTCCTGCCTTCGAGGTATTCTATTAGGGCCTTAAGTTCCGGGTCGGCCCGCTGTCGTTCAGCGAAGTCGTCGGTAGTTATTGTTCCCAAGAAGTAGTCGTCATCCGGATCGTCGGGTGGTGTTTGGTCGACAGGCGCACGAGAGAGACAGTCGGCGTCGGAGTGTTAGATGCCAGACTTGTAAACGACGGTTATGTCATATTCTTGAAGTCTCAGGCTCCATCGTGCGAGGCGACCTGAAGGGCCCTTCAAGGTGGCTAGCAAACACAAGGCATGATGGTCGCTCACAACTTTGAAAGGCCTGCCGTAGAGGTAGGAGCGAAATTTCGACATAGCCCAGATGATGGCGAGGCACTCCTTTTCTGTTGTGGAATAATTGGTTTCTGTTTTGGATAGCGATCGGCTGGCGTCACTAATAACCCCTTTTCAAGTCCGTCAGCCCTCTGCACAAGAACGGCGCAAAGACCTACGCTGCTTGCATGAGTGTGTATTTCTGTCTCAACGAATCCGTCGAAATGAGCAAGTAACGGAGGCGTCTGTAGGCGATGTTTAAGCTCCTGGAAAGCGTGTTCCTGCGGCGTTTCCCACTTGAACTCCACGTCGGCCTTGGTAAGGTTAGTGAGTGGATCGGCGATGCGGGCGAAGTGTTTCGCGAACCGCCTATAATCGGCGCACAGGCCCAGAAATCGGTGCACTGCCTTCTTGTCAGTGGGCGGCGGGAAATCGGCGATGGCGGCTGTTTTCCGTAGATCGGGACGAACTCCAGATTTGGTAATCACATGCCCCAGAAACAAGAGCTCTTCGTATGCAAATCTGCACTTTTCTGGCTTCAGTGTGAGCCCGGACGTCTTGATGGCCTGAAGTACAGCTTCAAGGCGCCGAAGATGCTCGCCGAAACTCGAGGAAAACAAGACGACGTCGTCCAAGTACACAAGGCAAGTCTGCCACTTCAATCCTGCCAGTACAGTTTCTATAACGCGTTGAAAAGTTGCAGGCGCTGAGAAAAGGCCGAAGGGCATCACCTTCAACCCGAAGAGGTCGTGCGGTGTCATAAACGCCGTCTTTTCTCGGTCTGTTTCGTCGACTTCTATTTGCCAATAGCCAGTTTCGAGGTCCTTTGATGAAACGTACTAGGCGTTATGGAGCCAATCAAGTGCGTCGTCTATTCGTGGGAAAGATAGACGTCCTTTCTTGTGATTTTGTTCAGGCGGCGATAATCGACGAAGAAACATAGTGTCCCATCCTTTTTCTTCACTAACACTACAGGGGACGCCCATGGACTCTTGGAAGCTGGATGATGTCATCCCGCAGCATTTCATCAACTTGTCTCTTCATGGCCTCACGTTCTCGCGTCGAAACCCTGTAAGGACTCTGACGGAGTGGTCTGGCATTTTCTTCGGTTATGATGCGGTGTTTCGTGATTGGGGTATGCCACATTTTTGATGACGATGAAAAGCAACCTTCGTATTGCAGGAGCAGGGCCTTGAGTTGTTCTTGCCTATGGTTCGGAAGTCTGGGATTGACGTCGAAAGCTATGGGAGGGCCTTGGTTCCTCTGAGCAGGTTCCGCAGAATCGGCGAGGGTGAAAGTACTGGTGGCTTCGACAATTTCTTCGATGTATGCGATCGCTGTATCTTTGCCCCGCCGCGGTGGTCTAGTGGCTAAGGTACTCGGCTGCTGACCCGCGGGTCGCGGGTTCAAATCCCGGCTGCGGCGGCTGCATTTCCGATGGAGGCGGAAATGTCGAGGCCCGTGTGCTCAGATTTGGGTGCACGTTAAAGAACCCCAGGTGGTCAAAATTTCCGGAGCCCTCCACTACGGCGTCTCTCATAATCATATGGTGGTTTTGGGACGTTAAACCTCACAAATCATCAATCGTTGTTTCTTTGTTCACATGTTTGTACTCATTGCTGAAATTCGTGAGCACAACCGTTGCTTTGCCTCCCCGCAGCTCTGCAATTCCTCTTGAGATGCAAATATTGCGAGTGACCAAAAGATGCTGACTGCCTTCAACGACGCCTTCTAAATCAGGTGATTTCGAAGCGCCGACTGAAATAATGACGCTGGAGCGAGGCGGATTGGTGACATGTTCTTCCAGCACATTCAAGGCATGGTTTCCTGACGGCATGCGCGGTGGTAGTGCTGCTTCTGTTGATAACGTTATCAACTTTGTTCTTAGGTTGATGACAGCCCCATGGAGGCTTAAGAAGTCCATACCAAAAATGACATCTCTCGAGCGACGTTGTAGGACAATAAAGTCTGTAGGATAAATACGGCCGTTAATGGTGAGTCTCACTGTACAGATTCCTGCAGGCGTTATGAGTGGACCTCTGGCTGTGTAGGTATCAGGGCCTTCCTAAGCTTTCCTAATTTACTTTAACTTCGCGGCAAACGACCCACTGATGACGGAATAGTCGGCTCCAGTATCGACGAGAGCGGTCACACTGTGGCCGTCTATAAGAACGTCGAGATCGCTAGTTCGCCGTCTTGCATTACAGTTAGGACGTGGCGTCGGGTAACGGCTGCGTCGGCTTGTTCCGCTGCTTCCACGTTGCGTCGTCAGGCTACCTTCGGTAAGTGAGCTTTCGCCGTGAGGGCTTTGCCTGGTTTACGTTGTGTTCGGAAAGCTCCGTCTCGGCACCGTCGTCGTCGGAGGATCTTCGGTAGTTCGTCGCACAGCAACCGCACCTCCATTGGTTGCTGCCCTTTGTTTCCCGGATACGGGCTAGGAGACCGGCCCCGCGTTGAGCCAGAGTGCCGGTGGTGCGGCGACATGCGGCGGCAGGGCGACGGCGAACGGGAAGGACTTCGTGGTGTCCATTGAGTTCCTGTCAGGTAGTCAGCGATGTCACGTGGCTGTTGTCCTGGCTAGGGACGCGTTGCATTCACGGCGAAGCCACGCAGTCCCGTCTGTAGGTACTGGCAACGGCGGTATGTGTGCCCTGCCTCGCCGAAGTGGTAGCAGAGCGGGCGGTTGTCAGGTGCACGCCAAACGTCCGTTTTCTTCGGCGCACTGCGCTGGCCCGCTGGCGAACGGTAGGACGTCGGTAGGGGTGGTGGTGGCAGTGGCGTCTGGCGACGAAAGCGCGACGGGGCGGTGTTTTGGCGTGGACGGGGAGGAGCGTTGTGGTGCAGTGCAGCGGCGTAGCTCATAGTTTCTGGCTCGGGCAGCGGTGTCTGGGGAATTTGAAGCGATTGCCAAACTTCTCGCACAATGTCGGTGATCGAATCCACCTGAGGCTGCGCCGAAGGCAACAGCTTGCGAAGCTCTTCCCGTACGATCGCTCGGATCGTTTCACGCAAGTCTTCGGAGTCACTGGCTTGAGCAGCAGCGCATTCTGGAGTCAGGTGACGATTATACCGTCTGGTGCGCATGTCCAGTGTTTTTTCGATAGTGGTCGCCTCGGATACAAATTCTTGAACGGTGTTAGGTGTATTCCTCATTAGTCCCGCGAAGAGCTCCTGCTTGACCCCTCGCATGAGAAAACGAACTTTCTTCTCCTCAGGCATGTCTGTGTCAGCGTGACGGAAAAGGTGGGTCATCTCCTCTGTGAGAATTGCAACCTTTTCATTTGGTAGCTGAACCCGGGTCTCTAGTAGAGCAGCGGCTCTCTTTTTGCTGGCGACGCTCGCGAACGTTTGAAGAAATGCGCCACAGAAGACATTCACGTTCGGAGCGTGGACTCCCGATTCTCAAGCCAGGTCCTTGCGGTGCCTTCCAGGTAGAAGTACACACGGCGGAGCTTTTCTTGGTTGTCCCAGTGGTTGACGGCAGCCACACAGTCGTATGTTTCAAGCCAGGTTTCCGGGTCTTCAAACGATGACCCATGAAAGGTTGTTGGTTCCCTAGGTTGATGAATGATGATCGCGGGCTGAAACGCTCCGGTTGTCATTGTCGCTGCAGTCGAGGTCATGGCCTTGGTCTTCCGCGCTTTGTCTTGTAGAAGCCCGTACTCCGGTGGGAGACCTTGCTGTCAGCGGCTTGTTCGCTGCTCTTGGTTGGTGTCGGTGTCTTCTCCGCGACGTGGGCTGGGTTGACGGCTTCACTGGGGCGTCCGATACATGAACGAAGCAGCACCTCCACCAGATATCACGGGGTCGAGACGTGGCCAAAAACAGGATACTTTGTGTTGGTGTTTAACAAATTATTTGGGCGAACCTGTGCCCGGCAAACGGAAAGTCCGATTACAGTAGCAGTGTTGCAAAGATAGCGTTTAAGAGAATTTTATTTATGGATATAACATACACAGCTTATGTGCACACATAAAAATGGACGATGGTGAACAATGTGTATGTACAGTGCAAGCGTTATATACAGCGAAAAAAACTTGTTGCATATGCAGTTCCGTACAATGCAAAATCATACAACAGAGACAGGACACTCACGACATCGAGATGAACAAAGTTAATAAATAGCACCGCTATGTGAACAAACAAGGGGGGTCATTCACAGTGTAGGGTGATGCTTCTTAGCATTCACCTGTGGGGAGAGTTTGCTCTCACGCTCAAGAACAATATTTCACAAAAAAACCAGTTTCTAAGGAAGAAAAGGAAAATACACACTGTAATGTTACAGTGGTACAAGCTCTAGCCCACCCCCTCAATAGGGGAGGAAAGGCATGGACACTCTGTTGTTTTTAACGGTAATAAATCGCGTAGACCAGCGTCGGAGGAAAGCCTCCTCTCCCAGCATGACTAGTTTTTCATTAAGATGCATAAGCATTATGTTTCTTAGCCGATGTAGTAGGAGAAACATGGCTCTCTGGGGGCGTCCTTTCAGGCAGGCCAGTCCCCTTTGTTTCCATAAGACGAAGGCTCCGATAGCCATTAAGAGTACGACGAAGTTATCCCTGTGGCTAGACTTCCGCTGCATACTTATTTGTAACATTCTGGTAACCAGGCGCCAAAAGGTGAGCGCTACTATACATTCATGCAAGACATGGTTCAGTGTTTCGATGCGACCGCACGGCGGGCATGTGACGGAGGGGGCCACGCCCCACGCCGCATGGCGGTCGGCCGTTGGTAAAGCCTCCCATTCCCTAAGTCAGTTTAGGTCACGGATTTTTTGGAGGGGAGAGATGTATTTGTAAGAGTCCAACGTCTTTTCGCCCGGCATTTCTGGCGTTGTTTCTCGGATAGGCTTTTAAATGCTGTTAGTTTGCTTATGTCAGTAGGGGACATTTTCATAAGTTCTTCCACTGGAAAATCATTTCGCCATTTTTGCAAAGATTTTATAACCTGTGTGTAATACGCTGGTGTCTGCTCAGCAGCTGGTCTCGTGTCGTTTGCTAAACCAAAAAGTCTTCTAGAGGTTCCTAGCAGATACACTACAAGTTGCCTGCCTCGATACGATGAGTTCTCTAAGAGTGCTCAGGTGTTTCCGAGAGCCAACATGCGGCACATTACATCAAGGTTGGGTACATTGAGTCCTCCCAATTTTACTGGCAGGCAGACCAAGGCTCTCGCGACAGCTTCGGTGTGGCCATTCCAAAAAAAAGAGCCGCACGCAGTAGCCACTCTCAGCAAAACCCGACGAGGTGGTCAAGCAATTCTGGCTACGTAAACAGTGGCGCTGTTATGCAGGATTTATTTAGATAAGCCCTTTCAGTAAAAGGAAGTTGAAAGGTTCTGGCGACTTCAATGCGTCTGTCCACTTTGTGTTGGATTTCTTTCCATGTGGTGCGGGCTACCTCAGCAGTCGAAAGTTACACCTAAGACTTTAACTCCTTGGACGATTTGGACGCCGTCAAGAAACTTTTCAATGTGAATCCCAAAGCACAATGCCTTGCTTTTTCCCGGATTAAGACGTGCTCCCTACCGGTAACTATACGTGTGAGATATTCACAAAAAGGCTCGGTAGCTATCTATGTTCCGAATAAACAACGAGATGTCATCGGCATATGCCGCACTTTCACTTTGCCCAAGCCTGGAAGAGGAAAACCGTGTATTGAAGTGCATTTCTGAATTTGTTTCAATAATGGATCTATGCATAATACAAACAGAATTGCGGAGAGGGGACAGCCTTGTCAAATGGCCCTACTTACTTCGATAGGCTCAGATGCATATCCATTCACTACTTACGACGTTTCTAAGTCTGTGTAAAGTAAGCGGAGGACGTCGGTTAAATGTGCTGGAAAACCATAGCACTCAAGCACAGCGAAGAGATAGTTCCATTCTGCGCGATCAAAAGCTTTTTCCTCATCCAAAGAAACAAAAATACCAGATTTTTGTGTTCTTGTAGCATACGAGAACAAGTCGCGGGTCAGCGCAAGCGAGGAATAGATCGTACGACCTGGAACACAGCGTGTTTGTATGTCGCTTACTATTTCCGGTAGAATGGTAGTTATGCGGTTTGCAAGGATGGCTTTCAATATATTATAATCTGAGTTAAGTAGGGAAATGGGCCTCCACGCCATTGGATCGGACGGCTTTCCCTCGCTTTTGAGCAATAGTATAACTCTGCTCTCACGAAACGTATTCGGTCTGATTCCATTAGCAAGAAGCCTATTTAGCATTATCAAAAGGTGGTCTTGTATTGTTTCAAGGAAGGTTTTGTAGGAGCTCAAAGGTATCCCGTCAGGGCCGGCGACGGCGGTTGTGTTCATGCGCTGAAGCACGATGCGTAATTCATCCGGTGTCATTGGGCTGCACAGACCATCGCGGAGCTCCTCCGGTACGTGGGAAATTACCTCGCAAAACTCATTACTATGGTGGCATGGTTCTCGTCGCTCGCGTTCTCCACCCTGAATAGATTCGAAAAATGTGCCTCAAAGACCCTCATAATGTGTCCTGCTTGTGTAGAGTGTTCACTGTTCGGCAACTGAACGAAAAGAACATGCATTTGTTCACCCAAGGAGCCGTTGCGGACGCTTTGAGGAATAGCCGGATCGGAAACCGGTCTTCCGATGAGGAAAGACTGCGCAGCCGTGCGCGAACTAAGACGTAGCAAAAGTTCGTACTGCGCCTTTAACTGATCGAGATAGTCGTGCATTGCTAACGCCAGCGTCTCGCCTCTCTGTACAATGCGTGCTTTTCGTAGCGTGTCGTTTATCTCTTTCGTCAGGTGCGCTTTCCTTTCGCGCCCCGCTTTGATAAGCTCGGCGCACCAACTGTGTTTCAATGCGTCCCAGTTACGGGGTTCATGCGGCCTATCGCACGATTGCTCTAGTGCATAGCGCAATAATGCTACGCTTTCCGGGTCGTGCACAAGTGTGGTGTCCATTTTCCAATGGTTTCTAAATGTAGTAGATTATTCAAAGAAAAGCTTTACAGACACTGGAAAGTGGTCTGTAATTCATGGAGCGTCCGGTGGGAAATGTAGGACCTCGCATTTAAGGATATGTGTGGCTAGCACTTCTGGAAAATAGTAGTGGTTTGGCCGGGTCATGTTGGGACCCCGTTGCAAGATTGCAACGAAGTCATTCCCGTGAGTGTAGACCCACGTATCCCTGAGCTTGAAATTGCGGATGAGTTGTCGCAATGAGCTAACTCTGCTATATTGCCTGCTTTGTCTGCGTCCGCACGCATCTCTGTCGGTGTCATCAACACAGTTGAAATCCCCTACTAAAAAAGTGGGGTAACTGTCAAACATTAATGAGTCGAGTGAAGTGAAAAAGTCGGCCGTGCCCCCACGTTGAGCTGGGGCATATATTACAAGCGCCCTTACTCGTCTGCCGTGAAGGTCAAATTCTACTGCTAGTGTGCGGCCGTCAAAATCATAAACACAGTGTGCTCTTCGACGTAACGCTGGTGTCAAAAAAACAACTCCGACTCCGAACATGTTTGAATCAGTCAGCGAAAAAAAGACTTCGACTCCAAAATGTCAAGAACAGGATTGCACATCAAAAGGGGTTCTAAAATTACATTCCTGTAAGAAGGGGATATCGACATGACGTGATCTTGCGAAGTGCATGACTGCTCTCTGCTTATATTGGCGTCTGAAACCCTGACGTTTAAGGAAAGAAAATGCACCGTAGCCATTTTGAAAAAAAGGGAGAGTGCGCGCAAACTTCAGAGAAACCCCTTGCAGAAGGTGGGGCGAGCGCTCAACGAGTGAACATAACTAAAGAGAGAAATGCTCTGACGTTGTCAGAGTATTAGCAAGTTTTTGGGGCTTACTACTGTCCGTAGAGCCCTCAGAGTCCGTGGTCGGTGGGTGGGAACGTTTCTTGGCTGGACGGTCAACTTCCATGGCGCTGGCACCGACACTCGCACCAGCGGCCGCACGTATAATCTGGTGAATGGAGTTATACAGGCTTAGTTTGCGGGTCTGGGCAGAGTATTTGCTGGTGCAGGCGCTCGGCGTTGTCAGTGGCCTAATCACCGTTGTGGTATTTTCTGGGCCGTTGACCTGAGCGTCTGCGCGTCCCGTTGTTCGGGTGCCGCGTTCTATCGAAGCTCTCGGTGCTGCTGGTGGCGCCAACTATGTCGGAACTGTAGCCCTCGTGGTATCTGCTAAGTACGGGTGCTCTGGCTTCGACTTTGTATGACCTGTGATCTTCATAGGCGTCCAGCGAAAAGTCGCTGGTCTCAGACGGGGCGTGAAGGGTTGACGAGGCTTTCTCAGACAGGGGAGGCGGGTCTCCTGGGTCTTGTGGTTCAGCGTGGGCGTCGGTATCGCTTGTATCAGTGTCGCTCTCAGGATCGAGCGCTGGATAATCGTCTTGTAGTGCGGACGTGAGGTCGGTGCACACTTGTTCTTCAGTTGCCGCTGCTGCAGCCGCTGCAAAAGACTTGGGACGTACGCAGTCAGCTGTTGCATGGCTGCCCGAGCACTTGCGGCACGGTTCTGCGCATCCCTCTGTGGAGTGTCCAGACACGTTCCAGCGCGTGCAACGGGGCGTGGCACAATCTTTGGCTATGTGGCCAGCGTTCCGGCATTTAGAGCACACTTTCTTGATTCCCCGGTAGTCACACATGATATTGTAGCCTTGAACTGTCAAAAGTTCAGTATTTGACTTTTCATTACCACTCGCGCTACACGGACACATGTGCCCACCCCATGGCGGCCCTTGAACACTGGCTCGTTGATATGTTGCATGTTGCCGTTGGTGGAGAGGGCAGTCGCTAGGGCCGCGTCGCCTACCCACAGCGGTACCCGGAAGACTGTGACGTGGACTATTTCAGGACCGACGCTGACTAGTGTAACTGATACGCTGTTCAAGAGAATGGCGCCCCGGCTCTTCAGCTTGGCTGCATGGACGTTTGCGGCTGTGGCGCCGAACTTGGCGCCTCCCATGTGCTGGAGGGACTTGATACCGGCTGGGCCGGTTACTGCTTCGAGGGCGTCTATGATGTCGTCGATGGTGCTTCCCTCTGGAGCACTGAAGTTGAAGCAATGAGCTTTCGGCGGTGGCACTGCGAAAGGCATCACACTTCCGTCCTGGCCCTGGCTCTCACGGCTTGCGCTGTGGTGCCCGGGCGTTGATTCACGATGAAAGCCTGGACAGAGCCGGGGGGGGGGGGGTGTTCAGGGGTCCGCGTGATGCTCGAAGAGATGGGGTCGACGACTGGCAGCGTGCCTGGTCGTGGTAATCCCGGCACCAGGTAAGTGGTGAACGGAGCGTCGACCGTCGATCAACTACTGACAAGCGGTGAAGTGCGTCGGCATTTATGCTCTTGCCATCGAACGTTCTAGCGTTATCGCAGGCGGTGGCCTAGGTTCCAAAATAATCTGTACAGTTTGCAGAGTGGGCGTGATCTTATCGAAATTATCTACTAAAGTCCGAAAGCTTCTCGAAAACTGCACGCGAGTTTTGCGCTGAGACTTGTGTAGTGTTATGGCGCGATAACAAAACTTGAGAAATTGAACGGGGCAGTATTCTGCTTTTGCTTTAGCCACTGTATGTTTAAAATTACCTGAAATGAATTTATATTCTGACCACTTTTTTGGACACTGATTGTGTAGTAGCTTCTTCAAGGCAGCTTTTGCACGCCTGAAATCCCGTGTGCAGTTATCATTTCACAATCGCGACGCAGGTTTTTGTTCAACTGAGTGAACCTTGAATTTCGCTCGCTCCACGACTCCTGTATAACTGAAGAAATGCTTGATGCTTTTTGTTTTATTGTTGCTGCAGACAAATACTCCATGAAGCCTACCAAACTTCATTTAAAAATACTGTAATTTATGCACGTGAGTGTCCAGGAAAACAAATATTAGTCGGCACACAATGTCAAATATCACTGGAATGTGATCGCTATTAGTCGCAATGTCAACAGCCGACCAAGATGAGATGCAAAGGCTTGATCCTGAAAAAGTCAAGCCTAAAAGTAAAGTTGACATCCCTCTGAAAGAAGTGGGGATACCTGAGCTATGACAAGTGAGACTATTACCCTGAGACCAGTCCCATATTCGAGTACTGCACGAGTCTGTTCTTAAGCCCCAAGTTATGTGATAAGAGTTGGAGCTTCCCGCCAATAGGACATTATTACAGCTAATAGAAATTACACCATTCAAATAAATTGTGTCATGAACCTCTGACGGATAAAATATATTTGCTATGTGAAATGTTTTACATGAAGGAAGACTAAAAAATTTTAAAATTTTGCCCTCCAGCGACAGAAGCTGGAGTTTTATTTTTGCTTTGCGGGAAAATCTGGTACAGAGTAAAGTAAGTAACCCGTCCCTCTTGACAATCAATCTAGACAAAATAATATATAAGGTGTTAAATGAAAATACGTACTGATCTGAAGCCTACCAAGTTTCTAGTACCAATATAATATCCGTTTTTTTCAACATTGAGACAAGGTAAATCAATAGAAGCTGTAAAGAATAGAATGATAATTCTACTGTAAGACTTTTAATGGCTCCATGATGGGATGTACCAACAGTCAAAACAACCTTCTCTAGATTGCTGGCCTTTACGACCTTGCTAGGCGGAGCATTTTTTGATTTTCTCTGTGACGACACGGCAGAAGGGTTTAAGGAAGGTCGGCTACGTGTCTAGGCACGCGAATCAACTTCATCTACTGTGTTGACTCTCATAGCTATAGCAGGGAGGTGTTCTTTGTGGGCTCGTTAACCCACCCGAGTGTCTTCTGGGAACAACCTATTGTCTTTCCTGCTGCATCCTGCCTCCTGCTTGGATGTCAGCGTATAACTTGTCTTAAAAGAAGCTAGGGAGGTATTCATCAGCTGAGTTAACTGAGCACCCATTACCTTATGCAGGTGTTCTGAGAGGCTGGTAAATAACGTGTTCACTGCTTTTGCTACTGCCTGTTCTATTGCGGCCTCAATTCGTTGGGCAAAGGTAACACATGTCAGTGCATTTTGTCGATGGGCAATCCCGGCATACCCTTGTGTTGTTTACTTGATAACTTCCATTGCTTCTTTTCTTGAGCATCGTCGCCTGTCGTTTACTTCCAACAGTTGTTTCTCTTGAAAGAGAGCGGGACAACTGGAATATTCTGCTTTATGAGCACCCTCACAGAGGCAGAACTTCTCACCTTCGACCTTGCAATCAGTGTATGAGTAACCCGCAGCACAAATGCAACACCGTATTTCAGATTTACACCCACCAGCAGTATGGTAAAAGCGCCAAAGAAGACGCAAAGCTAATGGTTGCACCCTGATGATTAGAGGCCAAGCTTTTATTCAGATGGGCACGATTTTCCGGCGATTGTTGCAATGGCTGACTCGGTGGCTACCAACACGTTGTCTACTACTCATTTGCGCTTGTATATAGCTATTACCTCGGCCAAGGAGAGTTTCTCAAGCGTATTAGATGGGCTTAGTTGCGAGTCATTTCCACGCACAACGCCTTTGGTGCATGCAAGATGGGCTGGGATTTATCCACTCACTTGTATAGAGGCAAACAATAGCATTTCACAATATTCACTACGCGATCTTTTTCTGGTGATCGGCACACAGTATTTCCGCGGCCAACCTTTCGTACCTCGGTGATGCTTGCGTAGTCAGAGGTTATCACCCAAAGCTGCTCCTAAATTCCCTTAGGGCTGTTCATCCTAATTGGTAAATTACCCAAGGGCACCAGTGCAACGGGAATGCTGCCAACACCAACCACGTCTTCCAATCTTCTTCCGCTTCTTCTTTCGTCTTGTCCTATTGCGTCTCAGACCACCACGTGCCCCGATTTCGGCCGTTGTCTTCTCCGATGTTCTCAGAAGCGTGCACTTCAAACTCGTTTTGGCGCTTCACTGTTCACTTTGCTCATCACACAAGGCAACTTATCACATGGGTCAAACTCAATGAGACTTGTAATACGAACAGCTTGACAATATTTAAAATAGGCATTGACAAAAGCATCACTGAAAGAAAAACTTTGGCAGACCTCACGTACGTGTTATGCGAAGCAGCCAAAGGAAGTTGACAGGTTTGTAGTTTTTTATTGAGCTAAACGCTAAAAAGTAGCATTAAATATAGTCCGCTGAGGTGAAGCAGTGGTTAAGGCTCTCGGCTACTGACCTGCCGGTCGCAAGTTCTGGGTGATGTCAGTCCACGTTAGATGCCAGGGGGTTGAATTTTCCAAGCACTTAACTATACAGCATTTCTCATAATCGTATCATATCTCATAATCGTATATGTACAAACGCACGTACAGACATGCGTCAAACAGCCCCTTGCGTTTTATATATCCACTTCTTCCCAGCTGCATAAGGATGCCAACAGCATTATGAACATTGATTGATTGATTTGTGAGGTTTAACGTCCCAAAACCACCATATGATTATGAGAGACGCCGTAGTGGAGGGCTCCGGAAATTTTGACCACCTGGGGTTCTTTAACGTGCACCCAAATCTGAGTATACAGGCCTGCATCATTTCCGCCTCCATCGGAAATGCAGCATTATGGACATTAGAAACAGCAGAGGTGGTAGGCTATGAAGTGCTGGTGCTGAGGAGGATGGTAGCCCAGTACGTTGCTACATAAATCAACTTCAGTGGATGGCTTTTGACCCCACTTAACGTTAACTCTACGTGACAGCTGTATCATAAACTTCACAGTTGACGTATAAAAATTGAATAGTCAGCTCTGCAACTAAAATTGACATTTCACTAACCTCAAGAGCCGATGTGAAAAGTGGCTCCGAATCCTGACATGGCTATGGGGCTGAACAAATGATATTTACGCTGACTGCTGAGCGATGCCTGCTAGAACATCGAATTTTATTCTTCGCATTCGTTGAGTCAAATCTGCCAATATCAGCGTTTTCTTAACACTCGCGCGCTAAAATTAATTACCGATGTCTAATCTCGCCGTTCTTGGGTACAAGCAAACTATTTGTGGCACCTGTGGCACATACCCGGCACATACTTGCATGTGGGTATGCACCACACGTTTGGCGGGAAGGGTTGAACGACGTAGGTGACGGGATTGCGACATTTTTCATGTCAACACTAGCGAGTTGTATTCACCAATGCATCTAACCTTCCCCTACTAATTTTGGTCTGCCTGAACTTAAGAGGGTGATCACGAAAGCACCCAGGCCTAGGCGGCTAGATAGATAGACAGATAGATAGATAGATAGATAGATAGATAGATAGATAGATAGATTAAGATAAGTGCTCAAAGTGACCAGTATGTAAAGAAATGCGGCTCAATTAAAAGCAATCACACCATGAATATATAAACACTCTTGTATATCACGCATGCTGCAATCTTTCACACAATTTTCTTGATTGATTGATTGATTGATTGATTGATCTTATTATATGTGTAGTTTAAGGTCTGAAACCACCAAAGCAATATGAGAGACTTCCCGGTGGAGGGCTCCGAAAATTTCGGCCACCTGTTGTTCTTTAACGTGCACCCGTATCCGAAAACACGGGTAGTTAGTATTTTGGTCTCCATCTAAAATGCAGCCGCTGCAACCGGGATTCCCTCCCGCCACATGTGGGTCAGCAGCCGAGTACGTTGGCCGCTTAACCACCGCAGCAGGGCCCAAAAATGAGTTGGAAAATCAATTTTTTAAAACAGAACTGCGAGTAGATCATGCAAAATTAGCCGTCCGTGCAGAGCCCATGATGAAACGTGCCAATACTTTTTGCTGGGAAATGCATGTACAGAGGTATTCGTTTTCAGCGACGATGTGCTAAGAAATTTATGCTCACAGTTATACAAAGAATCTTTTGTGGCGCTTTATTAAAAAAACAGGCGCATATGAACCATTCAAAACTAAGGAAAATATTCAGCAGTGTGTGCATCGCAAGCAGTCTCAGAAATACGGCGTAACGCCTTCATGTTGTTCGCTAATTTAACACGATGTGTTAAACGATATGTACTGCCCCATTCAAGCAAACGTTATATAAGGTGCAATATGGAGATCATGGAATCTATTACTAATATCACGGATACGGGAAGGTATGAGCTAGATTTTGCTAGAACACCTACACATTTATATATAGCGAGACAGAACTGAGGTCACAAGGGGATCCCAGCTCATGATTTTGCAGCGAAAGCTGTTATGAGACCAAAACATGGGCCACATGCGGCACCGTAGTTATCCACCGCCGCTCGTGCTCGTAATCACTATTGCACAATATAAAAAAATGTTTCAATAAAAACACCAAAAACATAGTGAGATTACAACCCGGGCCCAATGCGTGCCAGACCGGTATTCCACCATTGTTTCGCAACGGTGCTTTGATCTAACTAGCAAACTAGCACTAGGTGGGTTTCATGTCGCTAAATGAACTATGTAATATGAGTAATAAAGCGTTTTGGACTAGTAAAGGCACAACCAGGTGTTACACAATGTAATTGCGTAACTAATGGGTCGTGTAATGCTCCGAATAATTACAACAGCTTGTTCTTGATCGCCCTGCAGCGGTGGTGTAGTGGCTAAGGTACGCGGCTGCTGACCCGCAGGTCGCGGCATCGAATCCCGGCTGCAGCGGCTGCATTTCCGTTCGAGGCCGAAATGTTGTAGGCCCGTGTGCTCAGATTTGATTGCACGTTAAAGAACGCCAGGTGGTAGAAATTTCCAGAGTCCTCCACTACGGCGTCTCTCAAAGTCATAAGGTGGTTTTGGGACGTTAAACCCCACATATCAATCAATCAAGCTTGTTCTTGATCACCCACTGACTGTGGCGCATACCCATTCCAGGCCTAATCCTGAATTGGCGTCAGCTATTGCACGAAAAATTGACACACTATTCCTTGCAAGTGTGTAGCGGATACTACGCTTCTCTGAAGGATGACGAAGAATTGCAAAGAGAAGAACAATAGTTTTTCCATTGGACGTACCAGTTACTATTTCTCTTCTGTGCCACCAAGAAATAATTCTCCAAGTTAACTGTAATAAATATCTGGGTGTATTGTTTGTTAAAAAACTGAGCTGGCGTGGTCACAATGAACATATTAAAATTAAGGCTACACGCTCTGTTGGGATGATATGTAGGCTTGGCCACCTCCGTTCCGGTCTTTGCAGAGATACGCTGATCATGATTTATCGCATGTACGTTCGTCCGATTCTTGAATTCGGATGTGTACTTTTCTCTGGGGGACCAGCACACAAAATAAACCCCTTGATTCACTTATAGCGGGAAGCTCTTCAAAGTTGTTTAGGTGTGCCAAAATTTATAGCTAGCAATGTTTTGTATCAAAAACTTTGAATACCCACTCTTGCTTGCAGATTCCGTATATTAAGTCAAACCCTATTTAAAATTTTCTGAATCCACTTTAAGAAGGCGACAGTTTGTATTCTTTGCTGAGGCTGGTGTCTTTTTCTATGAGCATTGGTCCCGTGTATATAAACCCCAAGTGCTAATTGATCAAACACTTCAAGATGCTTTAAATGCTAATATATTTGATGTCACACCATCTGACAAACCAATCGGCCAAGTGCAAATAGAATTTGACAATATATTCCCAATGAATACAAAACACTTGCCCTCTAAATATTTGATTGGCTTATTAGGACAGCACCTGTCTCAATTAGGATCCAATATAGTAAATGCTAAGGATGCATCTATGAGTGGCAAGAAGGCAGGGGGGGGGTATTTTTTCTTTCTCATTATTTGGTACATTTTCTTTACGCCTCCAAGATCATACACCAATATTTGAAGCGGAATTAATGGTCGTTATACTAGCTATCCGTAAACTTCCTGCGACTCATTCGACAACTGTGATAGTGAATGACTCGTAGTCCATGTGTTCATTTTTATCATCGTCGTTTGCACCAGCAGTACTAAAATCTTTTAAATCATTATACCAGCAAACATTCGTCTAGTGAGAATGATATGAGTACCAGGCCCTCGTAGTATATTTATAAATGAGATGGCTGACACACTCGCGCGAACATCTCGCGATCTTCCGATTATGCCAATCATTCCTCTTACAGCTCATGTAACAGCAGCGAGGTTCAGAAAACTTTTGCTTCTTGAAGACTCATAAAAAATTACGATACTGAATCTAAATTTCTCGCACCTGACTCGCATGAAATAATAAATGAAATCCCACGCATTAATTGGAAGTTTCTATAACAAAATTACGTTGCCGTGTACCACCTATTAATTTCTATTTAAACAGGTCTGGTCAGGTGCCATCTCATCTGTGCTCAAGCTGTAACGAACCTGAACATAACGACCATTTTCTTCTCACATGTCAGTGTTTCAAAAATCTAAGAAAAAATTGCTTCAAAATTTTATTCAAAAATCTAGATATCACTTACTACTCCTAATATTTTGTCTTTTGGGGCCGCTTCATTCGGACACAGTGACAGGAACATCTGCAGGGCTCTGCGAATTCCTAAGTAACACAAGAAGATTACTTTGCTGAGCCATTGATCAGCTCTTAATTTTTACTAGCCAATTTGCCATTTATTATTTAGCGTTTAAACCTTCAGAAGAATTTTATATAACGACTAAACCACAGATATTCAACAAATTCTATTATTTCTCCCCCCCCCTTTTTTTAGAATGTGCCAAATATTTTAACAGTCAAAACAAAGTAATCATATCCCCTAGTCTGGAAAACTTAAACGTATTCACTTGCATTACCAACGCCTTCTTCGCCAATCCCCCTTAGTGGGTGCACAGCCACAAAAGAAAGGATCAAGCAAGCAAGCAAACAAGCCGTCGTTTGGAACCATCACTTCTTGTTCTTGCTGTCGCCGGACTTTACTGTGGGGTTGTTGGCTAAGTATTGAGTGGTCTTAGTTCTGAGTTTTTTTACAGTCTCTAGTTCATTTTCTTTGCTTTTGAATTTACCCCAACCTGTTGTTCTGATGTCGACCAATTCTCCTGGCCAGGCGCAATCCACCTGGTCAGTGTCACTGTCACCTTATAAATTGCCTTTAGAGATATTTTTTCTCAGTGGGAACAGCAACATTCCTGTCGCACTGGTGCCTACAAATGAAGGTTTCATCAACCTCACGAACCCCCAGGCGGTCCAAAAAGAACTGAAAGCCACATCAAACCACTTTCAAACCATCACTGACGTGCGCCAATTTGGACGAGGCGGCATAGTGTGTAGGTCACCAGACCAGACCTCTGTGCAGGATCTGCTTGAATCTAGTTCGTTCGTGCCAACCGTGGTGAGTGCTTTCATTCCGACTCACCTTGCGTGTACTAAAGTCCTCGTAATGGCGTCGATTCCAAACTGAGTTCAGAAGAGACACAGACTTTTAGAAGCAGGCATTCTTCTCGTATACCGTTGCAGTAGCCGCATTATTAAAGAGAAGACACCAACCGAATCCGTCATTGCTACATTTGTGGCCACAACTTGCCCAACAGAAATAAAGCTATGGCCGCTTATCTTTCGCGAGAAGCCCCTCGCTTCCCGTCCAGTACAATGTAAAAACTGCTGGAGATTCAGCCATAGTTAATGCGGGAGAATGGAAGTCAAATCTTCGTTGCCGCATCTGCGGCGAAAGCCACTCCTTAAGCGAGTGACCAGCAACATCAGAAAAGTGCTGCCTTTGTGGAGGGAATCACTCCGCACGCCTTTCCGAATCCTCCTCTCACTCTCAGGAAACACAAACCCTAGAGATTTTAGACCGCCGCTGCTGTTCGCGCAGGGAAGTTATTGATATAGTTAAAGACATGGTCTTCGGCTATTCTGGTGCAGCAGTACGACACCTGTATAGTCTAGACTTCACCCTTTCACAAGCTGAATCTGCCGTCGAAAAGGCAATGGGTAAAGCAATAGATGAGTTAATATCTAACCTCAGTGACGGTTTAAGGCAAATCCTTTTAACTCAGATGATGCAAGGAGTGCAAGCTGAGGCTCCAACAGTTCTTCAATAATAAGACACCATTGACGCCACTCGACTACATAGCATGGTGCTAGATAAACGGTCTCAATGTGTTCATATTGATGAGCAACCTGTTTCACAGGTGCAGCCATACCGTTGTACACCTCAGCCAAGCAATATAATGCCACAGATTTGAAAACTGAGATCCGAGCTAACAAATGTATACGATTGCTCATCTCTGTGGAAGTCAAATAATAAAAATAATGAGTTGTTGATTGCGAAAAAAAATACCAAGAAGGACAAGGCATGGGCCTCTGCGGTGCGCTCCGCACCATAGGTCAACTAAAGGTACTTCAGTGTAACGGCCGTTCTATATTATGAGCATCAACCAACTTACATTGCCTCTCTAACCAATTTAGCACAGATAATATTCTTCTACAAGAAACTTGGCTTACAGCTGATAAAATGAATACTTTGCAAGATTCCGTTCCTTTCGATTAGTTTGTCAAACACGTGGTGGTGGTTTAATGATACTAGTATCAAGTAAATTAGGTCACAGGGCGAAAATTGCTTTCAGGATGCCGGACTTCGATTGTGAATTAACAGAACTAGATTTGTGCCTTCCAAGATACCACCCCTCTTTCTTCATAAATTGTTATTTCTCCACTGGTGTATAAAGTATAAGTCACTTTAGCGGCGCTTTGGCACCCTGTCTAAAGAAAACAGTGCTCAGAGGTGACTTTCATTATCATCATTTTTCTTAGAGGAGAAAGACAGATCTGTGGGGTAGACGGCTGTGATTGCGTAAATTTTTCGTGTATAAATAAAGGACACATAACATTTCTTCGAGGTCAGACACAATCAGTGTTAGATTTGACTTTCTGTACCAGCGCGATTGCTGTTTTGTCATGGTCTGTGGTTGACTCTGCGACTAGCAGCGACCATCTTCCAGCAATTTTTGACATTGTATGTCCAATGACAACTTGAGAGCAGCAACCTCGAGTATATGTCCACCATAAGAAATTTCCAACTGTTGCGTTCGGCCATTGCAAAACTTCACAAAAACAATGGTCAGGAAATTGAATCTAACATCAGCTTCATACTGGAGGGATGACGAAAAAATTTAGAGTTCGTTATTACATTGAGTAAACGGCCATCCTCTCATTTGGTGGACCGATGAACGTGTGCGATTACGAAAAACGGAAAGTCGCTTAGAAGAATCTTCCGCATAATCAATGTCCAAAAAATTGGAAAGACTATCAGTTTCTTGCCGGCGTATTTATGCGCACTGTTAAACGTGCGAAATAAGAATATGACAGTCCATATTTCGATTATCTTTCCAGATCAAACCACAAGGGTGCTCTGTTTGCATATCTGCGGTCAAGGAAGGTACTGCCAACACTTTTTAACTTTAGAGTCATGTACCTTGACGCAGCAAGAGATGACCGACTCTCTGGGAAAGATTAAAAGTTTAGAACGTCAGTTCGAACAAGCCTCTCAATTATTCGCAACATTCAGGAATGTATGATTGAATTTACAAAAAAAATTCCGTATTTGAATTGATTGAAACTGTACTTTATTTACCAATCACTGCCCCTAGACCGGATGGAGTTACAACTTCCATGTTAAAAGTTTTACTGCAGGAATCACCTAATGTTCTTTTAGATACTGTGGACAATTAGTTGAAGAACTCATGGATATTGAAAGAATGGAGACTAGCTGAATTTTTACTGTTGCTGAAGAAACAAGATGGTAGGTACATATTGGACAACATAAGGCCAATTGCCTTGACATCAAATCTGGTAAAAGTGATTGAGGGAATAATTTTTACTCGAATCAATAGATTTATTGACGAAAGGGCAATTCTAAATCCTGTAAAGTCGGGTTCAGGCCGGGGTGTTCTATGTGTAATGCTCATGCTGATTTAGAAAGTCGTATACACTTAGTCCTACGGAACAACAAATATGCAGCTTTAGTTACTTTGCATATCGCTAAAGCATACGATAGTGTAGAGCTTGGTATTCTGATAGATTCACTGGAATCTCTTGATTGTCTGGCATTCATAGTAACGTAGATTCACGAATTACTTTTTGACAGGGAGATTTATTGCTTAAAAGGCAGCTTTTCATTGACTATGCACACACAAAAGAGATGAGTACTGCAGGGCTAAGTGCTGTGCCTGGTGTTATTTTATGCTAATGAGTGCCATTCCACGTAAGCAGGACATAAAAGCTTATGTTTGCGCAGACAATATCGCTTTCTTTGCCACGGCAGGCACTATTTAGACGTTATACGACAGCCTGCAGTCTTATCCTTACACCCCGGAGCACTGACTTGATGACAATCACTTCTTACTAAATCCCAGTAAATGTGCCATTTTGTCTTCCCCTTGAAATATCCCGTGCTCATCTCGATATGTTACCATTCTGAAGGCATATCACAAGTGCAATTTAATAAATATCTTGGGGCAATTTATAATGCATCTCTAAACTGGCACCAACACATTGAACACATAGATGGAAAGGCTGCACGAGCCGTCGCCATGTTACGTCGGATAAGCAAACATCGAAAAGGCATGAGGAGAGATACACTAGTAATGATATATCGAATGTTCGTTCGTCCTATTCTGGAATTTGGATGCATGCGTTTATGTGGTGCTCCAGTCTGCAAAATCCGGCCTCTCATTTTTTTAGAAAGAGAATCGTTACAGTTATGCCTTACAGAGTTCCTTCACTTTCGTGCAGGTTTCGTATCTTGACGGTTCAGACGTTATTAAAAAATTCCTTGTCACCACTCCAGCCATCGCAGACAGTATTCATATTCTCTCCGGAATTATTTTTTGGTGTTAGATGACCATGGTTTCACACCCCACAAATTATATTTGCACGACGTTTACTGGACTCGCTGAATGTACGTGTCGGCGAGATCAGGCCGAGTAGTGATAATTCACCCGGTGTGGAAATTCAATTTGACGACTTTTTTTTAATATAGAAAAGTTGCTTCTCCATCACACTCTAGATAGTTTATTGCAGGAACACTTGACGACATCAAAGCAAGTGTAATTATTTCTATCGATGCATCACAGAGTGACAAAAAGTCAGATGTTGGTATGTTCAGCCCAAACTTGGATTGGTGTCATTCGCTCCGACTATCCGATTTTATACCGTTTTTTTGGCTGAGTTTATGACAGTGGTACTCACTTTGCGAAAGGTAAACGCAGAAATTTCATCGGCTGTTACAATTACAAATAGTCTGTCTTTTTGTGCTGCACTTTTTGTTGGTGCCGAATTGCACATAGTAAAGGCGTTTTGTGCATCAATACCCGCCCCCCCCCCCTCTCATTTCAGAAAAGTTAGATTAGTTTGGCTCTCAGGCCATAAAGGGTTGCTCTTAAATGAAATGGCCGATTCTTTAGCGAAGTCAGCGATGAGTGGGCCACTTTCAGCATGTTTTTCACCATCCGTTATATAACGGCTGCGCGATTTTGCAGGCGTACCATTACAGAAAGCTTTACAGGTACATCACTCACAAATTCGACTGAATATTGGCATATAATGAATCCCTGGTGCGAATCCTCTTGTAACATACGTAAACTAGAAGTCGCAATTACAAGGCTGCGCTGTAGGGTGCCCAAACTAAGTTTCTACCAACACAAGTCTAGTCAAGCTCTTTCTCCAATGTGCGCTTTCTGTTGCAAGCCGGAAACTATAGATCATTACTTTTTTACAAGCAGACAATTTACTACAGCTCGTAGATTCAAGTTAGACAATCCTTTACGTGCCATTGGAATGAATTTATTCATGCCCGTGACTCTGTATATTGGAGGCTTTATATCTGGGTTCGCCAGAGCGAACGTTTGCGAGGCAGTGCGGAATTGTGTCAATGAAACGAAAAGTCTAAAAAACGTATACAATTCTTCTGTGTCGACATACGCATAACTTCTCCTTTTTTATTTTTTAAGTTAGGTTTTGATATCTAGGTTATTATTTAGTGCTGATACAAAAACTTTATAGTAAGTACAGATCAGTGGTCATCAAATAGTAACACTTTCAATTTGTACATTCTTTTACTCTAAAACGGAATAATACTTTATAAGAGCACTCAATTATTGGCCCATCCCCGACAGTGGGTCTGATCCACAAGCGAAGGGCAACAATAACAAGAAGAAGCATCGAGTTTCCTAAAATTGGCTAGAAGAAACTCTGGCGCTGCGATAGTTCAGCGACAATGCGAATTGAGGGCAGTACATGGATTTGCTTACTCTTCGTACTTGCGGGAGGAGTATCGCTGTTGTGGCTTCGTTCACTGCTTTGTTTCGATTTTGTTTCAAATGAAAGAACAAACTTTTTGAACTTCGTGACCCGACTTGAAATGCTGAGCCTCAAAGAATAAGGTAGTGAAGCACAACCGCTGAAGATTCGCAGATTTTTGTTCCGTGACAGAACAGCTCCAAGCCACGCGAACACATGCGGACCCAGAAGTACAATAATTAGGCAAATGCGCGTAACACCTATCCATCCCATGCTCGCTGAAGTGCCATGCGTTGCAGCTCCTATAGACGCCAGCACCAGAGTTCCGTGCAATGGTTATGTAGGAAACTCTACAGAATAGTGAATACCAGCCTCTTACACAGAACCTATGATCATTTATGACGTAGTGGGTACCGAGCAAGCGTGCTTGTAGCCGTCCGAGCAAGCGTGCTTGAAGCAAACACCCAATAAGTGTTCAGAACAAGCTCTGAAAGGCCGCTCTTTGCGTTTTCGCTCTGACTGTGCTGCGAATTCCGCGCAGACCTGGTGGTTTTCGCTGTAGAGGATTCTTACCGTTTTTACAGTATCCGCTATTAAAATGTTACCGTTGTCGAACTTTATCAATCGTTCTCAGATAGGCGACTTTCGACACGCGTGCAATATCACAGCTTTCGTTCTTTGCTATAATGTATCACCAAGAGTTTGTATCACTCCATGATCTAAGTTTTTCTATTGTTTCGTTGGTCACTATGTTGAGGTGGTGTATGTCACTGCTCCTAAATAGGAGGCTTCTCTACATACAAAATAGAAATTGGATTGTTGCTGATAGTTGTTATGTGATTATTATATAGTAACAGCAATATTTCGCTCAAAATACTTTCCTGAGCTACCTCTACGGTGGTGATCTGGCTAGTTGACACGTCGTTTCCTATCACCACACGGTGGAATCGGTATTGTACGTATGTTTTAGAAGAAGAGCTGTGATTTCACAAATGCCGTATCATTTTCGTTTTTCCAAGAATATTTCATGAACGATTTGATGGAACGCTATTCAAGTAGTTTTAAAATACACTCAGGCATCTTTCTTTGTTTTCTATGCATTGAATTTATATTCTTTTGCTTTAGGAGGATGTTTCTAAGGATCCTATATGTAGGACGCCATACTATGAAAGAGTATTCAGGGCAAATTTTATACAAAACTTTATTAACAGTTATTACGTGTTTCTCTAAGCTTGAAAAAAAAAATGAGCAGAACGAAAAATGGCCTATAGTTGGCCATTTTTTGTCAGTCACCACTTCTAAAAAGCATACTGACTTGACTACTTGTATTAGTTTTGGAAAACAACATGAATATATTGGTACATTGCCGTAACATCACAATATTATTAAGCCATATGCATAAGCTATGAATGGTGTCACTAATTCAACCATGTATTTAACTGGAGCTATCTTTATGTCATCAATATCACGTGCTTTGCTGTATTTAAATGAGTCAAACATAACATACCCTTCGGTCTCAATTATTGGTTTGAGATAATTGTTCGAAGGGTTCCTGTATACAACATATGTTGTCCTACTTGACCTTCATGGCCCGGAGCGTCTCTCATAATCATATGGTTGTTTTGGGACGTTAAACCCCACAAATCATTCATGGCCCGGACAGATTATTTTTGAGTAACTTAATAAAATTTTTCGCATGCTCGAATTCCTTGATACGATGTTCTTGAGGGTTTAGCTCTGTGACAGCTGTCAAAACTCTTTGTGCGACAAACTATTGAGCTTATTCCACATCTGCGCACAGTGCATACAGTACTCTTTACTAAACTGATTGCACCGAAAACACCGCTTTTCATTCTTTAGAAAGCTGTTAACTTTATTGCGATAGGGATGCTTTGGTGACCAGGTCTTAAGATACTTTGGGAACATTCCTGCTTTCTTTTTTATGCTGCCTAGACACTTGCGGTTGATCTATGATTTCCGGCTATTATTAGACTTTCGCAATATAACTCCTTTAAAATCTTTGAAATAAATACGTTTCAAATGACAAATAAGAGTGTGTTGATACCTTCAGCCGTTAATATATTGTAAAAGACAATCCAAGTTTCTTTTTCAAGGCATGCGTAGAAGACGCTTAAAGCTGTAGGTATGATATCTTGTACCCTCTTTACGTCACTTATTTCTGCGTGTGTAAGTTTCTCTTTACCGCTCATAAACAAAGCATTCGGTCAGTGGCCGCTGGTAGCAGAATTCAGAACACTGGTTATCAAAATTTTCTTCAGTTATATTTGTATTAAAGATGTCAATTTGTGTCACTGTGTGGAGTGTAGCGCGTATTGCCCTATACCTGTTATGATGGCGATACCAGATGAGTCTACAACCAAAAAAAATGCTACTTTTTCGCTGGAGGCGAAAATGCTGTAGGCCCGCATGCTCAGATTCGGGTGCACGTCAAAGAAACTCAGGTGGTTGAAATTTCTGGAGCCCTTCACTGCGGCGTCTCTCATAATAAAATGGTGGTTTTTGGACGTTAAACCCCACAATATCAATGAAAAATTGCTTGTTTGTTGTGGAAAAACTTTTAAGATAAAGGGATTTTAGTCTCCGCGAAAAATCAGTTTCGCTTTTTTTAAAAAAGCTTTCTAAGGTACTTATTCAAAGTTTGAATTTGTATTTTCGGTGGTCGATAGAGGATGGTGTAGACATATTCGTGGGATAATAACACTTGAAATTCTAGGTCCTCGCATATGATGAAAACTGAGTAAATATTTCACATTCTCACTCAGGTTTCACGAGAACTTCTAAACCACCACCTTGCTTAAGTTGCCTAATAAGTAAGCAGCTTTCGTTCAACACCATGGCTGTAAATTTCAGTATTTACAGAAAAACACATCTCCGTAAACATTATCACGTCGCAACTCAGACTTTCTACAGATGCGAAATAAATACATAAAAAATCAGGCATATGCATGAATGGCACCTTGATATTTCGAACACAGGAGGTTTTGCATACATTGTTGGTTTTTATGTGAAAACACAGTTGGTTGATCTCGCCTCGTATTATCAAGGATTCATATTTCTTTCTTGCATCTGTAACGCAAAAGACGTCACCATAACACACTAGAAGAATGGGCGTGAAGTCTTTACCGCTTGTTGTTCATACAGGCAAACCAAATATATGCAATTGAGAACTGATGTCATTTATGCAGACCTGCTCTTGTATTGGCAAGATGCTTCATTTCATTTCATTTACTTATTACTTCACAAAGCAAAAGTCATGGGAATAAAAAGCTAAGCAGTTGCTTACTACATATACGAGTTTGTTGTAGTGGAGCATCACGCAGCGACAGAACGCATATTCTTTTCCCATAAGAAATGGGAGGCCCCGGTGCTAAGCATCCTAGCAATCTATATTTAAGCTGTGTCAATTCTCATCCCCAAACATTTTTTTTAAATTTTGCATGTGTTTATTATAGGCGCACACAAACGCGCACGCGAAGGTCGGGCGTGCGTGTATGTATGTTTGTACGTATATACGTATATCACAATAGTGCATTCTTAGCGTGCGTGCATATATGTGCTTTCAATATCAACTACTGCAAAAAAGTGAATGTTCGGAAGCACACGACCTTAATCATTAGAAATTTCATAATGTTCATCAGCAAACTGAAAAGAAAGGTGCACTTCTATTACAATGAAACAGTAACTTTTTGTTATTTCAAGATACACTTGCCCAGGCAGAGCTCTGTTCTGTATTTAAGAAAACGGTATGTGTATTCAGCTTTTGACGGGACACCAGAATTCAGTGGAATACATGCAATCATCACCATGACTCGCAGCGTAGTTACCTCGAAAACGGTGAAGGCCTTCCTGGCGGAGTGTATACGAATGCAGTGCAATGGTCGGAAAGGCCCACTACACTTGAGCGTTGGCGTTCTTCAACCTTGGGCTCACTAGAGTCGTTAATTTAAGGGCTGGTGCGTTTTGCCGAAGATGAAGGCTCAATGTGCGCTCACACAGCTCAAGTATTTTCGCAGCTTCACCAGTGCCGATAAGAGTGAAACGGTCCGCGGCCAGCGCACTTTCTCCTTAAATGAAGGAACGCGATGGGACGTCACAGTCACAAGCTTCACCAAAGCGCCAGGCGAAAGTGCCGCGTTGACCCCTTTCAGCGTAGCCATGTTTGCTTTTTTCGATCAGTGTTGCCAGCACAAGGAGCGTTTTCTGGAGTGGCGAATAAGAAGCTTGCCTAGAATAAGGCGTAAAGCTTTTTTATTTTTGAAATCCGTTGGAAAACAACAAGCAGTGCAGATAAGCACTCATTAGTGAAACGGCTACTGGCAGATGAACGGGGCAACTGTTATAAATACTTACAACACGCAGTTGATAAGTTTATTTTTGTGTAAAGAAATGCGCCGTGCCCGTTCATTAGAAAAACAGCAACAGAACTGCCGTGAAAAGAAACTTAAGTAAAAGGCTGTCTCAGCTGAAGCCAAAAATGAAATCTGTGGTGAATAAACGCGCTTTTAGTACTTACGCTACGGTAGCTGGTAAGTTCCAACTTACTAGCGGTCGATTGATTAATATATGGGGTTTAACGTCCCATAACCACCACATGATTATGAGAGACGCCGTAGTGGAGGGTTCCGGAAATTTTGACCACCTGGGGTTCTTTAACGTGCACCCAAATCTGAGCCCACGGGCCCACAACATCACCGCCTCCATCGGAAATGCAGTCACGCCGCCGGCATTCAATCACGCGACCTGCGGATCAGCAGCCGAGTACCTCAGCCACTATACCACCGCAACGGGGCTTACCAGCGGTCGAGTGAGTTCAATTGTTTTACTAGTTTTTCAAAGAGCATCGTGCTTTTGACTCACATGACAGGTAGGCGGACGATTAAATGGGAATTGAAGGCACCGGATCCAACTGCCCATTTTCGGTCGCACGAGTTTCCATGAACAACGTGTTTTCTGTTGGCATGGCTGGCGCTCACTTGTGAATCGGACGTTTGTCCATATAAAGTCAAGCGCGTTGCGATCAACCACGTGGTTCTGATCGACATGCCAGCTATGCGAATAATAACTTGTGAAATAGGCGCGTGTTCAATCTGCTCATCTAACCCACGTGATAGGCCGATGCGTCGACCTGGGACGAATGGTGATGTGCACGAGTGGTTCGCCAGCTACAGCCAGGCAATATATACGACGTGGATCGTCCACACAGAAACAAGAAATGCAAAGAGGTGGATTTGCATGATGTTCATTTCCTTCACTAGTGGTGAATATGCCATTCTAATAACATTTTGTGACATCGAGGATCATTGCGAAGCCACACTAGTGCTACCAAAGAAGAAACTGTCGCATTAGCCTCGACCACCTAGTTCTTGTTACGTGTGTCACGCAGTTTATTTACGTACAGACCTACTGGAAGTCCGAGGAACGCCAGAAGAGCGAGGAACGCCAACAGGCCGAAAATACAAAACAAACGCAAGCTCGGGTCGCGCGTGCACCAACGCTGTGGCTTGCCGTTTCATGCTGATTCGTCGTCGTTCGCATAGTTCCCTACATTGGCCCCCGGTGAATAGCGTAGCCAACCTGGCGACTTAAGGCGTAGTCACTATAGCGGGGTCGTAATACGGCTTCAGGCGACTCACATGCACAATTTCTCGGCCACGACGGCGTAAGTCATGAGACTGTGTCAATGGCTCAATCTCATAATTGACGGGTGACGTACGGGCGAGAATGCGGTAGGGCCCGTGGTATCGTGCCAGTAATTTCGACGAAAGGCCAGGAGTGCTCGGTGGAACCCAAAGCCAAACGAGAGCACCAGTCGTGAAAGTATAGAGATGTCGGCCGGTGTCAAGCCGTAGCTTCTGGTGGCCTTGGTCCTCGGTTGTCAGAGAACGGGCCAATCGTCTGCAATCTTCTGCGTACCTGGCAACATCAGAAATTGCAGTGTACTCAGAGGAGTCGGGCGTGTATGGGAGGATAGTGTCCAGCGTGCACGATGGTTCGCGTCCGTACAACAGAAAGAAAGGGGAGAATTCTGTTGTCGCGTGCGTAGCGGTGTTATACGCATACGTGACGAATGGAAGGACAGTGTCCCAATTAGTCTGGTCTGAAGCTGTGTACATCGTCAACATATCACCGAGAGTGCGATTAAATCGTTCTGTGAGGCCATTCGTCTGCGGGTGATATGCTGTCGTCAGGCGATGAACCATGTTGCACTGAGCGAGCAACGCTTGAATGGCGTCAGACAAGAAAACACGCCCCCGGTCGCTCAAAAGTTCGCGGGGAGCACCATGGCGAAGAACAAAGTTGCGCAAGATGAAAAACGCAACTTCCCTCGCGGTTGCTGCGGGTAGTGCTGCTGTCTCCGCGTAACGCGTGAGGTGGTCCACGCCGACAATTATCCACCTATTTCCAGAAGACGACGTGGGAAGTGGTCCGTATAAGTCGATACCGACGCGGTCAAACGGACGCGCTGGACAAGGCAGAGGCTGAAATGTACCGGCAGGGCGTTGAGGTGGGACTTTACGTCGCTGGCATGCAGTACAAGCACGTACGTACTTGCGGACAAATGTGTACATGCCGCGCCAGTAGTACCGCTGACGTAGACGGTTGTACGTTTTGAGAGCGCCAGCGTGAGCGCTTTGCGGGTCGTTGTGGAAAGCAGTACAGATTTCCGAGCGCATGTGGCTGGGTATCACTAACAGCCACTTCCTACCTTCAGACGTGTAATTCCGCCGATAGAGTAGGTCGTCTCGAATAGCGAAATGTGTGGCTTGACGGCGGATAGTTCTTGACACTAAATTAGCTAACGGATCAGTCAAAAAGGCGAGGAGTTGGGAAATCCACACATCTTTGCGTTGTTCCGATGCCATGTCTGTGAAGTCGATTGGTGTTATGACAGCTGAAGAAGGTGACGAGGAGGCTGGGTCAGCCGGTAGCGGCGAGCGGGATAGCGCATCAGCGTCGGAGTGCTTGCGGCCGGATCGGTATACAACACGAATGTCGTATTCCTGTAGGCGAAGCGCCCAACGACCAAGGCGCCCCGACGGGTCTTTGAGCGATGATAGCCGGCATAGAGCGTGGTGGTCCGTAACGACTTCGAAAGAGCGGCCATAAAGGTATGGGCGGAACTTCGTCAAAGCCCAGACAATTGCGAGGCACTCTTTCTCCGTGACGGAATAATTACACTCGGCTTTCTTGAGGGTTCGACTCGCGTAAGCGACCACGTATTCTTGGTGCCCTGGTTTTCGTTGAGCCAATACAGCACCAAGACCGACACCACTGGCGTCGGTGTGGACCTCCGTAGGCGCATCAGGGTCAAAATGTCGTAGAATTGGTGGTGATAATAATAACCGCCGAAGCGCGGTGAAGGATTCGTCGCACTCTTTTGACCAAGCAGAAATGCCTTTGGAAGTTGTCAACAGGTTGGTAAGAGGCGCGATGATGGAAGAGAAGTTGCGCACAAATCGACGAAAGTATGAGCACAGGATAAAACTTCGAAGCGTCTTGATGGAATTGGGCTTCGGATAGTCGGCCACGGCGCGGAGTTTCGCCGGATCCGGGAGAACACCCTCTTTGCAGACGACGTGGCCCAGTATGGTGAGCTGACGTGCGGCAAAATGGCACTTCTTGATGTTAAGTTGAAGGCCAGCAGAGGTGAGACACGTGAGAATAGCACGAAGACGAACAAGGTGAGTGGAAAAGTCGCGAGAAAAAACGACGATATCGTCTAGGTAGCAAAGGCACGTGTTCCACTTGTAGCCGCGAAGGATGGTGTCCATCATCCGTTCGAAGGTAGCTGGGGCGTTGCAGAGTCCAAACGGCATGACGTTAAACTCATACAGCCCATCAGGTGTTACAAATGCAGTCTTCGATCGGTCAGGATCAGCCATTGGAACTTGCCAATATCCTGAGCGTAAATCTAAGGAGGAGAAATATTCTGCCCCTTGCAAGCAATCGAGAGCGTCGTCGATGCGTGGCAACGGGTACACATCCTTCCGAGTTATCTTATTGAGCCGGCGGTAGTCGACACAGAATCGGATAGACCCATCTTTTTTTCGCACAAGTACAACAGGGGACGACCAAGGGCTCTGCGATGGCTGGATGACACCACGCTTGAGCATATCATCGACTTGTTCGTTGATAATACGGCGCTCTTCCGCTGAAACTCGATATGGTCGTTGGCGTAAGGGAGCATGAGTACCGGTGTCAATGTGGTGCGTGATGTTCGCTGTGCGACCCAAAGATGGTTGAGCGCAATCGAAGACCGAACGGAACTCTCGAAGAAGGGACAAGAGTTCACTTCTTTGTGTCGGCGATAGCTCAGCGGCAACAGAGGGCTGGAATGAGTCTGGAGCGGGCACTGTGGCCACAGGTGGCGTCATAGCATTGAGCTGGAGGTGAGGTGCGTGTTCGGCGAACTCTAGAGGGCGCAAGACGTCAACGTCTTGTATGTTACCCAAACATTCTCCGCGAAGTAAGGTAACTGGCGACGATAGCGAGTTCGCGACGAGCATGGCGGTAGCACCGGATTCCACGGTGAGTACGGCAAAGGGCAGGTGTAGGCTACGGCGGCGGGTAAATACGTCAGACGGAGTGAACAAAACAGTTCCGGCAGGAGCGGCCGTACAAGTCAGGGCTACAAGGGCGGATGTTCTCGGTGCTATTTCCGTGTCTGCAACAACGACAAGTTTGTAAGGTTCAGGAAGAGAATCCACAAAACAAGAGGTTGGCAGCGGTGTAAGGGCAACTTCTGCACGTGAGCAATCTATGATGGCCCGATGACGCGAAAGAAAGTCCCATCCAAGAATGACTTCGTGGGAGCAGGATGCCAGCACAAAAAATTCAATGGCATAAAGTTCACCTTGGATAATGACACGTGCAGTGCACACAGCTGTAGGTTCTATGCACTGCGAGTTGGCCGTGTGGAGCATCAGGCCCGAAAGAGGCGTCGTCACCTTTTTGAACTTGCGGCATAAGGGCTCACATATTATGGAAACGGCGGCCCCTGTGTCGATAAGCGCTTGTGCGGCGGTCCCCTCAACATTCACGTCAATAACGTTTTGCGGCGAGAAAGATGGAGGCCTTAAGCAGTTCGAATTGTATGCAGCTGTTGCCTCCGGAGCTGCAGCGATCAGTTTCCCTCTTCCGTAGCAGGTCGGCGACGCATAGGTGACAGGGAGCGTCGTCGTGGCGATGGTGACCGATGGTTTGCGTAGGGTCGAGGACCGTCAGTGGTGTACCTTGATGGCGTCCTAGACGACGACGCCATTGGCCGGCCCACGGCGTCGACTGGAAGGGGATCTCGGCGACAGTGGCGGGCGACGTGTCCAGCGATACCACAGGCGAAACAGATGGGCCTATTATCTGGCGTCCTCCAAGCGTCTGAGCGACGGTAAAATGGAGCTGGAGATCTCGCGTAGGGATACGGTGCCGCAATTGGGGTTGTAGGCACGACATAGGGTGGCGTGGCAGGTTGAGCATACGGCATACGCTGTTGCGTAGGCCGAGCAGCGACGGCGGCGTACGTGAGAGGCGTTGTGACTGGTGGTTGCTGATGCACCGGCGGAAGGGCTTCAGCGACTTGGGTCCGAATGACGTGTTGGAGGTCCGGTGCCAAAGCTTGCGTGGGCTCATGTGTCAGTGGCAGCAGTGACAGCTGGCGCGCTACCTCTTCGCGGACGAAGTCCTTGATTGTCGAAAGCAGCGGCTGCTGGTCGGTAGGTTGGACAGCTAGGTGCAAGCTTGCGAGCGTGTCTGGCGTCGTGATGGCTTGACGAGCAATTGCGCGCTGCCTACACAATTCATCGAAGCTTTGACAGAGGGAAACGAGGGCAGCAATGGTGGGGGGATTTCTCGCGAGCAACATCTGAAAGGCGCCGTCGTCAATGCCTTTCAATATGTGCCTGATTTTTTCTTCCTCAGGCATGGTAGAATTGATGCGGTTGCATAGATGCAACACATCTTCAATGTAGTCCGTGTAGGTCTCGCCTGGTTGCTGCGCACGGTGACGTAAACGGTGCTCGGCTTGAAGCTTGCGTGCCGCAGGTCGTCCAAAGACGTCCGTAATAGCCGTCTTGAATGCAGACCACGTAGTAATGTCAGCTGCGTGGTTATTAAACCACAGTTGCGCAGTGTCCGCAAGGTAGAATGTGACGTAGCCAAGCTTACTTGGGTCGTCCCATTTGTTACTTGCGCCGACTTTGTCGTACCTCACCAACCAATCTTCGACGTCCGACTCAGTGGAGCCCGTGAAGATAGGAGGGTCTCGTTGAGGATACACGGCACCGCAAGTGACATGGACGGTCGAAGGTCCCACCTGGAGAGGCGTCTCGGTGGCCATGTTAGTGTCACGTAGAGGGGGAAGCTTACGGGAGCGAAGTTCCAGGTTTGTACGGGAGTCCACACACCTCCACCAGATGTCACGCAGTTTATTTACGTACAGACCTACGGGAAGTCCGAGGAACGCCAGAAGAGCGAGGAACGCCAACAGGCCGAATATACAAAACAAACGCAAGCTCGCGTCGCGCGTGCACCAACGCTGTGGCTTGCCGTTTCATGCTGCTTCGTCGTCGTTCGCATAGTTCCCTACACGTGGAGCAACTGCGGGCTTTGAAATATATCTGAATTATTCCCTTGCAGGGGCAGACATGCCGTATGCTCGCTCATTGCTTGAATTGGCAACACGCCGTGTTTGTGATTGAATGCTGTCATATTATTCCGCACTAAAACCGCAGGTGCAGCTTGAAAATACCACTGCTGAAGTCTATGAAACTGTCTATGATTGTTACGATTAGAGAATTTGAAACACTGCTTTTAACTGAAATCAAGGACCCTATGTTTTCAATGATTTTGATGCAATGAGCGAGCATAAAGCATGCCTGTCCTGTAAGTAAATAAACTTCATGTGGGCAAATGCCGCAGTAGCTCCGCGTAAACAATACCTAGGTGGTCATCGTCGAGGCTAATGTGACAGTACCTCTTTTAATAACACTAGTGCTGCTTTGTAATGATCGTCAATATCATCTAGTCTTATCAGATTGGCCTTTTCGCCATTCGTGAAAAACGGCCGAACATGCAAACCTACCTCTTTTGAATTCCGATTTCCCCACCGGCAATCTACTTCGTATTTGTTGTCTGGCTGTAGCTGGTGATTCACTAGTGCGCGTCGCCGTCCTCAGATATTCCCGCATGCTGGAACCCAATAAAGTTTATTCTCTCTCTCTCTCCTCAGATATGTAGACGCTTCACGTTGGCAGCTGGAGCCACTTCACTTATTGAAACTATCAACACCTCATCACAACCACTCTGGCGTGCCCTCGCCGTACGGTGGCGCAGAGGGATGATTGAGCGCCTATATTAAAAGGTTATCCGCCTTATCCATTCAATACATGAAATAGTGGATGTATTTATATCTATAAAACAGTAACTGCCGTGACGTTGGTGGACTTCAAATTCATCCATTAAGCACGTCCTTCAGAGTATAGCTCCAGTACTGGAAAACGTTTTTATGGTTTTTTTCACTAATGGAGTTTTCGCAAAGGCACTGCAAGTGGCTAAGGTCATTGTGTTACATAAAGGCGGGGAAAGGAATGTGCTTTCCCTATATAGACCTATATCCATCTTATCGGTATTTTCAAAGGGACTAGAAAAGTTAATTCACGTTCGCATGACATCTCTTAATAAGCACCAGATAATCACACCATCACAGTTTGGTTTTCAGAAAGGACTCTTGGCAGAACATGCTCTTTTGACGGAAAAGGTGAAAATACTTGATGCCTTCGAACAGGAGCAATGTTCTCTGGGCATCTTCGTCAATTACTCTAAAGCATTCGACGTCATTAGCTATGCAACTTCAAACAAAAAACTCGGTCACTATGGTTTCTGGGGCGTAAGCTTAAAATTACTTCACTCTTACATTTTTTGCCACCAGCAGAAAGTGATATTCAACAACCATTTTTTTATTGAAATAGAAAATAAACGAAGAAGTTTTTGTCACCGTTACTTGGCGATGGCTACCCCTTTCCACTTAATTGGTAGATCCTTCAGACTTGAAACCTTCAAACTCAGTGGTGCCACAAGGAACCATCTTGAGACCGCTCTTGTTTTGCCTATATATTAACGACCTCGTAAACATTGGAAATTGTGTGGACTTTGTCTTTACGCTGATGACAGTAACATATTAATTACATCAAGAAACCCAAGCGATGCACTTCTGAAACGAAACGAAGTACTCAGAAATTTATCAACCTGGTCTGCTTCTAATTATCCTTTAATAAACGCTACTAAAACTAAAGCCGTTCTTTTTAGACCCCAATGTCATAAAATTGATGCCGAAGTTGTGCTGAAGTTTTAGTATTCCCATATTCATTGAGTATCTACAGTTAAAGGCCTAGGTGTTATTTTCGAAGAGCAAATGTCATGGGATTCTCATGTAGAAGCTATGGCAGAGAAATTAGCTCGAGTCGCTGGAATGCTGTGTAAGGTGCGTTATTAACTTCCCAAAACTGTGAAGCTTCTCATTTATAGCTCTTCGTTTCTCTCAGCTTTATTTTCCTACTTCCTAATATGGGGTACCACAACTGCTTTCAACATGAGGAAACTACACATAATACAAAAAAAGTAATGCGAGCCATTGCAAATGTTTCACACGATAGTCATTCAGAACCACTTTTCCATAAGTTTCATTTGGTCTCACTTTCAAACCTATATAAACAAATCTACATTAAACACCATTATTCAGAAGTTAGAAAAAATACCAGTACCTTACAAGCATCGCTTAAGTGTCACATAACGTACATACACATGACACCAAATTTCGGCAAATGTGGGAGGTTCCGCGTTGCAGAACTACTTATGGGGGACAAAGGTTGTGCATACACTTACTATGTCTTCTAAATAATCAAGTTTTGTCGCGTGTGCGTCTTATATACTTTAACTTTTCATGCTTCAAGTATTTACTCTCGCTAATCGGTTTCTTTTTTTGTTTTTTTTTTCAATGATTGTTTTCAGCGGTAGAATTTCGCTTGTGGAAAATAGCCTGTATTTTGTGATTAGGCTCTGTACTTCATTAAACACTTCTAGTACGATGACTATTTTCTCCCATTTGTTAAAATACTGTATTATGTTAATGTGTATAATTTAATTTCTTTTAGTATATTGTGTTTTCTTATTTACTTGCACTGCTTTGTTGCATTATGTTGCTTTCTACGTACTGCTTGCTGTTTGCCAAGTTCTATGGTCAGTGGACGCTTTCAAGCCCATTTTAGAGGATTTTTGTCCAGTGCCCACAACATCACTGTTAACGCTGTATCTTGATGTTGAAAATGAACTCAAATTGAAGTTGAATTTTATGGCAGTGAAGGGATGAGAGTGATAACGCGTGATGGAACAGTCGTAAGCAGTCCTGTGTGAGTGCGTGCGTTTGAAGGCACGCATATCCAGCCGCATATCCAGCCTCGTCTCCTTAAAAGAACACGGAGTTTTAGAATACCGTTTGCAAGCGCTGCGGGCGCTGCGGGCGTTGCGGGCGCCATATGAGTTTTAGAATAGCGTTTGCCCTACTGCGATCCGCAAGGCACGATCACAGCGACACTGTAGCCTTGAAACCAGTGCCTGCGGGCCACATGCGGGCCGCCATCAGCGCACGCAATTTCGGATTTTCTGCGTGCGGTCCACGAACGCGAACGCAGACTCACATTACGACGCATGCGCAGTGGCAACGACCATCGGCATGCGTGCGGCCGAATCGCAAGCGGTAATGGCGGCCCACATTTGGTCCGCAAGCGCTGGTTTCGAGGCTACGGGCTGTGATGGCAGCCCACATATGGCCCGCAGGCACTGGTTTCGAGGCTACAGTGTCGCTGCGATCGTGCCTTGCGGATCGCATCAGGGCAACCGCTATTCTAAAACTGATATGGCGCCCGCTACGCCCACAACACCCGCAGCGCTTGCAAACGGTATTCTAAAACTCCCTAATAAGCCATAGCCCGCAAGTGATTCCGGCGGGCCCACTGGCAGCATCCGCGCTCTCTTTCCTTGCTTGAGTGCGCTGTCGTGCCAGCAATGCAAAAGACGCTTCCACCTTAGCACCTGTCATAACCCAATGTACCTGTTCACCGATTGACTTCAGGTTACTTACTCAAGATACAATACAGGAGCAACACTAGATTCACACCCGCTCGTTCACTGCCAGGACTACCGTACTAATGTCGGTCACAGCCATTCTGTCTATTTCGGTCTCAGCAGGCCTAAATCTCGTGAGCCAGACACCGGAAACAAGCTTAAAGGCCATAGTGAGTGCAACGCAAGTGCAAAATCTAGCGTGTGCATCCCCTGCGTGAGCAAATAAGCCATAGCCCGCAACTGAACGTGAACGTGCTTGCTGAACGTGTTATATGTGGCGAAATACTGGGAAAGTATAGACAAGAAAGAAAGGACAGACGAGCGCCAATCTTCATTTCCCGTCTGCATGCTCCAAGCAGTGAGCCACAGATAACATGTTCAGCAAGCGTACGCGCCAACTCCAGGAAAAAGCTCTAGCAAACGCACGCATTTTTCCTAAAGGTTTCGCGCATGCGTATTCTTGCTCCTTTCGCACGTTGCTAGCACTAGGCCGTTGCGCGCTATATTGTACAGTTCTAGCTTAGCGTGCGCAACACCTATGGAACACAGCACGCGGCGCGTTGGGCACGTAACTGCTGAGGCTATCGCGGACAGCGTTAGTTTACCGTTGCACAGCAATCGAAACGTAGAGTGCGCTTCGGCGTAAGCAACCTACAATTTTAGAGCTGCTCTGCATCATGTATAGGCGAAGAAATTAACTACAGTAGACGATGGATGCGGCTTTTTTTTTTGCAGCAACCAGCCATGCAGTCGACGCTCACAGCCGTCGAAATTTCGGAATACAGCTGCCGGTGAGGTACGCAACGACCATAGCGGGCGCAACGTAAGCGCCAATATCTATGTGCGCATCTCTTACGCGCGCAAACAGGCACATTTCTCTTAGATTCAGCGCATGCGCAGTTTTGCTCTCTCTCACCTGTTGCGTGCGCAAAGTCGTTACGCACACCAAACTAAAAACACACCATTAAATTCTCTAATAGAAATTTTTAGTTGGTTGTACGTAACGAGCCTACGTACGCAGCATGACCACGGAATATAAATGCGCATGCATAGTACGTAACCTATCTTATCTAAGGATGCCGGCGTATGCCCGAAAAATAAAGCTGGCGTACGGAAGCGCAGCAATACGAAGCGCTAATTACGTGGCACTCTCGCGAGGTCTCAAATGAAATAGCAGGCACATTGCGAGATGGCACAGTACCTAAAACCGTGGATCCAACAAATCGGTTCGACTTGCATGCCAGTGACTATTATCACGACCGCTACCAGATGATGGCGCTAAAAACACTTGAAAGTTGTTTCATTTTCTCTATGAACAGTCATAGTTAAGCGAAACGCAATGCGCGGTACGGTTGATACGGTAGGTGAATGCTTCACTTGCAGCAAGCGCGACGTATCATGCTGCCGATTAGGATTGTTAGGTCACTAATAAAATACGATGACCAATTCTAATTAGGCACCTTTACGTTAACGATGCGCTGTACCCGAGCGGGAGCAAACAACTTTTTTTTCACCGGTTGCCAGAAATACCTATATAGTCGAAGGCTCATTGAATTTCACGGCGATTTCGTTTGCAATGCCTTACCGACGGACATGAAACAGGAGAAAAAAATTTCTACGGCCATGAAGAGCTTTTCGTATAATTTTAGGTGTTTCAGTTGTATGTGCGGTTGTTTGGAATGCTGTTTATGGGAATCATACTATGTTTCGAATACTGTTTATGAGAATCATATTTTTATCCAATTTTTTTCTATTGCATGCCTAAATATGTAGGAATGTCACACAACTGGTCCCTCTACTAGCCAACTGGTCTACCGAGACTACATAGGTGTTTGCGATGTTTTATGCCACCTTAAATTGAGGATGACGCTGCAAGCAATTGAAAGGAAAATGAGAGGTGTGAACTTAAAGGGAATATGAGGAGAGCAGGGTGGCTCAGGGGACAAACGGCTGTTAAGGACATCATAGTTGAAATCAAGAAGAAATGGTCATAGGCAGGGAAAGCAGTGGGAAGGCAAGACAGGCGCTGGTCATTAGAGATCGCAAACTGAATTCCAAGAAAAGGTGAGAGAGTGGGGAGGAGACAAAAAGTTAGGTAGACAGATGAGATTATGAAGTTTGCGGGTAAGGTGGCCGCGGCAAGGACTTGACCTATATTACAGTTGGAACATGGGAGAGGTCTTTGTTCTGCAGTGGGTGTTCACTCAGGCTGATGATGATGCCGATTTATATTTATTGTTACAAACAGAAAGCTAAACCTGACAGCAAAGAGCATGGGTCAAAGGAGCGTATAGGGCGAATGCCAGTGGTTTGTCCTATTGCAATTGCGCTCACGTCAGAACTGTTTGTCTTTGCTTGTGAAGGTGGCGACCAGAGTGTGAGATGTCTTCCGCACAATTTTCGTACGTAGACCAACAAGCGGATTTTTATTTATTTTTATTTTTTATTTACAGTATACTGCGGTCACAAAGGACCATGCAGGTGGGAAACTGTACAGTTTCAAATTTACAAGCACAAATCGAGCCGTAAGGCACACAAGCTCACAAAAAAGGGAAACAAAGCAATCTCACGGCAAATCTAGAAGTATTACCAGCACAGCCTGTCAGGATAAAAAAATAATACAGTTCTAAGGAGAGGGATGCACACTATAAGACGTGTAAAAGTAAACAAAAAAGAACTCTTCCTGGAATACGTCAGGTGCGTAAATTATGAAGTAACACTGCATCATTATTTGAACACTGCATCAATAATTGAACACTGAAGTAACACTGCATCATTAATACGTCGGGTGGGTCAATTATGAAGTAACACTGCATCAATAAACCACAGTTAAAAAAAAGCGACGAAATGCGGAAGTGAAAGCGATGAATGTTCACTGGTTTACTGCATTTTTTTGCAATCAATTAATCAAACTTTATTTCAGGAATGCATACATTTACATGAATAAACTTGTACAGTACAGAGGAGGTCCCGAAGTTAGAAAACTGTCGGGGGGACCTCCGTTAGAGAATAAGTCAAGTGCGATAACAATGCAGCAAACAGTGAAACACACTTTGTACGAATTAAACAAAGAATGGTTAAAATTTCATAACAACAAAGCAAGAAAAGTTCTGTGTAACAGCAAGTGGTATAGTGAGTAAAAGAAATGCTAAAATTATGAGTAAGGCACGACGGAAGAGTTTAGAAAACACGTTTTGTGATTAGGTACTCTTTAAACATTTTGCGAATCGAATAGAATGTGGGACATAACTTTATTTCAAGTGGTATGTTGTTCCATATAGATACACCTGTAAATTTAAGAGTTAGTTTTCCATAATTGCTACGCACTTTAGGGAGAAGGAAATTGTGACAGGCTGAAAACCTTGTGTTATTAGTATTGACAAGATGTTGTGTGGATAGCCCTGAAACACCTAGACCATGATAAATGAGGCGGTACATCAATATACCTAACTTTAGAGTGAATAAAAGATTAATTGGAAGCACGGAAAAATAAACAAAGAGTGGCGTAGAAGGCGATTAAAATGGAGCGAAGGCGATCAGACGTAGTGCCCGTTTCTGAAGATGTAGAAGGGGCTCCAGGTGACTGGTATATGTATTACCCCAGGATGAAATGCAATAGGAAAGATGGCTATGAATATATGCATAGTATAATGATAAAATAATGCGTGACTGAAAATCAGGGCGGGCTTTAATGAGAACATGAATACCAAAAGAAGCTTTTTTTAATATTGAGAGTACATGATAGTTATATTTCAAATGCTTGTCTAGTATTACGCCTAAGAACTTCACATGATCCGATACAGAAATAATATGGTTGTTAAGAGATACGGAAACTGGTGAGGGAAATGTGTTCTGTGCTGATGAAAACACCACAAATGTAGTTTTAGAGGGATTCATATAAAGATGATTGTTAACACACCATTGATGAATTTTACAGAGATCGGAGTTTAAGCTACTTTCAAGTTCAGCAGTTGTTTTCTGGGATGTAAAAACAGTAGTGTCATCGGCGTAAAGAAGACAGTTAGTATAGTTAAGGGAACTAGGTAGGTCGTTAATAAAAAGTAGGAATAGAAGAGGGCCTAAGATTGAACCTTGAGGGACGCCCATGGTAACTGGCTTAGCAGATGACGCAATGTTATTGACATAAACTACCTGTGAGCGATTTGTTAAGTAATTGCGAATGAACTGCAAAGCGGGACCCACAATTTCAAAAGATTCAAGTTTACACAGAAGGATCCGGTGGTTAATTGTGTCGAAAGCCTTCGTGAGGTCAATAAAAACTGCCCCAGTAAGTAATCCATCGTCGTCTATGGCTTGTATAATTCGGTCAGTAAAGCTGAGCAAGGCAAGCTCTGTCGAGTAGTCAGGTCGAAAACCAAATTGGTGGGAAGTGAGTAGGTTAAATTTAAGCAGATAGCACATCAAACGCAAGTAAAAAAGCTTTTCGATTACTTTGCTAAAGAAAGGAAGTACATAAATCGGACGGTAATTATTAGTTGACAAACGGTCGCCCTTTTTAAAAACATGTGTTATCTTTCCTACCTTTAAAGTATCAGGAAATGCACCTGCTTTGAACAATTTGTTAATTATTTCAGCTAAAATAGGAGACAGTTCACGTGCCACGAGCTTTATCTTAGACGAGTGAATGGAATCTAAGCCTGGCCCTTTGGTTTTAAGAGATGACATGATTTGAAAGACTTCGTCTGCAGATGTAGGACGTAAGTAAAAAGACTGAGGTGAACGAGATAGAATGGGAAAATGAAGGTCAACTAGTAAATCGGGGGAATTTGATGCAAAAGTATCACTGAAAGCATTAGCGATATCGGGTGGCTCGGTAAGGGAACGTTCATCAACCGTTATTTTTGATAAGCATGTGGTCTCGCTGCTGTTCAAGAATTTTTTTATTAACTGCCAGTTTTTCCTGGTATTATTACCATTCTTATCTATTTGTTTTTCATAATACTCGCGTTTGGCCCTCTTGAGAAGCATTGAAAGTAGATTTGAATATCTTTTTTTAAGCGCGTTTTTAGAGAGCTGTTTGAAGGCTCAGATTTTAATTTTTTTCGCATGTTTTCCTTTTTAGATATGGAATGCAAGAGACCAGGAGTTATCCATGGGTTTCTAGGCGTGCGAAACCAATGTATGACGGTACTTGTGGTTGTGTATTCTGCAATGAATGCGCTTATTTTTGCCGAAAATTCATTAAACGCTTCCTCGCCACATTCTTCTTGTGCAACAAAGTCCCAGCCAGCATTACGCACTATCTCAACAAATTCCGCTGAGTTGAATACTGTCTTGGTATTATGCTTATTTTTTATGCGAATACAGGCATCAAGACAGAAAAATACAGGATAGTGCTCGGTGAATAAATAGTCAATAACCCGGGACTTCGAATCAGCAAAGATATTCGACAGTACATGGTCGATTAATGTGTTAGACCCATTCATATCACATCTAGTCGGAGAGTGAATCAGAGATTGTAGGCCAAAACTAAGAAAACAGCGAACATATTTCAAGCAAACTGGAGTGTTTGTATCAAGGATATTTATGTTTACGTCACCGCAAATAATAATGTTTTTGTTTTCCAGGGTTAGAGTAGCAAGAATTCTTTCAAGCTGCACGCAAAACTCGGAATTCGAGGATGAGGGAGAACGGTAGATGAATGCAATGACTGTATGACGATTGTTGAATGGCAGAGCAGAAGATTCTACTTCAAGCCAAACAGACTCACAATTAATGTTGTCAAAAAACAGATCCTGACGGCGTTTGTATGGTATTGATGAAGTTATTAGGACTGCAGATCCGCCACCACGATTTGTGACACGGTGACAATATTCGGATGCATAGCCTGGCAAAGCATACAGATGCCCTTCGTCTGCCGACAGCCACGTTTCTGATAGGGAGATTACGGAAAATGAGTGTTCGACAATGGAAAAGAAGGCTACAAGGTCGTCATAATGCCCTCGAAGGCTACGAGTGTTAAAATGCACGAGCGAGAATGCGGGTGTTTGCTCAAGAAGATGTTTTGCTTCAGCGCAAGAGAGCATATTAGAAGCCATAATGAAACCGAAAGTGTTCCTTAATCAGTCGGCAGGCCTACGATATGATTGTTAGGTCATCCGTGTCAGCGATGCGGTGCACTTTACTGTTGTCGGATCTCCTAGCCTTGATAATACCGTTGTCTGTCCAGAGGTACTTCCTGTTTTTTTCTTTCTTTAGGGTCAGAGCCTGCGCGAACAGTCGTTTTTTTTCTGGAGTGAGGTGGTCGTTGATGAAAATGGGCTCGCCTTTTTGAGATTGAAATCCAATGTTGGAAGTGTTTAAACGTGCCTTCCGTGCTTTTTCACAGAATTCGGCCCTCTTGGCTCTCGTACAGAATTGAGCAATTATGTGTGGTATTCCTTTCTTGACAGGGACACGATGAACGATGTCAATGTCCGCTGCCGCGACAGGGCATTTTGCTTTGTTCCCGATTTCGTGCACGATCTGAAGGCAGTTCTCATCCTTTCGGACAGGCACACCTCTTATTTCTACGTTGTTAGAGCGTGAATACTGTTCAAGTTCGCTGAGGCATTTAGCCAACTCCTTGTTTTTAACCTTCAGGGACTTGTTTTCTTTGATCAAATGTTCATTTTCCTTCTTCGCGCCTTCACAGATCTCATTCAGTAACTTCATACTTTCGCGCATCTCGATCATTTCAACTCGAAACACTTCGATTTCTTGCGCCAGCTCAGCGTTCGTCGGCATGTCTAAGGACTATCACAAACAACCCGAGGGCAGCAGTATTTACGGCAAAAGAAGCTAGTTCAACAGAACGCTAGTTCAATTCACTAACCTGGGTAGGAAGAACGGGGTGAGTGGAGCGCACACAAGCCGCAAACACTGCTGCCACACTGAGGGACGATGCGCCGCAGTCTTCTATTATGTAGGCTTCTTTCCAGGAAAGGGCAGGGCAGCCGGCGATGATATGATTCGACGGTGATGCAGTGGACCGGTCATGCGCCGTAGGCTTGCGTTCACTGGAAGCTGGTCGCACGTGCCTTGCCGATCTCAGTGACCTGGGATACAGAGCGGTTCCCCCGTCGACGAGCTCTGCCGGTGTAGCCTGAACGTCCGGCTTGAAGAAGGCGCGAACATCCAAATCCAAATCCACATTCAAATCAATAAGTAGCGCACTTTCAAATGCACTGGCAGATTTTAAAGAAACAATATTTTCGGGCAGCGAATTGCAATCAGCAATGGTTCGCGGAAAAAAGAGTACTTAAAAAGATTAGTGCGCGTTTGATAAGGAAGTAGATTATGTGCATGTCAATTTCTCGATGTACGTGACATGCACGCGCATTCACATTAAGCCTGTTGTGATAAAGCATAAATAAAAAATTTAAGTCTTGATATTTTCCTGCGCTGCTCTAAGGTTGGAATCTTATTTGCCAGCACTAAAGTTGAGGGTAAATCTGTTCTCTAATATTTGTTGAATATAAAGCGTACTGCCCGCCTCTGTACCATCTCGAGCCTATGCTTATCTTTTTTGTAGTGGGGATCCCAGATTACGCTAGCGTAATCAACTTTAGGCAAAACATAAGTGTTGTATGTGACAAGCTTAGCATCGGGGGGCGCGTTTTGCAGTCTGTGCCTAAGTAATTGATTGATATGTGGGGTTTAACGTCCCAAAACCACTGATGATTATGAGAGACGCCGTAGTGGAGGGCTTCGGAAATTTCGACCACCTGGGGTTCTTTAACATGCACCCAAATCTGAGTACACGGGCCTACAACATTTCCGCCTCCATCGGAAAAGCAGCCGCCGCAGCCGGGATTTGAACCCGCGACCTGCGGGTCAGCAGCCGAGTACCTTAGCCACTAGACCACCGCGGCGGGGCGTCTGTGCCTAAGTAGGCCAAGTTTGCGAGTAGCTGATGTACAGATTTTTTCGATGTGGGAGGACCATGTGAGTTTGGTGGAGAGCGTCAATCCCAAATATTTGGACTCAGTGGCTTCTGCGACGGTGTCATCATTAATTTTATACGTGTATAACAAAGGTTGTCTTTTATTGCTTACGCGTAGCAGTACAGTTTTCTCGGAATTCAGGGACATTGTCCACATTGTGCACAATTCGTGGATTTTCGCTAAACTAGAGTTTAAAGAAATTTGATCATTCTTGCATGTTACCTTTTTAAAAATCAAACAATCATCGGCAAACAGCCTAATCTGCACATCAGGACACACAGCCGCGGTTATATCGTTCACATACATGAGAAAAAGAATTGGTCCAAGAGGCTTCCCTGAGGCACACCAGACGTAACTGGCAAGCGCGCGGATGAAAATTCATCAACATCAACAAACTGAGTTCGGTTGGATAAGTACTGTTTTATCCGATTTATAATAAAAGATGGTAGGCCAAATCTTTGAAGTTTGTTTCGAAGTTTACTCTGGATACACGGTCGAAGGCCTTGCTAAAATCCAAAAAGATTAAATCAATCTGACCGGCCAAATCGAGGGTTAAAGCAACCTCGTTAATCGTGGTAGTAAGCTGTGGGATTGTTGGTAGGTTTTTACGAAATTCATGTTGGTGATCAGATATCAACTTATTGTGTTCACGAAAATCGGTTATGAAATGTACGAGTATGTGTTTCAGTATTTTGCAGCAGGAAGACGTCAGGAATATCGGGCGATAGTTTACTTTTTTTTAAGCGGTCTTCTTTTTTGTGAACTGCCACTACCCGGGCGACCCGCCAATCATTTGGAATAATGGCTAGCTTCAAACAGGAACGAAAAATCGCAGTGAGAATGTATAACACAGGCTCGGCATACCGGTACAAAAACGCATTGGGAATGTTGTCTGGGCCACCTGAAGATCTTTCTTTAAGGTTCGGTAAGAGAGAAAACACACCATCTACAGCTATAAAGCTATCGTCAAAATCTGATGGCCTGAATGACTGGACGCTGCTTTCGGCTGGAGAGAATACAGAATGGAAGTATTCATTCAACACGTCAGCTATGCCACTAGGTTCTGTTATAAGCACATCCGCTTGTTTTATTTTGTCTATTTGTTTAGATTTTGAGCCGAGTAAAAGTCAGAACTTTTGAGGATTTGTTTTAATAAAAGTAGGCAAAGTAACCTCAAAATATTTGTTTTTGCGCAAGACAGCACATGGTGTAATTGTTCTCAAAGTTTACGCAGCGATTAATTATTGGTGACCTTTTTTTCCTTTGCTCGTTTAAGCTTGCGCTTTAAATGAATAATGTTTCTATCAACCCTGGGGTTGTGTCGATCTCACTTAATACGCCTCGTAGGAACAAACTTTTCAATGCACTTTTGAACAGTTGCTTTAAACTTATTCCACAATGTAATACCATCATGGTCGCGCAAATTATCTGCTAGTTCACACTGCTCGTCAGGAGTAGGGACATTCTTCGCCTGATGGAAGTTTTTGACAGTTTTGCTCTTTGGCCGAGTTTTCACGCAGGTATTTAGGGTGCAAGAAAAAAGAACTAACTTATGGTCCGATATACCATTCTCTACACGAACAGCATATTCAGAAATGCTTCTGCTGACAAATATAAGATCTAGAATTGCGCCATTCGTGCATGCTAATTACCACTGACGCTCTTCTTTGAAGCACCAAAAGTATCTGCAAGACTATGGTGAAAAAATTCATTTGACATATGCCAGCGTTACTTTAAAATGACATTACCTACTACAACCAGCAGCGTCTTCGCTGAATCAAGGAGTCAGTAACACGATAGACTAATTTGCTATGAACTACGATTTTGTAAGAGGAAAATTGTTGTACTGGAATGAAATGTGCATATTATAATGACCTTCACATTTTCTAGCTTTTTAGTGCGCATCCTTGTTCGGGCTGCTGGCTTCCTAAAAATTTGGTTTCCGAACTGCCGTAAGAAGTCGACGGCTTTTCAATATGCGTATGTTGCTTCTAACAGCTCTCGCTTCTTTTTTCCCTTTTTTCTTGGTGATTGCACGTTGATGTCATTATCGCAAAATGGAATTCAAGAAATTCATGGCGGTTGTCTGCGTTGCGTAGCCATTGGGCCGTCTAATCACTCCAGCTCCGGAGCGTGGTGTGTCGATTCGCAGAAGAGTCTTAGTTAGTTTTTGTCTGACAATTGGTGCTACGTATGATTATTTCGCGTAAGACACAAATCGCTGTCAAATCCCATGGCTACATCAGTTCAGTCGCAAAAAATTAGTGACGCTCGCGAATGCACTCTTCAAGGCGTGGCTACCCCATGGCAACAGCATTAGTGCTCGCGCATAACCAGATTGCTCTTGGCGCACGCGCATTGTGGTTAAACAACGTTGCACTTGTGACACAGCGCGAATGCGGGACGCTTTGTTGTTGGGTGCCCACAGGCATGGCATGCACATCAATGGGATAGGCAGCATGCACATAATTGTGGGTGGCATGCACTCCGCCGACTGCAGCAGTCAGTACATCTGGGGAGTTCTTTGAGAAGAACAGTTTGCTGCACGGTTACCCCCTTGAAGCGGTGAGTAGGCATAGAATGTCCAGTGCGCATTGGTAGCTGTTATTATATAACCCTAGTCACTGTCGTGCTGCTCAGGTCGATGATGCGGGTAGAAATCCCAGCAAAGGCGGGCACATCTCGATGAATACAAACGCAGCAACTTTTTTGTGCTTGGCATTGGGTGCACATTAGGTGCCCTTTACTGCAGCGTGCCTAATGACCATATAGTAGTTCGGCACCCTTGCAAATATTAGTTGGTGGATAAGCCTTCAATAAGCGTTACTGGGAAACGTGCCATGGCGCACAGATAACTTAGGTGCTGTAGCGTGGATGTTGGGTATCTCTTCTTTGATTTCATATCATCCCAAACAGCGCATGCATCACTGTGTTCAGGTCTAATTTAAAGATTTTTGCACATTCGCTGGTTGTTAAATATGTAGAGATAATCTTTCTTTTGTAGTAATAACTGAGCGTTACAGTAAGATATTCAGGGCCCTTTTTAAAAGACGGAGCTTTCTAAACAGTAAATTTTAGCACCTTGAATCTTCAAATGACATCTTCGTTAGGGCTGAAAAGTCGCATTTTCAATATCTTTATTGGTAAACGCCGCTCAGCAGAGTAACAGTTGTACACGCTTGTCATGTTCTTTAGTTATCGCGCGACTGCTAGTTATGGTAGCGTCAAATATTCTCAAATCCTAACGATAGTTACGAACGATGCTCAATCGCACAGAGCTCACTGAACTGCGAGCACCATGTCCCACGCTGTTCCTTCTGCTACTCTGCCATCTGCTGCCCCGCCGCGGTGGTCTAGTGGCTAAGGTACTGGGCTGCTGACCCGCCGGTCGTGGGTTCAAATCCTGGTTGCGGCGGCTGCATTTCCGCTGTAGGTGGAAATGTTGTATGCCCGTGTGCTCATACGTGCGTGCACGTTAAAGAACCCAAGGTGGTAAAAATTTTCGGAGCCCTCCACTACAGTGTCTCTCACAACTATATCGTGGTTTCGGGACGTTAAACCCCACAAAGCGGTCAAATCTTCGGCCATCTACAACGCTGTTCGAAGATTTTGCAGCGATTGCGCAGCCCGTCAAACGCCTGCTTAAAAAGGACGTGCCCTTCTTCTAGGGCTCTGACCAACCGCCAGCTTTTTCACACCTCATTGACCTATTCACGTTGCCCCCTCTGTTCGCTTAATCCAATGACTTGGCACCTTCCGAAGTACGAACTGATGCCAGTGGCCATAGCAACAGCGCTGTTCTCGGCCAAAGTGAACGTAGTCAGGATTATGTCATTGCATACGCAAGCCGCCTTCTTTCCGCCGCTGAACGGATATATTCAATAACAGTGAGAAAGTGTCTCGCTATAGCTTAGGACCTTGGAAATTTCACCCATATCTGCATGGAGGACCCGTCACCGTTGTCAGTGATCACCACGTCCTCTGCTGGCTGTCTTCTCTTAAGAGATCCTGCAAAACTTTTGTATGGTCAAAAACATCGTCGACCGGTAGTATAGGCTCCCCAGAACGCGTGAGCCAAACGTTATAGCGCAGCTCAGGACCTGTAGATAGCAATAAATTCTCAAATTCAGCTAAAAATCACTTTCTCTTTTCTCGTGAAGTGACGTAAATCACCCAAAATCACTGCGTAAAAGACATTCCGTTCGTCATGAGCTCACTTGAGCTCGGCATGCTCGTTCGTTACAAAGATCGCCACGGGAGGTCCCGACTTGTTCATGCGTGCTCACGTGCTCGGTCTAAAAAGCCGCAAGGTCACAAGGTGCGCGTCAGGTGTTTTTTCCCCTTGTCATCTCTCCCTACTTAGTTCACAGCACTTTCATCGGGACGAGTAGAGAGAAGATGCAATCGCTGCGTGATGCAAATTTTTATAACTGCTCATTCTGGACTAATTTTAAAATTTTTTGCGGTCGCCATTTTGCGAGGCAATAGGCTCCCTACGAAACCCTATAAGTAGTTGAATGAGAAAGAGTTGCAGGGCCCCTTTGAGGATCCTACTGGCCGCCTTGGTCGTTGGGTTTTGTGACTCAAGGGAACGCGTTAAGTGTGGTATACAAGTCTGGCAGCCTGCATCAGGACGCTGATTGCCTATCCCGTATACCAACCAGAACCTTCGGCGATGGACACTTTCTCATTGATGCTCGCAATAACTGACCTGTTCAACATTTTAGCTGAGCAACGCCGTTACCCGACACTCCGCAAGATCATCGACCACCTCAACTCACCGGCTCCGATTCATCCATTCGTCTCTTGGTGCTACACGATGGGACCTTGGATCGCCGCAGTTTGATACTTGACGACCCTAACGTTTTTCTTGCTTGTGATTCCGGCACACCTTTTATCGACTGCGCTGGTCCAACTTCACAATGTGCCAACAGCTGGACACTTCGGTGTTTCCCGCACCTACAATCGTTCACGCCTTTGTTTCCACTGGCCAGAAATGCATAGGTCAGTCCACCATTAAGTGACCTCATGTGACTATCGTCAGCGCCAGCAGAAATCAACACTCCGGCCTGTTGGGCGTCCTCAACTACTCTACATCACATGTGAGCCGTTTCGTCGTGTTGGTCTGGGCAATCACTTGCTCTGTATCATACGTCAAGCTCGAGCCATCGATTAACCGCCGTTGCCACAGACTGTCACGTGTTTTGCAACTACTCGCGCACTTACAGCCAGCTGCGCGACCGACGTAGTGGAATTCACGATCCACAACTTTATCTTTCAGCATGGAGTGCCGCATCATCTCTTAACGGACCGTGGCAGATAGGCTCGACCAAGCAAAAGATGACAATGACTTGACATGCACAAACAAATGACTTGACATAGTGGATGAACCGAATGATTACCGACATGCCGGAAATGTACGTGCCAGCCTACCAGAAAGATTGGGATTCCGCGTATCTTCTTGTCACGTTTGAGTATAACACGTCCCGACACGAGACGGCTGATTATTTGTCCTTTTTCTCTTATTCGAACTAAGTCAAATGTTTCCTATAACAGATGTTACCTCCTCTCACACACCCACTTACTGAGTACACTTAAAAAGCTAATCTTGCACGCCTTCGGTTAACTAGCTTGCAAATGGTTTATTAGTCTCGTTATTGTAGCCTTCACAGAAACGCCCACTTTCTTCGTGGAACTCTTGTCTTTCTTAGGTTTCTAGCATGCCATGTTGGACTATCTGAAAAGATCTTAATCCCGTACACCGGACCATGCCCTGTATGCCACCAAATGACCAACGTCACGTATGAGACCAAACCAGTCTTCCTCCGCATCCACTCATTCGCGCACCGGCACCGATCCCGTTGTGCGCCTGAAGCCCTACCGTATACTTGACCTCACCGACACGTGTGTATGGTCGCCATTGTCACTACAGCCTTCGTTAAGATGCACCCAATTGGTGTTTTCGCACCCGTAGTGTAATGTTACGTGCCACTGACTTAGAGAAAGAATACATTGGGAACGGGTTGTGCATCTTGGCTGCTGTTGATCCAATCAGTGTGATTGTGTATGAATAATGTGGATACACTTCTCTCTTCTTGTCTCTCCGTAACAATATCTACTCGTACAATGTATTGTCTACTCGTGGGTGAGAGCACATGAGCGGAAGCGACGAACGTGACTGAAGCAGAGATAAACTTGTCTGCCCATCTCCGTCGCTCAGAGGGTTCACGTGATAACAGCACCGCAATCGGGCAGCTTGCTGTTGAAACATAAAGGAATCAACTCGCCCATTTTCAACGCGCTTTAAGTGACAGGAGAGGAGAGTGAGATGTCGCTCGAGTAGCAATATGCTGCAAGCTCAGCCGCTACCACAAATATGATTGAGCATACGCACGGCGGTTTCATCGCGAAGAAACTGGATAATGGGTTGCTCTTCCTGAAGTAGCTGTATTTTTTACCCAAGCATTTTTATGCGAGATTAGATACAAACGAGTTAGGCGCCAGGCTCACTTTGTATAGCAATGCAATTTGTTGCTATCACTCTGTTTGCTTAGCTGATACGGTTAAACCTGCTACTTTCTGAGCTATGTACAGCCGCCTTTTTTTTAAGTGAATGCGTGGTCATAAACCACCATGTAATATTAGATCACAGCGGCGATATGAACGAGATTATGCGTGTGCGCTGGATGAGCAGTCTTGTGCTTTTCTTTGCTAAGCTGTTTTTTCGGGAACTGAAAACCATCCTTCTTTCAGGCACCGTTATCATAATCCCTTTTTCGTTTCTGAACGCTCCCATCAAGTTGTAAAAACGATCACAGCTTCACCACAAGGGTGAAGCAGCGAGAGCCATCGCAACAAATTGTAATGTTATATGGCTACGAGAAACGTTCTTGAGATAAGGTATCAAGTAACTCTACAATGCGCGCGTGTAAAGGAATATGGCTTGGTCCAGGAGAAATACTCCTTGCGCAGTCTCTTCGCGTTGAAATGCTACATGTAGAAGGGTTGGCAAGCAATCCACGATGATGGGTGCTCAGATAGCGCGCGTGCCAGTGATCACGATCGCATGCTTATAAGTAAAGATCACAGCTGCTGCTCGAGCGAGCAGAAATTGATGAAACTGAATCTAAAGCCGTTTCACTGAAAAAGAAAACACGGTGCTTAAGCCAAGTGTTTTGGCACGCGACTTGATAGTTGTGGCGCCTTTCACTGAATTTCGATGCTGTGGCGCAATACGGCACTAATAAGCGAGATTGGCACAAAGATTGTTTCTTGCAAGAGGCGCAGGTGAAAATATTTGGCACACAATTGTGCAAATGACGCAGCTGTTCATCCCCGGTAATTTAAAGCCTACCCCCACTTTTAAAGACGAAAGTCTTTCTTGGGAACCTTCGACGCAAAAATTTTTTGCTCCGTCTGTATGTCTGTAGATTTGTCAGTTTTCTGTTCATCTACCCTTAAGGGTACTGTAAACGGTACTGTAAACGGCACCAAAGTGGCCAAACTATTCTCCTAACAGCCAACCCCATCCGCAGTGCCCACCAATATTACTCAAGGTTCAGCGTTCATACTTGTGCGACTGTCAATTAAAAAGCAATAATTGCACGTATATAAGGCACCATAACACGTCACTATTATGTATTGCCACGCTGTGTTGGTGGCAGAAGAGGAGATGAAAGAAGTGACTAGCTGCTGTGGCTGAGTAAACAGTCGGCCACTTGAGTTCCTGTCTATCGTTTCCTCTCGCGAGAGACTGGTGAACGTGCTAGGTGCTGTACTACGTCTTATGCCTGCTAGTTCTCAACCAGAAGCAACCACCGCCAGTGCACCAGGGTCTGCTGATATATATCGAAGCAGCCGCCGCCTTCAAGAACTACCACCACAGTACGGCCCCTTGGCAAGTTCCGTGAGGACAATGTTTGCCACATCCGCAACCCAAACCGAGCATGACCCACTCGCTAGCGTACCCTGTGTCATCAACACGCCTCGCACACCCAACCCATTTCATGGTGATGCCGGTGAGGATGTCGAAGACTGGCTTGACCATTTCGACCGGGTCGCTGCCATCAACGACTGGGACAATCGCCGTAAGTTGAAGAACGTGTATATCTCCCTCTTAGACGCGGCAAGAGTGTGGTATGAGAACCACAAACCTTCATTCACAAGTTGGCGGGAATTCCATCGGCAGCTTCGTGAGGCGTTCAGTAACCCCGAACGGAAAGAGAGAGCGGAGCAGGCAGTTTCTTCGCGGTTTCAAATGCCAAACGAGAGCGTCGCCATGTTTGTCGAAGAGATTTATTTGTTTATTTGTTTATTTATTTATTCATTTATTTACATATACTGCTGTCTCATGTTTGAGACCTTGCAGGAGTGGTTACAATAAACAAACAAAAACAGCACAAAAAATAAATAAAATTGCATAATTAGACACCTGTTCAACAAAACATAAATGACCAAACAAACGGAACAGCAAAATTAAGAACATCAATTTACATAATTGGACACTTGTTCAAGAAACAGCGCATGCGGTAGTCGTTTCAAAGTAGTAGCCAGATTATTACAAGTGTCAACTGTGCAGGAAAAAAAGATTATTTATAACAATCAATAAAACATCTGATTCGCACAATGTTCAACGGATTGTATCGGCGAGTCACTTGGGTAGGATGATTGGTGAACGAAATGGGTGTGGCTATGTGGACGGAATTGTGCGTGATGTTATGTAGCATGGTAAGCCAATCATACATACGTCTGTGTTTTAAACAGTTTAGCGATAAAGCATGGTAGTGCACAGAAGGAGAGAAATCACGGTCATAACGGTAAAAATGAATTTCATCGCTTTTCTCTGGATGGCCTCAAGTTTATTTATGTCAATTGCAAGATGCAGTGACCACACAACAAACGCATATTCAAGAAGAGGCCTGACCAGTGATTTGAAGGCTATAAGCTTGCATTATTTTGTGGCGCCCTTTAGCTTTCTTTTTAGGTAACCTAATTTCTTAAGCGATTTTGTAGAAATAAGATCAATGGGTTTGTGCCACTTCAAGTTTGGAGAGAATACAACACCAAAATACTTAAATTCCTAAACTTTTTTATTGTGTGATTGGAGTCGCCATATCTAAATTGCGATGGCTTCTTTTTATTTGTAAAAGTTATTGTCACAGTTTCCTGAAAATTAACCTCCATTTGCCAAGTTTTACTCCATTTGCAAAAGGAAGAAAACACATCATTCAACAAAACTTGGTCACTGACGCTACGTACATTGGAATACATGATTGATTGATATGTGGGGTTTAACGGTACATTGGAATACAATACACAGTCATCGGCGTATAGGCGAAGCTTAACTGGAGTGTTAATGACAACCTGATTGACATCGTTAATGTAAATTATGAATAAAAGGGGTCCCAAGACAAAGCCTTGTGGAACACCTGAGGAAATATGAGCTTGTGACGGCTGTTCATGGTTGTAGCGAACAAACTGTCTCCTCAGGTACAAATATTCTGTAATCCAATCAAGTATTTTGTGAGCATTTGTCCCTGTAAGAAGGTTACCAAGTTTGAGCAGAAGTTTTTTATGACATACCTTGTCAAAAGGTTTGCAGTAATCATTAAAAGTGGCACCGACTTGTTCGTGGTTATTAAGTGATGAGGCGATGTCATGTGTGAATTCGATCATTAGCGTGACAGTCGAAAAACCACTGCGGAAACCATGCTGATGCTCTGAAAGTATATTGTTGTCAGTTACGTATTGAATAATGTGCTTGTAAATGATGTGCTCGAGTAGCTCGCAGCACGTGGATAACAATAAAATTGGTCAGTAGTCAAAAATTATTTCCTTCTTACACGATTTGAAAATAGGAACAACATCAGCGATCTTCCAAATTGCTGGGACCTGTCCGGAGTCAAGCGATTTCTGGAACATAATTATGAGGTATCGTGCCCATCATTCAGAATACCTTTTCAGAAAAGCGTTAGGGATACCGTCCGGGCCAGCAATTTTAGTAATATTGCCACGTTCCATTTCCCAAGTTTTTGTTATCGTCCCAAAACACCACACGATTTTCAGCGCGAACCGCGCCTGCAGTTTTCGAGCAGGTTCCGGACTGTAGTAGATCATTTCGATAAGATCACGCCCACTGTGCGAACGGTACAGATTGTTCTGGAACCTACGCCACTGCCAGCGATAACGTAGAACATTCGACGGCAAGAGTATAAATGCCGATGCGCTTCGCCGCTTGTCAGTTGTTGATCGAAGGCCGACGCTCCATTCGCCGCTATCAGTCCGAGACTGCTATCTGTGCAAGACTACTGTTGTAATTGGACTTTCCGTTTACCAGGCACAGGTTCGCCCAAATAAACAGTTAAATCCCAACACGAAGTCTCCTGTCTTCGGCCACGTCACGACGCCATGACATCTGGTGGAGGTGCTGCTTCGTTCATGTACCGGACACCCCCGTCAAACTGTGAACCCAGCACACGTCGCGGAGAAGACACCCACGCCTACCAAGAGCAGCGAACAAGCCGCCGACAGCAAGGTCTCCCACCGGAGTACGGGCTTCTACAAGACAAGGCGCGAAAGGCCAAGGCCATGACCTCTACTGCAGCGACAATGACAACCGGAGCGTCCCAGCCCGCGATCGTCATTCATCAACCCAGGGAACCACCAACGTTTAATGGGTCATCGTCTGAAGACCCGGAAACCTGGCTAGAAACATATGACCGTGTGGCCGCCCTCAACCACTGGGACAACGAAGAAAAGCTCCGTCGTGTGTACTTCTACCTGGAAGACACCGCAAGGACCTGGCTAGAGAATCGGGGGTCCACGCTCTGAACGTGAATGTCTTCTGTGGCGCATTTCTGCAAACGTTCGCGAGCGTCGCCAGCAAAAAGAGAGCCGCTGCTCAACTAGAGACCCGGGTTTAGCTACCAAATGAGAAGGTTGGAATTTTCACAGAGGAGATGACCCGCCTATTTCATCACGCTGACCCAGACATGCCTGAGGAGAAGAAAGTTCGTTTTCTCATGCGAGGGGTCAAACAGGAGCTCTTCGCGGGACTAATGAGGAATCCACCGAACACCGTCCAAGAATTTGTATCCGAGGCGACCACCATCGAAAAAACCCTTGACATGCCCACCAGACAGTACAATCGTCGCCTGACTCCAGAATGCGCTGCTGCTCAAATCAGTGACTCCGAAAACCTGTGTAAAACAATACGAGTGATCGCGCGGGAAGAGCTGCGCAAACTGTTGCCTTCGGCGCACCCTCAAGTGAATTCGATCGCCGACATTGTGCGAGAAGTTCGGCAATAACTTTGAATTCCCCAAACACCGCTGCCCGAGCCAGAAACTATCAGCTACGCCGCTGCAGTGCGCCACAACGCTCCTCCCCGTCCACGCCAAAACGCCGCCCCGTCGCAATTCCGTCGCCAGACACCACCGCCGCCACCACCCCCACCGACGACCTACCGTTCACCAGCGGGCCAGCGCAGTGCGCCGAGGAAAACCGACGTTTGGCGCACCCCTGACCACCGCCCACTGTACTACCACTGCGGCGAGGCCAGGCAAACTTACCGCCGTTGCCAGTACCGACAGATGGGACTGCGTGGCTTCGCCGTCGATGCACCACGTCCGCAGCCAGGGGAACGACCACGTGACATCGCCGACTACCTGACAGGAACTCAATGGACACCCCGAAGTCCTTCCCGTTCGCCGTCGCCCAGCTGCCGCATGTCACCGCACCCCCGGCAGTACTCCGGCCCAACGCGGGGCCGGTCTCCTAGCCCGTATCCGGGAAGCTAAGGGCAGCAACCGGTGGAGGTGCGGTTGCTGTGCGACGAACTACCGAAGATCCTCCGATGACGACGACGCCGCGACGGAGCTTTCCGAACACAATGCCTACCATGCAAAGCCCTGACGGCGAAAACTCACTTACCGTACGTAGCCTGACGACGCAACATGGAAGCAGCGGATCAAGCCGACGCAGCCGTGACCCGACGCCCCGCCCTAACTGTAATGCGAGACGGCGAACTAGCGACATCGACGTTCTTATCGAAGGCCACAGGGTGACCGCTCTCGTCGATACTGGAGCCGACTATTCTGTCATCAGTGGGTCATTCGCGCGAAGTTAAAGAAAGTTGGGACAGCTTGGAAAGGCCCTGAAATCCGCACAGCCGGAGGTAATCTCGTAACGCCTGCAGGAATCTGCCACAGCGAGAGTCACCATTAACTGCCGTATTTATCCTACAGACTTCGTAGTCCTACAGCGTTGCTCGAGAGATGTCATTCTTGGCATGGACTTCTTATGCCTCCATGGTGCTGTCATCAACCTAAAAACAAAGTCGATAACGTTATCCACAGAAGAAGCACTACCATCGCGCACGCCGTCAGGACACCATGCCTTGAATGTGCTGGAAGAACAAGTCACCATACCGCCTCGCTGAAGCGTCATTATTTCAGTCGGCGCTCGTAAATCACCTTACTTGGAAGGCGTCGTTGAAGGCAGTCAGCATCTGTTGGTCACCCGAAATATTTGCGTCGCAAGAGGAATTGCAGAGCTGTGGGGAGGCAATCCGCATGAGTACAAACATGTCAACAAAGAAACAACGGTCGCATATATCGAAGAAATGGTCGAAGCCACCAGTGCTTTCGCCCTCGCTGATTCTGCGGAACCTGCTCTGAGGAACCAAGCTCCTCCCATAGCTTTCAACGTCAATCCCAGACTTCCGAACGATAAGCAAGAACAGCTCTGGGCTCTGCTCCTGCAATACGAAGATTGCTTTTCGTCTTCATCGAAAATTCAGCAGACCCCAATCACGAAACATCGCATCATACCCGAAGAAAATGCCAGACCACTTCGTCAGAGTCAGTACAGGGATCGACGCGAGAACGTGAGGCCATGAAGAGACAAGTTGATGAAATGCTGTGGGATGACATTATCCATCCGTCCAAGAGTCCATGGGCATCCCCCGTGGTGTTCGTGAAGAAAAAGGATGGGTCCCTACGTTTCTGCGTCGATTATCGCCGCCTGAACAAAATCACAAGGACGTGTATCCTCTCCCACGATTAGACGACGCACTTGATCGGCTCCATAACGCCAAGTACTTTTCGTCAATGGACCTCAAGACTGGCTATTGGCAAATCGAAGTCGACGAAAGAGACCAAGAGAAGACGGCGTTTATAACACAGGAGGGCCTCTTCGAGTTTAAGGTGATACCCTTCGGCCTTTGCTCAGCGCCTGCAACTTTTCAACGCGTTATGGATACAGTACTGGCAGGATTGAAGTGGCAGGCTTGCCTTGTGTACTTGGACGACGTCGTCTTGTTTTCCTCGAGTTTCGGCGAGCATCTTCGGCGCCTTGAAGCTGTACTTCAAGCCATCAAGACGTCCGAGCTCACACTGAAGCCAGAAAAGTGCAGATTTGCATACGAAGAGCTCTTGTTTCTGGGGCATGTGATTACCAAATCTGGAGTTCGTCCCGATCTACGAAAAACAGCCGCCATCGCCGACTTCCCGCCGCCCACTGACAAGAAGGCCGTGCGCCGATTTATGGGCCTGTGCGCCTATTATAGGCGGTTCGTAAAAAACTTCGCCCGCATCGCCGATCCTCTCACTAACCTTACCAAGGCCGACGTGGAGTTCAAGTGGGAAACGCCACAGGAACACGCTTTCCAGGAGCTTGAAAATCGCCTCCAGACGCCTCCGTTACTTGCCCATTTCGACGAATTCGCCGAGACAGAAATACATTCTGACGCAAGCAGCGTAGGTCTTGGCGCCGTTCTTGTGCAGAGGGCTGACGAACTTGAAAGGGTTATTAGTTACGCTAGCCGATCGCTATCCAAAGCAGAAGCAAATTATTCCACAACAGAAAAGGAGTGCCTCGCCATCATCTGGGCTACGTCAAAATTTCGCCCCTACCTCTACGGCAGGCCCTTCAAAGTTGTGAGCGACCACCACGCCTTGTGTTGGCTAGCCACCTTGAAGGACCCTTCAGGTCGCCTCGCACGATGCAGCCTGAGACTTCAAAAGTATGACATTACTGTCATTTACAAGTCCGGCAAAAAACACTCCGACGCCGACTGCCTCTCTCGTGCGCCTGTCGACCAACCGCTACCCGACGACCCGGACGACGAGTACTTCTTGGGAACGATAACTACCGACGACTTCGCTGAACGACCGCGGGCCGACCCGGAACATAAGGCCCTAATAGAATACCTGGAAGGCAGGACTGCCGAAGTCCTGAAGGTATTTAAGCGCGCACTTGCGTCGTTCTTTCTACGAAACGGTCTTCTACAAAAGAAAATCTTTTCACCGCTTCGAGCTAAGTACCTTCTTTTAGTGCCTTCAGCTCTGCGACCAGAACTCCTGCAGGCCCTGCACGACGATTCGACGGCAGGACACCTCGGTGTTTCTCGCACGCTTGCGAAGATACAACAAAGGTACTACTGGCCACGTCTTACCACCGACGTCACTCGTTATGTGAGGACATGCCCGGGACTGTAAGCGACGCAACCCACCACCGACATTTTCGAAGGAGGCGGAAATGTTGTAGGCCCGTGTACTCAGATTTGGGTGCAAGTTAAAGAACCCCAGGTGGTCAAAATTTCCGGAGTCCTCCACTACGGCGTCTCTCATAATCAAATGGTGGTTTTGGGACGTTAAACCCCACAAATCAATCAATCAGACACCACCGACAAGGCCAGCGGGGCTTCTGCAGCCAATTGATCCACCTTGTCGACCTTTCCAGCAGATTGGTATGGACCTACTGGGGCCGTTACCGACGTCGGCTTTCGGAAACAAGTGGATCGTGGTAGCTACCGACTACCTCACCCGCTACGCCGAGACAAAAGCCCTGCCAAAATGCAGTGCATCCGAGGTAGCTAAGTTCTTCGTCGAAAACATCGTCCTACGTCACGGCGCCCCGGAGGTTCTTATCACCGACAGAGGAACGGCGATCACTGCCGACTTAACTCAAGCGATCTTGGCATACAGCCAAACAAACCACCGCCGGACAACAGCGTACCACCCACAGACCAACGGCCTCACCGAGCGGCTTAACAAGACGATCGCCGACATTCTGTCAATGTACGTCGATGTCGAACACAAGACGTGGAACGCCATTCTTCCGCATGTGACCTTCGCATACAACACGGCGGTGCAGGAGATGACCCAGATATCTCCATACAAATTGGTCTACGGAAGGAGCCCGGCAACGACGCTCGATGCCATGTTACCCAACGTCACCGACGAAGAAAACGTCGATGTGAGCGAGTACCTTCAACGCGCCGAAGAAGCCCGACAACTTGCGCGTCTCCGTATTAAGAATCAACAGACGACCGACAGCCACCGTTACAACCTTCGACGACGCTTCGTGGAATACCAGCCCGGTGAACGTGTTTGGGTGTGGACGCCGATACGCCGACGTGGACTAAGTGAAAAGCTTCTGCGACGGTACTTCGGACCGTACAGGGTGTTTCGACGTTTCGGCCCACTTGATTACGAGGTTGTCCCCGACGGCATCACGAACTATTAATGACGCCGATCGTGACCTGAAGTCGTACATGTCGCGCTTCTCAAGCCGTTTCATGCGCGTTAACAAACTGAAACAGTGTCTTTTTTGTAATATAGTTGTATCGTAATTTATTCATTGTACTTTCCTGCATTATTATTGTACCTTCATCTTTAGTTAAAGCATCGGGGCGATGCCTTTTTTCAGAGGGGGGCAATGCCACGTTCCATTTCCCAAGTTTTTGTTATCGTCCCAAAACACCACACGATTCTCAGCGCGAACCGCGCCTGCTGTTTTCGAGAAGGTTCTGGACTGTAGTAGATCATTTCGATAAGATCACGCCCACTGTGCGACCGGTACAGATTGTTCTGGAACCTACGCCACCACCAGCGATAACGCTAGAACATTCGACAGCAAGAGTATAAATGCCGACATGCTTCACCGCTTGTCAGTTGTTGATAGAAGGCCGACGCTCCGTTCGCCGCTATCAGTCCGAGACTGCTATCTGTGCAAGACTACAGTTGTTATTGGACTTTCCGCTTACCGTGCACAGGTTCGCCCAAATAAACAGTTAAATCCCAACACGAAGTCTCCTGTCTTCGGCCACGTCACGACCCCGTGACAATATCTATGTTGAGTAAGAGATTATAATAATGCCTTTATTTCGCATCAAGGATACATGATGCAGGAGACCTGCAAAAAAAGCTGGCGTGATGCCAGCTTGACAAGGCCGCAGGCCCCCCTTCCCCCTCCCCGAACACATCGCAGCAGCGGTAACACTTTCATAAAAACATTCGGGATCATACGCGTAAAATAAACAGGTCTATGACAAGAAAGAAATCATCACTGTACATGTGTGATAAAACGAAACGTCTAATGCTTAAACAACAACAACAAAAAATCTATTTCAAATGCAAAAAATGTTGGCGTATTTGCCTTAAAAAAGGAAGCATTTGCGTAGTACATTCGAGCGAATCATACAAACATGTATACGACAAAAATGAGCAATCAACACTGTACAGGTGTAACATATTGGTACATATAATCCTATAAACAAATAATTTCGCAATGTGAAATACAGGCGCATTTGCCTTGCAAAACACAGAAAAAAGCATCATAAAAGAATATGCCTAATTTATTGCTTTGGCAACACCACAAATGCATACTCATTTCTTAAAACAGAAAAAACAAACAAGACACCAAGAAACATATCGTGTAAAAAAACGCAAAGCAATATACAAAATACACGTAAACAAAAACAAAATACAAAAATACATTCTTTAGAAAATACAAGTAACAGAAACGAGTGATCATGACGTCTGGAGGAAATGATTCCGCAGTTGTTTAAAGGTGCTTTTTTCTAAGTCAATTTCGTTATCCCTAAGTTCATTTAGTAACCTTGGAAGTTTATTTCCGAACGATTGAAAGCCGTATGTGGTTCTAAAGGTTCGAACAGTCCACACTTCATTTTTCCGGGTATTATACTTAGGCTGTTTGAGTATTAAATCTGCCAACTGCTTTAAAAACGGGTTAGAGTTTTTTATGTCTTGCTTATATTTCTTGGACAGAAGAAAATCATACATTTTTATTACTGGCATTAAGTTGTATTTTTCAAATAAGGAACGAGTATGATAAGTACGTGGAACGTTTTCTACCGCCCGTACAAACCTTTTTTTGCAACTAATGAAGTTTGTTGATGTTTTCTTTAGAAGTTAGAGCCCAAACTAGATGGCAGTAATTGATTCTTGATAAAAATAAGGTATTGTAAGTTAACAACAAAATATTCCGAGGAAGCAAGTGCTTGTTTCGGTACACAATGCCGACTACCTGAGAGACCTTCGTAGCTAAGAAGTGTATGTGGTGATCCCATGATAATGTTTCTTGAAATATTACTCCTAATATTTTAAGAGAAGGGACTATCTCGACAGGGGTGGAATTTAAAAAGATCGTTTGTTTTACAATTTCCACTTTTTTTAGCATAAAATACCATAGCCTTAGTCTTTGCAACATTTATTTTTAGACCGTTTTCTCTTGTCCATTTTTCTAATCTAATCAGCAGTAGATTTGCATATGTTAATAATTCGTTCACTGATTTTCCTGTTGAAAATATATTCGTATCATCTGCATATATTATAAATTTTACGTTAGAGGAGATGTTCACGATATCATTATTGTAAATATTGAAGAGGAAAGGTCCCAAAATGCTTCCCTGTGGAACTCCTGCAACGATTGACAAAGAATCGGAATTGCAACCACCCAGGCTAACAATCTGATTACGGTGTTGCAAATAAGACTGTATTAATGATCCCGCCGTTCCCCGAATACCGTACCGTTCCAGTTTTTCTATAAGTAATTTGTGGTTAATGTGGTCGAAAGCTTTCGTAAAATCTACGAACAACCCCAACACAACGTTTCCCTGTTCGAATTGCTGATAAATGTACTCTTTCTGTGCCATGAGAGCATATTCTGTACTGAAGCCTTTGAACTCCAGAGCATCTTATCTCAATATCCGAAATAGCTACCGATATAGAGGGTGTGACAAAAAAAGGAACATTGCCGACATCAGCAGTAAAAACAGACTTAAAATAACTATTGAAGGCCTCCGAAATCGTCCGAGCATCTGAACATATTTTGTTTTCAAAAATGAAAGAGCAGGTTCTCCTGGAGGGTGGATTATTTGTCTTCCAAACTTTGGTTGTATTTTCCCTAATGAACGTTGACAGCGTGTTATTGTAATAGAAATCTCTAGCTTCATGCATTTCATATTTGAGTGCTGCCTTTAACGTACACAAATTTATTTGGTGGTTTGGATTGGAGCGCCATCGGCGACGTAGTCGCTTTATGCGGTGAATAAACTGTATTACTTCTCGGTTATACCAAGGGTGTTTAGGAATGCGCTTCACGCATTTGTATGGCATGCATTTAGATATGCGGTTGGACACATTTGTGCCAAAGTGTTCCACCAACTCATTAACACCACAACTGTTGCTGGAAAGAAGAAAATTTTCATGAGAAGCTGCTAGCAGGGAAAGTACGCCTTCATCGTTGGCACGTGAGAAATCAGTAAAAACTTTGTATTCTAGGTTTCTTAAGTTTGTAGTAAATAGAGAATCGGACAAAGACTGCATTGTGATCCGAGATACCTTCTACAACCTCGCGCTCTGAATCATCATTCAATAGGTCAGCTGTAACGAACACAAGGTCCAGGATTGTACCACCTCTTATTGGACTTTGAACAACTTGAGTAAAATCATGGGATACAGCGAAGTCAATCATTGAATTACAGAAAACTTTGTCATGGCCGGTCATGGTGAAGGACTCCCAGTTCATGTGGGGTACATTGAAGTCCCCGCATAGGATCAGTTTGCTGTCAAGAAGTCTCTGATTAACGATATAGTCCGTGATTGCCAATATGCAATGGTCATGTTCACTTGGTGGCCGGTAAACAGTTCGAATCACTACAAACACGCCGCACACCCTGATCCCACACTATACAGACTCTGTTTCGAAGAGTTCAGGCAGTGTTGTATATTCAAAGTCGTTTTTGATAAAGAGCACAACGCCACCACCTCCACCACACGACCTGTCGTTTCAAATAACCGAGTAACCAGAGGGCAGAAATTCGTTTAAAAAGTGGAGTCAATAAGGCAGGTTTCAGTGACGCATATAATTGACAGACTATGACACTGTACTAGGCAACTGAAGTGAATCAACTTATTTACAAGGCTGTGAGCGTTAAAACACAGAAGCGTTAGGTTTTCTGATTCATTGTGTCTGGTGTCAGTTCGTTGCTTCCTTTGCCTTCTGTTTGTCTTATCTCTGCTATCGTGCACCGGGACTCTCTCGTCATGCGCAACATTCCAAGTGAATAGTTCTTCACCAAACTTTTGTTCGAGATTAACTTGACCATCTGAGCCACCCTCCGAAGTTCCGCAGTGCTTTGCCATAGTTTCTTGCGTGCTTGCCTTGTAGTAGGGGAGTAGTCTTCCGATACAGTGTAGACTGCCCTCTTGTCTAAAGCGATGTTTTAGTATGTTTAATTTCTCACGGTGATCGAACAGTTCGATAATAACCGGTCGATGAATGTTAGGTTGAGTCCGACCCAATCTGAATTTTTTTCTGCCAAAGTAACTTTTATACCTAATTTATCAGTGAACACACGTTTCACACGTTTCTTTTGGTTTTTCAGCTATACCACAAATAATTAGGTTGTTACGCCTGCTGTGATCTTCTAGGTCAACAAGCTTTCTTTATAAACTGTAACTCGTAAATCTATGTCATGCGTCAAATTCTTTATTTGATTTATCGCACATGTAGCTTCATCCACTTTCTGCAGTTTGGCCTCAATATTTTCCAGCATTTGTTGAATATTTTTGTGGCCCTCAAGCAGTTCAGCTAGAACCTGCTGAATGGTAGGTTCTGGATTAGGCTCGACGTCACCACATATCATGAGTAACAAGACGAAGTCACAGGCAGTAAAGTACAATTCAGTAAGTCTACGTGGGCACGTCAGCTGGACAAGGCAAAGGACATTAGATTTAGTTGTGGAAGCATTGATACTAACCTGCATGAAAAACAGGAGTGGATTGAACATGGTGCTCCTGGATGCCAGCTGACGTACCCACTAAAGAAATCAGATGGAAATGAGGCGTTTATACCTTGGCTCTTTTTTATCGACGAGATTGCGCATGGGTGTCCCCAGTCGGCGCCCAAGCTTAGGAATTCCTCCGCGCAGTCTCCATGAATTGATGTGGAACAGGCGTGGATACCATGTTCGCTGTGCTGGCTTCGGTAGTCGAGGCGATCAGAGCAAGCTGCATGAAAAACAGGAGTGGATTTAACATGGTGCTGGATGGATACCAGCCGACGTGCCCGCTGAAGAAATCCGAAGGAAATGGGGCATTTATATCTTGGCTTGTTGTAATCGACGAGGTTTCGCACGCGTGTCCCCAGTCGGCGCCCAGGCTTAGGAATTCCTCTGCGCAGTCTCCATGGATCGCTCGAGGAATAGATGACGCGATTGTTTCGACGGGCTGACTCACGCATGCCAGAAGGCAAGAAGGTGCGCCTTATAATGCAAGGCGTAAAGGAGCAACTTTTCGCGGGGCTTGTGCGCAACTCTCCTACGACTGTGTCGGAGTTCATACGTGAGGCCACAATTATGGAGCGCATGCTTCGGCAGCGGTTGTCACAGCAGGAGCGCCAGACGGCCATGTCTACTGCGTGCTCACTTGTACCAGGATGTGATAACAGGGAGGTCCTCACATAACTAATATGGCAAGTTGTACGTGAAGAACTTCGAAACCTCATTTAGTGTCCCCTCCCAGTAGCGCTGCTCTTACAGGCGTCGTTCGTAACGGAATCAGGCAGTTCGTTCACTCCTCACCACCATCGCGAGTCGAACCTTCCACGCTTTCCTATGCGGATGCCCTACGCGTCTCTATGCCGTCGATGACACATTTTGCTCATCCACCTGCTGGACCTCCAGACGCTTTCCAAGTCCAGCTCATCGCCTGTCTTCTCAAGATGATTTTCATGCTGGCCCGCTGAAGTCAACCATCTGGCGTGCACAATACAATGGTCCTTTATGCTACCATTGTGGCGAAGTTGGACACATGTACCGCGAGTGTTACCACCAACGAATAGGCCTACGCCGATTCCACCCAGGTGCCCATTGTCCACGCTAAGGTGAGCGCCCGCAAGAAATCGCGGCTTATTTGGAAGGTAGTCATCACGCTGCTGTCCCACCACGACGACAGTCACTATCACCATCACCCCATTCGTCCGCACCAACGCACCGCGCCCGACCCGCCTTTGGGTCCCCTGGTGCCAGTGGCGCAAGCCCACGCTGGGGAAAGTGAATACGGCGGCCTACGGAGTTGAGGCCTTTGTCACGCGAACCGGCAAATACGCTCCGCCGCTGCCTTACGACGTACCGTTAAAGCCTGTTTCTGAAACCGCCTACAGAATGTCCACTGCCATTACCGTTTCCGTCGACTGTTATCCGGTGACTGCGCTTGTTGACACGGGAGCTGATTACTCGGTGGTGAGTGCTTCATTGACCACCCGTCTACACAAAGTGCTGACAACGTGGGATGGCCCTCAACTAATCACCGCTGGAGGACACCTGGTATCCCCTATAGAAAGGTGCACCACCAGGCTTGAGGTTTGTGCGTCGGCTTTTGTAGGGTCATTCCTTGTACTGCCCAATTGTTCTCGGTCGGTCGTTTTACGCATGAATTTTCTGCAAGAGTATGGAGTGATAATTAATCTGCGTAATTTCTTTGTCTGCTTTGCTAACTGTTTATCCAGATTCCAACATCGAGAAGGAACATCGTGGCGTGGCTTTATGCGTAGTTGATGATTGTGTCACGTTGCCACCTCACAGTAATATCTTCGTGATTGTTGAGTGTCCACGGGAGCAGTCGATTACGGTCATCGTCGAAAGTAACCCGGCGTTTTTGCTTGATCGGGAAGTCACCATTGCTCGAAGTCTCGTTCAACTCTGAAATGACCAGACTAGGCTTTTAGTTACGAACTTCAGTGGTGAATACAGGCATTTTGCGAAACGCACAGCCATAGCTTATTTGGAAGCATTAGATGATTTGGACGCCTTTCCTTCGATTACGACGATCTCGATTGAAAACAGCTTCGACTGACGTGACTAGTTGCCTCAACGTCAATCGCCAGTTAGAAGAACCTAAGAGGGCAAGGATCCTCAGTCTCCTCTCATCCTTTAGTGACTGTTTTGCCATTACTTCCAAAGTACGGCAGCCCACTGTAATGAAGCACAGAATTATCACTGAGCCCAACGTCCAACCCGTGCGTCAACATGCTTACCGCATGTCGCAGAAGGAGCAGGATGCCATCCGTCATCAAGTGAAACAAATGCTTGATGATCACGTATTTCAACTGTCGACTAGTACTTGGGCGCCACCTGTTGGTCTGGCTAAAAATAAAGATGGTTCATTATGATTCTTCGTCAACTGCCGCGAACTGAACAAGATAAAAAAAGGCGTACATCCTCTTCCTCGTATTGATGATTCTTTGGATCACCTGCGACACGCCCGTTACTTCTCTTCCATGAATCTCCATAGTGGTTATTGGCAGACTGAATGGGACCGAGAAAAAGCAGCGTTCATTACACCTGACGGTCTGTATAAATTCAAAGTTCTTCCTTTAGGTCTGTGCTCCGCTCCAGCCACATTCTAACGAATGATAGACACAGTTTAATGTGACCTGAAGTGGCACAGATGTTTAGCGTATTGAGACGACGTAGTCGTTTTTTCGACGACTTTTGAACAGCCCATTGAGTGGCTTCAGGCGGTTCTTCTGGCTATTCGCACTGCCGGCTTCTCTCTGAAACCGTAAAAGTGTTATTTTGGATAAGAGGAACTCAGATTCTTTGGCCACAATGTCAGCAGCAGTGGTGTTCGCCCCAATCCTGAGAAGGCTATGGCAGTTGCTTTGTTCCCAATACCGAGAAAAAAGAATGATGTACGCTGATTTCAGGGCCTTTGTGCTTTTAGCACCACTTCGTGCCATTTTTTTTAAATCACCGACCCTCTACAACAACTCGTCAAGGTACGACGTTACCTTCGTCTGGGGCCCCACACAATTTGACGCTTTCCGCGACCTTCAACAACGCCTACACTCCACCGATCCTTGGTCACTTCGACACCGAAGCAGACACAGACGTCCGCACTGACGTGAGTAACCTTGGTCCCGGAGGCCCCGCCGTGGTGGTCTAGTGGCTAAGGTACTCAGCTGCTCACCCGCAGGTCGCGGGTTCAAATCCCGGCTGCCGCGGCTGCATTTCCGATGAAGGCGGAAATGTTGTAGGCCCGTTTGCTCAGATTTGGGTGCACGTTAAAGAACCCCAGGTGGTGGATATTTTCGGAGCCCTTCACTACGGCGTCTCTCATAATCATATAGTGGTTTTGAGACGTTAAACCCCACATATCAATCATCAATTGGCCTCGGAGCTATTCTCGTGCAAAATGGAGATGTCGTGGAACGCGCCATCGCCTACGCTAGCCGCACGTTGCCATCTGCGGAAATGAACTACTCTACGACTGAAAAATAATGTCTGGCGGTTCTATGGGCCATAAAAAATTCAGTCGTACTTGTACGGACGCCCCTTCCGAATCGTCAGTGACCACAACTCTCTCTGCTGGCAAGCGAATCTGAAAGTTCCTTCGGGCAGCCTCGCAGGATTAAGGCTTCGGTTGCAGGAATTCGATATAACAATGGTTTGCAAGTCTGGCCAGAAACACACCGACGCTGACTGTCTTCCCGCGCACCCGTCGAAGTCACTGCACAAGACAAGGATGAAGTCTTCAGCTTCCTTGCTATTCTCGCATCATTAAACGTGGCTGAGCAGCAACGCGAATACTTACAATTACAACCACTGCTCAAATAACGTGAGCGACGTCGCCCACAACCCCACGTCAGTTTGCGCGAGATTTTTCATTTTTATGTCTACGCCGATACATCCTCTACAAGCGCCACTTTCATCTAACGAAAAATGTTTACCTCCTCGTCATTTCTGCTGCTCTCCGCGATGATATTTTTTGTGCTCGTCACGACGAGGCATCGTCAGGTCATCTTGGCTTCGCGCGTGCTGTGGCTCGGATCAAGGACAAATACTACTGACGGAAACTTATGAAAACCGTCCGGCATTACGTCAAGACATGCACAGTCTGCCAGCACCGCTAAAATTCAACGACGAAACCAGCCGGTCTGCTTCAGCCTTTACGACCCCCTAACGCAACTCCTGAAAAGGTCCAGATGGATTTATTCGGCCCATTTCCGAAGTCTACGGCTGGTAACCACTGGATTGTGGTTGCCACCGATTATTTAACCAGATACTGCGAAGCACAAGCTGCCCAAGGAGCAACTGGTCTCGAGGTGGCTAAATTTTTTATCAAGAACATCGTTCTCCGCCACGGTGCTCCGCTCTCGTCATCAGAGATTGTAGCACTGCTTTTACAGCGCAGTTGCTCGAAGAGATCCTGTTGATGAGTGGCATGACGCACCGCACAGCAACTGCGTACCACCCGCAGAATAACGGGTTAACCGAACGCCTTAACAAAACGATTGCAGATATGTTTTCGATGTATGTCGTCAAAGATCAGAATTGGGATGAAATCCTCCCGTATATAACAATTGCCTACATTACAGATCTCCAAGAAACCATCGGCTTTGCTCCTTTTTGTCTGGTTTACGGCCGCGACGTCACCACATTGCTCGACACCACGCTGCAACCAACTCTGCCGGACATGATTACCTTGGACGCAGATGTATTCGTTCTGCGTGCCGAAGATTTCCGGCAGCTGGCGCGCTTTCGCATTTTATCGCGGCAAAATCATGATGCTCGCCGGTACAACATCCACCACAAAGCAGTTATATACGAACCTGGTGGCCTAGTCTGGGTTTGGACTCCTATACGTTAACGTGGAAGCTTAGAAAAATTATGTCGGTACTTCGGACCCTACCGAGTTCTTCATCGCCTCGGGGAAGTGAACTACGAAGTTGTCCCACCAAACACGTTGCATCGTTCTCGTAGACCACGCTCTTCGGATGTGGTTCATGTCTCCAGGATGAAGCCTTTCTATTCGCGTCCACTGCAAGTCAAGAGCTTTGTGATGTGGCACTTGCCTTCAAGACAATTCTACATTTCTTTCTTGCTTCTTTTTTTTTCATCTCGTCCTTTTTTTCAATAGACGCAGATATTTTAGCTACCTTTCGTTGTTTTTTGGAGCCATGGCCTTCATGCGACGCTTCTTTTTTATTTTTCTTTGGTGAGAGGGCAATGCCACACTGTGTTGGTGGCAGTAGAGGAGAGCGAAGAAGTGAATAGCTGCTGTGGCTGAGTAAACAGTTGTACACTTCGAGTTCCTGATTGATTGATTGATTGACTTGTGAGGTTTCACGTCCCAAAGCCACCATATCATTATTAGAGACGCCGTAAAGGAGGGCTCCGGAAATTTCGACCACCTGCGGTTCTTTAACGTGCACCCAATGTGAGCACACGGGTCTCCGCCTCCATCAGAAATGCAGCCGCCGCCGCCGGGATTTGATCCCGGGACCTGCGGCTCAGCAGCCGAGTACCTTAGCCACCAGACCACCACTGCGGGGCACTTCGAGTTCCTGTCTATTGTTTCCTGTCACGACAGTATGTGTATTTTACTAGAAAAAGCATACATAAGTAATTCGAAGGACCGTAGCGTTTATCGCGCTGCGCTGGTCATGAACGCTTGCATGAAAAGGCAAGTGTTTCCGCGCCCCGCCGCGGTGGTCTAGTGGCTAAGGTACTCGGCTGCTAACCCGCAGGTCGCGGGTTCAAATCCCGGCGGCGGCGGCTGCATTTCTGATGGAGGCGGAAATGTTGTAGGCCCGTGTGCTCAGATTTAGGTGCATGTTAAAGACCCCAGGTGGTCGAAATTTCTGGAGACCTCCACTACGGTATCCCTCATAATCGTTTGGTGGTTTTGGCACGTTAAACCTCATATACCAATCAATAAAAACGCAGCCGCCACTGCCGAGATTTGATCCCGTGACCTTTGGTGCAGCAGCCGAGTACCTTACCTAGTACACTACCACAGTGGGGCCACCGTCCACTCTGACAGCGTTAACACGAGAATAGTGTGCACGTGGACCTCGCACATGCTAGACAATCGAGAAGCGCACTATGGTCGTGGCGAACACGGTCAGTCTTAGAGCGAGGAGTGAGCGACTTTCCAGTATTTGCCGTTGGTGAGCTTGTTTCGGGGGCATGGAAGTAGCGGCAGATTTCAAGACGCATAATTGCTCCTTGCGACCAACGCAAGATGGCGATAGCATGCTCTGATCTGTGGGGCTTAGCGCCTTAAAGCCACCATACAATTATTAGAGACGCCGAAATAGAAAGCTCCGGAAATTTGCACCTCCTGGGGTTGTTTAACGTGTGGCCAAATTGTAGCATACGGGCCTAGAGCATTTCCGCCTCCATCGAAAATACAACTGTTGCAGCCGGGATTCGATCGCACGACCTGGTGTCAGCAGCCGAGTGTTTTAGCCCCTTTACCACCACTCCGGGAGATTGCGATAACAGTGCTCTGGTGGGTCAACTGTTTCAAAACAGCTTCATTCCATGATTCCCACTAAGGTATTGGTCACCTTGACTGCTAAAACATAGTGAATCATGTTCCAAAATTATAGTTTTCTCTTCATTTTACGTCCTAACAAGTTTGGAATACGTTTTGAAGTTGGAGTATTCAGAAATTTTGATCAATGTCGTTCAAAGCGAATCACTGAATGTTCTAATGTTCATTGACCCGGCTTGTAGCAAGGCAAGCTACTCGAAATTCTTATGGAGGGAGGCGTTTTTTACCCCTGCCACACAATTCATGTCAATGTTTATCGGCAGGTTGCTAAGATCACAAAAGTTTGAAATACACGCATGTGATTTAGAGAAAATTATCCGGTTGGTTGGAAATATACTGCGATGTGATAAAACACCATCCGTACAAAAAAAATTCCTCTACGAAGGCAAGACTAATGCCCCTCACAACTTGCATTCGGCCATATTTGAAACCGTGACAACGTCAAGGAATTTGTGACGCGATAACTTGTATTCATTGCACTCGAACGATAATTGCTCTCAAACTGCTACAAACGATGCATCAGAACCGAATGAAGAGCTTGAAGTTTGATATTGTAGATATAGATCAGAGATGGCGAGGAATTTGGAGGGGCGCCTACACGCCAATTTCTTTACGTCGGCATCTGGGAATATTGGCTTGAGAACACTTTTTCTAAATTAATGTCTAACATATTTGTGCGTTCTGTGCTACAAGCGAGTCTAACGTTGCGACACGGCACGAAAACAGCGAGAGTGTGTAAAATGGCTGACAGAAGGCTCTATAGCGTGAAGTCGGAGCCTGGAAAAGATAATATAGCTGCCCATATTGCTTCCACTATCGTGTTGCACAGTAAAAGTTACCGAAATATTAACATGATAGTGTTTAAGGGCCCGTTTCACAGAAATTCCGGCGTCCGTATCAGCGTCATTGGTTGTGAACGAAAACTCAACATCTTATGACCGAAAAATTGAGAACGATGCAAATAAAATAAACGACGAAAATTCTGGGGACTGAATCAGGGTTGTTTGGGTAGAAGTGGGGATCTAATAGGGTCGTTTGCGTGACAAGCTGATGATCAACCACAAAACCACGCCTCTGCTTGTGAAAACTGTGAGAAGAACTTCCCCTGCTTGAAAACGCAGTGAAAGTAGCTTTCATGCTTCACAAACACACGTGTGCTGTATACATGCTTTACAATGCGACATGAAATAGTGCAGTAATAACGAGTGGTACAAGCATCCACTGCCAACGCGCGTCAAAATTTGTGATTATCATAATGGCTTCACGGGTGAAAGCCGGTACCCCACTACAAAAGACACACACGCTACTGCGCCTATTCCTTTAGGAACACGTAGTGGGTGCATAGCGAATTTCAAGAGGTTTCATGCACTAAGTATTCGAAGTACGCACTAGAAACAGGATGTTGCTAGTGCGTTTTAACTCCTAAAAGCAAAACTTTGGGATCCTCAAATTATAAAAAATACGTTACAAAAACATCTGTACATTGTTAACAATGTACAGATGTTCAATGCTTTAAGATGCCTTGGTTGTACGTGGCTTTGTGGTAGATCATCCGCTTGTCACGCAAACGACCACTTGCTTTAAGATGTCGATATTGTAATTATTGTCATGCGCCTGTGGACGAGAAAACGCATGTAGCTCTTCCATGAGGTAGGCAAACACACTGAAGAAGCGAATGTCGTAAGGTGTGAATGTCATTCAATAGGCTCATGTAGCAGATACAAAATAAATTGACATCAACGCCTAAAGTCATTCGCAGCAAATTACATTACAGGTGCCACGATACAGGGATGTTACTGAAAGCAAACAAAAAAGATAAGCTTTTTTCTAATATAGTCAGTCTCAGCGAGTGCCCTCACCCTCACCCATCCCGAAAAAAATTTCTTGTCTACGGGCGTGTCATTCACAATATTCTTTCACAACAAGATTTTAAGTTTCCCGCCGCGGTGGCCTAGTGGCTAAGGTACTCGGCTGATGACCCGCAAGTCGCGGGATCGAATCCCGGCTGCGGCGGCTGCATTTCCTATGGAGGCGGAAATGTTGTAGGCCCGTGTGCTCAGATTTGAGTGCACGTTAAAGAACCCCAGGTGGTCCAAATTTCTGGTGCCCTCCACTACGGCGTCTCTCATAATCACATGGTAGTTTTGGGACGTTATACACCACATATCATTATCAGATTTGAAGTTATTTTGTATCATTTCGAATGAATGGCACGTGGCAAGATGAGATATAAATTGGCTGTTTTCGTCTTGCGGCTGACGGGATTTCAATTATGAGCTGGACATGCCATGCAATGCTACTCCCATCAGATAAGTTTTCAAATTTGATGTAATTCGCTTTTTCACCAAACGGCCCACGCATTTAGAGCACCAACTATCTGGGCTAATGTTTGCTACATATTTTACAGCTAGCTCACATACGTGAAGACTGCTGAAACGAACTGCTTTTTTTATTCTAAGTGCTAAAAATTTCGATGAGTAATCATACCATAATGCTCGTTATTACAAGTATTATTAGGTTTTTACCAGCAATTTTAATCTAATGAAATGCACGTATTTGTACTTTACCATCTAATGTTCATCTTCTATTTATTTTCACTTTTCTTGTGCAGCTGTCAGCTGGCTGTTCCTACAGGTTCACTCCTCTCTCCATGGATCTAGCTGAGAATCTCGCATCTTGCACGTACAACCAAGGCGGCACGTGCGCCATCTTTGGCCAACTGAACGACATCAATGGCCTACTGCGACAGGTCAAGCTCGAGCTTCGAGAAACATCTCCTGGAACACTGTCACTGACCCAAGCACCCCACTTGCGCCTGAGCCAGGACTTTATGAGTGGTCAGAATCCTGAGGCGTGGCACCTGCTGGATGCGGTTCTACAGCAGCACCTCTGCGTCATCTCTATCTGCATTGATGAACGCCAAGAACTCACCGGTATTCCGTTCGACATAATAACCCGCAAGGTACCTTCGCTTGTTATGCTTCGATTGCGTGCCGTGGCTGTGGGCGACCAAGGGCTCGTTAGCCTAGCGAGAGCTTTACCTTCAGGCCACCGTCTTCAGAATTTGCGGTTGGAGGCTGTTTTCTTGAACGCTGACTGTGTGTTACTTCTGTGCAGCTATTTATTCAAAACAGTGACATTGGAGACTTTTTCATTAGCTCGTACGCACATATGTCACAGTGTCGCAGACAGATTATTCAATGCACTGCAGAAGAGCTTGACAATCCGCACGCTGCAGCTGAGCCTATGTCTCTGCTACCGGGGAGATTACATGGGCCATTGTACCCAGTTGGCTGCCTGCCTGGGCATTAATTGCAAGTTACGCACCCTGATTTTAGAACGCTGCTGCTTCGACTGCGTGCCAGGATTGCAGGTCATTCTGGACGCGCTCAGATATGCCCGGCAGCTTGTCACTCTTTACCTAATCGGATTCAACAACACCAAGGTTTTCGCCGAGGTAATGCCGCTAATTATATTTGATAATAAAGTTTTGCGCAACTTGAATGTCATGCCTGCCGAAGGTGGAGGACAGTTGTGTCAATGTTACCTGAGATACAGATGTCAATCCTGTAAAGTAGAGTGCATAAAAAATGACACCGGAAGCATTACTTCGCTTGCAAGCACGATTCCTCACAATCAGAACATCCAGCTAATGACCATCAACCTTTCCAATTCATCCACAAAGGAATGCCAGAACTTCTTCGAGGCAGTTCGTTGGAATAGTACCCTGCGAAAGGTCACGGTGCTTGGCCTGCGTAGTGAAGACGCGCCGAGTATTTGCAAAATGATACGAGAGTGCGGCATAACGCACAGAATACTTTTTAAATGCCAGCTGAACGTCCACGACCCTGTTGAGGCGGTAATTACATGTCGAAATTTTTCATCCATCCGTATAAACGCCGTTCATCCAGAAAACTCGGAGCTCCTCAGTAAGTCGCTGACGCTGTTACCATTTTGGACCCACACAACGGAGCTCTCTCTGAGCCTCTCCTTTGATGGCTTAGTGAGTACACACAGACTCTTCGTACGTTACCTGGAGCGAGCAACCAAGCTAAGGAGTCTACAACTGCTAATGAATGAACCCATCACAAATGTGGCCGTTCGGCGAATAGTACGAGCAGCATTATTCAGTAGCAAAAGTATCCGTAAACTGCACGTAGACAGGGCACTCGTTACCAACGTGGAAGACGCGCGTGTATTGGCAGGCGAACTCTCTGCTAATAAGACGCTATATGAATTCGCACTCTTTTGCGACAACGAATCGCCACTCATTGATGAACTTTTGCGCATTCTGTCTTACACTCTCGAAGCAAATACCACTCTCTGTTGGATACATCACACGGAAGTGCTCTACACGCCTCACTACAACGTCGTGCAGAATCTGCTGCGTCGAAACCGTGCCATGTCAATGTGTGCTGCCCATTTCGTAATAGGAACCAAACAGACCGAGCGCTGCGCAGACGCTTTTCGGCGTGTCTACAATACACCAGGCCTCCTTGCTTACGTAATGGAGACTGCGTCTATTGGAGAGATTGACGCAGCTTTCGCGATACGGGCAGCGCTGTCTAAGAAGGCTGAGGAAGACAGGTCTTTTTTTTAAATTAGCCTTCCTTAGACTTGTGACATGGTAAGACTTCTGCTACGAGTTGTTCAAACTCTGAACCGCTGAAAGATGCTATTCTTACTTCTTCTACTGTTTGCCTTCTGCAAAAAACAGCTACTGTGAGAAAGCGTGTGCAAGATGCAGCGTTTACTGAGGGATAAGTTGGCATGCAACTATTGGCAAGTTGGCATGCAACTTGGCATGCAACTGGATAAGTTGTCATGCAACCTCGGAGCGACTTAAATTATAAACTTCTTAGGGGTTTTTAAAAAACTGCACGTTGCAGCAGAGGTGAGAGTAATCTGTCCTTGTTTAAAGAGAAGAGCCCCTTGATGAGATTTATTCTGTGCCCTAAAAGTGAGATGAAGCATTCGGCCGCGTTGATGCTTCAGAGCAGCAACCGTCTCTTTTGGCAAAGCTTTACCCATCATGCCCTCTTGCGGCAAACGCGGGCAGAAAATGTTGCTTCTCAACCCACTTGGCTTTGCGCATTGATTAACCCGTGATTCCGTGCTTCAGAGAGTGATGTATAGTTGCCGTCGTTTGAACTACAGCTAATGTATTTGACCTCCTTTTGCACTGAGTCAGTAATCTCAGAAGGGTGAACGTAACTTGTAGCGAAGCTTTCCTAGAAGCGCATACGTACAGAAAATGGAGGCTAATCAGATCTTCATGGGGCTTGGTGCCATCTGTGTGAGGAGGGTGCGGAAAACAAGGAGGATCCCTGGATCCTGACGTTGTGCTATTGTGAAGGTCAGCTGCCAATAGACATCCGCAAACGAAAATGTTTGGTCCCAGATTCCAGTCCGGTGCACAACAGACGGGTTGCGTCCGAACTGAGTGATATTCCATGGCTTTCCTGCGTCGTCGTTGCGACACAAAACAACACAGGTTCCACAGAATCTCTTCTGTACGCATCACGATCGTCCCTAGGCTCTGGCCCCGTACCTGCATGAATGAAGCACTACAGAGGTGAATATTCGTGAATTTTCTGCGGCCGCCTGCAGCTGTATAGCACGACATATAATAGTTTACAAAAGTAGATTTTATGCCATAATTTGCGAAAATTCACGTTCATTTAGGTGGCAGTGTATGTCGCGGAAAATCGTAGTCATCACGTCAGGAATGTTCAGAATATGCCGAGTGCTTTACATGCTGACTATCACAGCTGAAACCCCCTTTCAGTTTACGATGGGTTCGCGAGCTCTTCAAGCTTCTTGCTTTGAGTGTTTGAGTATACGTAAACGCGCAATAACGAGAGAACAAATTTTGTTTGAACAACATTTCTTTACAAACTAGCCAGTTCCTGGTTGAAATAGATTTTGTTCTCTCGCCGAAGGAAGGCGCAAGGGAGACAGACGAGAGCGCTGTGCCATGTTGGCTATTTCACGGACGGCTTTGATTGCCGCCAAGTTCTGCTGTTAATCTTGTCGTTTTATTTCTTTAGCAACTGACTAAAATGGAGATACATGAAGGTATATCCCGTGTTTCTTGGCCTAATAAACTTACGCCTCGAGACACAAAAATACGAAAACACTCGTTCGACAGCCCACGATCACGGCTGCCATGTGGTTTACTATTTCATGGTGTTTCTAACTTTTCTCTTGTATATACTTGTGCAGTGAATCTAGATTTCAGTTTGTTTAAGTGGTTGATTGATATATATGTTGGGTTAAACGTGCCAAAACTACCATAGCATTATGAGAGACACCGTAGATGAGGGCTCCCGAAATTTCGACCACCTGGGGTTCTTTAACGTGCACCCTTATCTGAGCACATGGGCATACATTTCCGCTTCCACCAGAAGTGCAGCCGTCGGAGCCGGGATTCAAACCCACTACCTGCGAGTCAGCATCCGAGTACCTGAGCCACTAGACCACCACGGCGAGGTATTGTTTAAGAGGCTGTACCTTAATAGCTTAGTCCCGGATTCCGAGTTTCTACGTTTGTTTTCTCTACACGCAAATATTGCAAGCTTGTAGCAACAGTCTGCAGTGTCAGAGATTGTAGAATTGAGTGGACTGCATCATTTTTGTTTTTACAATTCATCGACGGCATTTATAAATAATTGTTTTTTCAATAAACTTCTCTGTATTTATTAAATGAATTTTTAAAAATCAAAATGGCCTGATTTTTGCGAAATATTGTTGTTTCAGTAATCTCCAGTAGACCATTGGTGGTGGTTGTCTGAGTAGAAAAAGTGCATCGAAGGCGTGCCTTCTCGAAATAGAACCTCTCTCAGAGGCCGCTCTTCACTTCAGACTAAACGAGGTCACATCTTTTGGAGCCTGCCATCCTAGAAATAGCTGTCCTTGAAGGCGTCTTCTAGAACAGCATAATATCAAACGTTCAGATTGTTGTGTTTATGGGCAACGCACAGATTATACAGCTCGTTTCTGGGATCCTCAGAGACAACACCATTGTCAAAAACTTTTTCATACGTTGCGTTCGTGAAACAGTTGTTCCAGATAATACTGCTTTTGTTAAACAATATATTTCTGCGAAATAGCTAGTCGGAGTAATTAATGTATCAATGAATAAACTTTATTTGAAGCCTAGCTGTTTTCTCAGGGTGACAGGGAAAGGGGATTAACGCCTGTCTCTTCCCAGCCTCCATCAATTTTGACGACTGTGCCTCGGGTGACCGCTCATAGTCCTTGGACCTGGGCGGCATCTTCGGCTTGCAGGACGGCCCAAAGCTGGTCGGCCAGCTCGTCGCTGGTGAGTGCTGCTTCCCAGCGGCACCAAAGCTGACGTAGCCAAGCCGCAGCAGTGATCGCAGCCTCTGCGGTTAACAGCCCCTGCTTTCGCGTGGTGTTAGCAGAAGCAACTGGCCTCGGAGTTTGTCCCTGCCTAACATTCGTCGCGAAGGGAGTGGTGGCAGCGACTATAACTTGTCCTACACAATTGCGAAGCTTGTACAGCAGTGTGGCCTTTTCTCCGCAAGCTTTAGACGCGTCCGTCAGGTATTCGCGACGAGATCAGGCTATAGGTAGCAGCACCGCCCCCCAGGACTGAGGATAGGGGTTCGGCAGCACATATACAAATACTACAGTGTCTAGAAAAATAGTGCCTAGTGTGCTGAGCGCGGGCGAAGAGATAACTCTGTCGCTGATGACTGCCGATGGTGCCCGCTTGATGCGCTGCGGCGCGAGTCGGTGCTTCGGTGCGAGTGGGTGCATCTGCGTTCCATCCGCGCGTTCCGCAAGCGCTGCGAAGCTTTCAGTAGGCCGAGTCGGGCGAGGCCAACTGTCAATTGGGGAGACACTGGGTGATGGAGTGGCTTGCGGACACGTCTGCATTGGCTCCGCCAACCGACGCTGTTCAACTGAGTTAGATGTGCTTTCCCTCCAATATTTCTACTGTAGCAACTCCGCGAAGTTTCAAGGAACACCTGAATACCCCATTAATCACGGTAGGTCCACTGGAACCTCTTTTGTGGGTCCTTTCTCCGACACCAAAGGATAGGCCTATTTGTGCCTATACACGGCATTGGGCGCCGCAGCGCGGAAAGGTGGAACGCGTGGCCGCTTGTTCGGCTGACCCCCAAGGAGGCCATGCCTCAAGAGGCTATGGTAGAAAGAGAGCAAATCTCCAAAAAGGAAGCCGAGTGCAACAGCCGGATTATCACTTACAGAAAGCGGAATGCGGATAAAACCCGCTTCAAGCACGAGACGCCCTCGGCTAGGCAAACTGGAACCCACGTTCGCCCCGCTAAAGCCAGCCAACTGAGAAAGCTTGCCACAGCCTCCAGGCTACCGCGCCTGCCCACATCACACTTCCGAGTGGTCATCTGCCCAGGGGGAGGGCTGGACGTGCGAACATGCAGTCAGTTAACGGTCACGCAAGCCATCTTAATGGCTGCCAGGCTGTGCCCAGTGGCAGCCGAGGAGGATATTGTGTGTGCGAACGCCATGCAGAATATCTTCATTATAAGCACAACCTCCGAATCGAATGCCAATGCATACTGCAAAGTGCAGGAAATATTTTTGGCAGATAAAAAGCACTCTATCTCGGCGTACATTACACCTCCGGGAAATACCTGTAGAGGTGTGCTCAGAGGCATCTACACCAATCTGGCCAAAGCTGCGCAGCAAAGCCTTTTTGTCACACCCAGAAACCCGATTGTGATCAGAGTCAGGCGCATAAAAGAGACCCCTACTGGGATTGTACTGTTCAACGGCATGAAAGTGCCCAACTATGTACACTGCGCCCCCAACATGCTACGTTGTACACTGTACAAGAGGCAAATCGACACTTTCCGTAACTGTGGCCGAATCGGCCACAGGCACGATGTCTGCCCTAGACCGACTGAAAAAGTGTGTGAAAAGTGCGGGACTTCGATCATCGCAAACGGACACGAATGTGTGCAACCGAAGTGCGCGCTATGCGGAGACGCTCATCTCACCAGTGACCATACCTGCTAAAACCGATACAAAATTCCCTACGTTGTAAGTAGACGACGTAGAAAAAGAAAGGCATTCACAAGATGAAGAATGCTACGAGCGAAGCCGGAGATCGGGAAATCGCCGCTCCTACCAAGACACCAGCTGCGGCTGCTCCAAGGAACGCCGCCACGGAACGCTCTCGAAGTTCCCGGGGTGGCTTCAACTCGCAACCTATCTGGGCGGACAAGGTAGCCGGAACAGGTGAGGCCCATGCCCCCGCGCAACCAGGGCAACTGTCACAGCAAACGCGACACAAAATATAATCACTAGAGCGCGAGAATGCGTCTCTTCAACACAAATTATCTGATGATAGGTCAATCATGCAAGAAATGCAGCAGCGAGAGCGCGCGTCTGGCGATCAAGCTACCACAGCCCCAGCGTCCTACAACAGAGGCGCGAAACGCAGGGCTGGCCCTGAGCCTTTGGACGAGGAGCCGCTTAACGTCTCAAGCATCCAAACACTGCTTGAAAAGCTAAGTAATGGCATTATTGATGAAATTACCCCTATCAGGCTCCAACTGACCGAGCACACCACGAGGCTTCAAATTTTAAAATCATACAGGCAGCACGCACTGCTTGGTACACCCCCTTCGAGTCAGTAAAATGGCTAACGCAAGCAATCTAGTAATCTGGCAATGGAATCGCGTCAGCTTCCACAAAAGGAAGGCCGTACTGCAACACTTTCTTAGCTTTGCTACCGAAAGGCCATCAGTAATCCTCCTCCAGGAAACTCTCACTGATGTCATCGCTCTTCGTCACTATCGTGCAGAAGGGTATTTCGAGGAGGGCAAGAGTGGTCTAGTGACACTCGTCTCAAAGCATCTCGCCTATTTACGTCATGATGGTAGGCCGGGCTTAAAATTGAAACACATCATGATCGAGCTCATCCCGAACGCTAAACTTAGCAATCCGTTTTCATTTTAAACGTTTACAGCTCACCAGCCGACAGAAAAGAGACGTGTCAGGCTCTTTTACACAAAGCGTGTAAAATTGCAGGTGATCGAACGCTCATTAGAGCAAGGGACTTTAACGCACATCATCAAGATAGGGGCTATATCAAGGATACCGTAAAAGGCAAAGCCCTCGCTGCACAGATCAGAGCTTGTGGTCTCACATTGTCACCGATCCACGATACCCCACCAGAATAGGCAATTCGGTCAGCAGGGATACCACACCAGATTTCACCATGGTTAGGAGTGCAGAGGAACCCATGACTAACTTACAAGAGAATCTTAGTAGCGATCACTACATTACCAGCCTCGCGATAAGAATCTCGTCACCACCGTTCAGAAAATTTCACGTCACAGACAGACCTTTTCAGAGCTATCAGAAAGCAAGAAGACAATAAATACAACTCGTTAAACGAATTAATCACTAGCCTCAAAGAAGACGTTGCTACTTCCACAAAGGAAGCGAAGACAGAAAGAGATACAAAGCGCATGGACAGTCGATTAGCCCACCTTCTGGAAGCTAAAAACGCGCTGCAGGCTCGATGGAAAACGCAGAAACTAAACCGATGCCTACGCGAAAAAATCGCTGAACTTGAAATCGCCGTGCTGGGTCCGTCGGTGCGGTGAGGTAGATAGATGAGCATAGTGAAACGCTAGCTCGACAGCAATGGGATGAAGTATGCAATGCCGTCGACGCGCAAATAAGGAGTGGTGGGATGTGGAACCTCCTCAAACTTCTACTGGGAGATAAAGAATCCAAAACCAATCAGCAGCTTACAATTGACAGACTTATCCACAACCTAAAGAACTCTGGTCTGACAGAGGCACAAATTATCGATGAGCTCGCTTCGAGATATCTTTGCACAGAATCCGCCTTACACAATGACAACCCTCCTGCTTTGCCAGAGAACGGAACGCACCCTCTTGGTTCCCCCTTCACGTGCACAGAGGTACAAAAGGTTCTATATGAGCTCAACGGCACATCAGCTCCGGGTCCCGATGGGATCAGCAACAAACTTAAAGAATTTACCTGACGACGGTATCGAGCTTCTAACGAATAAAATCAACGACGCGTAGGAGACTGGCAAGGTTCCAATAGATTGGCGCGACGCGACCGTCATCCTTATTCCGAAGACCGGGAAGCCCCTAGAGCTTGGCTCGCTCCGGCCGATATCTCTCACTTCATGTGTAAGGAATGTCGCCGAGCACGTCATCCTCAAGCGGGTCACGAAATTTGCTGAAGAAAGGAATCTCTTTCCATTTAATCTAATTGGATTCAGCCCGTCCATGTCAACGCAGGATGTAATGTTGCTTTTAAAACGCAAGATTATTGGCAGGGTCTCCAGAGACACCAGAGCTGTTCTGGCACTTGACCTTTAAAATGCCTTCGACAAGGTCAAACACTCTCACATACTTAATTCTATTAAAGAAGCTGGTCAGGGAGAACACTTTTATAACTACATCAGCTCATTTCTTAGGAATAGAAAAGCTACCATTCGCCTAGGATCTCTCGGTTCGAAGACGTTTGATCTTGGACCCAGAGACACTCCACAAGGGGCAGTGCTACCCCATTTCTATTTACCTTATCGTGGAGACCACCACTTTCCCACAGTCTGGCCGAGATTAAAATTCTCGGTCACGCCTTCTACGCTGACGACCTCACCGTCTGGTGCGAGGGAGGTAGTGATGGGCAAATAAGGGCGATTACAAACAGCGATCAGGGTTGTCGAAGATTTACTTCACAGGGCAGGACTCTGCTTTTTGGCTAATAAATGAGAACTGCTCCTTTGCCGGCCAACAATCAGTGCAAAAAAGAGAAGTTTTCCCGATATCTTGATCACCACAACGAACAGCTCTATTATTCCGATCGTAAAGAAAGTTAGAATCCTCGGTATGTTCCTGGAGGAGGATGGCAGTAACGCCTATACGTTAGAACGCATCGCAGCCAAAGCCAATTCCATGACAAAATTAATCACGAGGGTGGCCAACAAACGAGGGGGTTATCCGAGGAGAACCTTTGTAGACTCTTTCACGCCTTCCTAATGAGCCACACGCACACAAACACCTTTCTAATGAGCCACACGCACACAAACACGCACGCACTTGCACGCACACACACACACGCACACACACGCACACACGCACGCACGCACACACACATGCACGCACACACGCACACACACACGCACGCACACACGTACACACACACGTACACACACACGTACACACAGAGAGACACGTGTGCACGCACACACACACACACACACACACACACACACACACACACACGTACACACTTCTTAGGTACAAGATGTGTAATTTGCGAACACTGTAGGAACAGCATCGAGCTTCAGGCGTGGCTTCCATCAGGCGATTTCATTCACGACACCATTCACCGTAATCTGAAAAGATCGTTCGATGCAGTCACTCTCAAAATGTCGTTCGCAAACGACAGCCTTTGGCGTCAGCCTTTTGTCTGCCTTCTTGATCCTGCTTTCCCATGATGCAAGCCATGCTGGGTCCGTCGGTGCGGTGAGCAAAGATGCCCTGTCCTCGTTCGACCGATAACCGCTTCGACACAGAGGCACAAAACATAATTAATCGACGTAGCGCGTTTAGAAACATAGGACAAGGGAAGGGACAGAAGGGAGCGCTTACTTCCAATACAATTTTATTTTGAGGAGCGTACATATATATGCTCATGAAATTCGAAAACTACAGACAAACAGATGAAAAACCCTCTATTGCCATGCGCTAAAAACTTATGATCTCAAAAACGACAATTCTTTTTCACAAAGACCGAGAGAAGGATTGTTGACGCAGTTCAGCCCTAATCTACTAATCCTTTCTGCTTCAATAATCTCCCTTGTCACTTTATTTCTGTTTTTTGCTACGATTACCGTACCATGAAAAAGTGGTTTGCAGCCACACGTGCTGCAATGCAGTGCCAAAAAACCATCTCGACCATTTTTTACGTTGCAAGCGTGTTCGCGGAGCCGGTCATTATTACACCTGCCAGTTTGTCCTATGTAGTGTTTACCGCAGAAAAGAGGTATCTGATAGATTACAAATTGCGCGCATGTGACAAACAGTGTTAAGTGCTTTTTAGAGCATCCCGGTTTTGCATGTGAAACAACTTTCATACACAAGAACGAGAGCTTTTTCGGGGCAGAAAATACCACCTTTACATTGGCCCGCTCTCCAACCTTTTTCAAGTTGTGGGAGATTCCATGCAGATAAGGCACTACGGCCAGCTTCTGACGTCTTACAGGCTCAACATGATGGAGAGCTTGTTGCAAGGACTGAAGCTTCTTGACCAGAATTCCCGCGACAGAAACCTGTAGGTGAGAGGGGTAGCCAGCGTCCAGAACTCGTTCTGCTTGTTCCTTGAATCTAGCTGCCATCAGATGTGGACAAGACTTCTGTAAGGCGTTACTAAAGCACATGTTTACAATGCCTCGTTTTACGAGCTTAGTATGGGCGGAGTGGTACGGAAGCAAGGGTTTGTTACTCCTCGGTTTGTACATCCAACAAATGTGGTCTAAGTGAAAAATGAGAGCGATATCTAAATATCTGAGAGTGTTAATTACAGGCAACTCATGGGCTAAAACAAGGGGACTAAACCGCTCCTTGATGAAGTTGAGGATATCTAGGGCACAAAAATTGGGGTCACAGTCAAGAACAATGAGGAAGTCGTCCACGAATCTAAAGATGCGCATGATTTGGTTGTCACTAAGGTCACCGGAAACGGTTCTGTCGAGCTTGGCTAAAAACAATTTACTTAAGATTGGGGCAATACATGATCCAATACAAATGCCCTCCTTTTGAAGGTGGGGCTTCCCATTCCATTGAATAAAAGTAGATTGCAAATAAAAGGATAAAAGTTCTAAAAAGCTGCTAGACGATATACCAGCACTATTCTGAAATGTTATGCTACCAAGCATGTCAATGCTCTCTTCTACACAACTAAGAATCCATTTGTGAGGCAACGAATAATACAGATCTTTTACATCAATGGAAAAACCACACATGTGCTGCCCTAAAAAAACAGACTGAGACGCGCCTTTCAATCAGCGCACAAACTTAGTAGCACCGTCAGCATGTGGTTTGAAGGGCAGAATGACACATCTATAACATGTGCGCCCACACGACAAATGTGGCGCTAGCATCGTTATTTATATGTGTGCACGAGCTAATAAAAATGAACCAAATTTCGCCTTATAATTATGTGTTTTAGTGTACCTAAAATTTTTCGTAAGTGTATTAAGAGAGTACACTAAAAGCATTGCGCCTACGCCTGTGCTGCTGCCGTTCGACGCTTTTCTCTGCGCAACTAGGTTCGCGTTCGCTCTACTCATGTTCATATGGTTTGCGGTCGGCGAGCATGTAGACGGGCGAGCTGATGTGCAATGTTTTGAACGTGCATGTGTTTCGGACAGTTGTGTTTACACTTATTCGTGATGGATGTTAGTGTATCTTTCGAGAGTGCAACGTCATGGTGGAATTTCATTTTGGGTGAAACAAGCACAACGTAAACACCTTTTTATCTATCTGCAAACCTGTTCGCACATCGGAAAAAAGAGTGCGCATTCATCGCTTTCATGTGAGTGGCATTTTCAGCTGTATATTAAAGTCCTTATGGTGTGGTTAATTACAGTGTAACCTTAGTTGTAGCGTTTTCAAACCCCAAATTTATGCTTGTTCACAGCTTGTGAAAAGTGTAGAGTTCTCAAACAGCTGGCTCAATGTTTTGCCTCCAAAGTCATTCTTGAGTGGTTGCGCTATCAAAAGAGAAATGATCCGCTCGACTTATTGACCGTATACATTGCTAGCTGTATCGCACTTAATTACTGCTAATATTACCACATGCATACCCTCTTGCTGCCTTTGTAACTGCTGCAGTGCCATTGTACTTTTGCCGTTAAAGGTTCCTTTCCGCAATACCACCTAGTTCACAAAAACTAACATTAGTCCGGATTGTAGGTGGCCTGATACTAGTACTTGTCTCTCATTGGCTTTATATAACGTTAATGGCTGGGTGTTGAGGCCTTCGGCTGCATTTTTGTAGAGCTGTAGTGTATGTAGAACAGTAAGTGGCCAAATTATTTTCGCATCCTTTCAATGGCATAGGCAGGTGGTGGCACACGGAACCCATGCACCCCCCCCTCCACCATATCGCCATTTTTTTCGGCTGGGCATAGAGAGCCCAATACGACACTATGGTACTTGACCATGTTCGCATGCCCGACCTCCAGTTCAGATGAGTGTACCACCCCCCCCAACCCCCCCACCCGCCGCACGCCTAAAAAACAATCTGCCTACACCACATCCTTTGCTTCAACTCCACGCTGAACGTATTCTTTTATGAGGGCAGCGTGAAGCGAGCACTTTGCATATGGACAAAACAATGCGAGGGGAAATCATCCAAACCTTTCAGATTCTTTCAGATTTGTTTAGCAATGCAAAACCTTCGCAAAATTGAATATGCATAGTTTTCACGTGATGTCACACCACCGTCTGGTCGCGGTGTCCGCTGTGTTGGGGAACTGGGACAGACGTGCGTGAGCATGTCCTATGCGTGCGTGAGAGAGTTCGTCGCTCTTTATCCAGTTTGTCGGCGTCGGAGTCGTTAATTTTGCTCCTTGCGAGTTCTCTATTGTGTTTTAACTGATGGCGCCTGTCAGTCGGAAGGCACTCATCTCATCATATTTAGCCAAGCTGGTGGGTCGAATGAGTGCACGTTACAAGGCGAAGATGAGCAAGTGCGATAGCGTTGACCCGTACACGTTGTGCGCTCGTACTCACATGACGACGGACGTGAAATTTTTACTGGTTACGACGCATGCCGACATAGTGAACTATTTCGTACTGTAGACGAAGAACGTATCACTCATTGAAATGAAATCGTACAAGGCACTTGAGGCACATAACTTTTGCACTAATGGCCATGTGAGTGGCATGAAAATAATGACACTACCCTCCAACCATGTGATTGTGTTGAGCGAGATAACGTTACGCTTATTTCAAAAATATAATCGTGAATATTAACCATTGTATCAAAGTAATTAACTCGGTACTACTTTGTACAAACTTGTTCTGCGGCGGTTCACTGGAGCACCGTGCACTGCTCAGTGCTTAAACTTCGCCAAGCTGCCGGTCATTGTTTACAATGCGAAACCGCATTTCGATATACGTTTGTCTAAATTAATTTAATTTGCCGATATACGTTTGCCTCCTGAGACTGGTTAAACATAAGCGTTCAAGGTAGAGCCCACTGCGATACCATTTCAGCTGCTTTATAAAATAAAACCGAGAGCTCTAGGACCTTTGCATGATGCTTGGCAGGGCTAAAATTATTGCACTGCACTGATAGCCAGTTAAAATCAAACAAACGTACATTTACATACATGTGGGCTGTGTACACATTTTAAGAAGCACAGCAGATGTATGGTTGCGCTCCTTCTTCTAAGCGAGGACGAATCGTTTTTTTTACTTCAGGTCGCTCACTCCCAGCGACTGCGAGAAGCTCCACTCAAGCCATGGGTGCTGGTTGATACCGACGAGAGCATATACACAGCACACTGTACTTGCATGGCAGGTCTAGAAGAAGCCTGTTCCCGCATCGGCGCAACAATTTTCGCAGTGGGGACAGTTGTGTGCATTAGCAAGTAAAGAAATGCACACTAGCGACAAATACTTGGCTCCCAGCACATCGCTCAGGCACAAAGTACAAGCGACTCAAAGAAATCGACTTTGCGTCTGCAAAGAGAAAGAAAATCCGCATGGATGCCATTGCCGAGATTCCATGTGGGAAGCTGCAGCGAGCAGTCGCACAAGCATCAGCTTTGCCACCTCCAACATAAGAAGAGTTAAGATCATTTTAAACAAGCATCGATGACGGAGGTACCTGACCAGCAATATTCATGGTCCTGCCAGACTACAGCCACAAATTAGCAGCCGCCAAAACTAACGAGCCACCCCGCCGTGGTGGTCTAGTGGCTAAGGTACTCGGCTGCTCACCCGCACGTAGCGAGATCAAATCTCGGCTGTGGCGGCTGCATTTCCGATGGAGGCGGAAATTTTGTAGACCTGTGTGCTCAGATTTGGGTGCATGTTAAAGAACCCCAGGTGGTTGAAATTTCCGGAGCCCTCCAATACGCCATCCCTTATAATCAAATGGTTGTTTTGGGACGTTAAACCCTACAAATCAAATCAAATCAAAACTAGCAAGCCTTCAAACTTGCGGAAGCTGTCGTGTAACGACGCTGAATCAGGAAACCTGGCAGAAATCTTCACTTGAGCCAGAAATGTGTTACCTGAACGGGCCATTTCCGCAGAGACAGTGCAACATGTGAAATAAGTGAGAAGGCAGCAGCACAAGTGTCCTGCCTGGTTCAAGTGTCGTGCTGGGCGAATCACAGCTTCTGTGAGAAAGAGCGCATACGGCACCAGTGCAACTGAGTCTTCAGTAAGCTTACTGAAAAGGATATACTATCCGAAAATACATAAATTTCCTGCAGCAGCCACAATGTGGGTAAATCAACGTGAGTTAGACGCCATTGCAGAACTTGTACTTGAGGTGAAGGGAATTCACACCAATTTTCTACAACAACACTGGTGTTTTCTTAACCTCCGATTATCCAAACCTAGAAGGTCGCCCTGACAGCTCAGTCACGCGCATATGTTGTGAGAAGGAACTCGTTGAAGTTAAATGTCCCAAATGGGCAGCTAATAGTAAAGTAATGCAAGCAGCTCTAAACAGTGCCAACTTCTGCCTTGAAATAGCGAAATGTAAATTGATGTTGAAGCGTAGCCATGTCTATTTTTCCAGGTTCAAGCGCAGTTGGCAGTATTCAATCATCCATATTGTGATCCTGTTGTGTGGACCCCGTGGGCTATGAATATGAAAAAATATTGCGGGACACAGTGATCTTTGAGACAATAAATTTGACAGCATCAGACTTTTTCAATAAGGAAGTCTTGCCTGAGCTGTTCAGAATATCTTATCAGGCAAAAGTGCGCAAATTCAGCTAGAGCAGGCTCATTTTAGTATTGCCATAGACACGAGCAAGGGAAGATGCTTGCCTGTGACAGCAAAAAATGGCAGCATATTCATGGAGTGAATGATGGAGAGTGAGCTAAGCATCCGTTCGTCGATTCTTTCTTGCTTCCATCCGTCCATGAATCCGTCTGTGAGACCGTCCGTGCGTCCATTCGCCCGTCCGTGCGTGCGTCTGTTCGTGCGTCCGCACGTCCACCTGTGCGTCCGTCCATGCATCCGCCCCTGCGCCCGTCCATGCGTCCATCCTTCGGTGCAGCCATCCGTGAGTCCGTCCACGCATCTGTCTGTGTGTCCGTTCATCCATCTATTCAACACTCCAAGTGCCACCATCTCGCATTTTTTCATCATATATTCCGCATATGCACAGCCATCCAGCTGACATTCAAAGGACTAAACGAGAGGTGGCACACGCACACTTTCTTACGGCTTGCGCTTCGTGTCTACTTCCAACCTTTAACCACCTCGAGTTCATGGTATATACTAGTTGACTGAATTCATGGCACTGCGGCCAAACACTCGCTAAACCTTTCCAAAACCAAGGAGCTTATGCCCAGCGAGTATAACGTAGCAACCATTTCTTGTCAGATAGTGCTCAATGTACATGCCAAAGGCTGCTAAGGGGGAATAAGAGACAGGAGAATTCGGCTTTCAGTTAACGCGCACGCTGCGCATTTTTCATTGTTCAACAACGCACAAAAGAAATCTCGCATTGACACCACCTTGGAGGTAAAATCGTAAGACTGGTTACATACTACGACTACTACTACGACTACGAGGGACGAACGGGGGCCGCTATAAGAAGCTTCGCCCCTAGAAGTGCAAGTATGGTTTGTTCCACTACAGCTGTCTTGGAATAAAGCGGGCACATAAGGAAAAGCAGTGGTTTTACCAAAACTTTACCGGCTCCAACAGCAGCCAACAATGATTGGCTTGTTGCAGCCAAAATCTTGGTCTACCTATGTCTGATGTGTACGTGATTAACTCAAATGCCATGGTCGAGGCAAAATGTGATGTTTGCTTTTTCATTTTGTGGCATAGTTACGATCTAATGCTTCGGGCTTGTGCAAGTTGGGTGCTTATGTCAGCAAAATATATTCTGATGTTCTGAATTTTTGAATTTTTTCAAGTTTATCTTTAGTCTGGTCTGTCTAGAAATGCTGTTAGATATCGGCCTTCATGCACACCGAGTGGTTGTGATTTTATTGTATTCTATTATTTATAAGACCTTTCTGTTTTTTCTCAGTCATTTCATACTATTCAGCAAGAAATGTCTTTTAATTATGCTTCAATTGTGTGGTCTTGCTGTATAGATATGAGCCATGTTGTAATGTGGCATTGTCTGCATCGATTATGCAACGCTGGTTGCGTTCAGCCACCATTTTCCACAGTTACGAGACGCACTCCAATGCTGACTGCTTCACGTAGAAGTACAAGGGCAGAAGCTTCACCCCCGTAACTTTCCCTTTAGTGCAAAGAAAAGTTTTCCGCGAGTAAAGATGATTTAGCAAATTTGCTTATGTAGCTAACAGTGAGCAGAATGGCTCTGTCAGTGATAGGCCATAAACAAGCACCGACATGCATTTACGTGAGCAGTAAACCTTAATGTAGAAATATTGGACGCTATTGGTGCTCCAAAAGCGCTTGTTTACGTGCCAGAGATAATGCAATAAAATTAATAGTGATCAGTTAGTTGAGTTTCCTTGAGTTTCTACTATGAGCATACCCTAGTAACGCAGAACGTTGAGTCAACGTGGTTTCAATGTAACGAATGTGAGGTAACGTTAGACCGTGAAATGTACCATTGCACCGACGTTTATAGTATTACGTTGCCATAACAGATTGTTTTAATGTTGTAGCAACATTCCGATAATCACGTTGTCCTAACCAGATGTTTTCACTGATGCAAAAACATTCAAATTATCACGTTGCCCTTACGTGATGGTTTTATTGTGGCAACAACAACCAAATAATTGAATTGCATCAACATTATATACAGACATCAAGCCCATGTTTAACAGCTAACGTGTCGGTAACATGGAGAACATAATCACTGAAACATCAAATACCTTACATGGGAACTTTTTCAACTTCGAGTACTCATCTAAATAGTGACTGACAGTGGCTAGTTTGTGTGGTTGAGTAAGAAATAGAAGAAAGACGAACAATACAGACAACAATTCAGCCTACGTTCTTCACACCCTAATCCTTCTATGAATCTGATTTCTTTATATAGCTGCACCCTATGTTTTTATTTATTTTTCTTTGACAATACACAATTGCCGTAGAGTAGCAGACAAAAAAGAACATCCTGAGTCACCTGAGTAAGCGTCTATAGCTCCACACTATACATTCTTTACACAAAGTGACTGCATTGGCAAAAAAGAAACACAAGAACGCAATCACAAGGTGGAGAACATTGAATTCCCCTAATGTGTATTTAGCTCGATACACTAAACACGGTGAATGCATACGTGAGACTGAGATGTACAAGGGCAAGCCTTTTGAGTCCCCCGTTGAAGGAGTCCAGACCCCAAATTTTCAGACAACAAAAACCTTGCTATAGAAAGGCTTCATCCCAACATGTATGCATGCAAACTTGAAGAATACATGTTACCCGTGTACTTTAATTATGACTGTGTGGTTGTAAATGCAGCGTGGGAGCCAATGCATTATAAAGTGAGCAAGTGGTTGTAAAATCAAGCTGTGCCTGAATGATACGCTACCACAATTGTGTTTTAAAGAGTGGTTTCAGATTAAACACACAAGAAACAGATCTACAATAACGGGACCTACATGCTTGCATGATGCAAGGCAAAAGCCATAACAAACCCTACGATTGGCAAGACTTATGAAAGTGAAACCAATAGGAACCATAGGGCTAGAAAAACTGCTGTGTCATAGAGCCCTTACTCTTGGGGAACATAAAAAGCAATGCAAGTACTTGAGCAAAAGATACAAACAGGAAAATCTGTGACTGGATATAGTAATAAAGTGTAATCATGATCGAGAGAGAGAGACATATGGTATGAAGAAAGACAGGGAGGTTCATCAGAAAGCAAATATCTGGTTTGCTACCCTGCGCTGGGGAAGGGGTATAGGAGACAGAAAAGTAAGAAAAACAGAAAGAGAAAAAAAAAGAGAGCGGGAGGGAGCGAAAACACACACAAACTAGAATGTCACAAACGTTCGACGAGGCGGGTCCATTCGAGAAACTTCAGGGAGATGGTCGATCTCACAATAAATATATAGACATGTTGAGCTGTCCGACGAAAAATGGTGCCGATTCTGGTTCAAAACTGCCTTGACAACTGTTTGCAGTAATCAAGTATCTTATAGCATCTGCGACTGATTAAAATGCGATACAGCAGCTGTTTCAAATGCTCTGCACTTACACCTTTGTTGAGCACTCGAATCTCCAAGAAAGTATTTCATGTGTAAATAAACTATGTGTAAACTATGTGTAGAACTATGTGTAAGTAAACATCTGTCAAAAATTAAACAATGATAAAAAGTGAGTTATTCTGTTACTGCCAGAGCTATCTTCTACAGCACACACAGCAAACACCAGGCCTGCAAACACACAGTCTGCAAGCATATATAAACAGCAAATTGCACCGCGACTGAAGGCTTCACTGATACACAAGGACAATCACTCACAATAGAAACAGGAGGCACCAACGTGGAAGAAGTAGTCCTGCTGAACACACTGTGTTGTTGGTAAGAAAACCTAAATCACAAATCGCAGTATCGTGAAAGGGCACAGTAATCTGCACGCAATATTACCCACAGCACATCTGGGAGAAGCCAACAAGAAACGTCAAGCCTGCACAACACACTATGCAGAACAGAAACAACACCAGACCACTGCAGTCCTTTTGCCATTTGTCCAAGGCCTGGCTTCAGCTTCACTTTGACTGTACGACTTATGTCAGCTTGAACAAATGCACCTACCGATTGTGATTCCCTTGCTCAAGTAGGTCGAGCGAGAAGACACACAACTGATGCGAAGCGGCTAATGAGATGCCGTTTTTGCTTCACATGACTTCACGCAGCTTCCTATGTAGTAGATGTAGCAGTAGCCCCACGTTTATGCAGCTGTCTGGACGACTGATGCATTTGGTCAACCGCAGTGTTTTTCTCGTTGGTCGCAACACAAGCGGGTGAGGCACATGTCGCAGGTGTGCTTCTTTCTCTTTGGCATGCCACTTTGAACTTGAATGCTGTAAGATCTGTCCATTACTGGTCCCACAAGAATGCTTTTTTCCTATGGCACTCGAGGCTTGATCGGTTGCAGTTTTAACAAATTCTTCTTTCTTCAGTAAAGGCAGCTCCAATGCTTTCTCTCCCTAGTAGTTTCTTATTCATTCTATTTTTAATACTAAGTCTGCTAGTGCAGGGTAGGTTTTTTTAAGCAGCATGTTTATTGTCGACAGAGTACGTATGGTAGTCTGTCTGCAGATAGGCGGGCTTTCTTTTTTGTTCCAGCGTGGTGTACATCTGTCATACAAAATGCATAGGTGCAGCTCATGAACAAATTGCAATGCTTCCTTGACTGAAGGCTTAGCTGCATTTACCACACTGTCAACTATTCAAGTAGACTGAGGGTGATTTGAGCTGGAAGTCGTGTGCGAGCTGCCACTGCTTGGTGAACTTGGCGAGCTCTGTACATAACAATTGTGGACTACTCTCGCTAGTTGACACAAATGGTGATTCATACCTGGGGAGGTATATTGTCTGATCATCTTGTCGTGCTGCTGCTAATTGTTATATTCATTCACTTCTAGGATTGAGGCAGTGGGAGAAGAGCCAAGACGTTATTTAGTTTCCTGCTTTAGGCAGCGAAAGGTGTAGCTGGTATACGCTTTGTTGCGTGTCAGCGTATAGTGTGCATGAAGCGTCTTCTGCACAATAGAAAGGTCCATCTCTGGTTGCGGAAGTCACCTCAGTTGGAGGACCTAAGTCTAAACTTTTGTAGATAAGGGCAACAGATGCGCCAGCTACAGAAAGTCTGTGGATCACCATTCGTTTTATAGATGCAGTCTCTCCACTGGTAACGGTGAAGTAATGCTGAAATCGCTGTATGACCAGCATCGAGTTCGCCCATAAATCGTCGATCATGCACTTACGCACTCAGATGTCTATACTGTGGAAGTTATTTTGTGTAGGAAGATACGCGTCAAGTGAGCTCATTGATGATGCTTAGCTGTTGCGCGAAGGTACTCTGCTTTTTTCACTGGAGGTTGTCGTTATCGGTCACAATTGAACGACTGCTCACACTTGACTAGGCCACCCTAACTTGACGCCTTTGACCGAGAGTACAGAGCGGGAGAAAACGAAAATAAGACGCTCCATGCAACGGTGTTATGATGATGATATTGAGTCAAAATCTAAATGGCACAAGTTTCCATTTCGACTTCATTTTCGGGGAGGCTTTGTAGCGTCATAGGTCTACAGTAAAAATGACATGTAAGGCAGCCTAAAAAAAGTGACACCAAAGCTGTTTGCAAAGGAACAAATTACGTGTACGCGCTAAAATATCCGCAGGCCAACGCTATGATTTAGTGACGCTTGTTTAGCATTTGCAGGTAAGTGGTTATTTGTTTAGGTCTGTAATGCATTGTGTTAAACTCGGCTGATCAAACTGCAGCCAGATTGCTCACAGTTGGTGTCGTCTTCTTTGGTATGGTAAGTAGCAGTGTTTGCAGTCTTCTCTTTTGTAGCACTTTTTGCCATCGCAAGTTTCGTCGCCATAATTGTGACATAGGTCAGTCACGTTCCCGGCCGGTGTCACACGGCCACTTTTGATAGTGACCTGGCTCCCTAATGGAGGTTTGACTACCGTTTCGGCCAAACTCGATCCAGATTAATTTGCGCCGCTTAGCAACGATCATTGTTTATCGTGATCAAAAAATCAGACCTGTTGTTGTTCTGTTCTGGTGCTGTAAATATCGTCATGTCATCCCAGCTATCCCTAACTGTCACACTTCCAAATCAACCCTTCTGACGAGCGAAAGTGCTCGTGTGACGCCGATGCAATCTACTGTGTGCAACCAAAAATTATAAGTGTGTAATTTAAGTGTACATTTACTTTCAATATTTTGATTTATTTTTCGTATACGATGTATACAATAAATATAGTAAAAAATTATATCAATAGTTTTTAGAATAATTCTTAGGTTACTCTGTTTGATCATGTATATAAAAATTTACCTTTTGAATGAGTGTCAGCCCCTTGTTCGTTTAAACAGTGGTTTCACCAGGTTTCCCGGGCCACCAGTTTCACCGTAAGCTCTTCCGTTGCGTCTGTTATTAATATCTTTCTTATTTGACTCAAGTCAGCGTTAGTATATTTGTACAGGTTTTTTTTCTTTTTATAGCATGAATATAATTTTACTCTCATTAGTCTGTGAGGAGAACGAGTATGATTCTAATATGGCAGTCGAAACAACAGCCACCTGTAAAGCATATCAATATCGACGTCGTGACGGGCGGCACAACTATTCATTTGCTTTAACCACTTGCAAATAATTCAAAAGGGAATAAATGAATCGAACTTTGTTCATAATTGTGTATTGATCTCTAAAAAGTAAACTATGCCTACAGGTAACCAATCTCGACACTCGAATGCTAAACACTCAAATGTTGACAATAACCTAAATGATGTAATGTTTAAAAATTAGTAGAGTGAAATGACGCCCTGACACAGACTATTTAAAAGTACCACACAGCTTCAAATAAGCCTCCTATCCCACTTATAGATTCGGAAATGCCTTATGACTGTTGTTTGTATGCCATAAAGGTTTCATAGAGTCTATCATTAGGACATCGTCCCATCTGACCCATGTACTTCCTGCTGCATGTCAGTGGTTGTACACATCATGCCTTTAACATAGGTTACAGACTTCTACCTGTGAAAAGTTCTGCAGTGTTTTTTTTTTCTTTCATCTTATCAATAAATCTGTGTAGGTCACAAAGTCTCCGTGGCCATAAACACTATTTCAACTACAGCACTTTCTTTCTATTTTCCAGTAGAGTTGGTGAGAAATGCTGTGCATGGTAAGTACGGCAGCGTCTTCTTTTTTTGCAGCCCTTGAGATGGTCTCTAGCTCCTTTCTACAAATAGGATACCTCGCAGGCCTAAGAAAATCCTCGGCTAGAGGCAACTCGTCTTGAGTTGAACCTGCAATACGAAGCCTAGACACTTACTTTGAAATTTCTTCTACCACCTTGTGTTAGGTGATCCACACAGACCACTCTGCAAGGCTATGTACATGGCCACCCCCTTGGCCCCTTTTGTTTGCCCTAACGAGAAGGCAGCAGTGGATTCCATGGACGAGACCTATACTGCCAACTTGTACAAAATTTTGTAAAAAAAGATGTGTTAAGCACATTGATTCGATTGTGGAGTATTCGGAAATCTCATAAAATGCCACCATATGCTGGAGCCGGTGCTGCAAAACCTTCATACTTGGCTTGACAACTTACTTGCAGTCCACAGATTCTGCCAAACTAAACAGTAAAAAATTTTACACATAGAAGAAGATTGTACAGCACTTAAACCTAGCAATCTGTTATTGTTCCTTTAAATACTCGTCGAATGCAGGTCTCTAAGAAATCATACAGTGCTCGATTTCATACTAATACCCTGCCGCTACGAATACACCTTTATGACCTAGCCAGAAAAGGTAGACTCAAGTAACAGCGTGAGAAACACTACCAAAAACCTGCTAGTGACATTCAATACTTTAAAAGAAGGATACTGCTCAAATAATTTCAATAGCATCCTTGACGCAGAGCAGTAAATCTTTTGCGCTGGCAGGCTGTTGGTATTTATTCATTGCATTGATTTTAAATGACTTGTACTTGGCCTGTGCTGAAAGGAAAAATATTAATAAATGTTTGATGACTTCTGCTGTAAATCCTCCTACTTTGTGGATAATGTTTTGGTGTTTCACTAGGCAGAATCTATAGGCTGGGAGTAGAATGTTGTGCGCACTTTGAAGTTTTCTGAGGATGTGCTCCCACTTCTTGAAATACCGTAGCTTCTTCTTGAATGCGGCACGAAGAAATTTTTGAACTTAAGGTGGTTTCTCAGAGAATAACACTCATATTGGTGGTATGAACCTTGTGTTTGGAAGCCATTGCTGCTTTTGTGTCACGGTATTCAAAAGTGGCTAAAAGGCGGAACGTGCACTTGGCTTTGCAGAATGCTCTGTGGCAATCGTCTCATTACAAACAACGTGGATGATGCATTCTCCAAGTGAACATCCCATTTTAAGATTGCGGGTTTCACTCAAGATGCGTTGTTGTTTATAACTCTGAGTTTACTTACGTATGTGATCGATCCTAGGCGTGAAGAGGAGTGGCTGGCCAGGTGGAAGGCCCAAGAAAGGAATAAGGCAACTGTGTACATTGCATGTACAGTGTCTCTTCTCTCGCAGACTCAAGGATGTAGGGAAAAAGTGTCGAAGTACAGGCAGTGTACTTTCTTGTCTGTGCAGATCTACCTCTTGAATGAACAAAAGACACTGCAGCTCTGATCACTGGCAGAAGTGTGTAACATGTTTTAAACACATGGTGAACACAATCCCTTTAACAAAGAAAATTGAGACCCTAAAATTTTCTTTTGTTCATTCATAGCAAGGGTCTCGTTGCTGTGGACCCAATGCCTTTAGGTAGTGTAGGAGGGCTTATTGTAAGATACTAAGACGTAAAAAGAGCAAGTGCTACGAACCGTGCCCACTAACACTCCCAGGCTTCCGTGCTCGGAAACACTTGATAATGTCGACAAGAGGTCAGCCGCCGCTTTAGCTCAATTCATAAGAGCATCGAATGCATTATCCGAAGGTTGTAGGTTCAGTCTTTGCGGGGGAAAGTTGTCTGTTTGTCCACCTTAATTTCTTAATATTTTTAATTGTATTCGCTGTATACTACCATCAAAAACCTACTAATAACATCTCCTATATTTTTCATGGGCTGATTGTCTGTTCTCAATGAAGGAGTGTATATACAGCTGCACTGCTTTGTAAGAAATTTCAGTTGGAAGGTGGCGCTGCATCTTTGTATTTTTTGTCCCTCCTCTTGCATTTGTAGGCGAGTTAAATAGTGGATAGATATGTGGAACATGCTTGTTGTCTACAAAATATCAACAAATATTGAATGCTGGAACACACCTAATATTAACTTTACAGTGCTTGTCATACCATTTTTTGCAGAACACTCCTTTGGTTTCCGTCTAAAGAGCACACTGCCTTCTGCGTCATAACCTTGTGTTTGCTTCCACAACCTTTGCAAGTGCTCTCCTAGCAGAATTCTTCAATTGAAGAGGGGGCAGACTTGCATGGGAGCGCAAAGGCTGATGTCCTTGCTTTGGCTGCGCATTTTTATGTATTATGCATATTTACATCTCAAAAGGAAATATCGCGGCTACCTAGAGAGCCTACATTGAAGAAAGTTTGAGCGTTGACCACGACCATGTGGTTTTCTGTTCATGTAGCCAGCTATGTTTGCATAAAAGCCATGGTACGTCCCACCTCACTTGCTTAGCGCCCTCAAAACCGAAATCTCGGCTGAGCAGTGTAAAACCTTTTTCTAGGTAAATAACTGTTCCATTCACGAGGAGTGTGTCGTTAACTACTCATTGCAACAAAAAAAACGCTATGCAAATATTTTGTATGAGTGCTCAGGCTGTGTCTATAAAAGATAATTGAGCCCTTAAATGCTCCTTTCCTTCCTTGACATGCAGGAGGGTCAGTGGCTCAGACAGGAACCTTACATACTGATACACTTTTTGAGCACCATTGCAGCTTAAAGGTTTCTCGGAATCCTTGCGTGGGTCGATAGGTAAGGCCAATTTTCGAAAACGGTGTGTTTCGTGCAATTAGTCCAGGTCAAAGGTACAGCGAGATAGTAGAGATGGAGGAGATTGCAATGTCAACTGATGCATCTGTAAGCACGCTATCTCTGCACCTTTGATATAAAGAGCATTCTCTTCAGGTGGGATTTAGGGATGCGAGCAGTTAGGCTGCATCTTTTTTGTTTCGTTTATTTTGATATTTTTATTCTGGTGCATGATTTGATGGTTTTATTTCTTGTATTCTTTCTGAGTGCAGCTAGCCCTCGCTGTAACTAGATGAATAGTTGAACAAAAATTTTGGTGTTGCAAGGGTATGCTATTGGAAAATAACAGAGTACTTACTGAAATACAAAAAGATGCATGCCATCGGGGAACAAAATTGTGGACAGACCAAAAAAGGTGTCACTCGCAAATAACTTTATTTTCGGAAAATATGCTAAATATATAAGCGTAGCAACCATGAGCGTGCACATTGCCTCACATCCATGTCAAAAATCCTGTCTTAAGATTGCCAACAAAATTATAATGACAAAAAGCCAATAAAAAAGATTCTATGAAACAAAATTCGTAGAACGCAGAGCAACGGATGTAATACTAACATGCATATCTCCCTTCTTTTCAATGTATTATGCTTGCATAATTTCACGTGCCAAGGTGTCATTACTCTTTCCAAAAACGGATACACTGGAAAACCCTGCCTCACACTTGCAGGAACCTCAATGTGCTGGCAAATATGCCGAGTATTTATTTTTTCACAGGAAGGTTTTGCTCCCTAATTCTGTCCTTTATGTACCGGCACATTTGCCTGCACATTGTGGTTCCTGAAAGTGTGAGACTAGGTTTTTCAGTGTATCCGTTCTCGGAAAGAATAATGACAACTTAGCATGTGAAATTACAGAAGCATACTACATTGAAAAGAAAAAGGATACGCATGTTATAATTACATCTGTTGCTCTTCATGGTAGGCAATTTCATTCTTTAGATTTTTTTTTCATTCAGTGGCTTTTTTGTCATAATTCCTTTGTTGTCAATCTTATCGCGTGTTTTTTCTCGGGCATGTGAGGCAATGTGCGTGCCCATGGATGCTATGCTTATATATTTCGCTGATTTTTCGAGAATAAAGCTGTGTGTGACGCCCTTCCTGTTCTGTCCTCAATTTTCTTCTCCGATGGTATGCATAATTCTATAATTAAGTAAGCATTTACCAACTAGCCAAACAAAATGATTTCTTATGTGGCGGTCCCACTCCGGCAGCACCCACTCTGCATTTTAGTCACTGTTTGCGGGCGTTCTACGCTCAGTCTATTGATGTGAATTGTATTGCGTTACAAAGCTTACATTCTCATCTTTCTAATGACAGCTAGCATTGTCGCCTAGTCTGAAGCGGTATTGCATAGCACTCAGAAGAGTGCGAGGAAAGACCAGTGCTTCTGCTGTACAAGCCTCCGTTGCACTGGCAGTGTGTCAAAACTGTTCAACATAACCAAATGAAATTTTCTCAGCCTCTTCATAAATCATTATGCAAGGTTTCCGTCAAGAGATATAGCCAATAAAGCAATGAAAAGGTCATACAGGCTTTCATCAAAATCTGCAGAACCATGTGTGTGTATGAGAAAATAACTTTTTCTTTTTTGTGTAGAATAACAATATTGAATGTGCTTCCAGGCTACAGTGTACCTAATTTCTATGAGAAGTTGCTTTGCGTTGTGAGGAATAGCTCATGCAATACCCGGACTGGTTTGCAATAGCCCGACTGCAATCACCGGACTGGTTTTTTAGCTTTCACTCACTAAGCCAAGTGTCCCAATCAGCTAGCGTGCTGTACAGGCACTCAAGATGGTAAAAACAGAAAGGGGGTGGGAGGGGGGAGGTAGTTTTAAGTTTGAAACAAAAGAATTGGAATCTTAAAAAGAAAGACTGTGCGTGACTTTTCGCGATAACCATATGACATGCTACTGCTACGAGTACTCACATAGGTGAGCACTAACTCAGCAATCGTTTTGTAAGATCGCTTCGTATACCACACCACTGTGCAGCTGTTCTAAATCTGGAATGAAAATATCTGCAGTACCATGTACACAAACTGATCAGATTCTAACACATCTACCGTCGCATTTGTGAAATCCGAGTAAGTGCGCAGGTAGGGTGCAAAATTTCTGTCACAATAATACTCCCAAGATCCCATATGCGTTCGTCTTCGGGTATTTGAACCCCGAAGTAGCCATCCTCTTCTGCTTTTCGGTCGACTGTATTCCCTCGCCACAAGCTTTCTGCACTTCATGCGGTTTGTCAGTTTCTCGGGGATCTGCCCAAGTTACACCAAACGGCGGTGTCACGTGATCACGTCATGATTTCAAAAATTCTGGTGATCTATGTTGTCAGCCAATTATTTTATTTAGCACTTGTGTGGACAGCCAAAGGCACTTTTCGCGCTTGAAGGCCTCTAATCTTTCCCGCCCATGTGTACTGTGCTGTTTATTTTGTAAGAGCGCGCAAATAGTATTAACTTTTCACACTAAATTGAATACTGCCTAAGGCATATCAAATGAAATACCTACTTTTCGGATTTGAAATCGAAGTGAATATGATATCATTAGATTCGTTGATCAAAGTTAAACAGGTGCTTTGGTATCTGTGTTAGAAATTAATTGTGGGGTGACGGCAACTCGTTTTATAGCTTAAAGAATTGACTCACATATGTTTCAATAAATCTGTAAGTGTAAGTGTGAGACCGCCCTCTAAGTATGAGTGTTGAACTGCTTGACTTCATCTTTCCCTCTGTCTGCTCACCACGCTAGCACCACATCATGACTGATGTCATCCCGATCGCCATTCTTATTCTTGAGGGTTTAAAGTACCTATGTGAGAAAGAAAAAAAAAGTGGCAAATGATACATCTCTTTAGCGTTGCGCGAGGCTAGTAATGTTTTGGTTGGCAAATTTCTTCCGTCGTTCATGCGCATGAAATCACCATTTTTTGCTCACTGCAATACACGAAAAGGGGCTTTGTGTAATGAGAGCCAGGAAGTAGTAAAAGATAGTTTTCCGGGTAGCTTCTGTATGTAGCTACCTTAGTATCAAGCGGACCATGCCCGCAGTATATATGCAGAGGGTTCCATTGTTAAATGGAATGCCGCAGCACGTGTCATCTGCTGCAGGGTTTTTTTTTACAAGCGGCCACATCTACTGGCCATGTGATCAAGTAGAGGAGGTGACATTTAAAATCCCCTGAAACGGGTTTGTAAACCCCGCCAGCTATCGCTCGTGTCTCTCAACTCACTATATTCCCTATGTGGGGTTCCTAGAACGAATATGAATAGCACCGGCAGTGAATAATTCTACTGACTGGAGAGTAAAGCTCCGAAAGGGGGGCAATCTTAGCACTTTTGTTGAACAAACAGTGCACAATGTAAAGTAGAGGTGGAGAAAGGCAAGTAGCAAGACGGGAAGCATACATATGCCGCAGGGACGTCTGACATCAGCCCATCAAGGTGCTGCCTCACAAAGAATGGCGTGCAGCTGCGGCCTCCTGGCAATGTTTAAAGATACAGGCAGATCTTCAGAAAAAATGAAAGTAATTGGTATATTTGAACAGAAGCTGCTCTCAATCGTAAGTTTGATGCTGCCGTCTTTTTTTCCTGTTTTCGATCACTGTGATTTAAGCTCCGACTGAGGCCTTATAGAGTGATGCACATTAGACTAATTTTAGTGTCAGAAACACAGTATATTGTAAACAAAATGTCGTAAAATGCAGCTATTCTGTTGCTTTGCACGAGGCAAAATGTTGCTAACGGAAGTTATACCACTATAATGAAGGCTAGACATGCTACCTGAAATCGCCATGTTATGTTGTGAATTTGCGGTTTAACACAATATTCAAAAGAATGCCTCTGCAAAACAGCTGATACAGCGTCTTCATAAAGAGCAATTACATAAATATTTTAATCTTACATGGCAAACTATAGAGCAAAGAACTAAGCTAGTCCTATTCTGAAAATTTCACTTAATGCAAATGCTTCAAATTGAGTTAAGTTTGTTATGATGCTTTAAATTTAGGAGCAATCTGATCGAGTGAGCAGCACTTGTTGAGCTAACTACTAACGAAAAATTTGGTGGTCAACTGTTGCACTTTTTGAATTAACACAGGTGGTGTAGCCAAATAGAAGAGACGCGTAAATAACAACTTCCGAGAAAAGCAGTTACTGGCAAGAGCATAATTATGGGATGATAGATTATCAGTAGTCAACACATGACATGAATGCTGAGTAGCAATGTTTATTTTGCCTCAAGAGGGAATTATGTACGCAAAAATAGAAAGCAAGTTTTGAAATAATTTTTGTATGAATAAAAATAATTTTTCTATGAAAATAATTGAACATATGCCAAACAAAACTCTCCACCATAGTGATTATAATATGTACTTCGACTTTACACAACAAAATATAACAAAATCTACACAGACATTTCGCCTCTTATGTGAGTGGCACCCTCAGTCTGTACTGGCACAAAATATGTGGATGGGACCAAATTCACTGATTGTCTCGTATGTGTCTACTCATCCCGACGGAGTCCGCGATTGTTGTTGCAGGCTGACTGGTCACGACGGTCTAACCACGACATGAAAAGCTTTCTCTTCCCTCTCTTTCGTTCCCGAGCCAGCGTCGTCGAATTACGGAAGTCGAAGGCATGCCTCATTTTTAAGCACTGTTGGACGAGTTTTGTAATAAAATGCGTTGCTTTTGTGATGTACCCTTTGTGTTCATTAAAACTTGTTGACCACTTCCTGCCATTTTTTATATAAGTGGTGTCACAGCCACGCACAGAAACATGTAAATAACCCTCTTTTGATTGTTCGCAGGGGTGCTGTTCGCAGGGGTGCACATCCACCAAAGAACAATGAGGCTTGAAAATTGTTTTAATTCCCGGTGGACGAAGTGCTATTTAAACAGAGTCAGAAAATCCTTCAACATAAGGTACAGAAACAATGGGTTTTGCGTTTTCTTGCAGCACACTCCTTGTTCCCTTTTGCATGTGTTTCTGGGTGTGGTTGATAAACCTGGCCGGATAATGTCTTTGTTACAACTCACCAACCACGTTTTCCTTTTATATGATTGCAAGTGCTCATCAGTGATGTATGCGACACCACATGCATGAGTGAAATGAGCAGGAAGCGACCAACAGGTCTCAGAGAACACGAAGAGGACATCGCAAAGGCCACCCATGCCATGCATTATAAGACAAAACTCGTCGAACACTGCTCGACAACGGGACATGCCTTCGAGTTCAGTAATGAGACAACGCTAGCTCAGGAACGAGATTGGGGCAAGTGAAATCTTCTCGAGTCGTGATATATTAGTGTGACAAGTTGGCGCGCGACAACCGCGGCCGCATACTAAGCGACATACGAGACAAGCAGCAAATTGCGTAACCTCCGCTCATTTCGTGCCAGGGCATACTGAGGATGCCAGCTGCATATTTGGCGAAACGTGTATGTAGTTTTTGCTATATTTTGCTGTGTTAAGTATGAGTCTATATTTTTAATCATGAACCGGCCTGTCTCTTGAAAAATTTTTTACATTTGCTCCTTATATATGACTCTGCTTCTTACTGTGGTATACAAAGAACATGCTGATAATTTTATTATGGTGTTTTAGATGAAATCTTTTTCACTTTGTTTTAGGTGCATATGGACGTGCCGGAAGAAGAAAATAAGCTGCGAAATTTCACCTTAGTTTGCCACTAATGCAGCTGATGAGGAGTGACAAAAAGCAATAGTAAGCTAAGAGTGCCATCTGTTTGGTAACCACGACATTATACAGCAATTTCCAACTACTAACAATTTTTATTGTGCATCACTTATAATATTTACCTCAACGAACACTGCCACCCTGAAACAACTCGGAAGACTGAATATGTTTGAGCTGTATAACAGAAATAGGACCATAAATAAGCTCGAAATGTTGATTCTTTGCCATCAATTACAAGAAGCCATTCATTCAGTTCAAAATAAAGCCTCACAAATTTCATGTCGGCACTATTTAGGTTCCTCACTGCTTTGTGTTTTTCACTGCTGGGTTGTTAGATAGCTTCCTTTCAGTCCTGGCACAGCTTTCATAGGATCTCGCAGACACATTTTGTAAGCTGATTCTGTGCAATTTTAAGAGAAGTGTTTCCAGTTGATTATTTTGTTTGCCTATTAAGCTACTAGTATGGGTCCAATCACTTCCTCTTCATAATGCAGGCCCTCATTGTCAACCAATTGTCTCGCATCATTGCTTGTTACGTGGCCCTTACAGCCATCACCCTGCAATTGCTCTTTGCCGACATTGTCGACAGTGTACCCCTCTTGGATGTACCCTGATCTGGCGACCTTATTCAATCAAATTGAACCACATAGGAAGTCTGTAATAAAGACTGGCAACTTCAATATGCTGCTAAGTTTGCATATGGGAACTTCACCGGGCATGTATATTGTGGCGGTATAGCGTTTAGTTGCTTCTCTGATGGTGATGCAGGTTCGCGTTCATTTGTCATTCAACTCTAAGGAATTGCATTTCCTGTGCCTGCTGCCGTTCCTGTGCCCACAAGTATGATTGTATGCATATCCTTAGTTGACATATGCATTGTTATATATTTGTAAAAAGTAGGATACTCGGTCATAATACTTGTTCTGAATACCTTCCAAAAATCAACCTCCTTCCTAACGACTTCCACTAACAAGTGAGAGTACTTTGCCGCTTTTCTAAAAATGCGTATAACCACTCATTACGCCGTATCAAGTTAGAAGCCGCATACGCTTCATATTCAAAGAAGTTGAAATGCAAAAATTTGTGGCGCACACAATACAAGAAATGCCTAAATGAAAAAAATATTTGACAGTTATGCAGAGCAGTGCATAACAATCTAAAGATAACTTGAGCTGACCTCTAGATACAAATTAATAAAATCTAGACTGAATGAACAAGAATAATTCGGTCAAGGTAGTTTAAACATATATGGTCCAATGTACAAAAGGACAAAAACTTGATTGATTGAAATGTGGGATTTAACCCTTATAAACCACCATATGATTATGAGAGACGCCGTAGGAAAGGGCTCCGGAAATTTCGACCACCTGGGGTTCTTTAACGTGCACCCAAATGTGAGCACACAGAACTACAACATTTCCGCCTTCATGTGAAATGCAGCTTCCGCAGCGGGGATTTTATCCCGCGACCTGCGAGTCAGCAGCCGAGTGCCTTAGGCACTAGACCACCGCGGCGGGGCCGGACAAAAACTTCGTAATGAATTGAACAGAAAATAGTTGCATGCCTTGTGTTTTCATTTCGTGATCAATATTTCTCGCTTAGTTGTGGCTGGGAGGTCAATGTTTTGCACGAATTACACTGAGCAGTTGCTACGCTGATCTCGTTTCGCTTTTTTGACCAGGTGTCGGCTACCTTAATTTTCAAAGGCGTATATTTATGTAATCAATCGGCCACATTTATTGAGCTGCTTTTCCCTGAATGCGTGTCAGGCAGTAATCATGAAGTTCGGTTTTTTTCAAACTGATATCCTTCTTTTTATATGCAACATGTTTTGCTACAGATATTGGCAGGTTTTTCTGTTTTAGTAAAAAGAAGTTCTTGTTTTGAACCTTTTAAGCTCCGTCAAAACAAGCTGTACCGTAGTGGAATGTTCCAGTTTTTCAACGCTTCTATAATGTCTCTGTTCATGAAGTCATTACATAGATAGTCAACAGCAGTAACAACCATCATTGTATACAATGGATGCATCACTGTTGGAAAATTATAGACAAGGCAATGGCTGTCTATGGTTTTCGTCTCCTCCTATGTATTTAACACAAAGCAGTTTTACCAGTGTGTTCTTCCTTGCCTATACATTTTCCCACTGATATTGTAATTACTAGAAATAAAAGCTGTTTTCATCAAACTAGCTAAGATTGTAATACAATTGATTGATTGATATGTGAGATTTAACTTCCCAAAACCACCATATGATTATGAGAGACGCCATAGTGGAGGGCTCCGAAAATGTGAACCACCTGGGGTTCTTTAACGTGCACCCAAATCTCAGCACACGGGCCTACAACGTATCCGCATCCATCGGAAATGCAGCCGCCGCAGCACGAACTTGATCCCGCGACCTGTGGGTTAGCAGCCGAGTACCTTAGCCACTAGACCAACGCGGCGGGGCGATAGTATTAACAAGTTGTATTTTCATTTCACACCTGTATTTGTATTTTACGACCCAATAGTTGACATAGTATCAAAGACACTTGCAATGTGCCTTGTTAATATTTATTACTGAATGCGCAGAACGTGTTCTGTAACACTCTCATTCGTGTCTTGCTCTGTGACAACAAATAAATAAGATGTAAGTTACCTTCGTAAATAAATGTATTTTTTTCTGTCATATGGCATTCAGGCACTTCGGCATGTTCTTTCCTGCCTGAACTGCGTGACTGCATCGCCACATAGTTTCCGCAATTCTGCACACAAAAAAACTGCACCCTAAACTTATGTTCACTTAATGTAGTCATTGCTTACACAGAGCAGAACCACACTTTTCGATGCTCTAAAATGCAGTAAGTATATCACATATGTTGGTCGCTTTGAGACTTTTGAAAGGTCTGTTTTTGGTCTTACGGACAAACACAAGCGTGTTTTGACCATTTTATAACTTGGCTGTTCTAACACCACTTGTATATGTATGTACGAATGCGTGATAAAGAGCTGTTAGGGAACAGTGTTCGTGCATAAACAATAATACTGCAATTTTTCACACCATACCAAAGTTTCTTTCTAGCCAAAAGCTTCGGGGCGCCTCCCGTAACAAGTCAACGTGCCTTTTAATAATAACGCACACACAGTAGTATATATTTTCTGCGCATGTCGCATGAAAGTCGACACGTCACACAGCAACGTTGGCATCACGTTGCTGGTATGCTGACACCATGTTGCTGGTATCTTAACATCACAATGCTGTTGTTATGACATCACGATGCTGGTATGTTGGGAAAACATAGCCGTGATGTTCAAAATGTGATCCTAGACGTTGCAACATCGTCCTGAATGTTACAAGCAACTTTATCATACGATCAAAAAGAGGACGTTAAGCGCTTTTACCTAACGTTGCTGATTGACATCTGGGCGCTTTCATTCGACGTTGGGATAACATTCTGTGTTACTTGGGTTGTTTGTAGCTTGCTCAAAGCCCTATCGTAGCATTCAAATTCTCATCCGCTGAAAATTGTTGCTGTTTCATATCTACTGAACTTAATTTGATTATAATTTGCAACATATTCTGTTAAAAGGGGGTCGACTTCTACAAAGAGTGATAAAAACAAGGAACTTTCAGTTTGAATGAATCGTTATGGTCACCGACACATTCGAATTATCAAAAGTTCTTCCCGATAAAAAGGAAAAGGGCAGGAACCAGGTTGAGTTCAAGTTAATGAGCTTTTATTGATAATATTGAGTGGTTTATGATTTTGTAGTTTCTAAAGTGCATAATCATCTTGAACTACTTTGTTCGTGCAAATAGGACAATGATGTCATTAGTGTGAAATCTTTCATTCAGTGAAAATTTGAATTTGTGTATTCTTTAATTTGCGCATTCTGAGCTGCTGTTAGCTATCCGCCTTCTTGCGCATTAGGTTGTTATGATTTCGCTCTAGTCAAATCTACCATCCTTTCTTGTGCTTTTAGTGATTTTATACCATTTGTGAAGGAATACACTTTTTTCATTCTGTTGATTTTGAGGTCTTATTACCGAAATAAGATATAGGCCTTTATGTGCCATGGTGGTGTGCAATAAGTTTCATAACTTTTTATGGTCGTTAACTCACCCAACTAAGCATGGTACACAAGCTTTTTGCATCTTATTTTTATCGAATGCGGCCATGGCCAGCAAGGATTTCATTCCATGCCAGGGAGCAAAGCACTGTAGCACCATGATGCCACAGCTGCAGGCAAACTTCAGAAAGTAAGGTTCAAAGCAAACAACTGTAGAATGCAGCTCATTTCATAAATGAAAGTGTTCACATTTGTCTCGCAACAATACAATGTATAAATAAAATGCTTTTACATGCAGTTAACATGCGAAAAAATACTTGACAATGAACACATTCACATGCTTCAAAGGCATATTCTGTCAACAATATACGTTTGTCTAGCTGCTGTAATTAGACTTTCATCTAATAAATCACCGTTCTTTTTAGGCTTGGCCTGTGTCATGGACACAGAGAGAGCACCTTCGTAAACACCTGCTATATATTTGTTATAGCATATTATTTTAAGCACCCAAGTGCCAGCACACCTCGCAATTTTTGTACATTGTTGTTGCAATCCTAGATTGTTCAGCAGAAAGGGCTTATCAAAACCAACACTGTGCAATACATTACCATTCAATGCATTTATTTATTTATTTATTTATTTATTTATTTATTGAAAATACCTTACAGGCCAGAAGGCATTGAGTAAGGGGGGGGTTACAGTGAAAAATCGCATGTAAATTTCAAAATAAAAACGGTACAATGTCGGTTAGTAATAACAAAAAAAAATTAACAAAGCAATAAGTCAGCAATACGTAAACATGGCGATGAAGTATATAAGAACACTCCGTAACATAAAAACCCTCGGAAAAGAAGTAAAAGAACGTCAAGATGAAATATTAAGGAAATGCGTCTGAACTTTTTGCCGAAACGTGTTGGGGTTGCTATCAGAGGCGATATCGTCGGGAAGATCATTCCACATGCGGATGGCTTGTGGTAGTGCGGATGTGTTGAACGCGTTCGTGTTTCCAAAAATGCGAGTGAAGCTGAGATGGTTATGTAATCTGCGTGACGTGTAGAGCGGGCGTTGAAGGTGCAACGACGATGTTTTGTTACTGTAGACGTACTTATGAAACAGGCATAACAAGGACACGTGACGACGAACATTTAATGCTTGGAGGGAATGATGGAGTTTAAGCTGAGTCACACTAGAATTGATGTCATAGTTTCTAGAAATGTAACGGGTGGCTCTGTTCTGGATTGTTTCCAGCATGTTAATTTGATACTGAGCGGAAGGGGACCAAACAGATGAGGCATATTCAAGTTGCGGGCGGACGAAAGTTAGGTAAGACATTTTGCGAATGTTAGTGGGACAACGACGAAGGTTTTGGCGTAAATACCCCAATGTTTTGGAGGCTTTTGCACAAACGTTAGTGATGTGATCAAACCAGGAAAGCCCTGGTGTAAGGTGGATGCCAAGATACTTGTAAGAAGTCGCCGTGGAGAGCCTGTCACATTGCATATGGTAAGTGAAGTTAGATATGACCTGTTTACGTCCAAAAGAAACAACTTTACACTTATTAGTATTCAACCTCATAAGCCAAGTGCTGCACCAGTTAGAAATAGTGTTCAGATCATCTTGAAGGATGGAGTGATCGTTAAGACAGTTTATAGGTCTGTAGAGCATGCAGTCATCAGCGAAGATTCTGATATGCGATGATATGTTAGTTGGGAGGTCGTTGATGTAGATAAGAAAAAGTAATGGGCCAAGAACGCTCCCCTGTGGGACGCCAGAAGAGACATACGAAGCGGGAGAGGAAGAATTATTAACGATTGTGAACTGCTTGCGAAGTGACAGAAAATTGCGTAGCCAAGATAAAGTGAGGGAGTCTAATCGGAGGGCAGATAATTTTGAAATAAGGCGACAATGGGCGACACGATCGAATGCTTTGGCGAAATCAAGAAATATGCAATCAGTCTGTATGCCATTATTTATGTTGTAATGAATGTCTGTAGTGAATTCTAGTAACTGTGTTTCGCATGACATGCCCTTTCTGAATCCGTGCTGGTTTGAAAAGAAGAATTTGTTAGTCTCGAGGTGACTGTATACGTGGGAGGCGATTATGTGTTCGAGGAGTTTGCAACATATGCATGTGAGCGAGATTGGGCGATAATTTTTAGGTGAGTTCTTATCTCCGGATGTAAAAATGGGTACTACTTTGGCTATTTTCCAGTCGTCTGGAAGTTTTCCAGACGATGGCGACTGTCGAAAAATGTGGTATAATGTAATGCTAGATATGGAAACAGTATTTTTAATTACCTTAGAGTTGATATCATCTATACCAGCTGATGAGGATGCCTTAATCTGTTTAATTGGACACGCGATACCCTCCACCGTAATTTCAATAGGCTGCATGTATTGGAAGTTGTAATCAGGGATATGTGGTACGTCAGAAGAATCTTCTTGGCTAAACACAGATGAAAAAGAGGTATTAAAAGTAGTGGAGCACTCGTAGTCTGAAAGCGGAATGTTGTTTTCATTAAGTAATGACAACTGGTTGGAACCGTGGTTAGGGGATATGAGGCGCCAGAATTTTTTTGGATTATTTTGCAGAAGAGAAGGTAGGTCGTTGTGAAAATATTTTTCTTTGGCGTTGCATATTGCTTTACAGTAGTCAGTCAAGTACTGCTTGTATTTTTCCCAAGCGGAGGGCGTAGCACTGCGTTTGGCATTGCCGTACAGGCGTTTTTTCTTGTTTCTTTGCTTACGGAGGGATTTAGTGAACCAGGGATTAGATAGATCATTAGAAACAGTGATAACAGGGATATATTGGTTTATCAATGAAGACATCTTGTCTCTAAAAAGCACCCAGTTTTCATTTACAGACCTGTTGTAGAATGACGGAAAGAGGACATTGCTAAAAAATTCTTCGAGCTGTGCACTTATTTTGTCAAACTCTGCTTTGCTGTAGTCCCGAATTTTCTTTTTGGATATTCCTGCAAATGGTACAGGTAAGTCCAACGTTACCTCGATTAAATTGTGATCACTGAAGCCCCTTAGGCAAGAGACTGTCCTCACTGAATCAGGAGCATTAGTTAGTAATAGGTCTAACGTATTTAAACCACGGGTTGGTTGATCAATGACTTGCGAGAGGTTAAGGTCCAAGACTAAGTTAATGAATTCTGTGGAAAGGCAGCATGGTGATGAGAAGTTTGTCCAATCAATCAGCGGGAGGTTGAAGTCACCGAATAGGTAAACTACACCAGTAGGGCAAAGATCTTTGGCATTTTTGATGCTATGACGAAGATCACGTACAAATGTGTTATTATAATCAGGCGGACGGTAACAATTGCCAACCAGAATTTTAGCGTGTTTAGTCACACACACTATCCAAATTATTTCAATGGGTGAGTCAAGATTCAGTACATACGAAGAGATTGTATTTTTTACACCAAGAAGTACACCACCACCTCTCCTGTCGACGCGATCTTTGCGGTATATGTTATATCTTTCACTGCCAGCGAGAACTTCGTTATTTGTGATTGCAGGGTATAGCCAAGTTTCCGTGAGCACGAGTATATCTGAATTGTTGTCTTCCAGAAAAGAGCAGATTGTATCGCGCTTGGGTATTATGCTTCTAATGTTAGTAAATGATATCAGAAAAGAAGGGGTCGCCAAATGTGATTTAGGTTTCTGGTGGTGTTTAGGTGGACATGTTTTGGTTGCGAGCTATCTTTCTGATAGAATAACGGTTTTGCTGGCATGATCAAGTATGTAGGTTTTGCCATCCATGCGTAGCCTGTCAACTGAGAGCTTAAACGGTTTTCTTTGCGTTTTAGCGAATTCAATTAGGCTTTTTCGTGCCTGTCGCGTAGCTAGAGAAAAATCTTCTCCGATAGAATATTTTGACCCTTTTAGTTTTGGAGCTGACGCAAGAATTTGCTGCTTATCTTTAAAGAAAGTCAGTTTGGCTATTATAGGTCTCTGTTTGCTGTCTCTGAATTTCCCCAGCCTGTGCACACGCTCGAATTGTGCGCCAGTCAAAGAAATGTTGAATTTTTCGGAGCAGAATTCGATTATTCTTTTTTCAGATGCTGCGCATCCCTCCTTAGGGTCATCTTCTATTCCAAAAAAAAGCAAGTTAGACCGCCTCTGTCTGTTTTCGGTATCGTTACACCTGGACGTAATCTCGGTCAAATGATCCGAAATTTGGTGCAGGGAGTTATTAGGCGTACCGGTACCAGTTGCCGAACGTGACGCGACAGATGATTCAAGCGCTAAAATGCGTTCAGTCAAACGAGCCACTTCGTTCGTAGAAGCCGTCAGTTTTTCAATGGTCTCGCTTAATTGCGCTGACAAGGCTGCATGCCCTTCCTCTAATTTCTGTATGGTTAACATAGCTGCGGCGAAAGCCTCAGACTCGATCTTGCTCATAGGCCCTGGGTTCGATTCAATATCACCCGACAGCATGAGCAGCATATCAAAGATTACCAGACAGAAACGAGATATTCGTGACAAAGATCGTTTCAAAGCATCACACCATTCGGCTGGGCACGACACCGCAATCAAACAGTAATTGCTACTCCTAACACAGACGGCGTATTTGTAGTCACTGACCTGCAAATTGAGCGGTTGAAACACATGCATCTCTGGTGCGGTGCCGTGCCCGAGGTGATCTGCCGGTGATTCCCTTAAATATGCTGAGCCGGTTCCGTCAGGCGTAGTCGTCGATGCCCCTAGCGGCCAGATGTGCGTCCAGATTTGCTTGTTCAGCGTCGGCATGAAAAATGCAGACGCAGGCCAAGCCGGTGAAGTGCCATCGGGGACCAGTGCGCACGTGCCAGCAAGGTAGGAGCAGACAGCCCAGGTAATCGTGGCCTGCAAATTGAGCGGTTGAAACACATGCATCTCTGGTGCGGTGCCGTGCCCGAGGTGATCTGCCGGTGATTCCCTTAAATATGCTGAGCCGGTTCCGTCAGGCGTAGTCATCGATGCCCCTAGCGGCCAGATGTGCGTCCAGATTTGCTTGTTCAGCGTCGGCATGAAAAATGCAGACGCAGGCCAAGCCGGTGAAGTGCCATCGGGGACCAGTGCGCACGTGCCAGCAAGGTAGGAGCAGACAGCCCAGGTAATCGTGGCCTGCAAATTGAGCGGTTGAAACACATGCATCTCTGGTGCGGTGCCGTGCCCCTCTCTGGTGCGGTGCCGTGCCCCGCACCAGAGAGGGATCGTTTAGTGAACACATGTCTTTTGTTCAAATGCATGGCCACATAACAACACAATATACATAAGTGAACTGGACTACATTCAAAACACAAATGGAAAGCCTGAAACACGACAACACTGGCTATCAGGCAGTGTGCGAAATATTTCTTCTTTCTACTCATTTTCCAAAAGAGAAAAAGTGTGTAGTTAGTGTACACACAAGATCACGAAACAAGTAATATATGTGTATATCAAATGGGTTCTCTCAAACTAAAAAAAGACAATAGACGGCAAGGATGTTCAAAGAAACGAGACAATTCTGTGTAAACTTTACTGCATCGTGAATAGGATAATGAGGTCATTCGTGTGAAGCTTTGCATTTAGTAAAATTTTGAATTTGTGTATTCCTTTTATGTTGTGCATCCTAACATTCTCTTAGGTATCAGCCTTCTTGCCCATCGAACTCTCATGATTTGCTTAACTGCAAAGTTCTAACTTGGGTAAACCTCAAACTTTTTTTATGGCAGCCCCATTTCTATTTATCTTTTTATGTAGATTGCTTTAGACATTTTTCAATCTTTTTGTGTGACAACAAGTGTGATCAATCAATAAGTAGAACAGAAAAGTGTTTCTGAAGGTTTTTTCTCATTTACCGAAATCACAGATGGACAGATGTTACACAAAGCACAACAAACTGACTATTCCGATCAGGGTTGGGAGTGAGTCATCCTGCCGACATTCAACGAAATTGATTGACTGTACAACCTTCATAATGGTGAATTTGTATTGTACTAGGCCTATTACCTGCTCAACATGAATGCAGGCACTAGCAAGCTTTATAGTGGTATGACTCTACAGAGCTGTGAGCTGACTTCTATTTTTTGTGAAAGCAGGTACACGCGAACGGGCGCAGTAGAGACCAAGCGTGTCTTCTAAGTCTGATTCACGATCTGCCAACACGAAATCACACTTCGTCAACGAGTCAAGTATACCACTGTTCTCTGTAATGTTTCACTACATCTGGCTATCACCCCTCCGAAATAAATGTTATAAAACCCTGAGGGCTAATTCCTATCAAATATTCGACTGCGTTGCCGCTCTTACACTGAGACTTGTTCTAGGGAAGAAGGCTGCTCAATTCTGACCTTGAAGCAATCTATACTGGCCGCAAATTTAGTACCGAAGAAGTCTACAAAAGCTTGTAGCGTGGTCTTTTTATTGCAATGCCTGGATGGCCAAACAAACTTGCGACTTCAGTCTCCAGAAGTGCAGCATTGAGCCACTTCTCTAAACTTCGGCTCACTGTTTAATCAAATTCCCCAAACCTATAACCTTGGTCTTGCAATGAAAAATTGCACTACAGTTTCTTCATGAACACAATAAATTCCTGATACTTCAGAGGCCATTTTGCTGTGTGTTCAAAACAGAAACGACAATCTGAATTACTACAAAGAGCTTAGTAAAAGTGATAAGCCTGTCTACAACATGACTTTGCCAGGGCCATCTCGAAGTGGAGCCTCTGTCACTTCAAGTTTCATTTCTTGTTTTTTGACCTCCTTCAGCTTTAACACAAGCCTCTTGTGGTCCTCCTCTAAGGTGTTCATATACGCCATGGTCACATCTGTTTCACAGGAGCATCTGAAAAAACAATTTAGCATCATTAGCACTGCTTTTTGCTGGATACAAGATGTATTTGCAAGTATACAGACCTGTGCCTGAAACGTCCTCGTAAGATTCAGCAGCCATCTCTTGACTGAAGTCCTCATTTGAATCACTCGAAAACTGAGCAGGCGTCTTTTGCCTGGAATCATCGTTTGCATCGATCATTTCAGGCAAACGATGGTTAATCCCTGCTGGCTGACAGCAAGCTGCGTTCGCTTCTGTGGCTGCTGTTTTTTTTAACAGCCGAGTTTTGAGACGCTCGTACCCACCCATCGGCTTAATGCTCAGTGTCGCACCGCAGCGGTAGCCCAAGTGTTGGCTTGGCGCCCAATCCAGGTTTTTGTCAACTATTAGACTCGCTGGCTGCCCTGAACTTTACAAAACATCCACAGTGAAATCTAGCGCGGCGTGGCATGTAAACGTTCAACTTCAGCGCGTAAGTAATCTCGTTACAAGCTGCTAAAAACAACGCTACAGAAGGCACTCGCGGTCAGAATCTAGCCCAAAATGAGTATCATTTTCAACACAAAATACAAACACGCGTCTAGCGCGTTAAAATCAGCAGGTTGGTGCAGACAATGTCTTTTTACTTTGATTACAATACACGAACCACCGTCAAACGTGCCCGTAAGGTTCGCAGCGTCTGTAATGGGCTTTAACTTGACTAGGTGCTTTTGCGAAGTTGAAACCACTGTAGTGCACATAGTGACGGCTTTGTTGTAGGCAATTGTAAGCACTATTTTTCTTACCTGAGGTAAAATACCGACCGCATGCACGAAGGGGATACAGGTTCTGGAGGCTCTTTCTGTTGATGCGAGCGAGCCAGAGATGCCGACGCTCCTCCGACACTGCTTTCGTACGGTGGCGATGCCGCGTGATAGATTTTAGCAATAGGTATAGACTGGTCTCTGGCTCCAAGGTTGTTTTCTGTGCGGCAACTGGGCTTCGAGCACCGCAGCTGGTCATCGCACAAATCGGTATTGCGACGCCGTACAGTAACTGAACCCGCTAAGCGCGAAATTATCGAACGTGCACACGCACCCAACGATGGCACAACACAGGCAGTTTTCCATCATGGCGGCCAGATATTTCATACGCCCCGGATGTTACGTCCGTGAAAATTATGTACTGTGAAAGGGAATTATAAATGCTGTATGTTCACGTTAGCGTTGTCCCTATTCAGCATCAAGGAATCTGTATGCGCTGTGAAAACTTCGCAAGCAGTTGAAGTCCCATTTTGACGTAAACACCAATCGACAAAAACTTCATTTTTTAATTACCTCAATAACACTGTTTGGGATTAGCCGTATACACATAAATAGGCTCATTCCCACTTGGCTTTTTTTATCCCTGCTTGACTGCTACCAAAAAAACAATATTCGATGCATGTTCTTCACTCAGGTATATTGAGGTTTATGACACATATTTGGTTATACTGGAGATAATGATGTCCCCAACGATGCTAAAGTACAGAAGTCAAGTGAATTCTGGTAAGTGCAGACTTTTTGTATTTGTTACATATATGAAAGCATCGATTTTCGGGGGCAAACTGCGCATGGGTTGGCCACTTGACGATGTACCATGCCACACGGTAACGCTGGCCCTGACATTTTGACATGGCTACGCTGGCCCGTGTGTGTGCTTACACTGGTTGCGTTGAGATAAAATGTTTATGTTTTCATCGCAGGGATTGCTGTTTGTACTAGAAAGCGAACTGCCAATATTTGTTTACACTGGTGCTACTAAAAGTACGTCTTCCTTCTTAACACGGGTTTTGGCTTGCACAAAGCATAACACTTAGGTCTTGATTCACAATCTGTCCGTGCGAAGGCGTTCATAACAGTATTTTATGACTCGCGTTTACCTTGTTTTCTGCACATGTTTCGTGGCTTTAAACGTCCCACTGCGTGTTAACCTGTTCGATGCGGAAAAATCCTGGTTTAGTGTTCTGCAAGAGTGTGATCAACTTCCTTGTGCACCTCACTGCTTTTTTTAAGATCCTGAAGTGTTATGCTGTTACTAAAGATGGAAGTATCCTAAATGTTCTTCTTTCCATCACGTCGACCAAGTTTGCGATGTGGGCTTGAATTGTAGCACATCCTCAACAAGTGTCTTTGTGGCACATGTAGAAGGCAGTACAAAATAAATAAACAGACATTCACAAGGGGCGCTAACTTGCAATAATGTTCTTCTTGGTAAACACAGTGCACTTATTCCAATTTGTTCGGTAAAGAAGTAACCTGTTCGGCTCTGAACCAACAAAACTTTGAAATAATAAAAGGTTGACATAGTGTTGTGCTCGGAAATATGTGTATCGGCAAGCTATCTGTAACACTGTCAGACAAAGTATTAGAATATCTGTGCATGCTTTAAGATATATTGTTTCGTTCACAGATCTGGTGACTGTGACTCGTCAACTGAGTGAATAAGTGCAACCTAGTTTTCTAAATATAAAGCATTGTCTGAAGGTAGTACTGTCTATGTTTATTTGTGTCTATTGTTTCTGCCCAGCCGTTTGCGTCAGCTACAAGGTAATTTACTAAAAATCATCAAGTAGCCTATGCAAAAGGTTAATTTCGAACAGGCTTTGCATGCTTGGCTTGTCCCAACAGGTATTGTTCATTTCATGACGCGGCCGCGTATGACATAACAGTAGAATCGACAGTAACTAAGTGCACGAGATAAATATCCACTTTAACATAAGTGGACGGCGTGTATTATTTGCCACACACATGATCTCGCTTAGAATGCCCATTGGTGAATAGGCTTACGGAAATGTCACCCAGCTGTGTATAGGAAACAAGTAAACTTGACCTATGGGTAGCTTTAACTGCTACTAATATAATACCTTCTTGAAGTGCTGCATATTTTCTGCCAAAATCTTGCTATCTTAGCAACAGACATCAATTGAAGAGCGTCCACCACATTAGCAATTATATGGCTTGCCAAGTAACGTTTTCTAATGCCTACCACTTTTTTAACATTTCATTTTGCAGTAGACTTCCTAAAATATAAACGCTGCTGAAGTGTATGTGTGTGACTCATTGTTATGAATTGATTCTGGCATGTTAAACCTAACACTTATATTTCTTCTTGCAGCAATGACATGCATAACATATGCCTGCGGTGACATTCTGCTGTGCTAGCTTGATGGAAATACCAGTTCTGCGCAACTTGAGTCCTTCACAATTGAAGAAGTTGCTCTTGTCTCCGCAGTGATGACACAGACTACCCTATGATAGAAATTCAAGAATGTTTTTCCACGGAGGATGCAGAAAACCATTGAGGTACTATGCTGCTCGGTTAGTATTGGCTGTGGTGTGGCGAAGTCTACTTTTAGTTGTTCTCACACACCGCCTAAAAAACAAAAATTAATAAAGCATTTTCAATTATTTCAATTTCGTCCACTTTTGTGTTATAAGCACCCAAGCAGTGCTCTTCCAAGAAGCTCTCGCAATGTGTTAAGCGTCTCAGGAGCATACTCGAGGTAAATATTCATTTCTACAAAGAGCAACTGAAAGCATGTGCAGTTGGTCCAAAGAGAATAACAGCGAACACGCGAGAGTAACAGTCAATACTAACCGTTTGTCTTAGTTGAGCAACTGGTGGGAGTAATGGTTAGCTCCCAAAGAGCAACTGGAGTAGTAAGTGTTCATCCTACGAAGAAGGAACTGAAAGAAGAGCACTGATTTGTCCCTCTGCAGTATTTTTAGGGGAGTAATAGTAGTGGAAACGCAATTTCTCACTGAAAGAAGCAACCCCTAAACCCCCGTTGCCCTCTTTTGGTTTATAGTGCGTTTTTTTCGTCTGTCATTCACCGGAGGAAAACTATGAAAAACGAATGTATATGCTCCAGCACATTCCGGTTTGAGTGAGGTGATCAGAGCAGAGCGGAAGCATCATTCCCTAATTCCTCCTAGCTGTGTATATTTTTGTTTACAGTGCACTTGAACGAACTGCCAGCAGCTGCTAGAGCATGTAGGCCACGGGTTCCCATGTTCCCTTCCATACAAGTTGACACTGTAAATATCATCTATGTTTGTGACGAAACAGCTACACGCAAACGGCGAGGGACCGTCGAAAAACGTGCCGCCACGTGAGCACCTCGCTTTACTCGCGTGAGAACTGAGCGCAAACATCAGCATTTGTTGATTAGGCAGCCCTCATGCCTCGCTAATTAATAAATGGGGCTGGCGTATGTATGAATTGGATTAAACATCAAAGAGCTCGGCGACGACGATCACTTTACGGTCGCGAAGCTCCTTATCAGACAGGCTTTTTTCCCGTCACTGGTGACATAGTTGTTTGCTTTCACTTATCTTAAAGCCTTCGATTCACCTAAGTTACGAAATAAGCGCTGAAAAGCAAATAGTTCACCATGTCACCATGCGACACCTCTGGGATGGCAGAGATATTTGAAGGAGTGCCCATTCCGGGTCGAAGTGTGTCTTCGCACAAGTGCACATTCTTCCCGAAGCAAGAACATGCTTCTAACTCAGAGTAGTTTGCCGCATTTAACAGCAGCCTTGTGTCAGCTGGCGACATGATGCAAAAAAATTTGTCATGAGGAGGGAAGGAAAATAGAGGGAAAAGAAAGGCAGGGAGGTTAACCAGCCCATAGGCAGCCGGTTTGCTACCCTGCGTATGGGAGAGGGATGGGGGAGATGAAAGAGAGCAGAGAGGGAAGAGAGAAACAGCACATTCGGCAGCACACACGCGCACACTCAGTCAAGGTCATGAGGAAAATAGCAACAGTGGCAGTGCGGCTCTTTCGAAGCGTCACGACATACTGTAGTTATACGCCTCACATGCATAGCTACTCTGAGCGACGTATCAGAAATATGGCTGCTGAAGTACGACTGCAGCAACAGTGACACGCAGTGACGGGCAAGCTTTGTATACATGCAGTAACACCTCGCTGTGTGCGGTTTGAGCCTATTCTCGGTGAATGAATTGCGTTCACTACAATTTATTGGTAATATTTACGCTCTTCTCTGCCAAATCAACGCACAAGAATATTCAACATTACTATTACTAGCCAGTCATGCTCATCCTGGCTGGCTGAATGCGCGCTTTCACACTAAGGCATGCTTGTGCTGTGATTTTTTTACGCATTCCACCTATGTTTCACCTACTACGCACTCCGGTTGCAAAACCAAACAACTTATTGCTATCTTGCTCATCTGAATACTACAAAAGAAAGAGAAGGAAATGCCGTCAAATGCCCTCATATCGGTGCGACGCATTCGGTGACACTCTTCGCACCGAATACGGATGCGCATCATTCGCTCATACTCTTCCCCACGAAATGTGGGACAGTCGACAAGTCTTACCAGGGAAGCTGAGTGGCTGACAGCGCATTGCGTTAGAACGATGTCTACCACGTACGCTCATGTTCTTGCACAAGTAAAACTATGAAAACCTATAAGAGTTCTACAGAAAGGTTTCATCAAAAGATTACGTGGATGTGACAGTGATAAAAGAAAGGTCTGCTTATTTCATGGAGAGAAGACGTTTTATTTTCTCAATTTTGTAACCAAAAAATTACCGCTGCCTTAGTCAGTCAATAACAAGGACCCACAAATGCTCAAGGGCATGTAAAAATTGTCATTTTCTATGTATAAGTACAACAGTAATGTAAAGAACGCTGTCTGAATTAGGTTTTAACGTCTGGGTTTTATAACCATTTTGAAATGTAAGCACGCGGGCGTTTCTACGTGAACTTTGCCGCATGTTAAAATTGGCGCTGGGCAACTCTGTTATAGAAAAAATTTAAGCACCGAAGCGTCACGCTTTACTTGATAGAATTACCTCTCCACAGTGGTACCATGGCCAGATGAACATAATTGAAGATTATCGCATCGTCAATGAACTATATACAGTGCCGTAGTTATACACACATCCACAAGGTGCAAGTGTGTGGCCTAGAGCTTCGTTTTCTGTTGCAGCCAAGACACTCGAACGCTGAAGTCACTCCCCATTTGATAGTCTCCAGTTTGAGACTATGCCAAGTGCATTTGACGGTGTTCTTGAAGCAGAAAGCGGCAGCCACCTGGAAGTCATTCTAATAAACCTTGAGGATTTATTGCACTCAATTACCAGCCGAGCAAGACGAAATGTTTGCATGCGTCATTTAAGGCATATGTTCAGGCTATAAATCTCGCCCTAACATACCCGAACCACCTTTGCGAACGTGCACGACGAACCACTCTCCCATACACACGCGACGCGGCTAGCAGACGACGCAGGGAGTGATCCACACTATGGCCTTTGAGATCGCGGGCGCGTGGCGTGGTTCTCTCCGGCAGTCCTAATCGCCAGACTTCTCAGCAAAAGCAGCAAGTATCACCTCATGCGCCCGACTACCGGGAGGGGGCGCATTCAATGTGGGTTCCTTTTAAATGACAAACAAATAATAAATATAGCCGCAAGGGTCGAGGAAGAAGTAGGCGAAATACCAGGCAAGGATTGGGAGTATAGGGAGCTGTTACATCTAATGATGAAGGAGATAGGGAAAGAGAAGAAAACCGTTTGCTGGAAAGGAAAAAGGAAGCCAAAAAGATGGTGGAACAAGGAAATCCGGGAGGCGATCGAGAAGCGACGCGAAGCATCACGGGAGCATAGAAAGGCAAAAAAGGAGAAGCGGCCGCAGGACGAAGTCAAAAAAATATGGGAAATATATTTGGAGAAAAAATCCCTTGTACAGAAATTGGTAGAGGCAAAAATTAAAGGTGAAAGTGAACGCTGGATGACAGAGATACACGAAAAAAAGGAGGCCGCGCCTAGGATTTTTTGGAGCCACATAAAGGCGCTAGGTAGGAAGTCTGTCACAACGCAACAGCATATTCTAGATGAAGGAGGAAATCAATTGGAAGGGTACGAAGCGCTAGGTTACATCCAAAAGGTAACAGCCGATTCGTTTCAAAAGAGCGTCCAGGGGATCTCCCCGGTGAGTAAAAGTGTGGCGGAGAAAGCAACAGAGGAAGAGCTAGTACTAGATAATTTCAACTGGAAAAAGGCCGAAGGAAAATTTTCAAAGCACACTGCCGCGGGTTTAGATGGGATTCCCGTTAGCCTCATTAACGAACTAGGACATAACACTAAAGAAGCATTGTTAAAAGCAGCAGAAAAAAGCTTAAAGGACGGACAAATACCGGACAGTTGGCGACAAAGTAGAATGAACTTAATCTATAAAGGCAAGGGAGAAAAGGACAAGATTCGCTCGTATAGACCACTAACCATTACATCGGTACTATTCAGGTTGGCGATGCAAGCAGTAAAAAGGAAAATAGAAACATGGGCCGAACATAACGATATTTTGGGAGAACTTCAGAACGGATTTCGAGTCGACAGGCGGTTAGACGATAACCTGTTTGTTCTCACTCAGTGTATAGAAATATCTAAAATAGAGAATAGGCCCTTGTACGTGGCTTTTCTAGACATCACTGGGGCATACGACAACGTTAATCAGGAAATTTTGTGGGATATATTGAAAGGAATGGGCATGGGCGACGACTGTATACAGCTTTTGAGGGAGATATACCGAGAAAATACAGTTTGCATAGAGTGGGAAGGAATGCGTAGCAAAGAGAACGTTGAGGTTAGCAGGGGTCTGAGACAGGGATGTCCTTTGTCCCCACTGTTATTCATGCTGTACATGGTGAGTATGGAAAAAGCGCTAGAAGGTAGCAACATTGGTTTTGATCTGTCACACAAACAGGGCGGCATGATGATTGAGCAGAAGCTTCCAGGTTTATTTTATGCGGACGATATCGTCTTATTTGCGGACAGTCGAGATGATATACAGCAGCTGGCGAATATATGCGGAAGGGAAGGTGAAGCTCTTGGACTAGGATTCAGTGTAACGAAGTGTGGTTTGATGGTATTCAATGATCCCTGTGATCAGACGGTGTCCATACAAGGCCAAGAAATACCGAGGGTAAGTGAATACAAGTACCTTGGAGTATGGGTAAATGAGAGTGATAGATACATGGAGGTACAGGAAAAAGCCTCGGCAGCAAAAGGAAAGAGGAATGCGGCAATAATGAAGCACAGAGCGTTGTGGGGATACAATAGGTATGAGGTGCTTCGAGGTCTGTGGAAGGGTGTAATGGTTCCAGGGCTTACTTTTGGGAACTCAGTGGTGTGCATGAGGGCAGAGGTGCAATCGGGAATGGATGTAAATCAAAGGACTGTGGGACGCCTCGCGTTGGGTGCTCACGGGAAGACGACAAACGAGGCTGTAAAGGGCGATATGGGGTGGGCAGGTTTTGAGGCGAGGGAAGCGCAGAGTAAAATAAGGTTCGAAGAAAGGCTAAGAAATATGAAGGAGAGCAGATGGGCAGAGAGGGTGTTCCGTTATTTGTATAGGAAGAGCGTGGACACACAGTGGAGAAAAAGAACTAGAAGACTCACTAGTAAATATACGGCTGGTATTGTGAGCCATATGTCAACAAAGAGCGTTAAGGGAAAAGTCAGGGAGGCGGAGAGGATTTACTGGATGGCAGCTATGGAGAAAAAACCGGCTTTGAGTAACTACCGAAAGGGCAAAAATGAAATAAGGAGGGAGGCATTTTACGATAATTCAAGGGGAAGCGCTTTACTGTTTGAAGCGAGATCGGGTTGCCTTAGAACGTGTAGTTATAAAGCAAGATTCAGTAAAGAAGAAGAACAATGCACATGCTGCGGGAAAGATAAGGAAACGGCGGAGCATGTTCTGATTGAATGTGGAGACATCCACCCAGGTGTACGTTTGGGCACGAGCCTACAGGAAGCCTTGGGTTTTAGGGACAACAATGGAAAGCTGAACACACCCGCGATTGAAATAAGTAAGAGACGGTTAGAGTATTGGTGGCAGAAAATTAGAGAGAAAGGACAAAAATAAATATTGGAAAAATAAAATATGGACAGTGTGCCGTAAATGGCAGAGAACTTAAGCTGAAAATTTACCTTTTCTCCATTAAGATAGAATTTATCGACGTAGAGGCATTAGGCCAACATAGGAGAAAAAAAAGGGAAAAAAGGGTTTTTTTTTGTCGAGCCTGGTGCCATACTTGTCACCACCCCGTTATAAAGGGGACGCTCATAGCATCCATCCATCCATCCTTGAATGGGGTTTCCAATGGGTTACTTGGGATTGAACCCTTCGCTGCAAAGTACAAATCCTCAACCTCACTATTTAAGGAAAAAAATAAATCTAGTTTTTGGTTCATTAAGAATTACGGCTTGGTGGCTCTAGCCACTGCCCGATCCAAAGGGCACAGCCATATCCATCCATCCATCCATCCATCCATTCTCGAGTGGCGGAGACCACGGCAGAAAGCAGTGGGTGCGACATTTCAGCGTGCGCACCCACTATTTTCTCGCATGTGAGCACAAATCACTGACAAATCTTCTGGTTGCAATGAAGGTAAGTATTTCTTTCTGTTGCAGCTTTTATTTTGGTCGAATTGCCGAATAAAAGCACGCCAACTGCTGATTTTTTCTGGTGTAGGTCATTGCAAGGAGATATTTTTGTCTGTGAAAGAGACATTCTAGCATTCCCCGTTTCTGTAGGCGCGCATGTGGGTTAAAGCTGGGCTACACATTAAATTTTTTTTCACCTTCACGGTTTGAAACTGGCTCGTCGACAGAACAACATTCCATGGGTGTTTTCGAATGCACCCTTCTGAAAGGGTGTTGGCTGAACACCCTACAAGAAGGTTGACCAGGAAAATAAAATTTAGGGTGTGGGGTGTTCTTATACTTGAACAGCCTTCTAAGAGGGTGTTAAACCCCCTGTTAAAACCTCGAACATGTATGCACGAGACACGCTATCAACAAATGCAAAGGGTATTAACAGAAAAGGTTCTTAGTCAAGTCCACGTCACGAAAAAGGATAGTTGCTAATATATATATATATATATATATATATATATATATATATATATATATATATATATGAGATCTAACAGACAGTAATGCCAGGGAATGTACAGGGGAAGTTATTCGAACAGATGTAATGTAAATAAGAAGAAAGAAAGGCTGAAAAAATAACCAGCCATGAGCAGGAATTGAACCTACGATCTTCGAATAACGCGATCAATGCTCTAGTGCGTTATTTGAAGGTCGTAGGTTCGATTCCTGCTCACGGCTGATTACTTTTTCACCCACTTTTCTTTCTTATTATTTACATTAACATTGTTCTAATAACTTCCCCTATACATTCCATGGCATTATTGTCTGTTACATCTCATTAATATTGTGTCAAAACACGGAAATTTAAGCCCTTAGGTATGTGTACACCTCTTTCTCATATATAAATATATATATATATATATATATATATATATATATATATATATATATATATATATATATATATATATATATATATATATATATATATATATATATATATATATATATATATATTTATTTATAGATATATATTTATTTGCAATACCCTCAGGGCCAAACGGCATTACAGAGGGGAGTGGTTGAGGAAGAGAAGAAAAAAAAATTTTACAAAATGCAGCGGCGAATCTTACATCGAGCAGAAGATCTTAGTTATACAGGTTAGCTAACAGGCTTTATGGCAAACAAAAACGCGGGAATGATGAGAATTACATCGAGACAGGAAAAACGACAAGAAAATAAATACTGTACAGGAACAACACAGCATCGGGTATTAATACTTCGTTGGCTGTAATTACACATAACTAGCTAAGACACTTTTGAAATGAAGGTGATTTAAAATGGTTGCCGCTGATGCGGGAAGCCGGTTCCAGTCCTCAGAGGTGCGAGGTATGAAAGACTGAGAAAAGGCGCGAGTCCTGCAAGAAGGCAACCCGAACTTATAGGAATGATCCAGCCGGGGTGAGATATAAATAGGAGGCAAGATAAGACCGTCCCGCAGCGATGTGTGATAAAACAGCTTGTGAAACGAGTGGAGACGAAACATTTTACGACGGGATGAAAGTGAAGGTAAGTTTAGGCTAGATTTCATGGCTGTTATGCTAGCTGTCCTGTTGTAATTAGAAAGTATAGAACGAATTGAGTTATTCTGTACCATTTCAAGAGAGTGTATTAGGTTGGCATGACTAGGATCCCATACTGCAGCGGAATATTCGAGTTTAGGTCGTATTAGTGTAGTGTAAAGAAGAAGTTTCAAGAAAGAAGGGGCCGTTGAAAAGTTGCGGCGGAGGTAACCTAACATTCGGTTAGCATTTTTAATGACTTAATTACAGTGAACAGTCCAGGTCAGATCAGTTGTTATATGCACCCCAAGGTATTTATAGTTTGTCACGGATTGAAGAGGGGTGTTATCAAGGTAATAGTTTGGAAGTTGATGGTTCGCTCTCGAAACACGTAAAAATTGGCATTTCTTATTGTTTAATTCCATGAGCCATGTTTTACACCAAAGAGAAATAGAGTTAAGATCATGTTGAAGAGGGGTAATATCGCCGTCATGAGTTATCTCTCGGAAGATTACGCAGTCATCCGCAAATAAATGAATATTGGAGGTAATACAGGACGGTAAATCATTAATGTATATAAGGAAGAGCAGTGGGCCTAGTACGGAGCCTTGTGATAAGCCGGAATGAACGGCACTTGGTTCAGAGCTTACATTATTAACTGAAACAAATTGAGAACGATTTTTAGAAAACATTCGAGTCATGTTAGAAGCCTGGGATCTATATTAGGTTCATTTAATTTGTGCAACAGAAAGTTGTGACAGACTTTATCAAAAGCTTTGGAGAAATCTATGAATATGCAGTCGGCAGAGCTAGTTTGGTCAAGAATAACGTTTATTTGTGTGTAAAGGCTACAAGCTGGGTTTCGCACGAGAATTTTTTCCTAAAGTCATGTTGGTGACGCGTAAAAAACGAGTTAGACTCAAGGAAGGTTGCAAGGTTAGAGTACAAAATGTGCTCCAGTGTTTTGCATGGAATGCTAGTAAGTGAGATGGGTCTATAGTTTAATGGGGAATGCTTGTCACCGGACTTGTGAAATGGCACAATTTTGCCAATCTTCCATTCGATTGGTAATACGCCTTCGTGAAGAGACTGTTGAAAAATTTTAGTAAGAATAATGGATGAGTAGGCACAGGTACCTTTAAGGAACTTTCTGGTTTAAGAACCAGAGGGATGTATACCGAAAGGCAGGACGAGACGAGTGCTTGTCCGATCCCTTTCTTGCTTGTTTGTTGCCTCCTAAGAGGGATTAGTGCCCCGCCGCGGTGGTACAGTAGTTATGGCGCTCGACTGCTGACCCGCAGGTCGCGGGATCGAATCCCGGCCGGAGCGGCTGGATTTTGTATGGAGGCGAAAATGTTTGAGGCCCGTGTGCTTAGATTTAGGTGCACGTTAAAGAACCCCAGGTGGTCAAAATTTCCGGAGCCCTCCACTACGGCGTCCCTCATAATAATATCGTGGTTTTGGAACGTTCAATCCCAGATATTATTATTATTATTATAAGAGGGATTAGTGTTTTTAAGGAAGACTATGAATTTGTCGTTTTTTTTCTAAACATACCATTTTAAACGTATAACCAATAATGTTTGTTGACAAGGAGTATGCTAATGATTAGGAAAAATTAGTTGACGCTTCATGTTGCCCACGATGCTTATACATGCAATTAGTAGGCTCAAAGCCCAGCAGTGTGCTTATCAGAGGCCTGTTCCAAATGCCTCAAGTTTGAATAAGTGAAGGATCGAGAACTAAATATGACCAACTGATTACTCATGGAAGTAATCACTTTAGTTCTAAAAGCCGCTAGAACTTCTACTAGGTTTAAAGATCATGGTCAGCTTTCACAAAAACACAGTTTAAATGAGCTTTTTTTCTAAATCTTTCAGGTTCCAATCCAGCGGGTCGACAACACAAGCCTTCTAGGTGCTCGCCCCGGACAGCCAGAAAAATGAAGAACCTGGAGAAGATAAATTCAAGGCTTCGGAAGGCACTGTCAAGAATTCGCAAGAGAAAGGTTAAAAAGCTTTCCCAGTCCGAGGCGTTGAATGCTATCAGGCCCTACGTCCGCAAGACATTCTTTTGATTGCTTGAAACTCAATTTTAAATTAATGGCGTGAAACGTAGAGGACGGAAGTGGTCGACCGAGCACCGCCAGTTCGCTTTAAACTTATACTTTCATGGTCCGAAAGCGTACAGACATCTGTCAAGACTGCTTGACATGCCAACTGTGAGGTCGCTAAAGCAGTGGTGATCAAATATTCCGATGAGTCCCGGAGTTATTCCAACCGCTATTGAAGCCCTCAAAGAAGCTACCCGAAATTGGCGTTTAATTGATCGTTCGTGCACATTAATATTTGACGAAATGTTCTTGAAGGAACATCTGCAGTATGATGCAAAGCATGACATTGTGATGGGATTCTCCGATGACGGTAGGCAAAGAACACCAGCCGTGGCAAATTCAGCGCTCCTGATACTTGTGGCAGGCATTTCAAAAACGTGGATTCAGCCTGTTGCTTACACAGTATCAAGGACCGAAACGCCCACAGATACTCATCATCTGATCATAACATTAATCAAGCAGCTGCACGAAGCCCGGTTGTTTGTGAAGGCGCTCATCTGCGACCAGGCGGAAGCAACATCACTTTGGCAAGTAAGCTAGGTGTGACGCCTGAAGAGCCGTTTTTTGTGCTTGAAGGCTGCAAGATTTATTTCCTATATGACACACCACACTTACTTAAATGCACAAGGAATAATCTCCGCGCACCTCACGAGCTCCATATCGGGCAAAAAGTTGTGAATTGGTCTTTCATTACGCAACTATACGAAAGCTCGCATCCTCTCAAACTCAAATTGGCGAAGAAACTAACCGACAACCACATTCACCGGAAGCCTTTCAATAATATGAAAGGTAAATATGCCAGCCAGGTGATAAGCGGATCGGTCTCAGTGGCCATTGATGTATTCATTGCTCTTGGCGTGTTGCCGGCATCCGCCAAACCAACAGCTGATTTTCTCGAGAGATAGATACGTTATTCGACTGTCTGAATAGCTCTTCTGTAAAAAAAGCCAGTGACAAGTTACGTTATGCAATTTCGGAAGGGTCCGAACACCTAGCCTTTTTGCGGGAGTGCCTGTCGTGGGTTGAAAGGTGGAAATTTGACGGGCCTCGGCAACCACACACAGTTGAGGCATGGAAGGTCACCTTAAGGCTATCATTCTCCTCTGAGACGACCTCTTCCAAGATTTTGATTTTCGTGTTCTCTTGACTCGCTGGCTACAGCAGGACTCCCTAGAGAACCTTTTCGGGCTTCTTAGGTTAAAGCATGGCTGCAATGACAACCCAAATGTGCTTCAGTTCACATCAGGTCTGAAAGGCATTTCTGTTGGCAAACTGGTTGCCCTTTTTTCAGAAGGAAACTGTGCACAGGATCGCAGCACTGTGTTGGCACAAATGTCAGAGTCACCTCTTTGGCTTCCTACTACTTGTGATGCAGCACCAACAGTCGATATGCTTTCTGATGAGGAACAGCCCGTTAGCCATGATATAGTAGAGGATAACGTTCTCTACTATGTTGGGGGATATCTCGTACGGCAATTTTTGTTAAACAGGCCTCCACACTGTGTGTGCAACACCCTTTTGAAGAATGCCGACCGCCAGCTTTGTGCATCACACCAGTATTTTGCTATGTTTAAGGCAAGCAATATCTCCTCAGATTTATTTGGCAATGTAACAATGCCTTCTGACGATTGCTTTCAGGATATTAAGGCCATGAAAGCTTGCTTTTTGGAATATATTGGTGTTGTGGCGCACCTGCCTAATGTGAGTGGAGTTTTGGCAGGCATTTCGCACAGTTGTATGGGAAGGCAAAAATTCTGCTCTGAAGAATGCAAGAAAGCCTTTGTGCACCTCTTTGCAAGGATTCGCCTGTTGTGGCATATTCGCTTCATGAACATCTCCTTGGATAAACAACGCACCAGAAAATCTGCTGCAGCACGAAAAATGCGGAAGTATTTGTAACTTTTTGGATTCTGTTTGCATATTTGAGGTCTTGAAAAACTGAGCGCTCAGAAAACACGGACGACAAAAAGACACACATATGCGCAAAAGTAGGCGCTACTTCCATATTTTTGAGTCACCGCTACTTCTATAGCTGAGGTCACCATTTTCTGCCTGTGAAGCGGACATGTGTGTGTACTATTTATCTGCTTGTATTTTGTTTTTGTTTTTTTCATTAGGCAATATAGGCATGTTACGCTGAAGAAAGCATAAACTCTTGGTGTTATTTTATGAGAACGCTCTATAGTGGCTTCAGTATTTTGTAAATTTTTGCTTAAGCCTTTATAAAAAAACCTGATGCTGAATAGAAAATGTAGCAATGTCTAACTCCGGTACCTTATGGTTTTTGTATCATTTCCTCTTGCATCCTAAGTGTGCGGTGTGCCGTATTATCTTGTCCCACTCATGGAGAGATTTTATATCGGGATACGTGCTGTGAACTTGTGTATAGTTATTATTATTTTTCTTTTGTCTTTGTATATACGTATGTGCGGCAATGTGCACTGGATTGATACTAGGTTATTAGCATGCTGGCATGTGTGGTCCACTTTTGTATGCGACCAAAAACGTAAAATATTCAAGTTGTATTTGTACTGCATAAACCGTACGTTTAGGCAATAAAACATTCAAACAAACTCTGCCCTTTATTCTTGTCTAATTTATGTGTACACGTAAACAAAAACAACGTCTTACTTAGAATAAGTAGTGCACAAATAGGTGGATGGGCAGACCGTCAATCAGAACGCAATGATGGCCGTTTTCATCAAGTGGCGGGTTGCGCAACAGGAAGAAGGTCGCGTGCTCGCCATCGAATACCTTCCACTCGCTCAATTTGGCTTGCTGGTGCATCCCAATTCAATTTCGCGCTAAATCACCCCCCTCGCCACTCGGATCCTCAGTCCTCATCAATATGGCGTCCCCCAGTGCATGTCTGCAATGCGCCGCCATGTTTTCGTACCGCCTCCAAACACCAGGCGTTCGTCCGGCATTGCGAGCGAATATCGCGTTCCATGGAGGGTATAGGAACTTTCACTCCCCTGGTCGTGCCAGCAGCTGTTTAAGTAGGCCGCTGGAACTGGCGACGTCACCGAGGATGGTGCTGCGCAGGAATCCCGGCGCACCATGTCAGGCCAAGCGAAGAAAAAGCCATGTTCTTGATTGCAGTCGTCCGAAGGGTGGCTCAGCAGTGGCAGCGGGACTGGATTGTCCGTTGCAGTGAGTATCGTCTGTGAAAACGGTAGCAGTAGCAGCGTAACCAAAGCCTGCGAAATGCAGAAGCGCGATGTGTAAGACATGATGTCGGCGCTGCCCGCTTGCCCACTGAAGCGGTAGTCGTGCCAGCAGCTGTTTAAGTAGGCCGCTGGAACTGGCGAAGTCACTGAGGATGGGGCTGCGCAGGAATCCCGGCGCACCATGTCAGGCCAAGCGAAGAAAACGCCATGTTCTTGATTGCGGTCGTCCGAAGGTTGGCTCAGATGTGGCAGCGGGACTGGATTGTCCGTTGCAGTGAGTATCGTAGGTGAAAACGGCAGCAGTAGCAGGGTAACCAAAGCCTGCGAAATGCCGAAGCTGGAAGCGTGAGACATGGTGTCGGCGCTGCCCGCTTGCCCACTCGTGTGTGTGTGTGTGTGTGTGTTTGTGTGTGTGTGTGTGTGCGCGTGTGTGTGTGCGTGTGCGTGTGCGTGTGCGTGTGTGTTTGCGTGTGTGTGTGCGTGTGTGTGTGTGTGCGTGTGTGTGTGCGTGCGTGCGTGCGTGTGTGTGTGTGTGTGTGTGTGTGTGTGTGCAAGCATACTGAAAGGCAATATACTCAAAGCCTTCCTTGTAAAGTGGACTATAGACATTTAAACAGCCTTTTATTCTTGTACAATTAAATACAAATATTTTGAGCGTTGAATAGAAAATTATCTCGTGTATATCTATTGAAGGCTCAGTGAGTCGATACAGCCAGGGTGCTTGGTATGTATACGTGTGTAGACACACAAACACAATATATTGAATACCATATTACTCATAGTAGTGCACACGTCTGATGCAGGATGCAGACATGTACGTGTTTCCGCAACTTGATTTGCAGTTAAACATGGAATCGCGAAACCATGTGAGTTTAGCCTCACCTAGTTATTTTCAAAATTTTTGGTAATACACAAATAACCCAGCTGCTTTGGTATAGATTGTATCCACTTCTGTGAGATTCATCATATGCTTTTTTGTGGAGTGCGCTTTGCATGTATCGCCCATATTGACATATTAAGAATGTTGTAGGCCTTCTTGTGTCTATGCCTTCACGGAAATCTAGCGAAGAAATCGAATCAAACAGAAGAACTTATCCTACTTTGAGTCTTATCAGAATGTAATTTCTGTGATCATTGGGCTTCAACATCCGTAACTTATGCAGTCTCAACTGGAGCAAAGGCTTAAAGAGTTCAGCTTTTGTTAACTCTTGCTAATAAAATACCAACCCAAACGGATAAAAAAAATCCGTGTGGTGATGAAACTGCTTTAGGAGGCCTGGGGTGTGGCCTCACCGGTGACCACCGCCGGTAACACACTCCCTCAACAGAGACGGATTAGCCACCCTGGTGTAGTACCTGGCCACTACCTCCCATATGCACACATCAATTAACTCACGGTCCTCAGTCCCCAGCAGCTGCGAAGAAACAGACTACAGTGGCGGTCAGATCTGCAACACAGCGGAGGGTGCTAGAATCTCTGGAACTGGAGAGGCCGCCATTGGAACCTGAATTTGGCAACGTTTAACGCTAGAACCTTATCTTGTGAGGCAAGTTGGGCACGGCGAGGCTGCACGGGGCAAGATGTTCACCGCGCCTCCCGTTTTATTGTTGCAGGCCCTTTTGCTGCCTTTCGCCGGGTTTATTTCATCGTCACATCAAGTGGTCTTCTGGGCTGGAAAAGTTTCAACAGGCATCGGCCCCGTCTCTGCATCGGCAAGCTTCGTTTCCGATGTGCTTCCTGCGCCTGTGCGAATGCATATCAAAGGCCTGACGTCATCACCCTGGGCATCTATAAAACCAACAGTGCACGACGGATCGGCTAGTGGGCACGGCGAGGCTGCACGGGGCAAGATGTTCACCGCGCCTCCCGTTTCATTGTTGCAGGCCCTTTTGCTGCCTTTCGCCGGGTTTATTTCATCGTCACATCAAGTGGTCTTCTGGGCTGGAAAAGTTTCAACAGGCATCGGCCCCGTCTCTGCATCGGCAAGCTTCGTTTCCGATGTGCTTCCTGCGCCTGTGCGGATGCATATCAAAGACCTGACGTCATCACCCTGGGCATCTATAAAACCAACAGTGCACGACGGATCGGCTAGTGGGCACGGCGAGGCTGCACGGGGCAAGATGTTCACCGCGCCTCCCGTTTTTATTTTTGCAGGTTAGTTTTACTTATTCGTACCGATCTGACGAAAGATGCCTTCTTGTTGTGCCGTGCCCACGGACGATGCTTTGTATACTATGTGATTGTGTGCATGCATGTAAGCTATTGTTGTGTGGGGACATTGAAGAAAATCCAGGACCTACCGTTGAAGCGATGCTAGAGTCACTTATTAAAGGCCAACAAGCTATCCGAAATGATTTGCTAGAAGTAAAACAAAGAGTTGAGCAAACAGAACAAATGGTGATGTCTTTGGGAGGACGGTTAAGCCATTTGGATAGCGAAACAAAAGGAATGGCTGCGAGAATGGATTCTTTTGAGGGTGTTAGAGAGGTTGTAAAGACTTTAGAGGAGACAATACGTCTGCAACATGCGAAGATAGTCGACCTTGAAGACAAGAGTAGGCGTAACAATTTGGTTGTATTTGGCGTTGAGGAGGCCTCGAAGGAAAGTGAGCTCGACTTAAGACGACTGATTCTCGACGACATCTTCAAAAAACTCTAGGAGTAACTTGTTCGTCTGTTGATAGAATTCATAGCATAGGTAAGCCGTCCTCAAATCGCCCTGTGATCCTTCACTTCTGTAATTTCACTGAAAAACAAGCCGTCATGCTCAACGCTAAAAAACTTAAGGGAACAACTGTCTTCATTCAAAATGATTATTCGCAAGAAACACTAAGAAAAAGACGATCGCTTTGGCAGAGTGCCAAATCTGAAAAAGACAAGGGGAAGAAGGTTACGCTAGTGCACGACAAACTTTACATTAACAAAAAGTTGTACGCATGGAACGATTCCACAAATCGGCGCGTTCCTGTCCAGACAAATGAATTGCCGGCACCAGCAAACATATAGCCACTCCGGCGCCCTGTTCATGAGCTGATTGTCATTTCGTTTAATGCAAGAAGTATTGTAAATAAAATTGACAGTTTAGAACTGCTTCTTTTGAATTATGACCCCCATCTAGTTGTAATCACCGAAATCTGGCTGAGTGATAGGATTAGTGACGGCGAAGTTGTTCCACGGGGCTATCAGATATTTCGGTGTGATCATGGCTCCCGTGGTGGGGGCGTTGCCATTATAGCTAAAACCAATATCGAGATCTCGGTTTTGTTTGGGATCTCTAATCATGAAAGCTTGTTTTTAAACGTATCTTTTTGTGACTTAAAATTCTTGCTTTGTGCTGCTTATCGATCGCCTGATGCAACCGACTCGTTTCTTTGCAAATTGTACGATTATCTTTTGCCCTATCGTGGTCGCCCTGTTATTGTAACAGGCGATTTTAATCTGCCGAGTTTTGACTGGAATCGACCTACTTATGGAGAGAGTGACCCATGTGATACTCTCTTAGACATGATGTTGTCTATAAGTTTAAAACAGTTAGTTTTGGAACCTACCCGTTTTGACGCCATTCTAGATTTATTTTTTGTTAGTGACGTATTTTCTAGTGGTGTAGTAAATGTAGATCCTGGTATTTCCGACCACCGGCTTTTATCGTTTTATTGTTCTTCTACCGGGTTTGGCAGTGTTGAAGACCAACTGGTCAACCATGTCAAAAATTTTGACCGTGCCGATGACGCTTCTATCATTGATTACTTAGAGTTAAAATTTAATATCCAAACTAGGAATGATGTTCACACGTTGTGGACGCACTTCAAGGAAACAATAAAATACTGCATCGAGCATTTTGTACCCTTAAGGAAGGTTAGAAATAAGCGTTACAATGAATGGATTACCCGAGACATCATTCAGACCAAGCGTAAGATTAAACGTCTTAGGAGAAAGAAGAGTCTAGGGGAGCAACATTTACAAAGCCTGAGGCAGTCTTTGGAATGTAAGGTTAAATCAGCGAAAGCTCATTATTTTACCGTAACACTTCCTGAGTTCATTAAAAATGACCCCTCTAAGTTTTGGCGGTTTTTGGGTGAACGGAAAAATATTCTGAAATAGCTGTAAATGATAAAATTGTAAGAGACGACAAAGAAATAGCTCGATCATTCAATCATTACTTTCAATCAGTCTTTTCACCAGGCGGATCAGTTCCTAAACGCCCAACAGATTATTCAAATATACCTGTTATTTCGGATCTCGGAATACTGGCATTATTACGAAAGCTTGATCCTAGAAAAAGTCCCGGCCCCGATGATCTTCCTAATGCATTCTTGAAACGGTATGCTGATCAGCTATCTGCCTTTTTAACTAACATTTTCCAGATTTCTCTCACATCAGGTGAAGTCCCGTATGATTTTTTGGTTGCTAGGGTCAAACCACTGTTTAAAACGGGAGACAAACTTTCAATTTCTAACTACAGACCCATTTCCATCACAAGTAGCTGTTGTAAAATGTTGGAGCATGTTATTGTAGGGTTCATTCATGAATTTTTGGCTGAAAGGAACATTTTGTCGCCCTATCAACACGGTTTTAGAAAAAATATGTCCACTGTTACGCAATTGGTCACTACTGTTCATCACTTCTCTGCGGTATTGAACGAGTCTGGACAGGTTGATGTGGTTTTCCTCGACATTAGCAAGGCCTTTGACAAAGTGCCACACGAAAAGCTTTTGTATAAACTTGAACACATTGCCCTTCCTGATTGCCTTTTGAACTGGATAAGAGCTTATTTAAATAACAGAAAACAGTATGTTGATAATAATGGTTGTTTCTCTAATTTTCTTGCTGTTACCTCTGGGGTACCCCAGGGCAGCGTGCTGGGACCGTTGTTGTTTCTTCTTTATATAAATGATTTAGCCCACGTAGTTCCCGAAACTGTCTCCATCAGGCTGTTTGCCGATTATTGTGTTGTTTTTAGAGAAATTCGCTCACCTGATGACTGTGAAGTTTTGCAGGAATCCCTGGTTGCAATAGAGAGTTGGTGTGAGCAGTGGGGAATGATGTTGAATGCTGGAAAATGTGCATTTCTACGAATAACGCGCAAAAAACATTTCTTCAACTCCCAGTACTTCTTGCAGAACACCTGTATTGCAGATGTTGGGGAGTACAAGTATTTGGGCCTCACTTTGAACTCTAATTTATCTTGGTCATCCCAAGTAAAACGTATTTGTTCTGCTGCATTTACTAAGTTGTGTTTTTTGAGACGAAAATTAAGGCATTCTCCAAGTCACGTTAAGCTTTTAGCCTATGAAACTTTTGTTAGAGCTAAACTCGAATATGCTTCCGTGATATGGGATCCGCACGTGAAAAAAGATATCTACATGCTTGAGCTCGTTCAGAGAAAAGCGGTGCGTTTCATTTTTAACAATTATGGGCGTTACGATTCTCCGTCGAAGCTCATGACTGACAATGGCATTCAAACCCTAGCAGTTCGTAGACGCTTGGCCCGTTTACTCTTCCTTAACAATATTGCTACTTCTAAGGTGAAAATAACTCCGTCAACTATGATTAAACCGCTAAGCACAAGAAGGACCCGTCACATGCATGCACATTCCTTTCAGCCTATCTTCGCCAAAACTAATCAGTTTAAGCACAGCTTCTTCCCACGTACAATTTCCGAATAGAATGCGCTCCCGGAAGCAGTGATACAAGCTAAAAATTTTTCCCAAGCGCTCCAGGAAAGCATCTGTGGCTAAGTATATGCATTGTATGGTGTGCTATGCCTTGACCAATCTGTCTTGTACTCCTTTTTATTGTTATTATTTTTATTCTTTGTATGCATGTGTAATAGTGTTATGTGTATTGCCAATTGCCCCTCCTGCTTGGGCCACAAACTGGCCTGCAGTATTCGCAATAAATAAAATAATAAGTCTAGCTTTACTATTCGAAAACCTTAAGGGTGTTAAATGAGTTATAGTAGAGCTCAGTGGGTTTAGGAGGACAAATGAGGCCTATGTGGTCCTACAGAAAGGGCACGTCCTTGGCTATTGGGGTTCGGCTGACAGAAGGGGACTGGGAGTGGGGCTCGCTATGCACAAAACATAGCTGGCAACATAGAGGAATACTATGACAGTAATGGAAGGGTGGTAGGTATCGTAATTAAACTGAATAAAAGATACAAGATGAAGGTGGTACAGGCATACACGCTTACATCCAGCCATGATGACACTTCAGTTGAAAGCTTCTATGAAGACGTGAAATCGGCAAAGGGTAAAGTAAAAACACAATATACTCTACTAATGGGAGACTTTAGTGCAAAGGTATGGAAGAAGCAGGCTGGAGACCAGGCAGTGGGAGATTATGGCTTTGGTACTAGGAATGCCAGAGGAGAGCTACTAGTAGAATTCGCAGAATGCAATGATTTACAGATTTCGAATTCCTTCTACTGAAAACGAGGAAACCGTAAGTGGACATGGAGGATCCCTAATGGCGAAAATAAGCATGAAATAGACTCTATAATTAGTCCACACACACGTATAGTCCAGGATGTGGAAGTGCTTGGCCAGGTACGATAAAGTGACCATAGAATGGTATGGTCTCCAATTCGCCTAGACTTGAAGAAGGAAACAACAGAAACTGATACACAAGAAACCAATCAATGAGCTAGCACCGAGGGGAAAAGTAGAGTAATTGAGAGTCTCACTTCAGGGTCTCAATTCAGAGCCTCACTACACCCTATTAGAAAGGTGTGTGTTGCATAAAAATGTTGTTACGCCGTTCTTTAGGGTGTTAGTTGAAGATCTGAAGGTATACTCCTATCGTTGCAACAACAATTGTGTTTAATGTCCCAAAGTCATCATATAATTATGAAAGACACTGTAATGAAGGACTCCGGAAAATAAAACCACCTGGGTTATTTAATATGCACCTAAGTCGGACTACACAGGTCTGAAACAATTTGCCTCCACCGAAAATGTGGTCGCCGTGAACTGCCGGAATTCGATCCTGCAACTTGCGGGTCAACAGTTGACTACCATAAGCACCAGACCTCCGAAGTGGGTGGTGCACGTGCAAGAATCGAGCTGCATTCATGCTTGCAAATGAAAACTAGTGCATAACACAACGTGCCTGTTGTACTGCCTTTTATCGGGTTACAATGTCATAGGGACCACAAAATCAAATAAATGGTCAAGTCATTGGCACATTTCACAGGACACCCTAAGAATAACTGAGAAGCTGTAAAAGAGAATAACATGCTTTCGCACTGTATGATTCGACATTGCTCTACCTCTTTATATGGTCCACATAAATTGTCAATAAATAGTTGGGCTACTGTCACAATCAAATCAAAGCACATACTCGTGTGTAGAAGAAATTGAGCGAAAACTTTTGAATTTATTACAAAAACACTTGCTGGGTCGAAAGCCATTCGAGCGCAAGTCAATTTCACTAAGTTCTCGAAGACGAGACGTGCTTGGTTGAAACTAAAAAAAAATGCGCTACCTTCTGCAACCATGCGGGAGAGCACGGGAAAGTGATTCTTTAGGGCAAGAAATAAAGTTCAGAGGATGGCACGGTCAGCGCACGCAGTGTCTTTGCGAAGTGAAGGAGAGGGGAGAAGGGCATGAGAGGAGGGAGAGACAAACGGCTCCCGCCCCCCACACACATATAGAACCACATACACACACACAATATATATTTATATATATATATATATATATATATATATATATATGCATACATACATACATGCATATTTAGACAGTGTACTGTCATATGAAAGCTTTATTCTTTATTATTCATGAAAGAATGCTGCTCGCGAGCGGTTATAAAATGCGAAGTCAGTCAAGGCTAGGCTTCTTTAGTATTCCCCCCAATGTCACTGAAATCACGACAAAGACAATTTCGTGTTACTTGTGGGGCCACACTGCGTTATCTCTAATCCTTAGGCACTGTAACCGTTTTTTAGGTCTTTTTGATAGGTAATGTCCCGTTGCACTGCTGCAGGACTACCTCAAAAAATGGTTTGAACTACGAAAAAAAAACAACTTGCTTCTTTATTACAATAAACATGGGCGTTGCTTTTGAGTGGTGCCACATAATGACGTCATTAAGAGTCCCGCAGATGAAGAAGTGTGACATGATTTAGTGACAGCGAATGTTAGCGCTATTATTTTTGTTTCTCGTTACCCATGTTGTACCATGTGTGCAAGAAAATAATAGGTTGTAGAATAAATTCATGCGGAATCTACCCTCGATAACGCGCATTGTATATCACAGCATATGGCAGGTACGATTGCACATTTCCACAATGGTGCAGCACGTCTATATTGTGGAAACATACCACGGGCTGATGACACTAAGTTAAGAAAGTATGTAAATTCAAAACAGTATTAAACAGAAAGTGTAGCTTAAAATCAATGCTGAACTTCTACATTAGAAAGATGCGAAGCTTGTGTGAGAGACAACTTTTGATGAGGTGAAGTTGATATGCATTACATGTGGTTCCATCGAGACAGAGAACTCAACTCGACAGAGACATGTTTCATCATGAAGGCGCTAAGCAACGTCTGTGGTATTCGCAACACGCGTGGACGTCACGGTTGGCACTTTCGCCTCGGGTTGTCGTCTTTGTAGCCTGACGACCACTCCTCGCTCGGGATTGATGATGACACTTGGCACGATTAGCTTGAGTGGTTCCTGCGTTTCCTCGCAGCGCAGCAGGCGGTACTCTCTCAGAACCCGACAGACGGCCATCTTGAGTTCAAGGAGGGCGAACCGCTTGCCGATGCACACCCGTGGACCTAAGCCGAAGGGCAGGAAGGATGCTGGATCCTTGGAAAGGCCTCCGTTCCCTTCGGGGTCAAACCGCTCTGGGCGGAACTCGAATGGTTCCGGCCATAGGGTTGGGTCATGGTGGAGGTGCCATGTGGGGATCATGATGTTCACTCCCGCCGGAAAGAAGTGACCCTGCGCGTAAAACAGTCCACGTTAGATGAAAAGAGCGGCAAGAAAACTTAAATGGACATTTTTACGGAATGAAAACCCAGCAACTCAAAATCGTCACTAAAGCTTCCCTCCTACTAAAAACAGCATACTGACAAACATGACGGATGACATCGGCATGCTGAAAAGTTCAAGTATGTCGCTGTAAAAGCAACAGATTAGGAACTTTTTACAGCATTCGTTAGCTACATAAAGTGGCAATTAGAGCTTGCATATATATGATGCACCAACCTGTGCAGTGTTGATCATACCAGGGGGCATTCGTAAGTTTTAATTATCACGGACAAGCAGCTAGCTCTCTGTGTGGGATGGCATTCTAATCAAAAACACCCAGATAGTCATCCCGTTAAGACTTCGGTCAGTGGTTTCGAAGCTGTTACATGAAGGTTGTCAGGGCATTATCAGAACCAAAATCATTGCTCCGAAGTCAGGTGGCACAATATCTGAGCAGTCATTGCATCTCCTGTCACCAACTGCGAACAGTGCACCCCTCCACCCGCGTAAATTTTGCAGAGCCCCTAATCACATTTGCCCTGCAAGGATATTCCTCTCAATTCTTCTAATGAACTAAATCCATCTCAAAGACGACACCTTCATCCTTGTATGCATTACTACTCTAGGTTCCCTTAAGTGGTGACCATGTGGAGCACGAGAACTCAGGTGCTCATCGGTGCTCTCGAAAGCATCTTTTCCCGACATGAAATGGCGCAAAAGGTGTGGTCAGGCTACGACCCAGCACTCATGTTGCAAGTGTTGACGGTGTTTGCTGCATCTCATGGTTTCAAACATGCGACCAATAATCAGTCCACAGTACGCCCAATTCAACGAACAGAGACAGAGGACGCTATGTACACTCAAGCACTTATTCCGCAGTACAAATGATGTTCATCTGCTCAGCTACCGGGATACCCTAGGAGTTGACAAGTTCAGTCCATTCCAGCTGTTGATGAGATGCCAACTCGGAAGTACAGCACTGCGTCCTAACTGTGCGCCTAGGAAAGAGTTTGCAGTCAGTGGCTTAGCAGACAGACAACAATATACATCACGGAGCTTCAGACCTGCCGCAACTCAGCATGTCAGGATGTGACCTAACTACGATCCTCAATATGGGGCAAAGACCGAGATTCCATGTTTTCGAAACAGAGCGGAGCTTGCTAGCGTTCTACAGAGCAGGCGGCGTCAGTTAGCGCATTTTGCACTTACTCCAGCCGGAAAGGAACCACAGCAATCAGCATCCGTACAGTAAGCATCACCGCAGCACATTCCCCTTCACACTCCTCAGCCTGGAAATTTGGTGGAATCAATGGTACCACTCAGGCTGTAAGTGCAAGAATCTCCTGCAGGTCGAGACTTGAATTATGGTGTAATAAGAACGTGTTACGGCCAGTGCATTGTTCCGCTGCATCGTTTCAACTTGGGAAATTTTATTTAATTCACTTCCTTTATCCTCCCGTATGACATTTGAAGCTTCAAAGAGAAAGATTTATAGGTCACCACAATTGAACCCTTTTGTGAGGCTGTCAACAGAGAGTGGTGCCTTCTGTAACTTATGTACGTCTACGCCTGTGTAGGTACGAGTCCAATAAAGAGCATTTACACCTCAGTACGAGCAAGCAGTTTGTACGTGTTGGTCCCTGCGTGTCCATGCCCCAGCGGCCCTAGGTAGATGAAACAGAGGAAGGTCCACTTTAGAAAAGCTTCTTTATCGATAGACGCCTGCAGGACCTAATTGTAACCACTTCTGATGCAAACGTGGAATCAGGGAAGCTTGCTGGCCAATGGAAACAGGCGTTTACAAAGAAATTATTTGTGGATGCAGCCGCTCATACATAAGCTCGTGCATTAACGCACTATTCATGCTTGTTAGTAGCTCATTTTAGTCCTTCAGTCGATCGGTCATTGGAAACCTATTAGGTTGCAACTAGCTTACAGTAGGCGCCTATCATTAAAAAAAGAACGGAATGAAAATCAAATCGAACTAACATACATAGACGCTTTCATAATTTGCCTCAATATAAACTATGACTTCCATGGTAGGTCGAAGTTATGCGCAGCATTAACCTCAAGGAGAATCGCGTTTCATATTTTTTTTTGCAGTAAATTCTATCAGTTTTCCTCCAGAAATATTCTAACATTTGGCCAGATTAAGACTTGTTTTTAGAAGAATGTGGCGTGGTGTGTATAGAGTTGAGAAATTATCAGCAGGCTAAGACGTAATTCTGTCATGTTAATAATTGAAACAGCAATTCTGTAGCCGCGCAACTTCACAGCCGAGAGAGTGTGTAGAGATTCCGAAATCCTACCTACTGTTTCACCTTCGCATATGATTTTCAATGTACGCTTTTGGATTATTTAAAGAGTTTTTAGATAACTCTTCTACGTAACACCCCACAATTCCAAGCAGTAACTCCTATCACAGTGGCACAATGCCACTGTCATTGGCATTGCAGAATGCCGAGCATAGCTGAATGTACGAACTATAGTTTAATTTTTGTGGAAATAATTGGCGAGCTTTTATTAGGGTATAAGAGCCACAGGCTACGTTCGCGCACACACTCAATACTTGCCCATGCCACTGTGTGTTATCATAAAAGTTACACCAAAATATTTGAAAGAAGGAATCGATTGAATAGAAGCGTTGTTTATTGTTAGTTTAAAAATTTAGTATAAATGTGTTCCTTGCGACAGTGAAACACTATGTATTTTGTTCTAGTACAGTTAACAGTGAGCTAATTCATGGCCAAATATTATGGAAGGTTGGACTAATCGCTCATCACGTCATTTTGTATAGCTCCAATAAGAGTCCTTCAAAAACTAAACAGTGTCATTGGCATACATCAATGGCTTTTTCCTCTGTAGTGATTGTGGGATATCAATATTACAGAGAGATAACAATATAGGAACTAATACTGAACCCTGCGGTACCCCGCATTTATAATACTGTAAGATTATTTGATGTTACCAATGGCTACCTTTTGTTTGTGTACCAATAAATACCTGCAAACGAAACCAAGTGATTCAACTACAAATTCATTAGAATGCACTTTTTCTTATAAAATTCAGTACACCAATAGCATAAAATGCCTTTCTTAGGTCAAAAAGTACTGATATTACTATGTTGTTTTCATTTATCACGGAAATAATATATTGCGTGAGCGTCTATACAGCAGTTGAAGTGGGCCTGGTAGCAACAAAACCATGCTGCTGTGGAGAAAATACATCCGTATTACATAAAAACAGCCTAATGGCGACGAAATTTCTATTTTAAGCGTAGTGTTAGGAATAATCAGGAACGATATTGATCTGTAGCTCTCCGGGAGATTACGATCACCGGATTTGTTAACTGGTATTACCTTGGAAGTTTTAGGTATGTTAGAATAAGTTTTAGAAGAAAATGCATGATTAAGTATGTATCCCAACGGGCCTTACAAAACATCAATATGTCCCTTTAGAATCCTTGATGATCTGACGTTACGGCCAACTGCCTTGTTCCCTGGTAACTTCTCAATAACTTATCGAATGTCATTCACCGTCATGTCTCACAGGTAGAAATTACTAGCAACCGTTAATGGTGCATTTAGGTTGAGCATATGAGTAGAAAAATTACTCGCTAGGCTGAGACCAATATCAGTGAAGTAATCAATAAAGGTGTCAGCCACTTTGCATGTCGAATCATTCTGTGTAATTTGTTCTTTGCTACCCATGATAGCAAGATCTTTAACAATTTGCCATATCGTTTTCGTGTTACGTTCATTTGTGTCACTCACTTGGTGTGGTAAAGATATTTGGATTTTTTTATCATTGCTACTGACTTGTTTCTCTACAACTTCAAATGATGACGATAGTAATGATTGTTCCTTTTACTTGTTTATATAATGTAGTAACAATATTTCAGCTTCACAACCTGTAGTATATTTCTATTCATCCACTGACATATGGAATGCTCATAATTTACATGCAAACAGCTGCGCGTGGATTGTTTGATGGCGTCCACAATGCACTGAACAATGTTATCACATTCGACGTCCACCTCCAGATCATAGAGGCTATACAAATTTGTAGCTTCAAGTAGTCCTTCCACTGATTTATAGTCTACACATGTTCTCCGTTTGATGCTAGGTACGCCAGAAACACAAATGTGTTTTTGGTGTAAGAAGCGAAAAGTACGATTGTGATCCGCAGTAGCAACAGCGTATACCCCTGCATACATCAAGGTCAGCGTTGCGCAACAACTCATCAATAATCGACTTCGTAAGGTCTCTAATGCGAGTGGGCGATGAAATAACGTTTTTTTTTTCAGATTAAGTGATCGTAGAAAAACATGTATTTTTATAACGTGTCTTGAGAAACTTCTACGTTGATACCGCCGCAAACAAGTAGAGGTGCTCTACATGCCACAATGAAGATCACGGTACTTTTCATCACAATTATGAAGTCGACTATGAAAAAATTGGTGGACGATATACTACACCTATTTTAACACCTTTTAAAATACGAATAAAAAAGTCTTAACAATTCAACAACATGATGAGCTATTGTTAAGGCAAACAAAACCAAAACATTTTTTGATAATGCCATGCCCCTCCTCATGTATCATTGTTTCCAGGTTGCGAAAGAATGACATGGCTAGGTATAAGAACCGATTCTTGATTTTTTTTAAATCCGATTTTTCTTGAATCCTTGTGTCAGTTATAACAATGATACCACGTTTTAGAGTAATCTAAAAAAAGTGAAACAAAATGTTCAAAGTTTTTCTTTATGCTGCGAACGTTACACTGTAATACTGCGAAATGAGCCTGCTGAAGGGGTGTGCTCTCAATGTCAAAAAATCGCTGCCCCTTTTCCCCGAAGGGAGTCGTGAGGAAAGGCGAATGCATTTTTTTGCGCCTAGACTACACCCGTAGTAATTTTAGTGGCGTAAATTAACGACGAGACAAAGATTTGTACCATAACCATTTATTTACACATTCATCAGCCAGCGAACGGTCTATAGTGAGGCATGCACTTCACTCCGTTTATATATGCGTACGAGCGAGCGGACAGGTAAGTTGGGCGCAGGAAGGAGAGCGAATGGTAAAAGGACAAGCGGCAAAGCATTGCACCTGTCATTGTACCTGATGGCTATAATGTCAGCGTCTTACACAAACGCTACAGAAAAGCTGGCAATAAACGCTACAAAACTGTTTGAAACGCACTGCATTGAGGCGGTGGCAAGTCTCGTTCATAACAAGCAGGTGGGGGCTCCGGTTGCTATAGCGGCGTGGATAAGCGCACGCGCACATAGCTGTTGCTGGCAGCTGCCGACGCTGAACCGTGACATGGTGGGGGCTGCGAATGATACGGACGCGCGTGCCCGCAGCTGTTTCTATGGGAACGGGCGGTGGATGGATCTCAACAAACACCCCACATAGCCCGACTAAGAAATACATTCGCATTCAAAAAAGAACACGCAAGTAAAAACTATAGGAGCTATAAGTTTACTGAAAAGGCAAGTCAGCGATTCTGAAACAAATTTTGAAAGATTCTCATCACACGTGACCTCATCACACGGGTTTATTCTCAGAAACCAGAGAAAATTTATGCACTTGTTTTTGAGTCACAATCATGTGAGCTTGAGAATATAGTAACAACATAAAAATACATACCTACTTATACTCACTGATAATATAATGTCTTGCGCAGATATTTTAACACTTTTCTTGACAGTGCTATTGGCGGCTGGCAGACAACCATATCACCAAGTGGCGTAATCTGCTTTGAAAACACCGGAATAACAGCTAGAAGCAAATGTGAAATGACTCGTTTTATAGTAGAAGCTGAGCAGATTGCGGCACTTGGCGATATGTTTGTCAGCCAGCCGTCGATAGCGCTGTCAAAAATGAGTTAAAATATCTGCGGTAGACAAGAGATTGTCAATGTATGTATGTACTTACATTTTTTATGATGTTCCTTTATTCACGTGTTCACATAACTGTGACTCAACAGACAAGTGCATAAATGATCTCTGGTTTCTGAAAATAAACTATGTTGGAAGTTAGCGCTTTCTCTGTCTGCATTTGCCCTCATTTCTTCCTGTTGTTTACGTGCGCTACAAGGAAACTTACTGAAGATGAATTCTAATGACAGTCTTAGTGCACACTGGGAAGCTGCGATGCTCAGCCCTTGTTTCGAATATCATTTGTGAGCCTAGCGGTGGGCCGGGGAAGCCGCCAGGAATCAACTGTCTCGTGGTCGTCACGCAGGCGAGGCCATTGGCCCATTCGACCAACTCGCCAGACTCGCAGTAATGTTCTTTCCTCCTCTCTACTCGTGACCTTGCCCCGCCACGGTGGTCTAGTGGCTAAGGTACTCGGCTGCTGACCCGCAGGTCGCGGGATTGAATCCCGGCTGTGGCGGCTGCGTTTCCGTTGGAGGCGGAAATGTTGTAGGCCCGTGTGCTCAGATTTGCGTGCACGTTAAAGAACCCCAGGTGGTTGAAATTTCCGGAGCCCTCCACTACGGCGTCTCTCATAATCTTATGGTGGTTTGGGGACGTTAAATCCTACATATCAACCAATCAATCGATCATCAAGATACGACTGCAAAGCGAGCAAGTAGACGCACGCGTCGTGATTGTCCGCGTTAAAACGTGTTTATTTCGCGCATATTGGTCACAGAAAACATCTGTTTGAAAAGAAAAAAAGTTAAAAAGGTGAATTTTATTTATGACGACAGCAGAGTCGCTGCAAAACCGAAACTGAAGCTTAAACTGTAAGAAACTTGTCAATACACCATTTCGTTCCAATTATGAGTTAATCTTGCTGTTTTTACGTGCTATTCGGCTTGTAAGTTCGTTTTCCCGCGAGCTCCTTGCGATCAGCGCGTGGTTCGTTTTGTGGGCAACACGTGTTTAGAGCAACACTCATAGCTCGAAAGTGGCAAAATAATAAAGGCGCTGGCCTGAGATTGACACAGGACAGCTTTATGTTTATGAGAATGGTACTATTTAGGCAGCAAGCCACCTCGATAAACTTTTTGACCATCGAAGTAAATAGCATATATAGGGAAATTTTCAACCCTGGACGCATGGCGGTGTCCCTCGATAGCATCATACTTTTCCCCATTAGCTAGGGAATGAAACCGAAAGCGCTAATTCAGGAGGAAGCATCTACTGATTGATCCACATTGCGATAGGCGCCATCATTGTGGCATTTTTGCAGAGCTTGGAATCAAAGTGTTGGGTAATGCTGAGGTGAGTAAGCTGCGGCGGGTAAGCGTCGTCATCAATATGAAGTCCCGAAGATTAGTGGCGTAGCCAAGAGGAGGTGTTGGGGGGGGAAGGCTCAGCCCCCTCTTCTTCCTCCCAAAAACTTGTGGATACGCCCCTGCCGAACGTGTTTTCAAGGCATACTGACTTAAGTATAATGTAGCGAATTGGCCTAAATTAAACATCCTTATCACGATAAGCGCAAGAGATGACACAAAAAAACAAGTGCACGGCACGTGCGCTGTCATGCCACTGCAAGTTTAAAGGCGAAAACATGGCTATACATGAACCTAAAGCAAGGCACTAAAAATCTTATCGACCGTGACTAAGCCTGTGATCATGCGTATGTTGTAGATATGCTCAGCATCGGAGAGAACGAGTGAAGACTGCCTCACGTACCGGTATTTCGCTCTTATTATTTCAAACACGTCAGCAACGTTTCACTGACTGTGCAAGCGGAGTGTGTAGCCTATCCCATTGTCGTGCAGTTTTACGTACGTACATTGGGTGGATGGGACGTTGTCTGAACGTCCATCTAAGGAAACTTTCTAGCTATTCGAAAGGTACACCATCAACGTCTCTTTCTCTTCATTGCCGGCAGTATGGTTGCGAAGGGGACTTAAACAGAACAGCTGTGGGGATCAGGTACAGGGAGCAGCGCACGTGTGAAATTGCTGGAGCACTTGAAATAACAAAAACAAACACAAAATACTTAAGCCAGCCTTCATCCTCTCTCACCAATGTTCGGGATACATACCGACAGCATATGCGATCAGATGTTTGGTCAGGGTCGGTAACTTTATTTAGTGCCTAGCTTGATGTTCATATCATCATCGTAATTCTCATCATCATCCTCATATACATCATCCGCCTGAGTACGCCCACTGCAGGGCAAAGACCCCTCCCATGTTCCGTCAGTCAACTCGTTCCTGTGTTTCACCCCACCGCGGTGGTCTAGTGGCTAAGGTACTGAAATGCTGACCCACAGGTCACGGGATTGAATCCTGGGTGCGGTGGCTGCGTTTGCATTGGATTCAGAAATGTTGTAGACCCGTGTGCTCAGATTTGGGTTCAGGTTAAAGAATCCCAGGTCGTCGAAATTTCCGGAGCCCTCCAATACGGCGTCTCTCAATCATATGGTGGTTTTGGATGTTACCCCGCATATCTATCTATCTATCGTTCCTGTATCCGCTGCTGCCACTTCATACCCACAAACTTCGTATTCTCATTTTCCCACCTAACTTTCTGGCTCCCTTTCACCCGGTTCCCTTAGAATCTAGTGTGTTCTTTATTGACCGGCGGTTATCTTGCTTTCGCTCTACGCCCTGCCCATGACCATTTCTGCTTCTTGATTTGAGCTAAGATGTTCTTAACACCCGTTTGTTCCCTGACCTACTCTGCTCTCTACTTGTCCCTTATAGTTAAACTTATCACTTTCTTTTCCATTACTTGCTGCGACGTCCTACGCTTGAGATGAAAGCTCTTTGTAGTCCTCCAGATTTCTGCTCCGTAAGTACAGGGAAAACGCAGCTAGCATATATTTTCCTATTGAGGGACAATAACAATCTACAATTCAAGATTTCATAATGCCTGCCAAATGTGCTCATTCAATTCCTATTGTTCTGTTGACTTCAATCTCGTAGTTCGGCTCCGCGCTTACTACCCGTCTTAAGTACACGTACTCTTGTAACGTGATAGCGTTACAGAGCTCGTGTCACAAAAAACCCGCCACCGGCGTCGGCTCCGTTGGTTGTGAGCGAAAAATCGTATGTGCATCTGTGACTGAAAAATCAAGTTACCGAGATAGCCACGGGAGGCCGCTACTTGTCCACGTGTGCGCGTGCGATCATGTTGAAAAAAAAACGTGCGTTAGAAGAAACAAAAAGTGCTCAAGATCACGAAGCGTGGTAGTTTCTTTGCCCTGCCACTCCTTCCTGCTTAGCATCCAGCGCTTTCATCGGGACGAGAGAAGAGATAATGCAATAGCAGCATGCGACAAACCTTTATCTCTTGACTCGCACTGGACGGATTCTTAAAATTTTTGCGGCATTGAATTTGCGAGGCGATCAGCTTTTCTAGTGAAATTTTTTCATTACTTGAAAAAGTGTTTAAGGGTCATTTAACGCATTTAGTTCAACAGGTGTCACGACGAAAACGAGCCCATTCGGCGATACTAGCGCGCGCAGGTCCAATCTACTGTGCGCGTGTTTGTGTACGTGCGTGTGTATGTAAACAAACTTAGTAATAAGTATGAACTGAGAAGTTGGAGGGTGCACTAGGGGCCGGATTTCGCTATCACATTCAAGTCTTAAAGTCGAAGCTTAAGGGTTCCCCAATTTTTAAAACTTCAAGTGCACTGCTATCTATCTGAAATGGCTGCTCTCTCCCAGGGTTCTTGTACATTACTTCCGTTTTCCGCACATTTTTAAGACCTACTTTTCTGCTCTCCTTGTCTAACTCAGTAATCATAAATGGCAATTCGTTCCCTATGTTTCTCATTATTTGCATTTTCAGCGGCGAAGCGTGGGTTACTAAGGTACCATCAACTCGTATCCCTAATTCTTCCCATTCTAGGTCACTGAAAACCTCCTGTAAGCACGGGGTACATAGCATTGGGGAGATCGTATCCCCTTGTCTTTCAGCCATCTTTATTGGTATTTGGTGGCTTTCTTTATGGAGCACAAAGGAGGCCTTTGATCGACTGAAGATTCCTTCCAGGATGTTTATACATGCTTTGTAAACGCCCTGGTTGCGTAGTATCTATATAATTACTGATTGTTGGCCTAGTTGGTACTTGCTTACTGACATGATTTGGTCACAAATAATACACACACAAAGTAAAGAAACACTCAACGACAAGCACAAGCCGTTTGTGCTTGTCGTTGAGTGTTACTTTAGTTTGTGTGTGCATTATTTGCGGCCAATTCATGTCATTAGGTCTGTATAATTGCTGATATCGCTATTGAATCAAATGCTTCTCGTAATTTATGAAGGTTATGTACAGTGGTTGAGTGTATTTTGTGCATTTCTCTAACGCCTGATTTTTACGATTAATGTGGTTCATTGTTGAGTAGGCTGTACAAAATCTTGCTTTATTTTCTTATTGATTGAATGCTAATGTTGCCTTAATTTGGTTCGCAATCCCTTTTAATTGCTCAAGTTCTTGTCGTCTCCGTTTTTGTGAATTAAGACGATGTTGGCGTTCTTCCAAGATTTTGCTACCCTTCCCGTTTACAAGGTTGTTTCTAAAGGAAAATTTGTCAGGATCAATGTGAGGCATTTCTTCAGCCCTAAGTATTTTTGAAAAGAGAAAAAATTGTTATGTGTGACTTACAGTGACAAGACAAATATCAACTTCGCTTTTAGAGCGTTGGCATTTTCACAGAATCGTCATGAAAAAAAAATTGTGACTCATTTGTGAGTGACTTTATTCTGCACTACAAATCATCTAGAAGAAATAAAATGATAATTTGTTTATTTTCATTATCTCCGTTGGCGTATTTTCGTGACAGATGTGACGTAAATTGTATACGATAGATCGCAAAAATAAAAAGACATGCAATGCCTCCTCTGCAGGACGTCGAACCAGTGACCCCTAGTTCAGCAGCGCACGGCGTGAACCACTATGCTACAATGAACATGTAACAAAGAGCGCTAACAGCAAGCTATCTATATACAATATACCATATAGCGGTGCTAAGAGCTTCGCTGATTGAAGGCGTTTTTGTCATCAGTATGGAGATGGCGCGACAAGTGCGCGTTCGGCCTGGTCGTCGTCGCCTCGCGCGTTTCGGAGAGCACCGCCTCCACGAAGCTTGTTCTCTGATGCGTGCGTGCGAACACAAAAGTTACTTCGCGCGCTGCGGCGGCCCCATTGAGCAACGGAACATGCTGCTCACACACGAAGTAAGAATTCAGACATTTCGCGCTTGTCCTGTGTATAATTTGCATTCGTTTCGTGCGCCTGCCTTTCTATTTATACAGCGTGCTTTAAGGTTTGAGGTATGACAGTTGTTAGTTCTCCATCGTCCTGTGTATGATTATTTCGTGGGTGCTTTCTATTTGATGCGTGCGCTGTAAGTTTGGAGCTGCTGCCACTTTCCGTTCTTCACGTGACTTTGCAATTTGCCAATGTAGCATTTATTCTTTCAGCCTTGTGGCGAAAGAACGCACAATAAACGCTCAGCTACTTCTATGAAAACTCGTTTCACTTTCTTGTTTCACCGATTCCTAGAAAAAGAGATCAGCCACATTTTTTCTTTAGAAATGATAGTCTTTCTAACTTAGCATATATGATTGATCATCATAACAGCTCTAGCTTTGCGCTTATGCTAGCGTGCTGAAAATAGGAACATAGATGCCATGCAGGATTTCCCAAGCTTTTCGGAAACACGAGCTCGGTCTGGACTTGCACTACGATGATCAGCACATGAACTCTGTGTGTATCGTCGATGAAACTGGCTACAAAAAAGAGCTTGGCGTCACAAGCCCATGTGAGGCATTCGCGGTGATTTTCAAAGGAACACCACGAGCGAACGTGTCAGCGCTGGCACGCAGTTAACATTTCAAGAGTTCAGTGGTGTCAGCCTGATTGACGCGCTTTCTTTTTGTAAACTGAACATCGCGCCTCCCAAAGGTATGTTGGTGAGCGCGTGTCATCTTTTCGGCAAGTTCTTTTGTCACACCTGCAGCAGGGAAGCTTTCACTCTCGAAGGAAATAGTCACTCCTTTTTTTTCTATGAATATTACCGATAAATAGAAGGACAGGTTACTGGTGCACGTAGTATATGTCTGAAGATTTTTCCGCAGTAATGAATCGGTAGAAACAACATCGCCGCAAACAAGTAAATTGCAACGTTTCCCACCACAAATGTCATCAGTGGAGCTTGCTACATCGCTTCAAGTGGTACGTTGTGAGCGCGGTGAAATTAAATGCCGGACATTATAGCCACGTGCTGACACAAAACTTATTTCTTCGTGTATGCGTGCATAGCTTGTGCGATTAAGCTCACATATTAATCATGCCGCTCGCTGACATGGCACGTGAGCACGTGAGCGTCTCGGCACGAGAGAACTTGGTGGGTGGGCGAACTCTTCGCCACGGGTGTCTGTCAATGAAACAGATTGACTCGTGCAGTCAGGTTCAAACTCTTTGATTCTGAAAGGCCCGAGATGAACTAATGATTTTCAGAATGCTGCGTTGACTGTCAAGCGTTCGATGCGGTGGACGTTAAGCAGCAGCTTTATTGGTCACCTCACTTTACTTGTGCAAGGCTGGAGCCCCAAGGGAAGCTCGATCGGTCTCTGTCTGCTCGGTTTGCGTCAGGGTGAAGACTGCGTCACTTCAATCTTAATTATAATGGCATTAACTGGCTAGGTGTTACTTCACATATCTTGAATAGTGCTGTTTAACCTGATATGTTTAATTTACAATACATCATATCATGCTTAATCATCAATGTTCTAACTAGTGTGTGTTAACCAGTATAATCCTCATTCGCATGAATACATTTAGTTCTTGTTAGTTACCGAAAATACAGCTTAGTGTTAATTACCATAGTCTTATTAGCTCGGTGTTATTTTTACATGGCTGCACTAGCATGGGCTTACTAAGTTATGATTTAATTAGTTTGATCTTAACAATACTTGGCTTAAATGAAGTAGTCGAACCATGTCTTTAGCTATGTATTTAGCTGTGCCGCCCAGTAAATTCACTGAGCAGACGGGGGCATGCACTCCAGAAGCGAGCCAGTTGATCTGTGAATTACATATGAGTGGCTACTGTTCAAAAATGGTGAAGCGTTCAATTTACGCAACTCCAATAATTTTACCATTTTGCCCAGGCACAACAAAATTGATAGCTCAATTTTAGCATTATTGTAATCAAACTCGTTAAAACAACACACCATGTCCCCCGTAGTAATACAGAAAGCGCGAAAAGGTGGTCTGTGATTTATAATAAACAAGTTGAGGTATTTTTCTTTTACATGCTGTATGAGTATTGCCAACCAAAGCAATTGACTGTGTTATGCATAATGTGATATCATGGAAAACAAACAGCAGACATCCGCATCATGTTTCTGTAGTTATTTCTTATGACTACGAATAAAGAAGTCATGAAGACTGGAGGACCAGCCTTGAGACTTGCAATCTTGTCGCTCCTGTTCAGTGGGAGCAGCGATGAAAAATGAAAGCTGAAAAATAAAAGTGAAACCGTTACATGATATTATCATATAACGTGTTTGCAAAGCTAACACAATTATTTACACAGATTTAAAGAAAGCTCACAACAAAACAACAGAGGCAAACAGGCATAGTAAGGAACCATGTTTTTTTGTCATAATCGTGTCAAACAAAACTTCCAAATCGTATTTTTCCCAACATGTCACTTGGTGACAAACTTGCAGCACAAGTTGATGTTACTTTTACACGACATACGCAATTGTTTTAAGCTCCATTGCGTAGGTTCCACTCACCTTTTTTTCTAGGTCATCTTGTCCAACCAAAAGAATTGTACGACTGACTGCCTCATTGACAGGGCGAACATCGCTGCTGATTTTTCTGATAGTTGTGATAAGGCGCTACACCATAATGATACCTTCGTTCCCTCGAGTGTAGCTGTCAACTTGAGTGAAGAAGCTAGAAAAGAAATCCAGGATTTTAGGGATAACCAAGACACAAACACACACAGACTGATCAATTTTATTTAGCCATCTTTGCTAACACAGTAAGTATACACACACATTTGACACGAGCATTTCGTTTCAAATAACCTTGCTAGGTAAGAGAAGCTGGAAACCTCGTTTCGCAATAGACCCTGGCTATGCACGAATTATAGCGCTTCTTTTCTCATAAATCTTGAGAAATAACTCAGAATGCACTCAGCTTTGCGCCGGCATATTTGCACAACCAAGTCTAATCTGCGGCACTCAGCGGCACATTGTCAGCGGTTACTGACTTCGTGTTTAACAATTCTACCCATTTCTAAATTTTTAGGTAAACATGCGAGTAGAAACACCCGAACAACACCAACGCGAGCGGTTGCCGTTCACAGTTACATCTGACATGGCATAACCTAGATTTACCACGACCGGGCTAGAGTGCACGTGTGCGCCTGTGCTCGTGCAAGTACATTCTAGCCTTGTCATGGATTTACAAAGGAGTTCTGCGGAGAGCCGCAAGGCTGCGGAAGAGTTAAGAAAGAGAAAGACAACCATCTGTTTGTAGCACGAAGTCACAACGAAATCCATGCGGATTTCTCAGAAAGGAAAGCTTGTCAGTGGCGGAAAAGTACGTCCTGGTGGGGGTTTTAAACCCGGGACCTAGGCCTTCTCGGGGCAGTCGCCCTACCGATTGAGCCAAGCACACTCTGAAATTTACGGCAGATCCCACGTAGCTTGGGAATTTACGTTATGCGAAGCATGCGGAGGGAAAGTGGCCACGTTATATTTTTTTATCGAGGAACACGACATGAAATCATGCTAAATATAGGTAAAATGTTGCACAAACCAACATTGTGAACTTTTGCAGGTGTTCATATTACCAGTTGTTGGCCATTGCGCAACAATGGCAACAGTAACATGAGTATTATAAACACCAAAACGTTGGTGAATGCCCTAAGGGCAACGAAAATTTTTATTGTATGTTCAACTCAAGTCATTCGAGCCAACATGCAGGTACAGATTGCTCTGTTAAAATGTATAACAGGCTGCAAGTGCCGATATACTTGGTCAGCAAATTTAGTTGTTGTAGCTGAACGGCAATGTATGTTCTACGGATTGTCAGACTATTTGTTATTGGCGTCTTAAAAATAATTAACCGCAGATTTCATTCTGACCGGCCGAAATGTTTTCAGACTTTTGACTTCATGAATCCCAACTGCATGCAACTGGTTTGTTGGTGGTGCAACAACATTTGGATTTTCACTGAACTAGCATACTGAATTTATTGGTACCTAGCTGTAGCCTCGTATGTGTCAACTGGCGTGGTGCGTGTATGCATGTATTTTCTAATGGCTGTTGTGTTAAGCGTCCAATGGAAATTTTCGTCACTATCATTGCATATCATGTCCATCCTGTTTCATCAACTACACAGCGAAATAGTAGCTGCTGTTGGCATTAGTCAACATTAGGCTGCTGTTGGCATTATATTGCTGCATGCAAAGCAATATAACTATTTTCAACGTACACCGCTTCTTATTACACCTTTTTATGTATGCTATGGTGTCACGTTGTGCACACTAGGCACTGTATGCAACAAAAAGCACCATGTGGCCTCTATATTACTCCTCATGGCGCAGGAAATTTCCAAGGAGACATTGAATACAACAATCCAAAGATGACAGTAAGAACTTATGAACAACATTTACAGACGGCATTACATACGGCATTTCTATGAAGACGCTATGTACAACGTTTTCGGTGACATTACGTACAACGCTTAGGAGTCATACCATCCAACGTTCTTTGAATACATTGCGTTCGACATTCCTAAGGAGACAATATCTAGATTTCTACAAGTAATTTCGTCCAATCTTTCTAAAGACGTCACCTAGAGAAATTCTGAAGAGACTTCGTTAGAGAAAATTGTTACATTTTGTGAATAAAGAAAAAGTGTTCGTAGATACTTTAGCTTCAGCTTCTTGGGTAAACAGGGGTCCGAATGTGTTAGAATACGTAAAGCTAGCCATTCGCAGAGCGAGGAAGAATTCATCCCCAACACGAAGCAAATCAACGCAAGTATTACAAATGAGTTCTGTGGAAACCCGTAAGGTGGCGGAAACGTTAGGAAAAGGAAAGTGTCTGTGTGTTCATGTACTTCGAGTTGTCAATGAATTCGCTTTCGCGCTGTCAATTACTAGTTTCCTGGTTTTCTGAATCGGCAGAGTGACCGTCCCGGAAAGGCATTAGTCTCGCTTTTAAACTCCGAATCAGGATGAATTTTTCAGCAACTAAGAAGCTTTCTGAGAAACATGTACAGATTTTTCTCGTGGCTTCGTGCTACATAGGGTAGCTGTCTTCTTTCCCTTTATTATGCTAGATTTAGTGCACATAGCTCCGACAGTCGCGTATACTCACTCCATTTCGTTATAACGCTCAACGTCATTGTAAATGTAAACAAAGCATGAAAACAGTTAACAGAAATGAGGGAAAAGAGTGCATGGAGGTGGCCGCAACAACGCACACTGTCTAAAGTATAGAGATTTTCCCGTTACCGCTGAGACATATCCGAGATTTTTAAGTGATTAACGCATACGCGCTGGAAGCGTCGTACAATATCTGCAGCTCAAACTACCGTCTTTAAGCCAACCGAAACCATTCATTATACACAGCGTGCCTAAGTGTGAAGTTAAAAAAATTTTTAACAAGTGTTTCAAGCTGGGGTCCCCGAAGATTTCAGTGATGTAATTCCGTCATGGGAATGATGTCTGAAATTATTTTCCCATGACAAAATTTCCGTCAACGGGAGTCGAACCCACAACCTCGCGGTCGGCGTCAACAGCTGCAGTGCACGCTATCCACAACGCCATGGTCACATACCATGCACGCTTTGAAACGCGCCTTTTATATCTCAAAGTAGTACCGGTAAAGTGCAATAATGCATCATGACCGTGGTTCTGATGCATTGACCGTGGTTCATGATGACGCGTCTGTTATATGCGCCCATCTTTTTCATTGCGTTTCCGAAAGAAGTGAAATTTCGTGAGGGCCTTAACAAGCTGCAAAGTGGTGATCTTACCCGAACGTCGGCATGGCTCATAGCATCCATCCATACCAAAAACAGTTCGGAAAAGCATACATCCACGCGCTTAATTGCTTCCCCTGAATGTAACTTCGCATTCACCGCTTAAGCTCGCCCCGCGAACGATCGTGGCCCGTCAAGAGAGAAGACGCAATGCGCGTTGCGTTTTGCTAATGAGGCACTGACCTTCAATAACTATAAGATAACGTGAGTAGATGAGTTTAGGCTGAATTTGGCGTAGAAACAGTCTCAGTCTTCTGGCTGTCACACAAGTTTCTCTGGTTTAGCTTTCACCCTTAATCACTAGAGCTACCTCAGACATATAAGCCCCCAAGGGCATATTTAATCAGTCATTCATTATTCATGGACATGTATGACTTAGCGTCAACGCGGATTCACGAAAAACGGTGCCTATATTTAGTTGTTAAACACTTACAGACATAATAAAAGCTCTCTTACATCTATGTAAAATAAGCATTAAACTACCTCAGTAAGCACACGTTTTACTTTCGTGCTTTACGATTCATAAGATGTAAGGATCAACTAGTTTTTTTCCCGTTTCTATATGCCCCACCGCGGTGGTCTAGTGGCTAAGGTACTCGGCTGCTGACCCGCAGGTAACCGGATGAAATCCCGGCTGCTGTAGGCCCATGTGCTCCGGTTTGGGTGCACGTCAAAGAATCCCAGGTGGTTGGAATTTGCGCAGCCCTTCACTATGGTGTCTCATAATCACATGGTGGTTTTGGGGCGTTGAACCCAACATATAAATCAATCCCGTTGCCATGCTCGGAAGCACGCTGCATACTTGAGTATTGGTGGAAATGTTATTGTGATGGAGACTAAAGAGCACCTCAAAACAATATCAAGTGCTATCAGCAGTGCATAGACGATGTGCGATCAGCTAATAATCGCTCTTGATTAGTCACTGCAACACTAATTTTATGAGTGACGCAATCACTTATAAAACAACGCGCACAGCGGCGTCAACTATTTAAGTGACAATTTTAATTGAGCATATGCTCTGCGAACGTAGGCTATTGTTGAAAATGGCTGGTGGCCTACCTCTACGGAGCTGCTGCAGAAGCCCGGCTAATGCTGTGTAATTAGTGCCTACGAAAGCAGTACACTCACCGTTAACAGGGGCCTGTTGTCCGTTCTGCAGCTCCATTCATTTTCTTCCCTCCAAGCGTCACTGCGAGCATGGAACCTGGCGCGACCGCCGCTGATGACGCGCATGTACGCTCGAACCACAACACGCGAGCAATGCGAGCAGTGCAGCCAACGCAATGCATTCAAAACGACGAAGGAATCGTGGAGGAGAAGGTTGCGGATGCGCAGGCGCCGTGCGAGAATCTGTCAAGAGGATACTGAACGGCAAAGGCGCGATATGTATAGTCCAGACGGCAGCGCCTTCATTACGGTAGCCAATGGAAACGCGCTTGACGGGAGTGCTTTGACTTTTCTAAAGATGCTAACTCTCTTGTGCTTCTTATACCTTTTAAAAGGGGTCAAGTGAGTGCCTGAAGAAAACTGGGGTGCTGGGACCCTCTTTTGACTCTTTTTCCTCCCACTTAGAGTGCAAATTTGTGCCTTCGAAATTTCATTACTCTGTGGGGATCACCACAATTAACAAAAAGGAGGAAGAGAAAAAACTTTAATGAAAGTGCGGGAAGTTGGTTGGGTGGGTCAATGGCCCCACCTAGGTTACGGCCAGGAGTTCTTGAATCCTAGCGGCTTCCTCGGCCTGCTGGACGGCCCACACCAGAACTTTGGCGGCTGGGCTGAGCAGTGCGGCTTCCGAGCGCGCGCGACAGCTGTCACTAGAGGCTGCGAACTCATAACGGCACTAATACCTTGGCATTGTTTTACCATATGCTTCAAAGTGGCTCAGAAGTCAGAATGCTTGTACTTCTCGGTTTCGTGGATATCGAGGTATATAATGTGTGAGAAAACATGATTCAAAATGTCCTAGTTTGTAGCTGCTGTTATTACAAAGACTGTTCTTTTTTGTGAATCTTGGGAGAGGGGGCGGATGGCTGTCTGTACCCTATAGTGTTTTGTATTGCCACACTATCTCGTTATACTGTCTTCCCACTTCCCCTCGTCTACTGTGCGGTCATCAGTGGAGCATGCTGGGCAGTAATTTAGAGTGCAGCTCGGTCGGTAAGGCCTCGAGCTGTGTCAGACATAACAAGAAGAATATTACGAATATGATACTTGTACAAAGGAAGACCGCTAAATTTATGTTTGGAAAATCAAAAAGAGAACATTCCCTGTCGTTAGTAAGGCTTACCGTTAAAATAAGTGTACTCTCAAACACGTGGAAAATTAGTGGTTTTCGGAAGCACTTCTTATATAGCCTCATGAAAAGGCAAACTCGACTTCAATTGCCTTTTTTTGTAACACCTCTAAAAGCACGAACAGTTAGACAAACACACAGCTTTTCGCATGCGGCAATACTTTGTAAGACTAAATTTTACAAGAACAGCTTTTATCCGCACAACATAACCAAATGATATTCCTTCCCTCTTCATGTCAAATAATTTAGCATAAACAATACGCCATGTTTTAAACTATCTTTGTCATTTTATTGCGAATTTTCGTTGTGCTTAGAGACCTGTTGCTGTTAAGGCAGTATTCTTTTTGTCTTACCCAAGCATAAGTTTATCTGTGTTTACTTTGTTTATTTTATTTCTTATTACGCTTTATTTCTCTAATGTTTTTACCCGGAGTTTAACACAAAAGTTTCATTTCTTTTATTGTGCCAAGGAAGAATTTGGTTTTTCGCCCTGTAAATTGTGTAAAGCTGCTGGTCTCATAATACTGAAATTTCGAGCAATATTACGTGGAGGTACATACCATCCGGCCCAGTGATACCTTGAAAAGAATGTGCGAAAATTGACGAATAACGAGAATATAATGATTGAAAGTAACATTAAACGCAGAAATACATTTAAGCGAAGGATAAAGACAGCCAACAACTGTAGAACATCAGCAAAATTAAGCTTGCAGATTACTCTTTTTTGTCCGCGCAAAAAAAATCCTGCTATCCAAACTTAATGTCAAGAAAGCATCTCCCAGTAGTTTTGTTTGCCTAATAAAAGAAGGGAAATGTGTAGTGCGAAGACAAGGTTAGAGTACAAAAATAAACGTCACCATGATGGTGGTGTCCTTGACGCAGCGTCTGCTGATGAACAACACCACGGGCGGATAAATGCGCAGCGCCTCCTGGATGACCATGTCTAGTCGCTTGAGCTGCTGCACGCCCTCGTAGACGAGCTCACCGTCGGTCCCAAATGCGGCCTCGATCTCCTCGTGAAGCCTCTCCTGCTCATCGGGATGTGTTGCCAAAAGGTACATGAGGAAGCCAAGTGAAGTGGCCGTCGTCTCGAAGCCAGCCACGAGAAAGATGAAGGCGTTGCCAACCACGTGCCGGTCCTCAATGAGACGGACGTCTCTACTGCGCAGCAACATGTAGAATTGTTTCCCTTGCAAAAAAAACTTGCATCATATCTGCAGAATCTCTACAGTCCATCAGTCATCCGCGATACAGATTGTATGAAGATAAGTGACAAACTTTAGGTCAACCCTCTCTCACGTCCGAGTAGGCGATTGGTACACCCGTTCTGGAGAAAGTCTGCAGAGCATTTGTAGCTGTGGAGTATGCAGCAAGCCTGCGGAATATCTTTGGAACGTCTGCAGGAAGTCTACAGAAATTCTGCAGCACTTCTGCAGAATATCCGCAATGCATTGTCACTGTGAACAGAGTAATCAATAGCTACTATTTGTGTTAGCCCAAACATTCAAGGAACATGCCGCACCGAAGGGTATAATACCGCTCATACACCCACCAAACACGTGCCCAACACAAACGCAACAGCAGCAAAGTAAATACCAAACACATAGCTTCTCGCACTTCACAACCTAACAACAGCAACCCGGTATATATAGCCATGGTATTTTGGCAGGCCATTGAGTGCCGGTAGGAAAATACGTATGCTTCAAAATTTCACATTTATACATACGCAGAATAAGCGCATAATTATGGTGACCATGAGGTAACAAGAAAATACGCATATTTTTAATATATGTAGGGGAAATGTGCAATGTTCTTTTAATTAGCGACATTTAATTACCAGCTGAGAGGCTGTTCCTTGGGGATTCAGAAAAGCTGCAGCCTTTTTCGCAGACAATTTGCAGACTAAGGTGACTGGTGGGTGACTGAAAGGTGAAGCCCCTTTAGTGATTGTAATATAATGTGTAATGACCCATACTATATATATATATATATATTTACATTGCCCGCATTAACAGACAAGTCTGCTTGGCGTCTGCAGAAATTCTGCCGACTAGGTCTGTACGGGCGCGACTTGTGCGTAACTACAAGGTGAAGTGAAGTTCGTTATCGTTATGAATTGTGTCGTGACCCACAGTTGTATAGATATACGTATGTAATATATACATACACACAAACACACACATGACCCCCATAAACAGACATGTCTGTTCGGCGTCTGCAAAAGATCTGCTGAAAGGGTCTGTAGGGGGGTGACTGGTGGGAGACTGAGAGGTGACTGAGAGGTCAAGTCCATTTAGTGAATGTTATCGATTGTGTCATGACCCAGAATGTATAAATATATCGTATATACTATATGCATCCACACACGCGCTCAAAGGGCCCAGATTAACAGAAAATTCTGCTTACCCTCTAATCGACATCAGCAGAAAATCTGCAGACGAGGTCTGTACGGGGATGACCTGTCGGTGACTAATACGTGACTGAAAGGTGAACCTATTAAATCATTACAATCAAACGTGCCACCTTCCGAAATGTGTGCATACATACATATATGTATGTATGCACACATTTGAAGAAGTGCTCAACGGCCAAGTGAAAATTCACGATGAAGTGCTTGAACTAAAGAAACAGTTTATTGAATTGAGAAATATGGTACGTGATTTCATTACGGCACAAAAGGATTCCCAAGAACGCAGCATTCCCAGTGAAAAGGTGGGAACACTACAATCACTGGAACATATTGTAAACTTTCAAAACAAAAAGCTTACCGACCTCGAAGACCATTCCAGACGGTCGAATTTAATTATTCACGGTATTCCCGAGTGCCCTAGTGAAACCGATGCAACCCTGAGGGAAAAAGTGTTTAAGGAAATATTCACAGAAAAGCTTGGTGTGAAATGTGATTCCATCGGACGCACACACAGACTAGAAAAATAAACTGGTAAAAGGCCTATCATCCTCCACGTTTGGAATTTCAATGAAAAGAAAGAAATATTAGAAAATGCCCAAAAAACTGAAAGGATCGACGGTATCTATTCAAAATGATTATTCACAGTCGACACTTAGGAAACGAAAAATGCTGTGGGACAATGCTAAGAACGAAAAGCAACAAGGAAAAAAAGTATTCTTAGTACACGACAGGCTTATAGTAGATAAAGATACATTTTATTGGGATGAATTGCAAAACAGGCGAGTAAAAGCAGGAGACCGTCAATCTTCCAAGCCGCACGCATGACCTATTCAACAATATGTAACAAACAGTTAAGTCCACTAAATATTAATACCCGAAGCATTGTGAATAAAACTGAAGCGTTCGAAGTTCTTCTGCTGCAACATGATCCACATATTACGGTTGTTACCGAGACTTGGCTACATGAGCATTTGCCTAATGACGACGTCTTCCCTCCATCTTATACAGTTTTTTGTAAAGACAGACGCACTAGCGGAGGAGGGGTGGCTATATTGGTAAAACAGTGGATCGATGCTGTTTTGTTGGATGATCTTGTTGACATAGAATGCTTATGTATTAGGGCTACATGCTGGAGTCATTGTCTTGTTGTAATTGGGTTGTACAGACCCCCAGACGTTACTCCAGAATACCTTAGCACACTGAAAATTTATATGGCCAAATTTGAGAGTAAAAAGGTCTTACTGATTGGTGACCTGAACCTACCCAGAGTAGACTGGGAGCGCCTTGACGCCGGCATTAACACTTCAAAACATGTTAACATAGTGTTTGACATCATGCTTATACATGACCTATTGCAGGTAGTTCAGGTACCTACGCGCGTACAGAGGGATTCCACCTCAATATTAGAGATATTGTGTTTCTGAACCGCAATTTCTCCGAATATACAGTAGAGGTAAGACAAGGTCTTTCTGATCATAGCTATGTCTTCACTTCCTTTCCTCTTGTTCCAGCAACTGACCATAAAAACCCGGTATTTCACTGCTTTAAAGACTTTTCCAGGGCTAATGATGCAAACATAATTGAACACCTAGAAACATGTCTTACAAATTTTGATGACGTGAATGTTAGCGTGCTTTGGACACAATTCAAACAAATGTGTCATTTTTGTTTAGATATATTTGTGCCTTCCAAGCACAAAAAAAGTTAACAAACAAACACCATATATAAATTGCAACATCATTCATATGAAGCGCAATGTTAAGCGACTGAAAAAAAGGTGGGCAATGGCTGATTTGATACATGATGCACACAACAGTCTCGCTCAGACTGTCCGCAGCTCTGGGGAGTATTACTTTAAAACCTCCTTACCTAACTTCATTGCAAATGACCCCAGTAAATTCTGGAATTTTATCAGTGAAAAGAAAATACCTGTATCCCAAATATCGATTGATGGAACCAACGTCACCGATTAGAGAGACATTGCACGGCATTTTAATCAATATTTCCAGAGTGTGTTCAACACTTCTGATTTCAACTCTATATCTAATGCTACAGCCTTTACTTATGCTGAAGCGCTGTTTATTTCTTATCCAGGCGTGGTGTCTATGTTGCTAAATAAAGAAACTAAGGCATCCTGTGGTCCTGATAACATACCAAACGTGTTTCTACGACGATATGCTTTATCTCTAGCAAAGTTTTTGTTATTATTTTTTAATGTTCTTTGTTGTCTTCCCAGCTGCCCAGTGACTGGAGGGCAGCCGACCTTGTACCCATCTTTGAAAAGGGGGACCGCTTAGCACTAGGAAATTACCGTCTAATCTCACTAACTTCACAACGTCGTAAAATTATTGAACACGTCATAGCTACTAGTAAAAACAAGTGTATTGAAGAACGCTCTACATTAACCATGTATCAACATGGTTTTCGGAAAGAATTATCCACCGTAACTCAACTCGTCACACTGTTTCACTCTCTTGCATTAAACATCGATAGACACGGGAGGACAGATATGCTCTTCTTAGATTTCTGCAAAGCCTTCGATAAAGTTCTCCATAGTAAACTCATTTCCAAACTTAGAACAATAGGTATACCCGAAATATTCGTTTGTTGGATTTCTGCGTATTTAAATGATCGCGAACAGTACGTTGATGTAGGGGGCCAATATTCGGACAGTCTTCCGGTCACATCGGGCGTACCACAGGGCAGTGTGTTAGGCCCTTTGTTTTTTCTATTGTATATCAATCAATAATATTGTTGATGTTATTCACCCTAGTGTGGAAATAAGATTGTTTGCAGATGATTGTGTTTTGTTCAAAACTAACAATTTCAACGATCTCAGCACTAGCCTTTGCAATATATATGAATGGTGCAACATATGGAGAATGTGTCTCAACGCAAACAATACTTCCAGTGACTCGCCAAGAGAATCAACAATTGTATACATACATATCAGGGTCTTCACCACTGCAACAAGTAAACTCCTACAAATAGCTTGATGTGACACTCACTTCCAAATTTTCTTGGAATCTCCTTATTGATAATGTTTGTTCATCTGCCTTTCGTAAACTATGTCTTCTTAAACATAAGCTTCAAAGTGCTCCTACGAATTTTAAACTACTTTGTTACACAGCCCTTGTGCGGCCAAAACTAGAGTACGCGAGCATAGTATGGGATCCTTATACAAAACGTAATATATACACTCTTGAGCGTATTCAAAGAAAACCTGTTTAATTTATATTCAACAAGTACTCAAAGTTAGACTCACCCTCAGATTTAATGCTAGCCAACAACATTCCCTTACTGCAGATGCGAAGACAAAAAGCTAGATTAGAATTCTTTGATCAACTTTTGAACAAAAAAATAGCTCTAGACCCATACCCGTATTTGACACCCATTAGTAGCCGGCACACCCCACACCAACATCCTAAGGCCTTGATCCCATATTTTTATCGCACAGACCTACTGAAGTATTGGTACTTTCCAAGAACCATATGTGAATGAAACTGTCTTACTAATACATGTGATGAATGAACTAACCTACCAAACAACCTTCTTCGCCCTTTATTGTTTCATTTTGCAATTATTTTATTTCTATGTGTATTACCACCCTGCTTGGACATCGAGTCTGCAGTATAGAATAAATAAATAAATAAATAAATAAATAAATGTGTTACATACGGCTACGTGCCGCACTTTGGATGCACATTATCAGAAACGTATGCTTGCCGTCTGCTCGGCGTCTGCTCTGCAGACCAGGTCTACAGAAAGGTCTGTCTGCAGGAAAGTCAAACAACCCATGTAAGGGTTAAGTCTCCATGAACACTATATATATATATATTTATATATATATATATATATATATATATATATATATATATATACAACCAGCTCACGGCTGGTTATTTTTTCATCTACTTTTTCTTCTTAATTACATTCCATTGGTTCTAATACCTTCCCGTGTACATTACTTGGCATTACTAACATGGAAAAACGAGGCCTTAGGTATACCCTTCTTTCCCATATATATATATATATATATATATATATATATATATATATATAGATTACCCTTAGGTATCCACACCTTTTGTGTATATCAACAAAAGAGGTGTATACTTAAGGGCTAGTTTTCTGCCATGTGTAACACTGTATTAATAAGATGTAACATACAATATTGCCAAGGAAAGTATAAGGCCGTGCAAGCTCAGTGGAAGGGCATCGACGCGTTATTCGGAAGTCGCAGGTTTGAATCCCGTCCACAGCAAGTTATCTTTTAACCCTTTGTTTTTTCTTCATATTTACATTACAATTTGGCCTAATAACTTTTCCTATACTTTTTTGGCAATATGGTCTGTACAATGTAAGATTTTAATTTATATATATATACACTTTTTTTCGGCATAGAGTCCTGATGAAGGCCATACTCTAGGCCGAAACATCGAAATAATCCACGTTGTAACCGCTCACGGAAGATCTATTTGACTATGTGCAATGCTACGGCCACTCAACCACCATGCCTGCCTATACATACATACATACGTATTTGAATATATAAATATATATATATATATATATATATATATATATATATATATACATATATATATGTTTCAAAAGTACCCGCAATAATTTCTGTAGTCGCGCCATCTCGCGAGGCAGCGCTTCAGGTGCAGGAGTTAGTGGGCGATATAAGCTTTAAAAGCATAGCCCAGTTTTGGTTGCCTGTGGCCACTATTTGAGGCGCGACAAGCCATTGCGCATAAGTTTCTACTGCACCCTTGTCATAAAAAAATGAACGATTATTTGAAGCAGCGCGTTGAAGTTAAAGTTTACATCACGTTTTGTGTAAAATTGGAGTTAAAGAAAGGTAGAGATGCTCGAGACGCTTTAGAAAACGTACAATAACGTCACGTTGAAACAGCATGTTTTTAAGTGGCACGATATATTCTGGGAAACTCTGGTATCAGTCAACAATGACGGCTGTTCAGGACGCTGATCGAAATCACAAACGGATGACTCGGTGTAGAAATTGGGTCTAATATAGGTTGTGGATCGATGAAAAAGTTTTCGGATGATCGCGGAGAAGTGTGTAATGCCCACAAAAAATCATTCATCAGATTTTGACGAATAATATTTTAGTGAGGAATGTTTTTGCGAAAATAGTCCTGATAATTGAGTTGATGGAGGAGACACAGCGCGCTGATTGTCTCCGAGCCAAAATAGGTGTGGCGGCAATGCTGCATCCTCTGTACAGTCTCAATCTGGCAATATCAGACTTTTTGTCTCCAATGGTGAAAGAAACCATCCCAGAAACCCTGCAAGAAACGATGAAGATGGCAAAAGCACATTCGACGACCTCTTCGAAGGTGGTTCTCATTGGTGGCTTCCTGTGCTCCTTCAACATGGAAGAAGGAAGGTTCAGGAGAGGCCCTCGCAATGTGCGAGCTGCAGAGCGAGAAATGCGGCGGAGGTCACGTGCTTTTGCAGGGGCATTGTGGGATTCCTCAGTTACGCTATCGTCTCGTATCCTCTGCATCACCACTCACATGTCCATGTTGTTGATAGCCAGCTAGAGTTCTGAATGCGCAATTTATGCAGCTGTTGCACTTCAGGGGTGATACAATGTGCCAGAAGCTCACAGTGAGCGTTGGTCTTCACGGTTGCGAGTTTAGTTCATATCGCTTGGGGTCGAAAGTGGTCGTTTTTGAAGCTCGTGACCACTTCCCGAAAAATGGGTGGCGCTGCAGCTTCGCTGTTTTCCTTCGGCTTTGTACTGTTGCGTGCCTCAGCGATGAAAGGCTGAAATTCCAAGACGAGAACGGCCGCCCTCTTCATTCGAGAGCCATTCCCCATTAAGGGAGTCGCAACTATTGTAAACCAGTAAGTGGGCCACTGTGCTGAGCAGAGCTTGCCGAGTCAAGAATAAGAGACGTGCCTGACAGTAAGGCAATTTAACGATTGAATTATTGCATCAAGTTTGCGTTTGCCGCGCGGTAACCTCATCCTTGGCCAAAAGTTGGTCGATATGGTGTGGTAAGTAAGAAGTTTACTCAATGAGTCGACGTCATCGAACGCACTCAAGACAACCTGATAACACGAACACTTTCTTTATAACGGACGGGGACAAGAACATGCACAAAAAATCTAAGAACACATCAGGATAATACGAGGTTGAAGAGCTTCTATTGAGGCGTTCCTGTCCACGCGAAACGTAAGTCAACATCTTAACACTCAACACACTTCACTCCCGCACCACCAAGTTTTCAAGACGACACTCACGCTCACCGTCATTGCGGTGACCGTAGCACGGGGCAACGTGGCGTTGAGTCCGTCGTGGTAGCGTCCATGGTGGGAACACGCCTTCTCGTGTAGCTCGCTGGTACGAGTTTACGTCGATGCCCCGCACCCTGACATTTTGCTGGTGTTCAGGTCATGCTCGAGCGGGGCGAGCGCCCAGGACATGGGGTCGAAAGCCCCGACAACCATCAAAGCCATCCACGCACACTCTCTCAACTTTCGTCTTCTTTTTCTCTTCTGAGTTTCGATTCGGCGCTCAGGGTTTTGCCCCTATGGCTCGCTCGTCACAGGCATCACAATCTTCCATCCTGTTTTAGAAAGTTGTACGCACTTTGGCTGCTGCTGTTGAACTAGTTCACAGAGCGTGTAGTATGACGATGCTGAAGGATGTAGAGGTGGTATCAGATAGACACTTTGTTTGCCGAGATTCATTCATCCAGTTCAAAGTCCATTGCCGAGTCAAAGGTCAGACGCACAAGTTGGAAACAGAGTTGCACCAATGTTATAGGCTGGATTGTTTAAGTATTTTGCCGGCACTTATGGAGCACTCCAATAAACACGAGAAGCGCACTATTTGCTGCATTCGTTCCGATGTCACTTTGACTATATTCTCTACATTTCACCAAGCAACATGTTTTGCACTGATTTGACATGAGCCCATCTCAAAAGTGGATGGCGATGCAACTTATTTTGTTGTCATATGACATGTCACAATACCTAAGAGGTGCCAGTAGGCATCATAAAAGTATAGATTCAATGAGAGGACAGGAACGCTCGATATCGATGCATCAGGTTTATAGACTGATTCTTTTTTCTTCCAAGTGCTCGCGAAGAACCAGCGTTCTTCTTTTCGGCTCGCTTCTGAGTAACGCGGAGCTTTGTCGATCCTCCTAAGATCCAACCTCCATTAGTCAAACATGAAATCTTTACTTGAGTCTCCGGCTGGGGGGTACCCACAACACGGCAAGCTTCCTCTGGTTGGATGCCCATCTGTTCTGAAGTGGTACCAATAGCCACATATCGGGCTTATGGCATTCCTAACTCCGCTAGTGCTTCAGGGGTTCAGGTCTTTCTTGCCTGACGTTTTTCCTTGCGGCTGTATTTCAGGAATGTCATCACGAACTTGCTTTACCTTGAGCTTCTGAACGATCCCTTCAGCCGGTAAGGTAGTTGTCTGACTTGGGCCTAGCATACACCCTGCTTGCGTGCTTTCGCGAAGGACACAAGCTTCCTGTACGTCAACACTATCGTGGTTACTGGCTGCGCTTTCGTTCACATAACTCCTGCTAGCGTGACCATTTGGTGGTTCTGAAGTCACAGACTGATATCTGTTCACAACAGTCTTAGTTTGACTAAATGGTCCTAACTCGGGAAGGCAAAGACTAACATGCTCTCTATCACTGCACACTGTGTTGTCGCCACATGCTCACTTCGCAGCTGTTTTTGCAGACGGTGTACCTGGAGCAAACCCGTTCAGTTCTTTATCATTCACGTTTTTTGCGTGTGACTGGCAAATTTTCGACAAAAGCAGCGATATATGGTTTGTCTGGCTGAGAATCTACCCTATCCACCTCATTAGCTTTGTTAAGCGCAGCCCTAAGTCTGGAAATCTCTTGTATGTATGAGGTAGCCGTGCGGATTTCCGACAGTAGCTTCTCTCCTTTCCGTCTTACACACACATAGTCAATGTCATCTATGCTTATGTACTGCAGTTCAAAATCAATCCTCTCGCGTTCCTCTTCGAGGTCTTCTCGCAACACTCACTCTAAAACGGAGCAAGACCAATTAACCTTCCCTCGACTACATAGTAGTCTTTGCAAATTATCAGCCATCTTGAGTGCGACGGTTGTTCGGCGGGAAGATGGTAAGTGCCGATCCTGGCAAGGCATGCCAATTGTGGTGCGTAAAGGGATTTACTCACCAGGCTCCGGTCATCGGACGCACTCAAGAAAACCTGATAACACGAAGGCGTTCTTTATATCGGATGGGCACAAGAACACACACGAAGAAATCTGAAAAAAACATGAGGACAATACGAGGTTAAAAAGGGTCTATTGAGAAGTTCCTGACCACGCGAAACGTAAGTCTACACCTTAACACTCAACGCACTTCACTCCCACGCCACCAAGTTTTCAAGATGACACTCACGAACACCGTCGTTGCGGTCACCGTAGCACCGGGCAACGTGGCGTTGAGTCCGTTGTCGTAGCGTCCACGGTGGGAACACTCCTTCTCGTGTAGCTCACTGGCTCGAGCTTACGTAGATGTCCCGCACCCTGACATCTTGCTGGCGTCCAGGTCACGCTCGACTGGGGACAACGCCTAGGACACGGGGTCGAAAGCCCCGACAACCATCGAAGCCGGCCACGCACGCTCTCCGAACAGTCGTCTTCCTTTTCTCTTTATTTTAATTCGGCGCTCAGGGTTTTGTCACGATGGCTCGCTCGTCGCAGTCATAACAATGGTCATGATCAACGGTCGCGCGCTGGTGCAAACGATACTTATGTGCACATAGCAGTCGTGCACGCACGGGTTTAGATACGCTTCATCTGGCTAAGTAGCAAGATCAAATAACATTTCACTCTTACACTATACACTATGTACTATACTCCGAACTTGCCGTCTCTGCCGAAGAAAACGGCCTGTTCGTGGTGACTCTTCGCCCAATTTCCGCTGTCGCTCTCTTGAATTCAGAGGATTACCCCTAGTTCCAAGCTGTAAGTTTATTGCAGATGCGCAATATTTGCCGTTATGAGGCTGCGAATGTCACACTGACACTCTACAAGAGAGTACTGCAGCACGCTTGCTCTTTTAAAATCAGCACAAAAGTTCCACTTTTCCAGGTCGTCTTTGAGATGACTGGGGGAGTTCGGCGCGTCGGACATCAGCTCGCGCCGCTCGCCTTCCTCTTGCCGGTGCCAGTTGCCCATGCGCAAGCCATCGAAGAATGACCAACCTTGCGAGGAGGAGTCCTCTGCCCTTTCCCACTTCCTGCTTCACAAAATGTGACGTAACGGCCTCTCCACTGAATATTCCTTCTTCCATGGTCCTCAATAATAAGGTGAAGCACTGGCAATGGCGCATTGAACCAGGGTGACAGTAATTGAAAAAGATCTAAAAAATATTTCTTGAGATTGCAGAAATTATTTTAAAAGTAAAATTTCCGCAAACATTTCAGTCAAATATATATATATATATATATATATATATATATATTATGACGACTCGGTTGTAGCGAGGTTTATAGGCCGTGAACTCGGGAACGAACAAGCGCAACGGACCCGACAAAGAAGCGCTCGTGCCAAGCAGATGATGATTGTCAGCCAGAACATATGATGATGATTGACTGCTGTTCAGATGAGGATGAAGCGCATAATAGATGCCTACACTGATTCCCCCCCCCCCCCGTGGAAGCGGCCAGCCTGGCCGCTGCGGGCGGGTAGTCAAGGTGACGAGGAACGCCGTGTGAAAAGCTTCATGCGGGAAACGTGTACAATTTCGGTGCTGCGGTAACGGCGGTCAGTTGGCACGACAAGAGGCGTCACACGATAGTTGACAGGTGAAGTCTGCTCTAAAACAACATATGGGCCGATGAATCGAGGCTGGAACTTGTCGCAGAGACCAGGTGTGCGAATTGGTGTCAATAGCAGCACCTCGTCACCCGGTCGGAATGATACCACACGATGAGAGGTGTCGTAGACGGCCTTCCTTGCTTGTTGCGTAGTTTCCGTGTTCATACGAGCGCGCTGGCGGCACTGGGCAAGGCGAGAAATATATTCTTCGCAAGAAGATGGTGATGTAGGGCCATTGCTGGTGAAGAAGGAAACATCGATAAAGAAAGTAGGTGAACGTCCGTAAACGAGATAAAACGGTGAGTAGCCTGTTGTGCGCTGAACAGCGGTGTTGTAGGCGAAAGTGAGGAACGGTAGAAGTTTATCCCAGTTTCTGTGATCCGGTTGAATGTATACGGCGATCATGTCGGCAAGGGTTCGATGAAATCTCTCGGTCAGACCATTTGTTTGAGGATGGTAGCTAGACGCCATCTTGTGTGTGGTACCAGAAACGCGAAGAACTTCACCTAAAAGCTGTGATAAGAACACCTTTCCACGGTCACTCAGAAGTACACGAGGTGCACCATGACGTAGTATTATGGCCTGAAGGACGAAGTCAGCAACTTCCGATGCTGAACCAGTAGCTACTGAAGTTGTCTCGGCGTAGCGTGTCATATGGTCTACGGCGGTGACTATCCATCTATTTCCAGCACCAGTAACAGGAAGGGGTCCATAAAGATCGACACCGACGACCTCGAAAGGTGTTGTAGGGCACGTCATTGGCTGTAACTGACCAGCTGGGGGAGATGTCGGAAGTTTGCGAAGTTGGCATGGAGAGCAGGAACCCACGTACTTTGCTACGCTGGTAGAAATCCCAGGCCAATAAAAGCGGCTTCTAATGCGGTCGTAGGTTTTTTGAAAGCCTAGGTGGCCAGCAGTTAAATCGTCATGAAAGGCGTTAAGTACATGATGTTGAAGAGCGCGTGGCAGAACAGGTACCCAGCGTGTGCCGTCAGGATGATATATGTGACGATACAGCACACCGTCCTGAAACTTGAAGTGCTCGAGTTGTCGACGAAGGCGTGCATTGGGTGGACGCGTAGCTCCTAAAAGGTGGTCTATAATGCGCCGACAATACGGGTCAGCCTGCTGGTGAGAACTGAAGGGTTGTTCATCGTCGATTGGCGGTTGGTGCAGCGAGGCGAGCAAGGCAACAGAAGTGGGAGTCACGTCCGCACTGGTGTCGTTGGAGGTGGCAGCTGGAGTGTCGAACGACGCTGTAGGTAGTGGGCAACGAGAAAGAGCGTCGGCGTCTTGATGTTTTTTGCCCGATTTATAAATAATCTCAAACTGATACTCCTGCAGGCGTAAAATCCAACGACCCAAGCGTCCGGACAAGTTCTTCATTGTAGAAAGCCAGCATAAGGCGTGGTGGTCCGTTACGATGGTGAATTGACGGCCGTACAGATAAGGACGGAACTTTTGTATGGACCAAACCACAGCGAGGCACTCCTGCTCAGTGATGGTATAGTTTTTTTCGGTAGAAGTTAGCACTCGGCTAGCATATGCGATGACCCTTTCCCGTCCAGAGTTATCGCGTTGGAGGAGAACAGCACCTATACCGCAGCCGCTGGCGTCGGTATGCAGGAGTGTTGGGGCGGTGTCATCAAAATGGCAGAGTACAGGCTCTGACGTCAAAGCTTTCTTCAATAGGTGAAACGCCGACTGACATTCCTCGGACCAGACAAAGGGTGCATTAGATGCAAGTAGTTTGTGAAGTGGCGCAGCTATTGAAGCGAAATTTTGTATGAAGCGACGAAAATATGATGCGAGGCCAAGAAAACTTCGCAAATCCTTAAGTCTTGTGTGGCATGGAAATCGAAGGACGGCAGCGATCTTTTCGGGGTCAGGGCGAATACCGTCCTTGCTGACGACATGACCGAGAACCTTGATGGATTTGGTGGCGAAACGGCACTTCTTAGTGTTGAGCTGCAGACCCGCACCGGCGAGGCATGTTAGGACGTCATCCAAGCGGCTCAGGTGCTGAGAAAACGTTGATGAAAAGATGATAATGTCATCAAGGTAGCAGAGACACGTCTTCCATTTCAGACCACGCAGGACGGTGTCGATCATGCGTTCAAACGTCGCGGGCGCATTGCAGAGCCCGAAAGGCATCACGTTAAATTCGTATAGGCCATCGGGGGTTGCAAATGCCGTTTTTTCTTTGTCGTCATCGTGCATGGGAATTTGCCAATATCCCGAACGCAAATCAAGGCTTGAAAAGTATTCGGCGCCTTGCAGTGAATCAAGGGCGTCGTCGATGCGTGGCATGGGGTATACGTCCTTGCGTGTGATGTTGTTAAGTGCCCGGTAATCAACGCAAAAGCGCACGGAGCCATCTTTTTTCCGTACCAAAACAACAGGGGATGACCAAGGGCTAGTTGATGGACGAATTATTTCTCGTTGGAGCATGTCGGCGACGTTTTCCTCGATGATTTTTCGCTCAGCGAGAGACACGCGGTACGGGCGGCGATGTACAATAGATGTTCCCTCCGTCTGAATGCGATGCGCCGCAGTGGTAGTTCGGCCCAACGTTGAGGAACAGGTGTCGAAAGAATCGGCGTGTTTCGTTAATAACGCAAGCAACTGCTGCGCCTGCATAGCTGTTAAGTCATCACTGATAAGAGCTGTGAAGGGAGAGGATGAGGCAGGCTTACTCATAGAACGGTCGTTGGTAGAGGCAGGGTTAAGTGGCGTGACGCTGACAGGCTCAGCATCCACAACACAGGCTACTGCAGTGCCCTCTGGCAGGAGAACTTTCTCTGGCGTTTCATTCGTAGCAATGACGAGCGCGGAGCCATGGCGAAAGCGTACGACACCTGATGCAAGGGCTATGCCTTTTGCGACGCAAGTCGACGAAGGGGACACCAAGACGTCACCGTGGTCGATGTCCTTAGAAATCAGGGTCACAATTCGTTCTTGGTGTGGTGGTAGTTCGAGATCTTCGCGAGCGAACAGGCGTAGAGGCTTGTAGACGCCTTCGTCGAACATGGAGTCCGTATTAGTTAGGTGCAGAATCCGTTCACCACAACATATAGCGGCTGAAGAAGAAGATAGGAAGTCCCACCCTAGAATCAGCTGGTGAGAGCACCGGGTAAGCACAGTGAACTCGATGTAATGCAAAATGTCATCAATAAACACACGAGCAGTACAAAGAGCAAAAGGGCGGATAGCGTTCCCCTGGGCTTCGACTAGATTGGGTCCATTATACGGTGTCATTACTTTCTTCAGGCGTTTGCACAAATCATACCTAATCACAGAAACTGTAGCACCGGTGTCCACCAAAGCGTCCACGAGAACTCCTTCCACCGTAACAGAAACCATGTTGAACGGGCGTGCTGGAGGAATATGAGTCCTACTGTTACATGCAGTTTCTCCTCCGAAAACTGCATCATTTAGTTTTCCGACCGGTTATCAGTAGTAAACGAGGCTGGCCGAAGAGGAGAGGAGGAGCGACGGAAGGGCGAAGGTGATCGGCGTCGGCCTGAACGGTAAGTGTTCCGCGTCTCAGTCGACGCGGGCGGAGATGGAGACCGCTGCTGTCCAGATGAATAACTCCGAGCGTAAGAGTCCCCTCTGGAAAAGTCCCGTTCGCGCATGTCGTACCCGCGACGCTCGTCCTGCTGGCGCTTGCGGCAGAGGCGCGATATATGGCCACGATATCCACAGTAAAAGCATGTTGGGCGAGACGGGCGCCAAGGCGGGTAGTAGAGGGCGTTCGGCACACCGGAAGATAGCGCACTCAAGTGGACTGACGGAGGTTCGGGTGGTATTGGCCGGAAGTGGACCGGTGGTGCAGCAGCAACCGGCGTGAATGATGGCAGCGGTGAAGTAGAGTTTACGTTGCGAGGAGGCGCGGCCGCAACTTGCGCGTACGTTGGAGGGCTAGACGGAGGTGGCTGGACGTAGGCTGGACCGGTGAATGATGTTAGTTCCTCCCTTACGATGTCACGGAGGGCCATGCTTGAAGGCTGTGTGACAGATGGAGAAGGTTTTGAGATACCCATTGATTGAAGTTCTTCTCGTATGATCTCCCGTATCATGTCACGCAGGTCCCGGTCTGCGGTACGGTGTTCACTATTGCCCGACTGAAGGCGAACAGAATCAAGTTCGTCGAGACGCTGACACGTAGAGACGACGTCCGTGACAGTAGAAGGATTCTGGGCGACAAGGGCATTGTAGGCAATGCTTCCGATGCCCTTCAGGATGTGGCGCAGTTTGTCCGACTCGGACATCGAAGAATTGACGCGCCGGCAAAGCGCAAGGACATCCTCGATATAAGATGTGTATGACTCGCCGGGATGTTGTTGGCGAGTATCTAGGGCCCTCCTCGCTAGAGCGGATCGAACGGCTGGTGTGCCGAATACTTGGCGAAGCTGCTGCTTGAAGGCAGGCCAGTCGGTGAGGTCGATCTCATGGTTCAAGAACCATGTCTTGGCAACGCCCGTAAGATAAAGCGATACTTGGCGGAGCTTGTTAGAGTCGTCCCAGTGATTAGTTGCGCTGACCCGCTCGTAGTTATCGAGCCAGTCCTCCACATCTTCGCCGCGGAGACCAGCGAAGATCGGAGGGTCACGCTGGTGGTTTACGATGTAAAGAGGAGGGGCTTGCGGCGCAGAGACGGCTTGCGGCGCAGAGACGGGAGCCGAAAGGGCATCCACCCACTCACTCTGAGACATGTTGGCGGACTGAGGGTCCAAGCGGCGGCCTGAACGGAGCTCCAGCGAGTAGGCGTTGTAAGTAGAGGTACTGGGAACGTCAATCCACCTCCACCACGTATGACGACTCGGTTGTAGCGAGGTTTATAGGCCGTGAACTCGGGAACGAACAAGCGCAACGGACCCGACAAAGAAGCGCTCGTGCCAAGCAGATGATGATTGTCAGCCAGAACATATGATGATGATTGACTGCTGTTCAGATGAGGATGAAGCGCATAATAGATGCCTACAATATATATATATATATATATATATATATATATAGCTCAGTGGTTAGAGCATCGAACACGTTATTCGAAGGTCGTAGGTTCGATTCCTGCTCACGGCTGGTTATTTTTCACCCACTTTTCTTTCTTATTTATATTCTATTCGTTCTAATAACTTCCCCTGTACATTCCTGGGCAGTACTGTCTGTTAGATCTCATTAATATTGTGTCGAACCACGGAAAAACGAGACCTAAGGTATACACTTCTTTCCCATATATATATATATATATATATATATATATATATATATATATATATATATATATGTGTGTGTGTGTGTGTGTGTGTGTGTGTGTGTGTGTGTGTGTGTGTGTGTGTATGAAGCGGGAAATCATATAAACTCCAACAAAACGTTTTTACAGAAACCTGGCGTTTGGAACCGACATGGTTCCTTAATCAGGGTATACTAAGACTACGTAGCAGCGTCGTCTTTAAAGCACTCGCGGGGTAGTTATTGACCACCCTCTTTCTCTCTCTCTCGTTTTTCCGTCTAAATTCCGAGCATTTATATTCAATGCACCCAGCCTTACGATTTACAGCCGAGTGTGAAAGCGAGTGCTGTCTGCCCTTTCTCGTCGTCCAGGTGGCAAAAAAGCCCAACAGCCTGGAGTTCTCTGTTCATATGAAGCCAACGCACACCGGTTGCTACCTTCAATACGAGTCAACCTATCCCGCATGCCACAAGGCTTCGGTTGTGACCACGCTACTCCAGAGAGCTAAGAGCATATGCTCCCAGGACACGGAGCGAAAAAAAGAAGAGGTCCACGTGATTTCGATCCCCAGAAAAAATGAATACCCAAAAAACACCTTTCCAGCCAACACCCGCCGCGCAGAGCAATAGAAGGTACGAAAACCTCAATCAGCATTAATTTGCAGCCCTTCGAAACGCGTGCCAGTCCCAGATGTCCAAGGAACCAGCGCCATGTTGGCGTGGCTTTTCAAAAAGAAGAAGTACACATCGCGCGCTTGCCTTCGTGTATGTTGGGGCCAGCAACTCCCCCGCCCGAAAGACCGGCCAACAATGCACAAGACCCCCGGTGTCATTTGCGAAATCCCATGCGCTGAGTGCCATTCTTCGTATATCCTCTTATATTCTTCGTATATCCTCTCGTATATCCTACTGGTGAGATGAAAAAACTGCCGTAACGTTTCAAACAACACGCCAACGACGTGCAGAAGCTCTACAAAGAGCGCAGCACAGTCGCCGAGCATGCTGAGACGTTGGACCACCGGATGAATATCCAAGCAACGACCACCCATGAAACCGAGACTAACTGGAGGAATAGGTTACTAGATGAGGTGGGGGGGGGTGATTTTAAATGCAAAGACCAGAAAAGTGAGCACCATAGCTGTTTCTCAGGGGGAGGACATCTCAACAGTAGCTCACAAGAGCTGGAGGGAAGGGAGAGAAAAGGTAAAGAGATAGAGAGAGAGGAAAGAGAGAGCAAGGTGTAGGGACAGCGAACGACGGAAGTGAGGAGAAGATAGGAAAGATGGAGACGGTCGCAGGAGTTCGAGGATGGGGCACCACTGGCAAGAGCTCTTGTCGGCGACAGGAGATGGCGTAGGGCAAATCCAGTCGGCCAGAGCTACTGTCGTCGTCGTCGCCGACCGGCGTCAAGAGGTGGCGTAGGACCAACCCAGTCGGCCAGAGTCGTGGCATATACAGCGAACGAACCAAAACAACAACTGCTCTATCAGAACCCTTCTCCCAGTGCATACACATGGACTGTGCTCCAGAAACGGCAAAACTAGAAAGAGAGAGGGGGTCATTAACCACCCCAGGAGATCTTTGAAGACGCCACTGCTACGTAGTCTCCATTTTCCCTGAACAAGTAACCAAGTCAGTTTCGAAACGCGGGTTCAAGCCTTTTGGTTGGAGTTTCAATCATTTCCTAGTTTTCATACCCAACTAGACAGGCATCTGTGAAATTTTTGCATTCTAGTGTGTGTGCAGATGGTTTTTGAAACGCTGCACAAACCACCGACTAAGGTTACAAAACTTCATGAAAAAGATAACGTTAATCTACATCGACGAAACTGTTTCTGTCACCTAATATTATCAATCTCGAGCAGAAAACACCAAGCACACCTCTGCTGAAGTGGCGACGGGACACTGGACTTCACAATTTCGAGCTTCGTCCATTTGCCGCTATGTGCCGTCTCTGGTCTAACTCGGGGCCAATAACGAAATGCTTTGATTTTTAATGCCACCAACCTACAGCGACGGGAGATGTTGAGGCAGGTGGTTGAACAAACAGTGCGATTCCAGTGATCAAAGAGTGCTTTACCCGAAAGCTGACGTAAATCAACACGAAGCTTAATACATCAGCATGATGGTGCTCTCTGTTGAACAAAGCCACTGTTTGGTTGGTACAATAAATTTAGCGCTTTGCTTGTTGCGGTCACGCTATCCCCGTGAACTTCTTAATCTCGTCCACCCACACAACTTTCTGTCCCCCCAATCAGCTTTCCTTCTCATGGTAATTTGTCTGTTCCTCTTGACCAGCGGTTATCTCACCTACATGCAGCACGTCCTGCCTATGCCCGATTCTGATTGCCACTGCGCGCCGACACCAAAGTTACAGCGAACAAAAATACCTAAAAAACTTTGTTTTTCAGAACAGTGGCACTTTTTGAGTGTGATTTTGGTGCATTAGTCTTTTTTATATTTTCCTCAGTATCCTTTTAACGTTCTTATATATATATATATATAAGCTGCACAGGGCTCCCCCATTTAGCCTACATCAAAGTACGTCCGGCATTCCATCCAGTGGCCTTCGGCTTATCAATCGCCCTGCCGTGGTGGTATAGTGGCTAAGGTACTCGGCTGTTGACCCGCAGGTCACAGGATCCAATCCCGGCTGCGGCGCCTGCATTTCTGATGGAGGCGGAAATGTTGTAGGCCGGTGTGCTTGGATTTGGGTGCACGTTAAAAAGCCCCAGGTGGTCGAAATTTCCGGAGCCCTCTACTGCGGCGTCTTTCATAATCGTATTGTGGTTTTGGGATGTTAAACCCCAAATATTTATCTATCGGGTTAGCAGCCGAGCGAAATATCCACCAGATCACCGTGACGGGGGCTGTAGACTCGTGCACAAGTTAAACACCACAACTAAATTTTGACCAAGAGCTTCTTTAAAGGCTGTTTCTCCAGCACTTGATCCCTAAGCCTTACCAAGAATGGGGCGCAGGCTGGACTGTTTGTGCGTCCACTGCAGCGCTTGGGGCAGGCAGAGTTCATTCACCCGACAAATATAGCTAGGCGGGAGGCTGCTAACTCTGATTACAGAGTGAACAGAACATTTTGCTTGTGCTAGCAAGATTCAAAAGATTTAAGCTTTATGCAGTCTTTCTTCTGATGATACATAAAAGTAGCTACAGAAGCTTCCCTCAACTGTTTGATTGACTTGTAACCCTATCTTGCTTCAAGAAACGAAGCCCGGATATCCAAGGGCGCTTTAAAGTTGAAAAAATCGTGGGTCTGGGCGGGACCTTATGGAAGCTGAGCCAATTGCGGAGCTTCTTAACGCAGTCTTGATATGTTAATTATCACCATTTTTTCCCGTACTTCTTCCGCAAGGCAGAACAACATACTACAGAAATATCGTAGACCTATATTTTCTTTTCGTCAGCATTTTTTTTATTCTGCTCTCTTTATGCTGAAAACGTTGCCTGCATTCCCGCATTTTTTCGTTTATATAGAATATTGTACGCCACTGTAATATAAAATATTTATATTTTCGGTGACAACCCCAGTCATCCTCAACAGAAATGTCAACCCCTCACCTGATGGGCCCATTTTTAAAGATTTCAGCCCCTGCCTGTGCCTCGAGCATCAGTTGGAGCATGTCTGTAGCGGACACCTTGGGCTCCCGTCGTCGCAGCTCTATGACCTGGCGCAGGTTGTTAGTCAGGTGCTGTATAACCTTGTAGTAGTCGCTCAAACGGTAGAGAGACTTAAGCACGACTCGCAGCAAGGGAAACCGGATGGCGTTGCACACAGCGGCACTCTCGGCCTCCTCAAAGATCTTCCGAACTCCCAAGAGCTGTGGATCATTTGGGTTCTTTTGGCAGTCCACCTGTACGGCAAATCGCGTCATAGCTATATTCCCTTGAGTATTGTTCTAATCATATTCAAGCAATGGTTGTAAGCACAACTGGTGTCGACGTGGGGGTTATGAGTGTTTGCAAAAAATGAATTGCACGTATGTGCCCCACTACTCGCCAATGGTAGCAGTGGGGCCCACAAGTAGTGGGACACTGCGGCTGAAAGTTTGGTTGAGTCAACTTCGATATTGTGCGTGTCTGCAAACCATAACGGGTATGTGCCAGAAAAAGTGAGCAAACCCCACTGTACCATGTGTGAGTGGTGCAGGCTCTTCTCTTCTCACAATATGTACCATGTGTGCGCTGAAAAATAAGGAAACTTCACGGCAGCAACAGTGCTTGGCAGGTCGTCCTTCTCACTCGTAGCTTTAGGGCCGGAGGGAGAAAAATGGCAAATGTAGTGGCCGATCCGTAGGCGAGGGTTGTCATCCAAGAAACACAAAGACAGTAAGAGCCTTCATGGTAACATTTCGGCGCGCACACAGTGGACGGCAGAACCAATCCTCCATAGTGAGCATGTGCCACGGATAATTGATGAACCAGAACAAGAACAAGAACGGGAGGCTAGGAGACAAACAACCCTGGGATATACATTACATGTATTTCTTTCAATAAACTGAGTTATGAGATGGCGCTGGTTTGTCTCCTAGCCTTCCGTTCTCTCGTCCACTGTGTGAGCGCCGAAATGTTACCAAAAATGTCGTTAATTCAACGCACCTAACTTTTAATTTTATTGCATCAAGAGCCACTGCACAAGTTTTACCCGTGGACCTCGAAGCGAAAAGGCAACGGTGGGCTGATCGTGAGGCTCTAGAAGCACTACCGAAATTCCAGTACTGAGCAGCTAACTGTGAAGCGTGAAGCCGGGACAGAGATTCTAAACCTAAGCTACTCGAAGGTGATACTGATTGGCTAGTCCCAGGTCGCATCATGTTTGAAGCTGTAGTCCAAGTTTTGACCAGTTGAAAATCCGGCGATGCCAACGGTGAGCATACTGGTTCATTTTTACCACAATCGACTATTTTCGGGCGCTAGAAAAGTACGAGCATAGAAGACTCGAGAGTTGCCCTGCTTGAAACTCCAATTAACAGGAGAGAGTAGAAAGAAATGTAGGAGGGAACACTGCACGATCTGATAGAAAGAGAGACGGAGACAGCGAAACATTACACACGTGGCTCCTGAAAAAAAGGAGCCCCTAGCACCCATGAGCCTGCCCACTTAAGACACCGCAGCCACCAACTTGTTCGTCCTCAACGCTCGTGGAACAATTGCCAGCGTGGCAGACCGAAATCCACCGCGGGTACCGGCACTAAGACTTGATTCGTCAAAAAACTGGAAGAGCAGCTGCTTGAAGGGCTGTGAAGAATGCCGCTTACGGCAGAATGGAGGCCATCACTCGAAGGAGGAAAGCTGTCACCCGAAAACGTGTCCGTTGCCATCGCAGACCCAGTGATTAATACAGCGGGGAAGACGGTGCCAGCGGCCACAAGTTTCAAGTTTCAAGTTTCATGTTTATTTTTCAGTTATTATTACAGAAAAAGGAACAACATACAAAGTATATATACAGGAGGAGGTCCAAAAGCACAAGGCTAAAAGGGGACCTCCTGTTCAATATAGGATTTCAAAATTTACTCAATTAGCAGTAACAGTGAAAACAGAGAGATGAGTAAATTGATAAAACCAACAATAAATAAGACACAAGTGAAGAAAAGAGTGCAATAAACAATATAGCAGGATAAAACATCTAGTAGTTTATCAAATACGAATACAATTGTTTTTAAATCAGCCAATTGTCTAGCACTGTTTGATGTAGGTTGACAATAAATTCCATATAGATAATGCTGAGAAATATGCAGTGTGGCGGCCAAAATTAGTGCGGATAGTAGGTAGTAAAAATTTCCATTTGAAGCGAATCTAGTTCGGCTAAAGTTTGACCAAGCATTTGCATAAAAGATGCTTGATGGGACAAGATAGTGCAATGACTTCCACAGCATAATAATGAGATGATATGCAAATAAACTAACTGTAGAAAGTATTTCAAAGTTACGAAGTAATGATGATGCACTAGAGCGATATTAACTGAAAGTTATCACTGTGATAGCTTAGTTTTGAATGTGCTGAATGGGAGATAAATGGGTGAGTTATGTATTTCCCCATGTGGTGATGCTATAATTATTATAGCTGTGAATAAAAGCATATTATACCTTGATTGGAGTGGCAGAGTTAAAGTAATTACATGCTCTAATTAGAATCCTGACACCAAATGCTAGTTTTTTGCGTAAATGAATAACATGATAACAGTATTTTAGGTTGCTGTCAAGGATGAGTCCTGAGAAAGAGCATTCGGTGTCAGGGTTAATAATTGAGCCATTTAGTTTCATAAAAACTTGGGAGGAAAGATCTTTGTTAGCTGAGTGGAATATCATGAACTTAGTTTTCTTAGGGTTAATTGTTAGAATAGCCCGGCATCCGGGTCAAACTCCACGACTGCGGCATGGTTGGGGTGTTTGTCGACGGCAAAGAGCACTGCACGGAAGACAGCAAAGTGAACCCACAACAACAAACTTACTTTACTCTGAAAGCATGTATATGCTGGAACCACAGCCCCGCTCCAGTGACAGCGCCAATCACGCCACGTGCGGCGCATCACCTGTTCGTGTGGCCCACCTGTCACCTACAAAGCTGGTAGCTGACGCGCTGGCCATGGAGTTAGTTGGCTGCAGACTGGCCGGAGTGGTGGTGGTCAGAAAATTAAGGGCATGCGGTGCTCGGCGGGAGAGAGGAAGGCTTGGGAGCAGTGCATGTGCCTGAGAGCTTTCCGGCGAAGTTGACATTTTCTTCCTTGTTTGAGGAATGAACTCTCCATTTGATGGGTTGTCAGTGATCACTGCGTGATTTCAGGGGGAGGCGGGGGTGTGGGGGGAGGGGGGGAGAGGCGGGCTGAACACTACAAGTTGTTGAGAATAAAACTGATCGCTGAGGACAATGGCCCCAAACATGCGGTCCGCACATTAGTGTTTTCTGCATAATGAAAAAATCTACGAATGTATATGCATGATATGCAAGCATTATTTGTCCAAAGCATTTTTTGCGAGAGAAACGCTGTGGTCCCCATGTGTTAGTACATGAAACCATAATATAAATTTCATAATCGATGTAAAGATTTGAGATAATTTTAGGTATACTGTTGGCATCCTGGCGTCAAACGGTCTTCAAAAACGACTCATATATGAAATATGCAAAAGGTCTTTCAAAGGGCAACGTTAGCTGAACGTTTGTGCAAAGTATTTATCCCTGCCACCCGCTCGTGCCTTCATCACTGTCCTGGCCCTCGCGGAGCAGCATATTTTCGTGACTGCAGCTGGTTAGTTGAAGTATGTTTGAGACACCTGGGATAGTGAGAGAGAAAACATTTACTGCTGAACAGCCACGTTAACGAAGCGTTCCACGAACAGCATACGCTGATGGCTACAAGTATCAAAGTGCAAACACCTCCCGATAATGTGCGGAAATGAGTAGTCGATGGGCCAGTCTACTTTGCTTGCTTTTGGACTTCACCCAACACGACTGCTTTCCCGAGTATTTTATTCGGTACTCTTTTATGGTTGCTCACTGTGCGCAGATTTCACGGCTCGAGGAGACGGTAGTGACACCTTCAATGCACGAGATCATAGCCAGACTTGGCACCTTCTCTTGCTCGTGGATATACCAGGTGTCTTTTTTTAGACAATATATTTTTATCCTTTATATCGCATTCAAGTTCTTGTCATTTCTGCACACAAACTTCATGCATGGCGAACGTACTTTTTTGTAACTAGAATGACATTCATGGGAATATTTACCGAGAAACTGTCAAATACCTCTGTAAAGTATTGAAGGAGTGGAGTAGTTTCTATTAAAAATTCATAGGTAACGATACTCTGTGGCACAGATAGTATATAGTTGTCACCACAGTTGCACGCAGTTCTATATATTCGCCATCCGATTGTATGTGTGAAATTGAAATGAATCCTACCTAGCGCGCACTAAGCGCGACAACTCAGTTACGTCCGACGAAAATTACCCGTGACAGTGAAATGACCAATTTTAAATCATGGTAGACCAAAGGAGAATCCCTAAAAAAAGAAAAAAATTGGCATATATTCCTAAGAACACACGTAGAAAGCTGAAAGCGCGCAATGTATATTGCTTGTCAATTTCTTTCTTCAACCAAAAAAAGCGCAAAGAACGATTTAACCTATCGGCTTGAAGGGGTGCCGTTGTGGCTACTCCTGAGACTTTTGTTTTCCGAACAAATAAATAATTGATATTACGGGTTTCTTGCGCATAGTTCGAAGGACAGAGAGAAGCGCTGGACACCTTATACACATGAAAGTGCGGCGATACGCTAGCGCAAGCAAGGTGACTTGTATTTTTACGAAACAAAAAAGACCCGACCTTCACGCGTCTTCGTTAAAATTTCGTCAATTTTGCCTCGAGGGTAGTTTCAATATGACGTAACAGAACGGTCGTGCTTCAAGTGCACCGGACGAGATCAGTTTCGGTTTCTACCTCGAAATGTGGTGACGATGTACAAGTGACTTTCGTTACTTCGAAAAAAAAATGTAGTATTGGCACGTACTACAACTTGTAATATAAACACCTGCCTTCAAGTCACCAATTTAATAGTTATATCATGCTTTTGTTAATTCTTAGTGACAGTGTTCTTTCACTTGAGGCAAATGGCTTTTCTCTCAACGTGGAGTTTCTTTCTGAAAGCGACAAGAGCCTTACTTGCCTCAAGTTTTTGTGTATATAATGTTACGGTTACGGATCATAACTGTCACGGCTCATACCCATTGGAAGATATATATATATATATATATATATATATATATATATATATATCTCGAGAGATGACAAGCAGCATGCATCAATCGTTCAATAGTCGTACGCAGTAGAAACTTGTACCTGCTTGCTGCATCAGCAAACTTCCTCACGACTTGCCTACTGTTTTCGAGGACTGTCCTTCCTTCTTGACTTCAAGTGCAAAGAATAATATATAGTTGAAGCAGTTATTCATTTTAAAAGACCGGGTGTGCCAACATGGACTGAGAGGCGAAGTAAAGACGGCACATAAGACAAGAGCAAATAAATCTCGCAGAAGTCTTGCTTCCACAGCTTAGCACCGCCTCAAACATCAAAAGAGCGAGAAACACAGCGAGCATGTAGCAGGAAGTGCGTGCCTGCAAACGCTCATCAGTCACGCTCTTCCCACTGGTTGACAACGGATTAGAATATTGCGCTCCCATACGTCGTCTCTTCATTTAAATTGAGAACAGTTGCAGCCGCTGATTAAGCAAAAGTAAACGCTTCTCGCGTGTTATTGTGAAAACCATGGCCACGCTTATGCAAGAACCACGGAATGCTGGAAACAGCAGTCCAGCCTTGCTTTCAATGCACTCCAAACTAAAGCCCTCCTAAGGCATTGGCAACAGCCCCACGAGATGACTGGTAGTACTGATGCCAGATCAGTTCCAAAGAATGTTCCTTGTCAATCACGCAAACAAACTGACTGACGCAAACAACAAGTCGTCAGCGCACGCGTACAAGCCGATTAGGAAGCTCTTCAGGCTTAGAATAAGGCATTTGTGAGATCCACAAAAGCTTCTGGCTGAAAGTGTTAATTATTGTCAGCGCTTGTGAGCTATATATACATATTTTTAGAATTCAAAATATATACACGTTTGAGCAGAGAACTATACTTCCGGTGCATGCAGTTTTACGTTTAGCAGTGAAGTTAAAAATTTCAGCATAGAAATACCTTACCAAAAGCGCATATATATTGTCTAACTGAACTATTTATGGATCTGTAACGATTAGGCAACTTGTTTTGTGAATGCCAGATAAGTGAAGACACGTGCCCAAACTTGTGCGCCAGTGTTGCGCTCTGCACGGCTCTGAACTGTTCTGAATTTCTGAACTGCGAAGAGGCACAATTACCGACGATGCAAAAACGGAAATGAGAAGTGAATGTTGCGACGGTGATGACTGACGGATGAAAGGACGCAAGGACTCACTCTGCGCAACGCCCTTCTAATCACTACTGTCGAACGCATGCGGAGAAGTCAGTCCTCTTCGAGGAGATTAAGGAGAGCTCTTTTGAGGGAAGGCAAACTACTTAGGGCGTATCACACTCCCCGATATTCTATATATAGTAACTGTCCTAGATAGCATTGAACTTTCATTTACAATGACGTTGTGTGTGCATGTGTGAACAGTTTGTTAGAAAATGTACACGCATGCACGCACGCACCAGTTACCGCCGAGAGGGTGTACGTAGTCCCTAAAGGCCCAGTGTCGAGGATATTGACTATAGAGTATACGATGAAAGGTTAGGAGTGTTTCGCGATAGCCCCCCTGCTGACACCATATAGTCTACCGAGAAGCGTCATACGCACAAGTCGAGTTCCCCTTTTAGTTTGCCACAATTTCTCCTCTTCCCCTCGCCAGACTATGCGTTCTGGCGCGGTGGTCACGCAGGGAAAACTCAGCGGTGGGTTTTTTCTACGTATATCCGAGTCTTGGCGAGGGCGTTGCGCGCCAACCCGCCGCTAAGAGCTGCGGAGGCTAACGCGAGCAGAGAATTCTAGGTTTCGAGCTTGCCCTGACTTCTTCCGAAGTCGCTCTATGGTACAAATACAATGAAAACATGGTGCCAAGCATATAAAATACCTTTGTTGATTTTCGCCTTTAGGAAGTGGAGGCGCATTCTGCTGATCTGCCCTTTCTTCACTAGAAGAAGCATGGTTGGGGTTATAAGGAAAACTTTTTTTTGTTTTTGTAGCTTTCATAATTGATAGGAGGACGGGATATTGCGTTTAACGCGTATGTGCGATTGTGCATCACTCTCAGAAAGCTCGTACGGTCACGCATCAGCAGAAAAAATATGCATAACTTCATAATTGACAAAAATGTCGTTTATGATTCATTTGTTTAAAATACACCTAATGGCCTTCATGGCACATTAAAATTAAGAAATTCGAACTTTTTATTGGCGGCGTCACTTTGGATTTAGTGTTGAAATAAACACTTCAGAAAGTTGACTCAATGTAATGTGCAAATGGCCACTGTTCTTAAAACTTAGCTCAAGTCAGAATCAATGCAGCAGGACTAAATACATCAGAGCGAGGGTCTCCTTCTGGCATACTTGTTGCTTTCATGTAGTTTACGAGAGAATGTAAGCCAGCTGTCTGCTATAAGATCATCTGCTATAAGAGCTGTCTGCTATAATTTAGAGTCTCCTGTCGAGTTCTGTATCTCTTAAAAACTTGGTCGGCGCTTTTAAAATATCGCGCTGATGACTAGGTGGTGGTCCCAAATGAACTTCTTCGGAACCTTGCCGCTTCGTACGCTTCACCACGACGGTGGCCATCGAATTTCTTCGCGCAATATATCATGGGAAGACGCACAAGATATGTTCAGTTGTTTCAGTTGTGCCACAGGCCACACAACTGGGGCTGTCTGCACGGCCCATAACGTATAGGTTATGACGAGCAAACGCCACGTGTAATCGAAACCGTTGTGATGAGCTTACCAGAGTTGGTCTTTAAACCTAGCTCAACCTTTAACTGCTATCGTATTTTGTATTCTGTGCTCCGCAGTGAACCTCCAGAGCCAGCTGTCTTCTAGCGAAGACAGGCCTAAGCATGCAGCAAAAGTACAAACCTGCCATGCGAAGGCGCACTTGGTGATGACGTCGAGAGAGTAGCCTTGGGCCACCTTGAGCATGTCGACCGTCTGCTGGCTGCCGCAGCGCTCATCGAGCACTTCCATCATAGTGTCCACGCAGGTGTGAACGATGGGCGCCATCTGTCTCATCTTCACAGAGCTGAACGTGGGGTTGAGCACGCTGCGCACGCGCTTCCATTCGCTGCCTGCAAAAACATCGCACAAGACCTGCACCGTTACCGGAATCAGTTTCTCCTCACCCTATAATTTCTTTCTCGTTGCGTACGGTAGAATACACCCTGTGTTCCCGCTATGGTGGTCTAGTGGATATAGTGCTCGACTGCTGACCCGACTGTGACGGGATCGAACGCCGCCCACGTGTTTAACGGAAGGCATAATGCTTGAGACCTGTGTGCTTCAATTTAGTTGCACTTTATACTCTCAGGTGGTCTAAGTTTCCGGAGTCTTTCACAACAGCGTCAAAAACCATCTACTATACTGTATACACAAAAAAAAATGTTTTTTATTTGCCTAGATCGCGTAAATTTCTGTTCCCATTTATATACCTATGAGCCAAAAACGTATTGCGACTGTTGATGCTTCTTATCAACCTGCGCTACATCATGATGACATATGGCACCATGCTGATGGACACGCTCCAATGCACACGCTCCAATGCTATGCTTGATACGCATAACGTTCTCGTCCAAGAGTCGGAAGTATACAAAGTGCACTCGGCGTAAGTGCACACTACAAAAGACAATACTCCTGGAACATATGTATTGTTTATGAAAACACTAATTAAACTAGAAATTCAGTCATTCATATAATGCATGACACTTTCGAAGGGAGGCAGTAAACATTGAAGAAGTATGCTTAACAGAAACACTGGGTAACACTTGCAAACGCAGCGGACTTAGAAAATACTACGTTATATGAGTGTCCCACACACAATATTAGTGTCTTACACTTACTTCATTGTACACAGGAGGCGCTGACAGATGGTAGAGCACCGTACGCGTCATTAAAAAGTCTCAGCTTTGGTCCCTACCCACGACAAGTTATATTTTCGCCCAGTTTTCTTTATTCCCGAGTACATTACAATTACTTGTAACAGCATCCCCTACACTTTCCTTGGTATAACTGTCTCTCAGTTCACAATAACATTGTTACTAACTTAGGAAACGAGCGCATTAATTTACCCTTGTTTTCCTTCATTCATAGTGAGGGTCTCGTTGCGTCAGACTTAATGCCTTCAGGTGATATGCGAGGAATTATTGGTCAGATACCAGTTAGTGATAAGGTCATGTGCTACGTGACTTCAAGTAAAATATTGTGTGTATAGAGGCGTATCAGCCGCGGGGGGAGGGGACAAGCAGGGCGTGACCACCCCCCCTAAATAAAGTTGGGGGGCTGAGCCCTCTCACTTTTGACATTGGTCACTCCTGGCGGCACACTAGGGAAACCCACAAGTAAGGCGAAGTTTTCCGTCACAGCAGGAATCACTCAATTATACTCTTGCGGAAAATGAAAAATTTTACGAGCCAATGTTACAACATTGTAAAATTTGGCCAACATTTCCGCTGTGATGATTTTCCTTGTTGGCTATTTGCTGTGCGGGCCGCCTATGCGACGCTTTCGTGCCTTGTGCTGTAGTATTGCAGAGCAGGCAAGTGCTGAACAAGGGCCCTATAATATTACATCACCTGTTCATATTTTTTTTATTCTGCTGTGACTTGTTGATGCAGTTAAGGATGGGCATGAGCAAACGTTTAAAAAACAGGTCAAAGCTTTTGCTGCTTCCGGAAAATATTTTCTTCGAAAAAGATAAATCATCACCGCTGCTCTGTTGAAGCTGTTGCGAGCCGATGAGTGCGAGGAAGCGTTTTTTTAGTTTAAGTTTTACTGTACCGAAAAGCCAAAAATTATTTCGCTTTTGACTCTAATAAACCTGATCAGCCTTGCTTATGGTAACTTGAAGCCATAGTGGTAGCTCGAAAAAAGGTCTCAAATGAAACAGTGGACTAGAGAGCTAAGTAGGAAGCTCAGCTTTAAGCTTGCCTTACAACTTGACCCACCGAAATAGGGAGAAGGTAAAATACAGGGGTTTTCAGAACTATGGAGGGGCTTAGTTAACATTCGGGTTTCACCCAATTTGAATTTTTTTTACAGCTTAAAATACACCACGGGCAACAAAGAAGCACAAACGTGCAGCGCTGCTTATTTCTCTCGGTTCTTCTTTAAGCAAGTATGAGCTCACAGAAGTGCATACGCGCACAACGTACTAAACGACATTATTCTGCAAGTGTAAATATTTTTATACTCATATTCCATTTCGGCAGCTGCTATATGTAGCCGCTGCTAATGTGATTGTCAGCTAGCCTAGTTGAATGGCATTTAGAAAGAGATGCTCCCCGGCTTCATCAGATCATGTAACATGCAGGCAATATTCTGGCACCCCGAAAATTTTAAATGCTAAAGAACCAATGGCAAACAATGTGTCGTATCGAACATAGTTTACATTACTACTTTTTACCTACACGTGCGTTAGGGGGCATTACGCTATAGATCATTTTTTCACAATTTATTGCCTAGCGTAACAAGCTGGTGGTGTCTGCACGACAAGAACTGTTTACACCAGTCATATAGAGCTAACTACCAATTAGAAAGGAAGCAAAGACATATAGTATAACGTTGTAATCACCAACAATTTGTTCTTTCAAAGGCAAACTTTGCTTACCCCGTTTGTATTAGCGTATTTATGCAGATGCCTAGAGTACTCTTAAAATGGTAATTCAAATATAATGAGTGTGAACAACGTAGTACGTCTGAAACACAAATTATACATTTTCAAAGAAAAGAGTTTAGTTGTGTATACTAAACTATTAACAGTAATATATCATTGGAAATATTATCAATAATTGCATGCTCCAGAAGCAGGTTCAGACTATTAGAAAACAAGGCAAAATATAATACACACGCGCCTGAATATATGCGAGAAAGCGTAAAACCTATTATGAAAAGTTATACCCGCAATAATTTGTAAAAAAACTTGGTTGAGCTTCTCCGTCATCGGAATCAGTCCATTGCACGAACGAAAAACGCTTCTATACAGGGGTAATCAAATTATTACAGTACATTGAGAAATGAGGGTTTTTGAAATGTATGTTTCGGTGTTTGGCAGCTGTAGCTACGTTCAACGTGGATGTATCCTTGTTGACGCTTCCTACATCTCCATTCCGACGACTAACATCCATGATCCATTTCTTAAACAAACCACTGTGGTGTCTGTAGATGTTAACTGCCAAAGCATAATCAGCAGATGTGTGATAACAAGATGAAGGTCGCATATTGAACGCAGAAATTGGGCTGAGGGCGCCATTCATCGGCGTATTAAAGTGTGATTGAACTCCATGGTACCTAAGAAAGCGCATCGTGTCACCTTTGTGTATGCGAATATAAAAGTGCAAGAGCATCTATACAGTTCTCTGTCTCTCTCTTGATATCCCTATATATATATATATATATATATATATATATATATATATATATATATAAATTGTGAGACCACGTCCGGTACAGGTACGGCAGTAAACAGGTTATATTCTTATTACAGATGCACGAGCCAAAGAGACCCAGCCCATGTGACATACGATGATGATCACTACAATGGTTTTGTCATACTGACGAAGATGAAGTACATAATCAGCGCTCACATTATATTCCCCCCTTCTCGAAAGAGGGCAGCAAGTTAGAAAGGGTTGGAACGCCGAATATATGGTTTTAGTCTAGAGACGTGGGTGACCTCGGTGTGGCGGCGACGACAATCAGGAGTCGCGTTGACAAGAGCGACGTGGTAGTTGACCTCAGATGTTCGTTCCAGAACTGTGTATGGACCGAGATATCAGTGAAAGAATTTTTCGCAGAGCACAGGTGCACGAACTGGTGTCCGCAAAATGATTTCGTCGCCTGGGCGGAACAGAAAAACTCGACGCTTTGCATCAATGTCAATTTTTCTCTTCTCCTGAATGATGGCAGGGTTAACGCGGGCGATTTCACGGCAGCGGGCGACGCGAGCGGCGGACTCTTCCGGGAGAGATGAAGATGAAACGGAAGATGTGGACAAAAAGGTTGTGTCCAGAACAAAACTCGGTACACGGCCATAAACGAGAAAAAAAGGGGCTGTGATTCGACGTACGCTGTATGGAAGTATTATATGCGAACGTGACGAAAGGAAGGACAGTGTCCCAGTTTTTGTAATCCGGTTGAAAGTACATGGAGATCATGTCGGACAAAGTTCGGTGAAAACGCACAGTCAGACCATTAGTTTCTTGGTGATACGTTGATGTGGTCTTGTGGATGGTGTTAGAGGCCTGCAGGACTTCAGCAAGAACATGTGAAAGAAATGTCTTGCCACGGTCACCAAGAAGCACACGCTGTGTGCCATGTCGTGAAATATAGGCGCGAAGGAAAAAATCGGCGACTTCACAGGTAGCACCAGACGGAAGAGCTGCCGTCTCTGCGTAGCGAGTAAGGTGGTTTACGGCAGTTAGAATTCGATGGTGACCGGCTGGCGTAAGTGGAAGAGGTCCGTATAAGTCTGTGCCCACAAATTCAAAGGGAGAGGACGGGCATGGCAATGGTTTTGATGGTCCCGCGGGAAGAGACGTGGTACGTTTTCGGGGCTGGCATGACGCGCAGGAAGCGACGTACTTGGTGACAGTAGTGGAGAGACCAGGCCAAAAGCAGCGAGTCTCGAGGCGGTTGTAAGTCTTGTGGAACCCTAAGTGGCCAGCTGTCGCGTCGTCATAAAACGCCTGTAAGACTTCCTGACGAAGTGAGCGAGGAATGACTGGAACCCATTGGTTACAGAGAGGATGGTAAATTTGGCGATATAATCTTCCATCTTGAAGCTTGAAACGTGCTAGTTGTTGTCTTAGGGGGCTGTTTGGAGCACGCGATAATTCAGGGAGCCGATCGATGATTGTGCGGCAGTAGGTATTGGCATGTTGGAGCAAGGCAAGAACTGTGGACGAAAGAAGGTCCGCCGAAGCAACAAACACTTTCAAACTAGCAGCTGTCTGCTTGGCCACTTTGGTGGGCGGTGACGAACAGATGGAAGGTTACTGTTCGGCGCTTTGCAAGAGCAGGCAACGCGACAAAGCGTAGGCATCTTTGTGCTTTCGACACGACCTATATGTGACGCTGTAGTCATACTCTTGCAATCGTAGTACCAAACGGCCAAGGCGTCCCGACAAATTTTTGAGAGACGATAACCAACACAGGGCATGATGGTCAGTCCCTATTGTTAATTGCCAGCCGTGTAAATAAGGGCGAAACTTGTACGAACCACACGATGGCGAGACATTCTTGCTCGGTGATGCTGCAATTTCACTCAGCAGGTGAAAGAGTGCGGCTCGCGTAAGCCGCGACTTGTTCTTCGAAAACGTGGTTCCGCTGAAGAAGGACCGCACCGATGCCAAGTTCACTTGCGTCAGTGTGTAGCAGAGTAGGTGCTGCAGGGTCAAAATGGCGAATCACTGGCCGTGATGTCAGGCATCACTTGAGGGTGTGAAAAGCAGCTTCGCAGTCATCCGACCTGACAAAGGGTGCGCTCGCAGTCAGAAGTTTGTTCAAAGTAGCCGCAATAGTAGCGAAATTACGCACAAAGCGGCGGCAATACGACACCAAGCCAAGAAAGCTGCGGAGTTCATTGGGTGTGGTTGGTGTAGCAAAGTGCAGTACTGCGGCAACCTTGTCGTGATCGGGCTCAACGCCATGTTTACTGACGACGTGACCTAACATCTTGATGCTGTGACCGGCAAACTGACACTTCTTAGTGTTGAGCTGCAGACCGGCCTTAGCTAAGCACGTGAGGACTTCGTCTAGCCGTTCCAAGGGCTGTGAGAATCTGGACGAAAAGATGACGATGTCGTCCATGTAGCAAAAGCACGTCTTCAAATTTAATCCCCCAGTACCGTGTCTATCATTCCATCAAATATGGCTGGGGCGTTCCATAGGCCAAACGGCATCACATTGAAATCAAAGAGCCCATCTGGGGCAGCAAACGTAGTCTTTTTTTTTATCAGACTCATGCATCGAAATCTGCCAATAACCAGAGCGCAAGTCGAGACTTGAAAAGTACTCGGCACCTTGTAAAGTATCAAGAGCGTCATCGATGCGAAGCATTGGGTAGACGTCCTTACGAGTAACTCTGTTGAGGGATCTGTAATCAATGCAAAACCGTACCAAGCCATCCTTTTTTTTACTAATACAACAGGAGAAGACCATGCGCTTGTCGAAGGCCTGATGACGTTGTGCACGAGCATGTCGTTGACTTGTTCTTCTATAAGCTTGCGTTCAGAAGCTAACACACAGTAAGGGCGGCGGCGAATGACACGGGATCTGTCGGTGTCGATACAATGAGCGGCCACTGTTTTTGGACTCATACTTTCGGAACAAACGTCAAAGCAAGTTTTGTGCTTCATTAATAACGCTAGCAAAGCATCAGTTTGCGTTGGGTTGAGGTGTTCACACAAAGTGTCCTTGAGAGCAGGAGATAAATCTTCAGCTGGCATACACTTTGAGAATGACAAAGCAGATGAACCAGTGACGACACAAACCAGGGCTTCTTCGGCAATGCTGGCAACAGTGGTGCACTCTATTAGAAGTAGTGGTTATGGCATTGTTTTGCAGGCGGTGATGCTTGCATGACCATGTGAGAACCGCACTAAACAAGATACGATGGTGGTTCGTCAAAAAATACAGCACTGGCAAGGCACAACTACAGCGTCACCATCTAGAATGTGTCGTGAGTTGATCGTAAGGACACGTTCTTGTCCGAGAGGCAGGAGAAAATCCGCAGCTGTGACAAAGTTGGGCGACAAAAGCTCGGCAGCAGAAGAAAGCTCAGTGTCCGTAATGCGATTGAGGGGCCGCCCACACGCAATTGCAGCAGATGCAGCTGACAAGAAGTCCCAGCCTAAGATTATCTGATGAGCGCACGAAGACAGCACAGCCAATTCTATGTGATGGCGGATTCAATCGACGAGAATACGAGCAGTACACAATCCAGTCGGGCAAATCGGACTGTCATTAGCACCACATAACATGGGACCGGGATAAGGAGTTTGCCTTTACGCAGGCGAAAATACAAGTCAAGATAAATTACCGAAATGGCGGCTCCAGTGTCTATAATGGCATCAACAAAAACAACTTCCACATAAACAGGTAATAAATTAACTGGCCGAGACGGAGGAGTTGTAACGTTTCGACAACAGGCAGTTTCCCCTCCAAAAACTGCACCTTCTAGTTTTCCGAGTCCAGAGAGATTGGCGCGGGACGCAGGGGTGATGACGTACGCCGAAACGGTGAAACAAGGAAGTTGTTTATAGAAATTTTCATCTGAGAGTTGGTGAAGCCCTTCTTCGCGAAGAAGGCCTTCGCGAAGAAGGGCTTCGCCAACTGGCAGATGAAAATTTCTATAAACAACTTCCTTGTGATCCGACAGAGGAGTATAAAAGTACTATTAAGGCCTCACTAATATCATTACGTAAAAGTGGGAAGATAACCTACCCTATGCTTAAAATGATGTCACCTGGCAAATGGTCTCCCGGGCGTTTCTATTTACTACCCAAAATTTACAAGACTAACAATCCTGGCCGACCCATAGTTTCCAGCAACAGTACTGCTACTGAAAAAATTTCTAGTTTCATTGACTCTCTGATTAGGCACATCCCACAATCATTCTCATCATACATCAAAGATACCAGCCACTTCCTTCAAGAAGTCTCAAAACTTGTGGTACCTCTTGATTGCTATTTGGTCACCATGGATGTCTCATCACTGTACACAAACATTCCCCACACCGAAGGAATCGCCGCCACAGTCGCCGCCTATGGAAAAAGTAAATCGACGAGTGAATTCGACGAAAACGCTTTAGAGGTGCTCCTAAATCTGGTACTTAAACATAATAACTTTGAATTTGACCGAAACCATTTTCTGCAAGTAAACGGAACTGCCATGGGAACCAAAATGGCCCCAAATTACGCAAATATTTTCATGGCCTCTTTGGAGATTCCTTTCCTCGAAAATTCTCCATTCAAACCTATATTTTACCGACGCTTCCTCGATGATATATTCTTCGTGTGGGCCGATAGTGAACATAATCTTTCCAAATTAATTTCCGGTTTCAACTCCGTGCATCCTTCGATAACATTCACGCACACGTATTCGCAGAAGAGCGTTCACTTTCTGGAGGTCACTGTATCACTCAGTGGCACCACCATATCTACTTCACTGTATAAAAAACCAACAGACCGCCAACAGTATCTGCATTTCCATAGCAGTCACCCCCATCACTGCAAAACAGGTGTTCCTTACTCTCAAGCCCACAGATACAGAAGAATTCGCTCTGAAATCACGCAATTTGACACCCACGCACAGGAATTGAGAACAGCCTTCTTGCGTCAAAAGTACCCCGAAAAAATAATTGACAATGCAATTGAGCGCGCTCGCTCTTTGAACCGAGAATCAACAATGGGAGAAAAAGGTGGGAATAAAGATGATATAACTTCAGGGGCAAATTTAATCCTCACATACTGCGCCGCCACCCCTCGGGTGAATTCTATACTAAACCGCCACTTCAACATACTTAAACAAAGTAGTCGCCTCTCTGCCATTTTTCAGACTCCGCCCAAGGTGGTTTACCGAAGAAATAAAAACCTGAGAGACTTACTGGTCAGGGCGAACACACAAATCCGACCACCATCAGGGCTGTAGACCGTGCGGGAAACCTCGCTGCAGGGTGTGCACACACATGGTGACCACAGATACGGCCGAAGCCTCCTGTTCAGACTATGTGTACAAAATTAAAGACGACCTTAACTGTGACTCAGCCAATGTGGTATACCAAATTCGCTGTGAGGTGTGCAAACAGGAATATATTGGACACACGGAAACCGCGTTCCGTTTGCGTTTCAACAACCACAGGGCACACGTAAAGGGCCTCCCCAATTTGCCGTTCTCCAAACATATCAATCTTCCTGGTCACTCTTTTGAACGCGTGTCATACTCCTACAATCCGGCTTCCAGAACACACGGGAGCGCGAACAGCGGGAGTCATACTTTATAAAGAAATTCAGATCACTTACCCACGGAATCAACGAGAGCCCTGGGCGACTGACGTGTCTCCGCGACGTTTCGTGAAACACAGAAATTGAATTACTCCATTGATTTATTTATACATACGTGAAGTCGCACACGCAAGTTGGTCAATATAGCGAAACTAAACGAATTCGATGCTACCTGAACCAAACGGCGTGTGTTAGTACTATTAGACTTTATTTTCATTTCTGAGTACTTTTTAGTATTATTTATTTTTATATAATTTTTGTATACGTTTCATCCTTTACAAGAATACCCATTCATTTATTTTCAGTATGACTGGTTGTACATTTTTCTGCAAGAGAGGGCAGGTGGAGGGAGGGGGAGAGGGCACATTAGCTTTCCAACGTGGCCATGATTTTCCGAAAGCTGGAGCGGGTCGTATGCTTCTTGTGTGTGTGTGCGTGTGTGTGTGTGGCCCGATGCCGCGGGCCAGCCGCCGAACCACGTGAACTTAAACTCGATCCATATGTGGGATGCGAGTAAGCGGCAACATGTTCCACATTTTTCCGTTTTTCTTGGTCGCCTCCGCTGGCGGCGCGTCTTACTTATACCCAGTAATAATGCCAGAATTACCTGCTCGTTTCCGGCGGCTCTCCGTCACTCCTTTCTAGTTGATCTCCTTCTTCTGCTTCTTGTTGTCTGTTGCTACCTCGTTCGCCCGCTTGTCTCTTTTTTTTTTGAGGGTCTTTAAACTGTGAGGGTGACCCTCTGCTACGGGAACTTGTATCATTTCACTTACATCCTCCGAAGAAGGCTGGTCCACCAGCCGAAACTGTTAGGATTAAATAAATATTTTATTGTTTTGTTTCCTATACTGCACTATTCTCGAAGTTTATAACTTTTATTACGGTAGCCAGAAGAAACTTATCATCTATTTCATCTATATATATATATATATATATAGGTATGTGCCGATGCCTTCGTCAGGCATTTCAAGTTTAAGCCCCGGCTTCCTCTTTTGTGTGAAAGGAAAATTACCTTCACGTCACCTCTCATGACTGAGGGAAAGGATTTGACGAGGTATGCAACAATAATCTCACGCTATTCATATTGTGACGTGTTAATTGAGTTCACCTCAAACTGTCCCCTAACGCTAAACTGGTTCTTGAAAAACAGACGTTTATTAAGATGTGAGCCACAAACAGGCACTTCGTACCTTCTCTGACCCCTGAAGCACTACCGCAGGCACTCTCTGATGAGAAAACCTTATGTTCAGACTTGAGGTCACTTTGTCTTCAACATGTACAAGGCATCGCGAAGCGCACATCATTTGTTATGATTAAGATGGAAGTTCTTTGTTACTGGTCATTCGACTGCGTGCGTAAAACTTTTTCGCTCTTGAAATGTGCTTGGTTGTCGTTCGGCCAGAACAACAACAGCCATTCACAAAACAAGGGTCAACATAGGGTCAGAATATTGCCTTCACCCGTGGAGCTCATGTACACTTCTTGAAGCAAGTCACGTGAAAACAAGGACATAATGCAGATCATAGTCAATATAAGTTTCATCAAAAAGCCATTCTGTTGTTACTTCTCGCAAATTACGTCCCGGAATAACCTGGAATGCAAAGCGGCGACTACCTATACGCTGGATATTATAGTTGTGAATATCATTATGCTTTGAATTGCACTGATTATTCTCCTAAACCCAATGCGTTTGATCGTGCACAATATATTACTCGGCAGTTAGCATAAACTTTAGGATATTCTTTTTAAAACTGAAAAAAAACTCAAAAAATGAATTGGAGGCCAGCACTGCTGAAGTGAGGTGTCGCTTAATAAAACAGGTGTGAAGCGTCTAAGCCAAGTAAAGACATTGAAGTATTTAGGCATTAACCTAATCATGACCGACTTTGAAGGTACAATCCCCATCGACTCTATGTACAGCGCTTACAACAGGCGCTCTTTCTCATCAATGCATATAAATGTAAAACGCTGTCTCACTGTCTCGTTTCCGTGAGCACACCGCATTTGTGAGTGCCCACCTACAACTAATCTCTCTGAAGCCAGCTATGACCTATAAAACTAAGTGTATCCTGCTTTGCAAAGTTTTTTTTTATTTGTGGATTTTGCTGCACGTTAAAAAACCCCACGCGGTCGAAATTTTCGGAGCCTTGCTCTGTGGCGCCTCTCATAATTATTATGTGGTCATGATGATGTTGTGGTAAAACCCCACATATCACCATGTCATCAAGTTTTCTTGGCGCAAACTTAAATCTAACAGAAACAATCAACTACTGAATCAAAATTCACGCAGGCGAGCAAAATGTTTTTGCCCTTACTCAATGTACGCGCCTACTGCTGATATTTTAATAGTCTTCGCATCTGCGCTGAAGGCGGGGCCGAGATAGTGTAGCAGCAAATGCAGCGTTGTACCCAGCTTCATACACACGCATAAATATCCAGATGTAATAATCGCCATGGGGGATTGACAGTATTGTGTAAATAAAAATAAAAATAAATATGAGTATTCTTTCATTCAGCTCACACTTCTACATCCTGAAATTTGGTCTAGCCGCATGCAATATTTTGAAGGCAGAACTAAGTTAGTTTTTCATTTACCGCCCGATGACACCTAAGTAGTTTAAAGCCGATAGCTACACGTATTTGATTGATTTGTGGGGTTTAACGTCCCAAAACCACAATATGATTATGAGAGACGCCGTAGTTGAGGGTTCCGGAAATTTTGACCACCTGGGGTTCTTTAACGTGCACCCAAATCTGAGCACATGGGCCTACGACATTTCCGCCTCCGTCGGAAATGCAGCCGCCGCAGCCGGGATTTGAAGCCGCGACCTGCGGGTCAGCAGCCGAGTACCTTAGCCACTAGACCACCGCGGCGGGGCATAGCTACACGCAGATTGAAATCGAGGCGCTAGAGAGTGTTTTCAGAAAAACCCATATTGCAGGAGCTGCCAAGCAGGTTGGTAGTTGCATACATAGAACAAATGGTACATTCGCCCATCTCAATGTGTTCCTGACAATTATGCCACAACCAACCGTATATTCACACAACCAACCTCACAATAAAGCCAAGTTTTGAGAGATTTTACATCACGCAATGACTATATGAGGCACGCGCGAAGGGCTCCAGTAAGTGCCCGTGACTTGATTAGGCTTTAACGTGAACATAAATTAAAGTGTGAGCCTCTGACATTTTCTGCACCATCGAAAGTGCAGCTTCCATGTTCAGAATCGAAGTTGCGTCTTTCAACTGCCTCAAGAGCTTCACCAAGAGCTCGTCTAGAAACGCGGCGTGCGATACACGAAGCCATGGGTCCTTTAATAAAACAAAATTTTAGCTAAGAGTAGGCGATTTTTGCCCCGCCGCAGTGGTCTAGTGGCTAATGTACTCGGCTGCATTTTTGATGGAGGCGAAATTGCTGTAGGCTCGTTTGCTCAGATTTGGGTGCACAAGAAACCCAGGTGGTCAAAACTTCTAGAGGCCTTCACTAGGGCGTCTCGAAATCAAATAGTGATTTTAGGACGTTAAACTACACACATCAATCAATTTGATGTTGATTCATATTCTTACGGGGATTACTGGATTTTATATTTCTTGATAAAATTAACAACACTGAAAAAATATTCACGCTGGTTTGGCATTTTATAATGGTTTTGTGCGAAAATAAGAAGTTGTATTCAAACTACACAAATGGCGCAGCTGTTATACTTATGAACAAGGAAATATGAATACGAAAATAGCATGTAATACTATGCTACAGACATGAAATATGTGCTGTAATTAGGTATGAATGCCTGAGTTTAATAGTCCATTTCGCGACGAAACCGTGACCACATAAACAAAGAAAACACATGGACAGGATGGGTGCTTACTAGCAGCTGTTTGTATCATGTATTCATAAAGTTACACGAAACCTTAAAAACGTGGCGTGTCGGCATAAAGTACTGCTGGAGTTCACCGCCCCTAACAAACTAGCAAAGTTGCGCCTGTGCATCACTGGAAATCATGCTCAGCAGCTGAAATGCTGTAAAAAGAAGCATGCGACGCCATTAACGAAGTGTGCCACTGAAGTGGTTTACAAAAAAAAAACCCTATCGTGCGGAAAGAGACATGTTAGCCAGACGACAGGGCGATGCGTAAATGATCATGCGACACGCTCTTATGGTAAAGAATAGCAACGGTGCCCATTCAAGCGCGCATGTCACTTCATGTGGATTCCCACAAAGAGAAATTTCGGAGGCTTTCACAAAAAACGGGGTATCAACTGCGTTTGCAAAACTTCATTCATCCTGTATGAGTCGGAAGCGCAGTATCTAGCGGTCATGTGTCCAATAGCGTGACTAGGAAAGCGACGGCCCGAGTACATCGCACAATTGTAGACGAAAAGTGGGTTTATATCAGCCTGTTTCATCAAGGAATAAACAGTTGCAAATGAGCGTCCATCCCGTTTATGTGTTTTCTTCGTTTGTGTGGTCGTCATTTTAGCGCGAATCTGACTAATACTCAATTCAGCCATGCACCGACAATCCCAACAGCGACTTCTACTCTATATGAATGCCGCTGCTGCACATGTGAACAACTATAGCACTTGCAGCGGCTTAGAAATGTGAAAAAAGCAGGATTATACAGCACCTGAGAGGAGGCATTTTCAATATAATTGTTGGTAAATAGAGGGCATAATAAACAGATGACCTTCTTCTGTATTCATGACATGCTATTATGGTCTTTCCATGCCAATCGCCCAGCCATTTTGGTGACCATCTCAAATGTATTTGAAAATTATTGTGCTGATTAACTGCATTGAAATCAGTGAAACGATAGAATATTTCCGAGAGAAAAAAATGTTTTGTTAAGTGTTTGCCTTTAGAACTTCCCGGAATCTCATTTGGGTGTTGTTTGTGGAAAAGTTTATTTTAAGAGTACATTCTATACCAAACTTGGTGTACATGTTGAGTAAAGGTTTTTTGTAAGGTGTAAGGTGTATGATTTTTGTCTAGAATGCTTGAATGCCACGCAAAATGCTTGGGTTCGATTCTTGCTGGGACTCTGAAATTTATTATTTGCATTCGTCGTGGGGTCAACGCTGCCTATGTGTGGTTTTTCTTAAAACTGACATTCATTCTATGCCTTTTTCGGGTCGACGCTACTAATGCCGGGTATTGTTTAACGCTCACACGTTAAAATTGGCCATATGCGTTCTCGCTGTTCCTGGGTATAGCTACTAAGTGTCAATCACTTGAAGCACGTACCCGCATAGCAGCGGCACATACTCACCCGTGGGTATGTGCCACTGTTTGGCGGGAAGTGTTCGACGTTGTACGCAACGCGATTGTGACATTATTCATGTCTTGACCACCACATCATATTCGTCAAACAATCTTACCCTTTCATGCTAATTTTGGTCCACGCCAAGTTAAGGGGTGGCCACGAGAGCACCCAAACGTAAGCATCTATCTATCTATCTATCTATCTATCTATCTATCTATCTATCTATCTATCTATCTATCTATCTATCTATCTATCTATCTATCTAGATAGATAGATATATAGATAGATATATGGATATATAGATAGATATATAGATAAATAGATAGATAGATAGATAGATAGATAGATAGATAGATAGATAGATAGATAGATAGATAGATAGATAGATAGATAGATAGATAGATAGATAGATAGATAGATAGATAGATTAATAAAGTGCCAGGTTTTAAAATTGGCAGCTAGGTTGATTGCAATGTTAACTTTGGGGGGGGGGGGCATCTTCAGCATCTAAAATAAAACATGAAGAAAATCGAATGAGGAATAAAGGTAGGACTTGTCTATCCCAACTCTTTTTCGCGCTCTTAGGTGCTGCTGGAAAGAAACATGCCTTAGCGATCTCCCAAAGCATGATCACAACAACGACACTGTTTTGCGTAAGGAGGGCAATAGCTCGGTCGTAGTTCCTTACGCTGTTTCCGAACGCGCGAATGAAACATGCCTTAGCATTCTTCCGAAGCATGGTCACAACAATGACACTTTTCTTGCGTCAGGAGAGCAATAGCTTGGGTGTACTTCCTTACGTTGTTTCCGAACATGCGCTACAACAAATCCCAGAATGACCACAATCAATTTCATGAAATATATACACAGCTTCACAAGCGAAGTCTCACGCAATGCCGAAGTCGTAGTCGTAAATTCTGCTAGCGAGACAGAAAACAACGAAGCTTCTCCTGCTGCAGCACATTAACATTATTGAGGAAAAACTGTGCGTTGTTCACAAATTTCAAATCTATAATAGGCACAGCCAAAGCATGAGTGGGCAATGCAGCAGCAGCAGCAGCATGCTCGGCATGTTGCCTAAATGCATCTCCTTGTTTGCACAGCTCCTGAATTTCATTGCCGGCCTCGCCGCTCGTGTCCAGTGCCCGGCAATCTCTAGTTCGGACGCACACGTGGCGATCACCGGTGGTTTGCTGTGCGATATCCTCCTCAGCGAAGAGCAACATCGGCTTGTTTTCTCGGCGTGTTTGCTTGACACAGCTGCGATCTTGCGCACACCCGTGGATGCTACAATCATCGCAGCTCCGCTAAGTGACGCCACCACATCGGTGACGTCAGGCATCACCAGTATAAGAGCCCGGTCGTTCGCACATCTCGGTAGTGGGCAATGTAGCAGCAGCAGCAGCAGCCTCGGCATGTTGCCTAAATGCATCTTCTTGTTTGCACAGGTATGTTACCTCGACAACTCGTGCTGTGTCCGGCCTGATGATCGATTTTTGCTGCTGCTGTATTGCCCACATGGTTATTCGCGTATTGGTCTTTTGTGCCACTGTTCCCATGTCGTTGATTGCCTCAGTCACCTACTCCTAAGCGGGGACGTTGAGCTTAACACAGGCCCAAAGAAAGTGGCTGCTTCAAAATTGAGTAAATCTGACGGGTCACGTGAATATTCCCTAAGCGCTCTTGAGTCGTCGGTTGAGCTGGCAGTGTCAGATTGTGATAACCCTTCCCTCGTGAAGGTTCTTTTCGATTTAGTTGCTTGCCAGAAAAATTTATCGCACGACATATGCGAAATAAAAAAATACTGTGAAGACACGTTTTGACGCCTTGGAACTGCGTGTGACTGCTCTCGAAAACACATGCTCCAAAGCTCTGACTGAGCAAGATTCCGAGCAGCTTCGTTCCGAACTCGTTTGCTTAAAACGCACACTGGCTGACATAACGGCTAAATTTGATGATCTTGAAAACCGTTCACGAAGGAACAACATCATTATTCATGGTATACCAGAAGATAAGGATGAGAATCGTGACACTGCATTTTAAGGTAGTGAACGTGTTGAACAGGCTTGCCGTTGATTGCCCGCGTGTTGAACATTCCCATGGGTTAGGTAGAAAACGTCCTGGGCGTTCTCGGCCTGTCATTCTGAAATTGCTAGATTTCAATGACAAACTATTACTGCTAAAGATTGCTTACAAGTTGAAAAATTCTGATATGCAACTGTCCGAAGACTTTTCCTCGAAAGTACGCGCCGTACGTAAAAAGCTATGGGACGCTTCAGCTGAGCATCGTAATAACGGATCATTTGTCAAGATGAGGTTTGATCATTTATTTATCGATAACGTTCGGTATAATTGGGATGGACCCTCAAACAGACTAATAATAGCTCGTGGTTATGACAGCAATGCCAGAACGATTAACGCATCTGCATCACTGCCTTGACCGTCCTATCAACCCGCCTTCGATCTTGCGTTTTTGAACGTTAATGCCAGAAGCAGTACTAAAAAATTCCCCCAATTTTGTCGCTAGTTTGTTCATGTTCTCCTCATGTTATATGCATCACGGAAACATGTCTTCACGAAGAATTTCACGATTCTGAATTCACGCCTCCTGGTTACTTTGCTCTCCGTTGTGATCGCCAAAATACAAAAGGGGGTGGTGTCGCCTTGCTTTTACGCTCAGATTTTAGTTTTAAGGCTCTATCTGGTCCCCCTAACGTTGAATCAGTTTGGTGCAAGCTAATAATAAATAAGCAGAATTTAACCATATGTGGTATTTATCGCCCTCCTGATGGCCCTAACGATCTGTTCGACGATCTCTCACATTTCATACATGAGCATCACCTGGATAGTTCGAATTTGATACTTCTAGGGGACTTCAACATCACTGGCATTCACTGGCCTTCACTTACGTATTCCGCTTCTAGTGCCCCTTTCTCTAGGGATCTAGTTGCATTTTTCTCGTCGCATAACCTAATGCACTAGTTCATGAAAATACTCGGCAGAACTCTATTCTTGATTTAGTGTTGTTAGTAACAGTCTTGCTCATTTAGGTGTCACATACGACATCTTAAAAGGTATCTCTGATCATAATGCAGTTCTCGTGCACATTAACTGTCCCATTCCACATGAAAATTTCAGCTATACCACATATCATGATTTTTCTAAGGCTGATGATACGGCTATTGTTGACGCCCTGGCAGATAATCTTGATCGTTTTGTGTCGCTCATTACCGAGTGCCATGTTGACGTGCTAGTCGATTACTTTGAGTCGCTAGCGAGGTCATGCATAACTTGCCACGTTCCACTGAAAACAAAAAAGATAAACAACAAACTTCCTTGGATTAACTGCGATATCTTGCACCTATCACGACGTGTTAGCAGGCTGCGTAAAATTAAACAATTTAATCCCAAGGCTCGCGTCTCCTTTGAAAGAGCTAAGAATGAACTTCGCACTATTACTAAAATGCTAACGATTTCTATTCTTCAGTGCAACTTCCTCAACTACTAAAATCAAATCCTCGAAAGTTCTGGACGTCAGTATCGCCTAGTACGACTGGCAGTACCTGTTTTAAGATTAACGATGCTATAGCCAACGACCCTGATGTCATTTCGAATGCTTTCAACTCATACTTCCAATCTGTTTTCAGCCTCAATAACCATGCAGTTCCGGAGTTTAGATATGTTGCTCAGAATATTAAACTAGAAAATATCGCAATTAGTTGTGATGGTGTCTTAAACCTTATCCTGAAACTTGATACTAAAAAATGTACCGGTTCCGATGGCATTCTTAATTCTTTTCTCGCACGATATTCTTTATTAACAGCAAAATACCTTACCTTAAGTTTTCAGAAATCCTTGGCCTCTGGTGTAGTACCACAATCATGGAAATCCGCCAAAGTGCTTCCCTTGCATAAATAAGGCGATAAACAACTTCTTTCTAATTACACACCAATATCTCTTACACCTTATTCTTGCAACATGTTAGAACACATCATTCACAAACATATAATCGAATTCTTTGACTTTACTAATATTCTATCATCAGCTCAACATGGTTTCCGTCGCGGATATAGTACTGTAACACAATAACTCGATTTCATGCATGACGTTGCTTATAGCTCAGACCTAGGTAACCAAATAGATGCCATTTTCATTGATTTGTCCAAAGCTTTTGATTCCGTCATTCATTCTAAGCTATTGTTAAAGCTAAACCTCATTCTCGATAGCCCTCGCATTGTTTCTTGGATAGCTAGTTTTCTTCATTCGCGCTCACAATTCGTTTCTTTCAGCTCGACAGATTCATCTCCCATTGACGTCACATCCGGTGTTCCTCAGGGATCCGTTCTAGGCCTTTTATTATTTTTACTCTTCATTAATGATTTACCTCATAGCATCTCATCTAAAATAAGACTCTACGCAGATGATTGCGTCCTCTATGAAACTATCAACTCTAATGACGATCATTACCATCTCGCGCATTCACTCACGTCTTTTAGCAACTGGTGTGACACGTGGCAAATGAACGTTAACTGCACTAAAACAGTCATAATTTATTTTACCAATAGGCGCGACCCCTTCTCTTTTGACTATTTTCTAGGTGGCACCCAGCTCAATAGAGTTTCACAGTACAAATATTTAGGAGTAATTCTAACCGAACACCTTTCATGGAGTAGCCACATTAATCATGTATGTCGTAAAGCTTTAAAAAAACTTAGGTTATTTGCGCCGCACTTTACCTAAAGCCCCCCGAAATACTAAACTGCTTTTATATAAATCACGCATTCGCCCTGTTCTCGAATATGCATCCATAGTTTGGTCCCCTTACAAACACTGTGAAATAAGCTTGCTAGATAACGTTCAGCGAAAATCTATCCGTTTCATTTTTCATAACTATAGCCGCAACTTCTCGGCGACCACAGCCTTTCAATCATTAAACATCCCATCACAACTCTTGCAATACCAAAACGAAGCTTTAAAATTTTCATACGGAATTATGAACTCCTCCTCCGGCCTTGGTCAAGGTAACCTCCTCACATTTACTGAGGATAGTTGTACCCGCAGTTCCCACGCTTTGAATGTAACACCTTTCTTTGCTCGTATTATACCTTTAAATACAGTTTTCTCCGCGTGCAATAGAACTGTAGAATGCTTTGCTTGGTAGCAATCGCTCCTTACCCTTAACCGACTTCATAGTTGCTATCGATGAATATCTTACTGACGCGTAATTAACTTCATTTTTAGTTTTGCTTTGGTACGAGTGTACTTGCTTTACAATTTGTATTATTTGTTTGTATTTTTTTCTGTTGCCTAGTATTATATAACGTCCCATTTCGGCGATAGCCCTAAATAGGGCTGCAGTATGTATAAATAAATAAATAATTAAATTAAATCACCGCACCTTCGCCCAGAGCAGACGACAGGCTGGCGATACTGTCAGCCGGTGGCGCCACACCAGGGCAAGCATGCAAAACGTGGTGTCCTACGAGCTCCCATTTTTCGGCATATGAACTGACTGGCATCTGAAATTCGAGAATGCACTGCTCCAGCAAACGCTCACACGACATGTTACCACCCAATTTAAAGTCTGCCTGTTGACGAGGGCGATGCGCAGTTGTCCCGAGACCTCAAGACCGAAACCGAAATTCATACCAGCGCCGTTTTTTATATCATTTCCAAGCTATGTCGAGCCATCAAGATATAGTGTAATATTTTATGCTTGACAACATAATTATTTGCTAGCAGAGCTTCAAAGTTTTTTTTTTTTTTGCCACAGACGTGTGCAGGTGGCCAATGCGTAACCTTCGTGATGCACGTTTTTCTATTCTCGAGTGATGCATCATTTCGGCGTTGTTTCGACATTTTCGAGTACAAATTTGCTATTTTTGCATCATAGATATAAATCAAATGTTAGGGAAGGGTGGCGTGGAGGTTGTTCTATATTTGACGCATGTTCACCCTTTTTTATGTTCGTATAAGGAGCTTTTTTTTAAATTCAGAATGGGCCAAGTCAAGAACCGAAACAAGCTCAACTAACGCTGCCTTGGCATATACACGCTATCAACGTTCTTCTAGAACAGTATACTATATATAAATACTGTTTTGCCATTATTGTTTTAGAGGAAAGATGGAAGTATGTATGAGCCAAGTGAGTGTCATTTGAGCTACTTTCGGGTCAGAATTTGGCCCATTTCGCAAAAACAAGACAGCTCCCGATTCGGATCCGCACGTATGCAACCACAGGCAAAAATGTACATACAAATGGGTCAGGACCCCTTTTTTCTTCTTTCTATCCCCCTCCGTGCATAAATCCTAGCAACACCCCTGCTGTGCTATCAGCTTCTGTTAAATAACACTCTGCCTTCAGCAAGAACCTGGGGACTATGCTTTTTTACCGACAAAGTATGAGTGACGCTTGCTTTTATTTTAAGTCCTAAACTTCGTGCGAGCATACGAATATGCGATTATCACTGCATCGCAATGCCATAGTAAGAGCTGCCAATTACAATGCTGCAATTAGACAACTACTCTCCCTTGTTGTGGCACGGATACAGTGTGCTAGTGTCGTCTGCGATCGTCCACGTGCATAATATACGACGCGCCAGCGTTCATAACAAGAAAATAAAAAAGAGCAGTAAGTGCCCATAGAGGGGTTCGTCTCATAGGACGAGTTCACCCGTGCTTAGCGGATGTGCGCCAAACTTGTCCTGTGGCATGGCATGCGGGGACAGCAGCTGCATCAGGGTAAGCTTAGCCAGGTAATTGTAAACATGCCTAGTTCCATGGCAATGCAAATTCTGCAGTCAACTTGAGCTGATGCATGTTCATAAATCTAAATATAACTCACTGAATAAATCAGCGACTTGTAGATTGATGCGAAATACTTCATTGTGAGGAAATAATTGGACCCCATTGTAAATAAAACAGGACATCTGGTAGGAAAAACTTAGTGTGATTTCAAATGAGAAAGCGTGCACGATAGACTGTCGAACCGCGCGTAATATTTTCGTGTTTTGTTTAAGCGCAACATACCCTTTTTTACCATTATCTCTGTCAGAATTAGGGATGAATGGACACGAGCGGCAGCAAAATATTTTTTAGTAAGAATCGCAAAAAGTCAACCCATGATTTCAGTCGTTCAACATAAGAGGAATCTTCTTAATAATGTAAATAGGGCGTGGCATAATAAGTATAATACATAGCACGATGTATTTTGACGAATGAAACGTGAAATGCAAACAAATGCCAAAACATCTATCTTTTCAGCAGAACTTTGGCATTCAGTTTGATTGCATCTGTTGAGACGTGATAGGTATTGATGCCCCAAACAATGTACCTATATGATAGGTGTAATATTCAAGGAAACACACTTGAGTGTAACATGCGAACATACACCTCTAGTACACCTAAAATAATAAATGGGTGTACAAAAAAAGTAATTGCATAAAAACACCCACTCGGAGAAATTTGGCAAAATTAATAGGTGTAAGATGGATGGTTTATTGGAACATCGACTCTTAAAAGTGTGAAATGGTTTACAGTGCAATTCGCTCTTTATCCATAAGAAGTGTTTTGTCGAAGCGTGACAAGCTTCATAATCTGCTCGCGAGCACCGACTAGAAACTTGTACTAACTGAAACATGGCTCAATTCAACCGTCGAAGACACAGTGCTGAGTTGAATCTTTCCAGATTTCAACATTTTTAAACGTGAACATAAGAGTAAACGAAGTTGTGGCGTTCTCAAAGCTTTCCACCAAAGCCTTCACCACTGAAAATTTTGTTCGTGTTATGTAATAATCTGTACCCCCCAAATCGTTATCAGTGTATGCTACAGGCTACTTGGTGTAGATGCCTCTTTTTCTGTTTATTTTCACGATGCTTTGCAAACAATAACATCCCTCTGTCAGGCACCTTTGCTTCTTTTTGGTGACTTCAACTTCCCTGATATAACTTGGTGCGAACCTGCTCTGACGCTAGCGGAGAACATCCCTGAAAGTACATTTCTTATCACGTTCCTTACTTTCGGACTAACACAACTTGTATCGAATCCAACAACTGCGCAAGGCAATGTTCAAATATACATTACCTCATTTTATCATCTCATCCTGATAGTGCGTCTCCCGTGACACATTTTCCAGGATTAAGTGATCATTCCGTATTACTTGCTCATGACAGCATCAATGCCGTGTTGAAAGATTTCTATAGCCAGTATATCACTGAGTTTTCAGAGTGCACCGTACAAATAAATTGGACGCTTTTTAAAAACAAGCTAATTGAACTCACGGAAAAATTCATCTTAACCATTCTTATAACAGAACGCCCTTTATAACCATGGTTCAATAGCACGTAAAGCACCTAAAGAACATAAAGAAGAGGTTATTTCGCTCATCCAAACGCTCCATTTATGCATCTGCATGGGAAAAATACCGCGCGACGGAGAAGGAGGTTAATTCATTGTCTACAAGCGCTAAATGCTCTTTTTACTTAGAAACACTCCCTACCAAGCAGCTCAATAACTTGAAACAGTTTTGGAAATACAATAATTCGAAGCCACATAAAGCATTAGCGTAAGTCAATGAACATAACGAGCCTATAACCGACGACAACATAGTGCATGAACTCAACACTGTTTTTTTAGCATACTCACTTCTGAGCCCTGCACTCACCTTTCTGAATGTCCCTACCTTGATCACCCACCAATGCCCGATATAACGTTCGAAGCAAATGGTGTTTCTAAACTAATTTACACGCTCCAGTTAACGTCTTCAGCTCGCATTGACGGGATCAACTCCAAACTGCTAATGTTGTATCTTTCAGCAATCTCTGTCATCTCGAGTGATGCCTCAAGATTGGAAGGTAGGCAAGATAACTCCAGTATCAAAAATCGGCTCATCGTCTTCATCTAATAGCTATCGTCCCATTTCCCTCACCAGTGTCCGTTCTAAACTTGTAGACTGTGTAATTTATTCCGACGTGGTAAATTATTTAGCGTCTTGTAATTATTTCAATTCTAACCAGCATTGTTTCCAAAGGGCGTGTCTCGCGAAACTCAACTCGCTCTTTTCATCCATGACATATCCTCTCAACTTGATCAAAACATACCCAGTGAGTCCATCTTCCTACGCTTTCAGAAGGCATTTCACAAGGTTCCTTATAAACGGCTGTTTCTAAAACTTATTATCTAACCATCAACAGTTTGTATACGCTAACCAACACTCCTCTTCCTTATCTCCTGTTGTTCTGGCACTGCTCTGGGACCGTAACTTCTTTTAATACACAATAACGACTTACCTCACGGCTGTACTTCTCAAATTCGTTTGTTTGCTGATGACTGCGTAATTTATCGCCCTATACTTAACAACGTTGTCATCATCACCCTACAGTATGACCTTTCTCTTATAGAATCTTCGTGTAACAAATGGCTTATGTCTCTACACGCAAGCAAAACATCCCTTCTAACCTTTCATCGTCGTCAATTATTCATTTCTATTCAATACACGATAGCTGGCTCAAAAATAAGCACAGTTCCATCATATAAATGTCTTGTTGTTAACTTATGCAATAACCTTACTTGGTCCGTTCATATCTCTAACATCACAAGCTCGGCTAATCGCACGCTTGGCTATTTGAGTCGTAACGTGTTCCTCCCCCGGTAAACCTACTAGCATACTTAACAATTGTTCGGCCAAAACTTGAATACGCTTGCTCAGTTTGAAACCCACGTCAAACGCACCTCTCATTCGCGCTGGAATCCATACAAAATTGAGCGGCTAGGTTTGTTCTTTCAAACTATACTTATTATACCATTGTCACCAAACTCAAGTCATGCCTTTATCTTCAAACCCTTGAGCAGCGCCGCAAAACTGCCAGATTGTCTTTTTCGGAAGTTCTATTACCTTTTACGTCAACAGGCTAATATCGAACCCTTGCATCGTTCTTCATTCTGCCATGACCACCGTAAAGCAGTTTGTCCCCCGGCAGCCTGCACTACCGCCACCATGAACTCATTTTAGGGGTCCTTATAGCGGCACCCATTCGTCCACGGTAACCGTTGTAGTGTGTAACAAGTATAACATTTTGACCTCCAAGGTGGTGCCGGCGAGAGATTTCTTCTGGTTGTTGTTGAACAAAAAAGATAGTGCTCAATGTACATTAAAAGGCTGCTAAGGGGAATGAGAGACAGGATCATTTGGCTTTTAGTTAACGCGCACGCTGAAAACCCTATTAGCAGTCATTGGCATGTACATTGAGCACTATCTGACAAGAAAGGGTTGCTAAGTTATACTCGCTGGGTGTAACCTCTTTAGTTTTAAAAAGGTTTAGCGAGCGTTAAGCCGCAGTGCCACGAGTACATTGAACTAGTATATTCCATGAACTCGAGGTGGTTAAAGGTGGGAAGTAAATACGAAGCGCAAGCCGTAAGAAAGTAAAAGAAGAATTTTTCTGTCTCTCATTTCCCATTAGCAGCCATTGGCATGCACATTGAGCACTATCTGACAAGAAAAGGTTGCTACGTTATACTTGCTGGGAGTAAGCTCCTTTGTTTTAGAAAGGTTTAGCGAGCGTTGGGCCGAAGTGCCATGAATACAGGGAACAAGTATATACCATGAACTCGAGGTGGTTAAAGGTGGGAAGTAGACCCGAAGCGCAAGCCGTAAGAAAGTGTGCTTGTGCCACCTCTCGTTTAGCCCTTAAAATGTCCGCTGGATGGCAGTGATTTTATATGGGGAATTAATGATGAAAAGATGCGAGATGGTGCTACTTGGAGTGTTGAATAGCTGAACGAACGGACACACAGACAGATGCATGGATGGACGCATGAATGGACGCAGGGCGGATGCATGGACGAACGCAGGGATGGACGCAAGAACAGACGCACGCACGGACGGGCGGATGGACGCATGGACGGTCACACAGGCGGACGCATGGACGGATGAAAGCAAGAACGACTGGACGGACGAATGCTTCACCCCACTCTCCATCATTCACTCCGTGAGTATTCTGCCATTATTTTCGTTCACACTGCAAAGGACTGGCATCGTCTTCCTTTCGACGTGGTGCACCACTCCAGCCGTACATCCTTCAAAGCATCTATAGATATCATCTTATAATTGGTGTACCCACCGCACGTGTAATATCCTTCACTGGGCATTTGATGTATTAATAAAGAAGTAAGTAATAAATGCATTTTTAATAAAATTTCATTTGAATCACGGCAATAAAATACTTTTGCGACGTATTAGTTTTATCACGATGCTGTTCATCACAAGTGTGCAGCACAGTCTTTTTACTCTGTCGGCATAGAGCTGCCATGCTTTCCTAAAAAGAAAAAAAAAGCAAAACAATATTTCTTATCTGTATACCAGGATACTTTTTTTTAATTTTTCGTAAAAGTATCTCCGAAATCACCTGTTCCATCAAAGACACACTTATCTCAGAATCTCAGTATTTCAGGCTCTCAGCACATTTATTTCGTTATCGGTATTCCTGAAAACTTATCTGGGTATTGCTGGTCCGCCCTGATGTAGTCCCGTTAAAAATTTTGCGAGTGAGAAACGTAGAATTGCACCAGGCCTCACAGCACTTAGGTTACGTAACTGGTTGTTGATTGTGAAAGCTGATGTTAACGAGAATTAGTGGGGCAAGTTTAGGAAATATAAAAAGAATGTTTTTTTGTTATAAGGATAACTTTCCAGTATACGCTTGTTTTTGAAGTTTGCCCGGTAATTGATGATTGATATGTGCGGTTTAACGTCCCAAAACCACCATATGATTGCGAGAGACGCCGTAGTGGAGGGCTCAGGATATTTAGACCACCTGGGGTTCTTTAACGTGAGCCCAAATCTGAGCACACGAGCCTACAACATTTCCGCCTCCATCGGAAATGCAGCCGACGCAGCCGGGATTCGAGCCCGCGATTTGCGGGTCAGCAGCCGAGTACCTTAGCCACTAGACACCGCGGCGGGGCAAGTTCGCCCGGTAGTATCTCTTTATTGAACTGTGAGATTACCATAACATTTGGAAGATTGATAGGCAAGCAAGCACGAAACATAATGGGCAATTTTTACCGCTTCGTCACTGGCCCTTTTTGAAATAAAGACCTGCAATGTAGGCACCAGAACGTTTTCTGGGGCGATTTTAAGATTTTTATTAAAACTTATGCACACTACCCAGAGAAACAAGAATATAAACAAGAGCCAAGATATTTATTATATATAGATATATATATATATATATATATATATATATATATATATATATATTAATGACGTTATGACGAATGGACAACGTGGCCTAGGCTCATACGCCATGATTATTCTATCTTACTTCTTCCTCATTTACTTCTCCTAACCAACCCTGCCTTCTTACGTCACAGGATTCTCCCTCCACCCGAAAGATGGCACCAGTTACAAACTACAACAAATTGAAGAAGAGAATAAACAAAATAATGTCCAAATTCGCAGTTTCACGTCTCGACGCTGTTCCACAATCTCACTAAATCTTCAAGGCCGAGGGAGCAGTCTGGTGATTTTTATGACGACTCTGGTGGATGAGCTTGACTGTTGCGTTCCGGACAGAGTGCGCTACACATGGACACTGATAATACTGCTTGAACTGTTCTGGGGACTAAGCAAGGTTGGAACGCACTGTTGCATCGGCGGCTCATATGTCATCGGGGTTGTATATTTCGTCGGGAATGGTGCAAATCTGGTGCTTCTTGCTTTCGTGCTTTTTGACAGACTGTGACGAAGTGCCTGAGTGCTGGCGGTGTGCATGCAGTGCTTCCGCGTCTTTCTCGGCGTTTTCTGTGGTGGTGCAGTCGGTGTAATAGCCAGGGCAGAGAGTGTCTCTGGTGACTTTTTTTTGTGCGAAAGTGCCTGACGTCTTGAATTAGAGATGTTATTTTCCGATGTTCTTCAATTGGTGAGTGCGCTTCCGTCGAATTTTGCGTTCGTCGATGTCCTCGTTGCAGTCTCTCTCGTTGTAGCATGAGTTTCTGAACTTGGCTTTGCTTGCTTTGCTGAGGCTGTTCAGGAGATGGCTGTAGTGGCACCCTTTCCGGAATGGGGCATTCATTTCCTTCGGTGTTTGACGCGTCCTGTAGACAGCTGATGAATGGTGAACTGGTGTCTTGCTTGTCGGGCATAGTTGGTAATGCGTCATCATTGCTAGCATGCTCTTCAGAGGCTTCAGTGACGGGGTTCATTACGGGCGCTTCCGAAAGACAACTGTGTACAAGGTTTGATGTATCATGTACTTCTGAATTTGTTCGATTCATGAATTGGTGACCTCTTCATGTGAGCACCACAGGTGACATGGCATTACTAGGTTTGAACCCCAGATTTTGACAAGTCTGCGGTGCCGTAGAAATGATACAAAGCTTTTCAGGGGCTTCTTTTTCGCTGGTCACTGCGAGTAGTTCTTGCGCCTGGTAGCATGCGACGTTCGATGCGTCTGAGCTTTCTTTTTTGTTTGGACTCTCAAGGGTGTGTGCACCGGACGGTGATGCTTGAAACAGTACGGAAGAAGAATGGCTTGACAGGGTATATTCCCGATGCACCAGGTCATCTACCATGAATACGGCGTCCTTACAAGGCAAGTGGTGAGCGCTAAGAGCGCTTGAAAAACCACGTGACGAAAACCCAGGTGGTGGAACACGTATGCGAGACGAAGAGTGAAGGGTATAAGGTGGTTGAGCAACGTCTCGTGTCATATGCTGAAGCGCTGACTTCGAAAATGCCGACTTTCGCGCAGAAGGGAGGCGCGCTTGGTGGTTGATCAACGTCTCGTGTCATATGCTGAAGCGATGACTTCGAAAATGCCGACTTTCGCGCAGAAGGGAGGCGCACTTGACGGTTGGATTTTGCCCAATATAGGCATGGCCCTCTGTAAGTAAACTCATGTGCCACTTCGTGCTGAAGCAGTGGTCGATTCGCGCTGGGCTTTCGAATGGTTGAGGACTGCTTAGGAAATTGATGATAGTGTGCGGTTGTCTCTAGATGGTTGGCAATGAGTACGTCTTGGTCATAGTTGTTAAAACGGGTAATCATCACCTCTTTGATTTTTTTTTGCCATGACTCGTCGTTCTCGAATATGTGGCTTGGGTAAAGTTCAAATGCCTCACCGGTGACAAAGTCGCTGAAGGTCGTAACCATCTCCCGTTCCGACCAAGATGCAGCGGTAGCGTAGAGCTCGAACAGGTTGAACCAGTCTTGTACAAGTCCATCGTCCGCTGCTCCGGTGTACTTGGGGATGGGAAAATCAGTAGATGCTTCTGACATGATGCTGGTCGATGCCTAATGCTAGGCACTTGTATGGTAGTCCCTGTATGCTCAGGGTGTCATGCGGGGAACTGCGTAGATGATGAGCGACTGATGAAGGGGCTGGCAGGTCTTCATCCTGTCGACTTGTGTGACGCTATGATGAATGGGCGACGTGGCCTAGGCTCATATGCCATGTTTATTCTATCTCACTTCTTCCTCATCTACTTCTCCTAACCAACCCTGCCTTCTTACGTCACACACACACCACACACACACACACACACACACACATATATATATATATATTGTAGGCTCGTGTGCTCAGATTTGGGTGCACCTTAAAGAACCCCAGGTGGTCGAAATTTCCGGAGCCCTCCTCTACAGCGTTTCTCAAAATCATATGGTCATTTTGGGACGTTAAACCCCACATATAAATGAATCAATGATTTAATTACAGAAGGCTACTTCTTTTTCCTTCTATACTGGCGGCTCCCTCCTGGACCCGCGTCGCACGCGCACTGTGCTGCATTGTCCTATATCATTTTTATCACACTCCCACGGCCGCGTTGCTTGAGTGCGCCTACAGGAGTTAAAGTCGCTGCACAGGCCGCCGAACTTGCTGACAGTCAGTTAGTAGTAACGTCGTTCCGGGAAACGCCTTAACACACGACCCGTTGTGCACGTGAGGGACAGCGTATTAAAATATACCAGGACAAGGACGTTAAGCTTTGCGCTAGGAGGTGGCATAGGCCTTAATTATAGCAAGCACACGCAAACAAAAGATATCCCTTCTTTCGCCGCTTCCACAGGTTCCGCAGTTCATTTGCCTGATGCCGCGCTGGTTTTGAAGGTTGGAAGCAGCGACACTAAGAGTGAGATCTTTACGTTCTGTGCAGTGGCAATTGGCTAACAATTGGGGCAGTGTCTGGGCGTCTATTGATGTGACCTCTAAGTACGTGAGCGGGCGACCTTTAAATGACGCTTTACCTTCCGCCAGTATGCCGAGCTTCATTACACCATACAGCAGGCGTTCGTGCGCTGCGTCCACTAATAACTGGTTGAACCGGTCATCAGCAGGAAGCAAGACCAGATGCCGCTTCTTCTCGGTGTCGTCAAACTGCTGAAATCTGCCTCCTACATGAAGTAGGGCGTGACGGTAGAGAAATCGTTCTGAAGTCAATATTATGGATGACTGCGAATCCCGTACTGTTTTTTCCAAGGCCAAAATTTCACTTGCGAATGTGGTGTATAGCACCAACTTCAACCAAAACATCTCTGCCTCTTTCCACTCTGAAGCGTTCAGTCCTCTTAAAGACGGCTCCTTTGACGAGGCGTTAGGGTAAAGTCTGATGATCCAAGTGGGGCGTAGAAGCTCACAGGGGCGCGTAGAGGGCGTCACCACGGTGGTGGGGCAGATTGATGTCACTTCCCTGGTCGCCCTAATAGTAGCATCTGTTGAGGGAATGGACAAAATCTTCGAATACCACTGAGAATGATTCTGTGACAACAAAGGACCTGTACACCACAGTGCTTTACGTGTAAATGCACTGGTGGCTTTTGGAGAGTCGGTAATACCTCTCGCACCGAGTTGCCACGTCTCTGTCAGTTCAGCGATGCAAGATGAGGCTTGGATATGGCACTCACACGAAAGGAATAGAGCCAATGTGCCCTTCCCGTGATGCAAGACCTTAGCAGTATTTACTTGGTAGATGCCTTGCACTAGCCAACCAAAGATCGTCTCAATGGCGCATAAATCCTTCATTAGTCGATCGATTCTCCGTGTCACAGTACGCCAATAGTTGTCTAATCCGATGAGGACGCTGATGATTTGAATCGGTCAAACTCCGAGTTGCGATTATTCAGCCACAAGCATCTTGCGTTCGTGCAACTGCATCAGAGGATCTTGTCCCCGATTGCTGGTGTGTTCACTGCGCATACTTCTGGCACCTCTGCAGCCACTCTGCAGCTTCAGCTTCACGGTTCGGTATCGGTAGTTGCGGGAATGTTCGGAGCTGCCAAGCTTTAGCAGAGAGACGTCTTCTGTGCCGAAGGAAGGTGGACTGAGTCTCCTAGACAAGTCACGTCGTATCAATGTTCTTTGGCTGCCGGTGTCAAACAGTATACGAAGCAGCACGGCATTGTGCCTTTCCTACATACATACTGTAGCCGTTTGCATAAGAACCACTGGTGATGGAGACGTAAATCTGCTCGAGGCAGCAGTGGTGATCACTGGAACGTTGTCGGTTTACGTGGTGTCACTGTTGTCAGCATTCAGTCGGTTGGACGGTTTCTATATGTTGCAAAGCACAGTAAGATGACGTCTTGCACAGTGCTTGAACTTAATACACACTTCGTTCCGGTACTGTCGTGTGACGTGTTCCTTTCTGGCACGTGCACTTGACGCAGCTGTCGTTCTCTATTAGCTTTATCCGAATATCATCGGCTGTCATGGTAGTCTCACCGTCCTTTACGGTGTGTTCACGGTGGCCGCATTGTACGCAGCAGGCGTGCCCACTCGTTGCAGATCCCCCAGCCAGCGCTAATGCTGATGCTACCGGCGGCTGAAAGTGAGGATCACTTCTTTGGTGTCTCGCGGCACTGGGTCTTTATGGGCACAGTAAACGGGTGCTCTCTTCTCTGCTCTCGATTTTAATCCCAAGGAACTGCATCACATCACGCACCTCTTCTTCACGTACCTTGGAGTAGCCCCGTTGTTCACCTCGGCCTCCTTCATGTTTCGTCAGTGCAGAACAGCGACGTCTTCGGGTAGCGATCGCATGAGAAAACGCTGAAATATATCCACACACTCCGACGCTTGAATCCCAAGACTATCCAGGCAGTTGCTGAGAAAGCGTATTTTTTCATAGAATTCACGCAGCTGTAACGTGTTAGAGGAACGGTCCACAGTAGCGATGGCAAGAAAGCTGTTCATGTGATCGCCTACGAGGGCTGTATGACGGCCAAACCTCTTTGAACACCTTGATAGCTACCGCATAGTTCGCTTGCTGCAGTTGAACACCTTCGATCGCACGTTTTGCTGGTCCGGTTACGCACTATCTCACATAAATGATTTTCTCAATGTCCGAAAGCTCACCATTGCTGTGGATCGTGGCCTTAAAAGGCTGCCAGAAGCCCCGCTTTTCGCGAAGTTTACCAGGGAAAAGGGGTACCTGTAACATCAGTAGGGCAACTCGCAGCGGTGATCGGAAACTTCCTTGAGCGGAGACTTCTGGAGGCTCGGTCGCCGTAGCGATCACAGGTGCAGTGCTGTCAGCGGTCCTTGAAGCTGAGTTAAGAAGGTAGCGGACACGGCTCATCATATTGCGAATCTTGTCGTGATAATCAAGAGCTGCCATCAATTCCTCGTCATACTCGCTGTCGTCGATTATGAGGTCAGCAATCATTTCCTTGAAATCTGCAAGTGTCTCTTTTTTGTCTTGGAGCTCCTTCAAGATGACTTGCAGATCGACCGGAGAATGATTGACCGCTTCTAGAGCTTCGGTAGCGGACGTGGTGAGCCTTGTAGTGACGGCTCAGGCTATTCTTCTGCTTCGTCACAGGCGGTCCATCTTCCGTGCAGGACATCAGTCTTCTCCCGGGTTTCACGTCACCAAACTATGTAGAGGACAGAGAGACTGACGTGCGCTCGGTAACGATATATTGATGGAACGGTACTTCTTTCTTCTTTATTTGCAACATAGGGGAGGGGGGTGATTTGTCAAAAAAAAGACAAAGCAATTTTTAGCTGAGTTCGACAATTTATTGTGAATTGCAGGCCGCGTTCAGCGCTATAATATTTGGCTTGCGTGTTCTAGAGAGCCTCTACTACTGATCTACGGCATTTTCTGACAATGCACAAAAAATGTGACAGGGCTCCGTCAAGTGCATTGCACAATAAGCGTGTTATCGACAGGCTAGAAGTATGGGTTGAAGAAGGAGACGTTCGTTCTTGAAACCAGTTAGTGACACACATTCTGCTTCGCATAGTCTCTGCTTCTTAGCAGATTGCCCGTTGTGGAAGAGTATTGTGAAATGGTACGTGCCTGTGAGCTGCAGCATGCAGCTGCTGAAAGGTTCCACACAGAGGACGAATGGGGGGCGGTCGTGAAAGGTGGGAAACTCCTTGACGAGGCACTCCTTTACCATATCCGGCTCCGAAACCACTATGAACGGCACCTCACCGCTGTAGTAGCCGAACACCTTGCCGTATTCTGCGATCCACCGTTCCATCACCTGCACCACAAAAAGTCAGAACCAGCACGTCATAATCACCATCATCATCCGCCCAACTGTGCACGCGGCCGTGTAGAATGCGCTTTATAGTTCCATTAATCAAACATGTGCGGTGATTCTTGGGGCCGGGGCCACGCAGCATCGGACTTAATTCAGATATACTTTTGTGTCTGCACTTCAATATCACTACACGTTAGAAAAATGTGTGGCTGTTTCATTAGTGAATCACTCTACACTATTTAGGGCACAGTAATCTTGCTACTTTTTTGTTGTCTAAAATGAGTTCAGGCATGCTTCATTGAAAGGGTAGGTGGGCGCCACCTGCCAATTTGGGATTACGAGGTTGCAAGCTCCATATCTGCTGAAGGCAAGCTATTAAGCCATACCTTTTTTTCGTTGCGCATAAAAGTGTCACGCATTACCTTGTTCTTTAAAATGTTTCATCATCCTGCACCACATGATTGTCTCATCCCTTGGTGACAGACCACCCTGGGTGGGTGCGTTGCACAGGAGGAGCTGTTGCAGCGACGGTGCACGCTGCAGAGGCGTGACCCCGTTTCGCGTTGCCTCGTCTCTTATGCTGGCTAACGATTTTGTTGAAGAGCAGAATGTGTGAGCTATATATCGCGCACGTGTGACATCTGCTGCTGACAATGCTTGTGTCCACTGGTATATGAGAAAGGAGAAAAGCCGTTGTTTTTCTTTGAAGTTTGGCTTTCCGTCTTGGCTCTGCCCGATGGGCTGTGGCCTACGAATATTATGGCTCTTATTGGGCACCGCCCTGGAAGGTCGGCTAAAATACAACCACGTCCCATTTTCATTGTTCTTAGCTCTAGATATTGACGTGCACAATTATGTCTGGGCAGTCTGGGCTGGAATCAGCGGTGCTGGTAACATGTACATAGATCTAGCCTGAGCTGCAATCATGGCGCTGGTAGACGAGTGAGGCTAGAGGCAAATATGATTTAGAACAGTTTAAGCTCTAACTTTCCTTAAAGGTAGAACGGTGAGACTGTACGTTTTTCCTGTGTTTGTCTTTGTATCATTTAAGCTCAGTTGTAAATAATATTTTCCGTTCCCATAAACAAAGTCGTCTATTCAACCTCCACTGCTGCCTGCGTTTGAGTTCATCATCGCTGCCGATCATCGTCCAAGACCTACGTGATCGACAGAGAGCCAGCAAGAGCTTTACTGCAATTTTCCTTACACTCTCCTAGCAACGAAGTGACGGCGTCCAGGAACAATATTTTCAGACGCGTGATAATTCAATGCGGCAAGCCCCAGCGCGTTCGGGCCTGTGTAAAGAGTCGATGCAAGAGGCTGTGGCCTCTGCCCCTTACACCTTCTCAGCAATGAAGTCATAATGTAGGAAAACGAGATTACCCAGACGCGCGATGAATGCACGTGATCCCACGTCACGTGATGATGAACCCGCGTGTCGTGCCCCTACAAAAGTTTCGAGACGAGTAACAGCAACCGAAGCTACTGTCAATTCTTAGTGCGCTTCACTTGCAAGGACGCGTTAGCATCGGGGAAGTGCCGTCATGAAGGAAAGTCTAGGCCGTCCCATACGTTACTTTGCATGCTAATCATGGTTAGTTTTAGTGGAAGATTGTGTAACATTTTTGAGCAAATGCTATTCAGATTGCATGAAGTGCATGCTGCATAGAGGCAAAGCGAGGCCTCTATGTGAAATCCTGCGCAATAACTCGGTTTCTTCGGCAAGTCCTTTTGGATTTGCGTATACGCATCCCTCCTCAATATGTCACCTTTTTCAGGCTTCTTGTGAAGCCTCTTGGCAGGAACTGACCTGTATGCGGTCCTCCTTGAGCTGCATGTAGTTTCCCCAGAAGAATTCAGGCTCAGGACCCGGGATGCCATGGCGCCGAAAGAGACCGAGTTTCCACTTCCGGCGCAGGAACCACGACAGCGAAGCGGAAAAGCCGAGAAGGAGCAGTGAGAACAGCACCTCAGGCCACATGACGGGGAGCGTCCAGGCACTGTTCGCGTTATTAGCAACGGTCTCTTTTTTTCTCTTTTTTTCCTGCGTCAGAAACAAGTCATTTGCGTCTTCAGCTCAGTGCTGATTGACCATCAGAATAGACGCAAGTAAGCAAAAACAAGAACTATACAAAAACACGCGCGTTCTACACTGCAAACAAAAATATACCCAGTTGGGAGACCAAGCCGGTGCAGTGAGGATTGTGCAAAGCGTTAGGCCGCGTTGAAGAAAAGGAAATCGTTCAGAGCGCCTTCTCGATATCACAAGCGACAAGCAGCAAGGAACGTTATTGACAGAAGGGAGCTGTGCGAACAGTAATCGTGTTTTGGTTCCTGGCAGTGAACGACACACTGTGATCTCACGAATGTTCAGGAACCCGGTGGTTGCTGGTGCGCCGAAAAATGGTGAGTGAGCCCTTCTTGAAATACCTGTGTTATTCTTGTCAGGTAGTGCTAAGATTAGATAATGTTGGGTTGATAAACAAAACATTTGATCAATATTTGGCTAATTTGTCAAGACGTCAGTGAAAAATTAGTGGTATTCTGATAGTGCGTTCGACTACGTGTTTTTTATTTAACATAACTTTGATAAAGCCAAATGGAGATGAGAGCGCGTTGGTATTGATTCATTATGACGTAAATGTAGCGCAAAAAAAGTGAACATGACAAGCGCTTTTGATTGTTCACTTTCTTGTACTCGTCTTTTTTGCGCAGCCTTAACGCCAGAATATTATAATTATTATTCTTTGATTTGCATACACAGATACACAAGGACAAAGAGGAAACAGAGAGAGAGCAAGCTGGCAATTGCGACCTGGAGGGCACAACGCCTGCTCACTCTTTCGGGGGGAGGGAAGAAACAGAGAAAACAGAGATTAAATGGGGAAAGGGGAAAGAAGATGAGCAAGAGAAAAAAAAATGACGTAGATTTCGACAAGTATGAGAAAAAAATAAAAAATAACAAAAAAGAAGAAAAATAATAAAAATGAAAACAGAATAATAAAAAGAACATCTCTAAATGGGTGGCCAGGTCTGTTTGGTTCATAAATGTAAAGAAAGCTTGGTGGGCCTGGTCGCGTCGGAAAGCACTACCACTCGGAAAGAGGTAGTCGTCTAGGGTCGCGCACTTGAGTCCTAGGAATTTATATTCCTTAATCAGCAAAGACCGCGGCGTAGAAAATGTGGGACAGTGCACTACGAGATGCTCAAGTGTTTCGCAGGAGCCACAAGCTGCGCACAACGGGCTGTCCCCATGCCCTTGATGGTGTAATCGTTCACGCATCAGCACAGATCCCACTCTTAGTTTGTACGACAGCGCTCAGGAACTACGAGGGAAGCCACAGTCACGAACACGGGGAAAGAACAATCCATTCGCCACACGCTGGTCTGGGTGCTGCTTTAGGAGGTGTCGGCGTATAAGCAGGCGAGCGTTGTCCATCGTACATAAAATTCCCGGACAGTCACAGTCACAATGGTTGCATGACCAAGCAAGGCGATCCGCTTCTTCATTGCCCGCGATACCCACGTGCGAAGGTACTCACTATGCAGCTAGGCTTACCCCACGTGACAGAATATTGTTAATGGATTCCATGATGCTGTTCAGAATAGGGCTGCCGGTCTCCTTGCTGGTGAGTCTGCTAAGGACACCACGAGAGTCGGTGAGGATGACAACCTTCGATGCTGGCAACCCTTCTTGTACGTACTTAAGAGCGACATCAATCGCTGCTAGCTCCGCTGTCATCGACGATGAGGCGTGCGGTATTTTAAACAACCACCTGATATCGGTTAAAGGGTAGAAGAAAGCTGCAGATGCGCTCAGTTCATCGCTGCGCACAGAAGCGTCCGTAAATACTTTTACATAGTCTTCAAAGTTGTCAAATAGGTGTGAATGGGCTAATTGGTATAATTCCGAATCAGGTTGCTCACACTTTTTGCGTATTCCTGAAATTGACAGATGGGTAGGGAAGGTACATAGCCTGTGCTCTGTCAATGTGAGTAACTGAATAGTTTCGCAGGAATCGCCAGTAATGTCATTGAACAAAGCTGTCATTTTACCCATTCGAGAAAGTGGGCGCTGTAACAGCCTGTTAAGGAGTGTCTTGCCATGTGGGTCTCGCTTCAGCCACTCAATATGATGCAGCCCATTCTGTTCAGCTTGCAGCTTTAGCGGCAACTGGTGTGCTTCAGTCAGTAGTGGTATGGATTGTGCTTCACGAGGTAAACCAAACAGTACTCGTAGGGCAACACGATGATCCCGATCCAGCTGGGACATTAAAGCAGGCGGCACATTCAAGACTGACAAAACATACATCACGCAAGAGCGTACAGACAGCGCTTTTCGCCTCACAGTTTGAACAGCAAGGCGCCAAGAAAGGCGATCATCGATGATTACATCCAGGTAGCGATGTTGGTGTGCCCACTGTATCGGTGAGTCTCCGAGGTAAAGCCTGCTAAGGCTTCGACGAGCGCGTTGCTTTGGATGATACGCGATGGCAGCTGACTTCGCAGGTGAAACCTGCTTGCCAACTTCCACCAAGTATTGTGAAGTTGTAATCAGAGCTCGCTGCAATATACCACGAAGACGTGGACCATGGTGTGACGGACCACACACCCAGAGTGCGGTGTCATCAGTATAAATCGCTATGCCTATGAGAATATCACAATCTTGCGGTAATCGGCCTGGAAGTCCAGCAAGTGCGCTGTTAAAGAGAAGCGGTTACAAGACGCTGTCTTGCGGAACGCCACATTTAACAGCGCAAGGTTGACTCTGTACTTCTCCAATGCGCACTTTCATTTTGCGCTAAGATAGAAAATCACGGAGAAATTGTAACAGACGACCTGAAATTTCTCTATTTATTAGTGCACAAATAATCGCCTTATGTGGCACCGAGTCAAACGCTTGCTGTATGTCAAGAAATAGAACATACGCTGAATGTCTGTTTGCTCGAGCAGATTCAAGCGATGATACATGATCTGCTATGCTGTCGAGGGCGGAATGGTGGCGACGAAATGCGCTCATGACATCAGGAATGAAAGTGAGCTCCTGTAACCTGGCGTCCAGACGAAACAGCACCATGTGTTCCACAAGCCTCATTACATTAGAACTTAGGGATATTGGCCGGTATGACTTCAGGAGTTGTGCAGGGCAACCAGGCTTTAAAACTGGCTTCCCCAAAGGCGATTTCCATTCAGCAGGAATTACACTCGTTTGCCACACTTTGTTGTATTCGTTCAGAATACTTTGATGAAAGACCTCATCAATTTTTCGCAAGGCTTGGTACCTAACACCTTCTTCGCTTGGGGTGGTGCGATGGTAACAGAGACTAAGTGCATGACGTAGCTCGGCCAAGGTGAATTCTGCCTCATCCATCCCACATGGAGGTCCATATAAAATTGGTACGGAATGATGACTAGCGTTGTGTTTTAGCATAGTATAGGTAAAAATATTAGCAAAGTCTTGCGTGAGAATTTTCGGAGACCATCCAGTCGTGATGCACAATGCTGTAGTTGGGTTCTTGCAGACCTCAGGTGCTCGGAGAGTCTTCAATATGCGTCAAACACTCTCAAAACCACTCGCCATATGCAACGAGCTACACAATGCGGCCCAACTTCTTCGACGAAGTTGTTTTGTGTGCCACCGAATGGCTGCATCTAAGCGCTTATAAACTGTCCACTCAGAGCTTTTTTTGGAACGCTGTGCCCTCCTGTAAGCACGTCGTCAACAAGCATGTAGTCACAAGAGCTTTAGGTCAGGGTTTGGCTTGTCTATGCTTCGCAGCCGTTGTACTGTAGCCTGCTGCATTTAACCACTAGTTTGAACAGGTTATCGTGTGATGGCGCCCTCGCAATCAGCTGAAGGAACTTGTCCCAATTTGTCACTGTGTAGGCAGCACTCTTCGTGCTAGGAGAATTCTCTAGAACCAGCCAAATGGGCCGATGATATGAACCCCTTGGGTCAGCCTCGCTTGACCAAGCAAGACGCACATCTGTCGTTGGTATGGCAAGATCAATGGTGGATTGTTCCTTTTCTCTGCCGACAAATGTGGATGAGCCATCGTTAGGGGTCTTAAGGTCATGTTTAACAATAAGCTCATTGATTTCCACTCCACGATTGTCTTGGGGGCGACAACACCAATAATGATGATGGGCATTGAAATGTCCACACAGAAGAGATTACGAGCCTCACCAACATAGCAGGCACTCCAGCAATGTGATATCCGAAGATCGCGGTGGCCGAAAATATCTGCTTGCTACAGTCGTAGTTGTGTTCCTTAGATTAATAGCAACTGCTACACATTCAAAATCAGCGTCGCAGAGGTCACTTGCGTCGATAACTGCAAAAGGAACATCAGATATGTTTAACGACGCTTTCGAAGCATTTCGTGCATGCGTGGTGCCTGTACACTGGAAAGATGCACACGCCATCACCGTGCATCGGGTATTGCTATGAATGCCCACGTAACCCGGAAATCTAAGCGCGTCATTTCTCACATTGGTTTCTTGGAGAGCTATAACATCCGGTGGATTTTTCATTCCAAGGAGCCTAAGAACGAGATCAGAATGGCGCGGTCGTAAAGACCTGACGTTCCATTGCAGCACATAGGGATGGCGCTTGCGACAGGTGTTCATGTTGTTTTTAGTGAACACTGTCGAGAACTCGAACGAGAGCCTCCAAGAGTTTTTGTGCGGCTAATACTGCTGGCGTTTGACGACCCGCTATGAGAGATCTAACGATGTTAACAAGCACCTTAAGCATGGTTACAATTTGGGCATCATCGTTGGCGAGAGCCGTTTCTGGTGCCCTGTTTACAGTATTTTCTACTGCAGACATAGCCTTGGCGGAAGCTGGTTCGGAAACTTTATGAGGCCTGACATTTGAGGGGGTTGTGTCCGACGTATTTGATGGTAGCGCCAGCCACGATGTTGCCGAATTGCTAAAATTGCGCCTCCCTTCATCACTTCGATTCTTTCTGACTGTACTATTCTTCGGACGTACAGGTGCATCTTCAGTTGTGCCGACCCTGTCGGAAAAAAACGAATGGTGGGCATGGTGGAAACCACCACCCACCATTATAGTGGATTAATGTAGTGGGTGAATGGTGGGAAACGTCCACCATGGCGCATGGTGGGTATGGTGGGTGCTGCAGTGCCGGCAACACTTGAGCGCGAAATGACGTCAGAATCACCGTGACGAGCTGCCACAAAAAATAAAAAAGAATTCTATAGAAATAGTATAAAAAAACACACGTCCCGTAAAGAAAAACCAAGGAGCTACGGGGGATCGAACGTGCAACCTGTGGATTCCCATTCGAAGACGCTAACCACTGCGCCATACCAACATGACGTTGAGGCTGTGTTGAATACTTAGTTTGCATACAAACTTACGGTTCAACTTAAGTTATGTTTGTCGTGTACACAACATAGACAAGATCTACACCTGCTACTAAAAATTGCACATTTATTAAACATAAGCAACTGCGGCCTGTAACGATTGCCACTGTGTTAATGGCAGTATATTAGTGCAATTTTTTTTTACAATTCACAACTTCAAGAAAAAACCAAGTGGACTGGGGAGCAGCAACAGTTTACCGGCGGGGTCTGCCAAGTTTAATATCCGTTTCGCGCTCGTTCTAAAGGGCGACATCTGCTCACACTTTATGACGCTTCTAGGCTCATTCCATAGATACGCCCGCCTAATTTATTTGATTGAGTATTGGGATGCTTTTCGCGCAATGTAGAGGGCGGTCGTGCCAGCGCAATGCTGTAGCTCGTTCGCTAAAGCAACAACTACATAACGGCTTGGCCAAAACGAATTCAGTGTGCCGGAAACATTACGCTATCATATTGGTTCACCAAGCATACGAATTGCCACTTCTGAGTTCCCGTACAAAAGCTAGAGAAGTGCCGGCGAGTGCGACCGGCGGCTGTCGGTGAGAAGACACTTACGTTCTCTGGGAGTGCTTTAATCGCGTCGCATCGATGTTTGTTGCTTCTTGAGCGGACACCATACACAATGAAAAATGCTTCATTTAGGTTAATTGATGCCATGGCTGCGCTGTATTGTCATACCTAATCGTCGAAATCGTGTATTCTGAAACCCGGAAGCACGGATAACAATTGTACGGGCTCGGTAAGTAGGCCTAACATTTGGTGGAAATCATGGTGGTAGAACTTGTAGTGTACAGATCCCAGCTTGGTACACTATATAAATTGCCCGCCATTATAAGCCCACCCATCATCTGCTTACTGCTTCCCAGCATTATCGCGATGGTGGGCAGAGCTTCTCAGCTTGGTACACCATGTTGCCCACCATAACAAGCAGCACCCATCATCTGCTTAGTGCTTCCCAGCATTATCGCAATGGTGGGAAGAGTTTCTCAGGTTGGTACACCATGTAGCCCACCATAATAAGCACCACCCACCATACGCTTAGGGCTTCCCAGCATTATCGCAATGGTGGGCAGAGTGTCCCATTATTGCCCACTATCTAGCCTCTGCTTTCCACCATCATTTCCACTTTACCCATCATCTGTACACCATACTACCCAATATGTCCCGGCATATCCACCATATTTTCCACTAAGTCCCACCATATCCATCATAATTTCCACCATGCCCACTATTATTTCCACTACGCCCACCATGTTTTCCAGTATCCACCATGGCAATTTTTCCGATAGGGGATGCCAGCTTCTTGACTGGTGCTATGGCTTGGCGTCTTTTCACGGGATGCTATCTTTTTAGCTTTCTCTCTCAGGACCATTCATTTTTTTTTCTTTAGCTTGGGACATTCTTTGTCCGTTGCCAAGTGTTCGCCATTACAGTTAGGGCAGCGAGATGTCGCACTGTTGCACAGTTTTACGTTGTGATTTCGCACCACATTTAGCACAGACCACAATACTTGTGCAGAAACCCTGTACATGTACAAGCTTGATACATTTGCGGCATTGTAAAGGCTTTGGTATGAAAGGCCGGACTGGGTACCACACTAGTCCGGTTTATGTGACTAGGTAGCTTTTCGCACCAGACAAGAATCTTGACACACTTCGAAGAGCCAAGCCTCAAGCGCTGATGACTCTGCATGGTGGCGTGCAAACTATCATACTTTTCAAAACGTCGTCTGAAAGTTCTAGGTCTACATCCGATATAACCCCATCTGTTACATTAGCGTCCTGTGGAACAAAAGCCCGCACGTTGACGTTGCATACCTGAGATAGACCTAGCAGGGTTTGCACCATCTTCTCACCTGTTGTGTCTACGGCAATGATATTTTTCCTGGAATTCACTCGAACTTCTTGAATTAGACCAGGAGCAAATTTGAAGCAAAAGTTATGAAGCTTCTGTATGGAGATAGCGTTCAGGCTTACCGTGACGTCGACGGGCACATAAGCAACTGTCGTAGTCACGATGCTGTTGTATATAATGGTCTCTTCACTTGAGGACGATGCCACAGACTTTCGTCTTGGCCGTCGATGCTTAGCTGGTAAAAATGCATCCGAGTCATTCGACGTAGCATCAGACTCAGAATCGGCAGCTTCTCATGTCAATGAAGAGCTGAGCCGCTTCGTTGCAGTGGTATGTCTACTCATCCCGCTAGGCAAGTCCACCATCTCCTCCGTAGCCAAACAAGCAGGGAGGGTCCCCCCAGCACAACAGAGGTCTTGAGGACTAGTACAGGGTATGCTGGGTGACGAAGACACACGACGACACAAAAATAAAAAAATTTCACCCGCCAAGAAAACTGGCAAAGGAACGATAAAACTTCGTCGTCGTCCTCCCCATAATAACTTTCGTAAATTGAATCAAGTAGCTGTATTATTTGGAGCACTCATTAAATATGCAACCATAAAAATTATAATTTTAGGTTGATTATTCAAACACTAATAATTGTTAAAAGTAAGCCTAACTGGTTAAAAGATAATTTTGGTTTTGTCAGTACAAATAAACGGTAACATTTGTCCGCTTTCCATATCAATAAACGCCAGGTCGAGGTCTACCATTGCGTAAATATTATTTTAATGAAATATGTAAGCTACACTAATAAAACTTGAACAACTAAAATCAGTGTTAATTATTTAAAAAATGTAGTAAATTGAGGTAGGGCAATGTAAATGTACAAACTTTCAGAACGCATACACACACTCATAACTGTGAAAAACTTATTTTGGTTGGATACATGGTATCTGAGATATAAATCTAGAAGTAAACTAGACTCTTCGGGGGACGTGGTGCTTTTAGGGAAAGAAAGAGAGGGGCGAAACAAACTGATGAAACGAAAGACGAGGAATGCATAAAAAAGAGGGGTTGCTTGGCAGAACGAGTCATGCAACCCTTGAGGTTTCTGTAAGGGAGGGGGGTAGGAAAGTTAAGCCATAGGACAGCCCGGCTCAACAGTCTAAGATGGAGGGGACATTGTAGTGAAAGAAAGAGAGAAAATTGAAGGCACTGTTTTCAAAACAAGCCGTATTATCTGTGTTGGTGATGGAAGAGGTTACTATCCTTGCGGCTGCATTTTTGTTTCTTTTTTCAGTCGTGCTGCCGTAGCTGTGGCAGCAGGTTTTTTTTTCTTTTGGCGGAAGACGGGAGTATGAACAGTGCTGAGACAAATTTCGACCAGGTAAATGCAATGGCGCTGGCTTGTGAAGAGAAGCGAGGAAAAGAAAATTTATTCAGGTCTGGGTCACTCGTCGTGACGCTTCTGCGACCCCTAACGTGTGCACGGATCGGTCAGTTGAGTACACTGCTCGGCCTTCCCTTATTTCTGTGAAAATTCAGTTGGCTTAGGTGGCCTAATGTTTGTGTCTTTTATGCTTATTTATTTTGATACGTTGTAGTGAACTTTTCCTTATTTTGTGCTTGAAGCTGTTTGTCTTAAGAAATACATTCTCATACACTAACTACTTTGAAAAATGTTCACAGCGACAAGTATCAAAACAGAGTTGGTAGCGCAAGTTAAAAAATAAAACAATGGCCATTTATCTCGAAAATTATTTCAGAAAGGAGATGAAGCTAGGCTTTCTTTAAAGACAGGCAGCAACCATGCAAACTGTAAGGGCCCACTTTGCTAAGTGTGATGATAAGCACGCACTAAAATGCGACTGTAATAATCAAAATTTTTATTTCATAAAATTAGGAAATTATAGAGAGGGTCATCGCTGATGACGTCTACAAGAGGACCAAAATAAGATTATTTCAGTCAAAATTGCTTTTGAATGTTTAGGCAATGGTAAAGCTATAGATTTAGAAATATATAGAAAACTTTGGCAAGTTTTGAACTTTTTTCGTGTCAGCGAGGTGTTTTTTCATCATGCTGCGGCTGTCTCACACCGGATTACATCGGATGTGCTTCTTGATAATGAACGCTCATCCTGTCTTTGGGTGGGTGTGGGTGGGCGTGCGTGTGAGCGTGTGTGTGTGTGTGTGTGTGTGTGTGTGTGTGTGTGTGTGTGTGTGTGTGTGTGTGTGTGTGTGTGTGTGTGTGTGTGTGTGTGTGTGTGTGTAGGTGTGTGTGTGTGTGTGTGTGTGTGGATCGGTGTGTGTGTGTGTGTGTGCGCATGTCTGCTCAGATTTAAAAGTTGCTTCTTTTCATGGACTCACAGAGTGTATAGTGTCCGTTGCTTGAGTGTTCTCAGTTTCCGTACCTGTCGCATGATTTGCAGTTCTCATGTGTAATTATTTCTTGTTAAACTATGTCGGAAGCAATCACCTCAATCGTTGCGTCATCGAAGAATCTGACAAATGGTTCTACGGGGATGGTGAAGTGTTTTTCTCGGTGGGCACGCTTTCTTCGTTTGTCCTGCGTCGAGTTGCAGCATTATAGGGTTCATTTTGAAGCGCGGCGCTTCATATTGAGTGCTCTTGATTTCTTGTGATCTGTCCTATTGTGTTTTGTTTTTGGTGGCTTTTTGCATGTTTGCTAATTCTTCTCTTCTATTTCTAGAAGCTGGGTGACCATCCAGAATTGACAGCTTGGTTTGAATAACTCAAAGAATGAGAACTCTAGTGTTTGCTTGAATTTCATCTGCTAGAGCTCTGTGGAAAAATCAATACACAGTACTTCTGCAGTGTTTGCATGAGAGTAGGGACTTCCTTCATCTAACCAATGCGTGAAACGATCAGCATACAATAAACACCATGCTTCTCCAGCTTAATGAAATTCAATCCAGACGAAGTAAGTACATTTGTAAAATATTCGGGAGGTACCCCGCAAAAACTCCGGATAGCCGGAGTGAAAAACCCGCGAAAAATTCTCCGGAGGTGCCACGTAATTAGTCCAGCCAGCTGAAGGAAAATGCCAGTAAAAAGTACTTCGGTGGCGCCACGCAATCGCTTCGGCCAGCAGGAGTGAAATATACTTTAAAAGTACTCCTGGTGTGCCATGCGATTCCTCCGGCAAGCCGGAAATAAAAGTTTTGCTCCGGATGTCCGGACGAAACTTTGCTCCAAATAGAGGGGACGGTAAAAGAAAAGCATTTTACTCCGACCTCGGAGCAATTTTTTTAAAGACGATAGTCTTTCTGGGGGCCTTCCACGCAAAAAAAAGGTATGTCAGTCTGTCTGTCTATCTGTCTCTACATTTGTTTTTTTGTCCACTCTTCACGGCATTGGGTACTAGAAACGGCCGACCCCATCCGCAGCGCCCACCAATGTTGCTCAAGGTTGAGCCTTAATGCTTCTCCCATTGTCAATTAAAAAGCAATTATTGTGCATAGCTGGGGCCCCATAACAACAAGTATATATTCTGCATGTGCGTCTTTCACCAGAAAAGGCATACATAAGTAACTTTAACATAAGTAAAAAATAACTTAAAATAAGTAAAAAATAAGAACATTAGCAACGTAAGTAAAAACTAAGAAGTAATGGTATAATATTTGTTACGGTTTAACGTATCGAAACCACCATACCCTTATGAAGTATACGCCATAGCAGAGGGCTCAGGAAATTTCGACCACCTGAGGTTCTCCAAGTACGCGGGACTCAAGAATTTTCACCTCTGCCATAAACGCGGGTGCCGTGGTCGGGGCCCAGCCCAGTGACCTTCAGGTCAACAGTCGATCGACAACCATAGCTACCGTGGTGTTGTGAGTAAAAAAGAAGAAAAATTGAAAGGATCGTGACACGCTCGTTCCTCCACACTTTCCCCTAAAAAATGCTTTGGAAGCGTATGTGTGTACACAGTTCAAGGTAAGGCGTGAAGATATTTTTTTCTTTCTTCCGTTTTACAGAGCGCACATCTGTCACAATCTTAGATCACAGTCACTGCACAACCACCGTATTTTAGGCAATAACCATATCGGACTACCATTGGCGCAGGATGTGTGGTAATTCTGAGGTGCATTTATTCATGAGCTCGAAGACCCGAAATTAATTTCTTGGTACTTCGATTATGCTTCACGTCAACTAATTTCAAGCGGCCAAAATAATTATATTGCAGTTGTCATAGTAAAATATTTGCAGTTAACCGTATAAAACGAAAAACATTTATTTTGAGCCAAACGCCTGTAGTTAGCGTTTATAAATCTATACGCATATATTAATCTAGATAACCTCATACGTCTGGGTAGACTTGTCGCCTCCTCAACTTGGTATACACCAAAAGTGGCATACGGGGGCATTGTTGCGTTCGATGAGCCCTCCCTCTTTACGTGGGCACCGGGTTCAAAGAAAAGCAGCCGCTTTACTTTGTGAAGATAAGGAGGAGCGCGAAGATGGCTGGCTGATTTTCATCTACTGGAAGGCCAGGCCACAAAACCGCGTTTTCGCTGAAGACGGAAGTTAGACCACCACGCTGAGCGTCCCTGACTGTTGGGCCGCCGACGCTCAAATCAACATCAGATGTCTAGGCTATGGTGGCTAGAAGGGGGAGGTGACGCCAACAAGAGGTGGAGGCCGCTCCTTCGTTTCAAGCCGGGCGTAGGTGGTGCTGCTGACCGTAATGCGATGCTCGCTGCGCGCAGTGGGCCATCGAGTAGCCGTGCGCGATGCGCGCGGGCGTCCAAATAATTTTTTTGCAAGCAATGTGAATAAGCTTTAGGGGCTCGTTGGTGTCGTCTAGAATTTAGTATTAACGTGCGCTGCACATTTGGATAAGGACAGGGACAGTGAAAAACGATATTGCGCAATGGCGCACTGTCAAGTTTGGTTGTTTTCCACTGTCCGTCCTCGTACAAATGTGCAGCTCACGTAAACGCGTTAAATCAATTATAATTGGGCGTGACGATGGTTCACGGAAACAATTTTAACACCCAAGTTATCTTTTGCTAGTCCAATACTTCTGCTGCGCACAAGCTCAGCGCTAATAAAACCTTTTCTTCAAGGATTGCGTGCGGTTCCACTCCAAAAAAATGCGACTCGGATTCTGAAGAAGCAAAGGAAAGTACAGGAAATATTTATTGCACAAATATTCCCATGGTCATTCAGTAATCATGGTCATGACAGATCATGGTCATGACAAATCATGGTCATTCAGTAAAGTAGAAAGATATCACGTTTACATATGCTTCTGTCAAATTAAAAATAGTATCAAAACATTTGTACACCGACAGTAAATGCACATTAAAAACATTTCGCACCCACAGTGAGTTGCCTAGCACTAAGGAACACGAGATAATTGTGCAACTTTACACTAAATTAAAAATATAAAATGTTCTATCTCAGATTCACAATGCAATAAGCAACTTAAAGCAGCCGCCTAAGTTTCAACATCTTCATTTTTTCTTTCTTCGTACTCCGTTTGCAGTTCTGGGACTTGACATGAAAGTGGAGCTCAGTCAGCACATAAAACTTGATAATCATGTTTGTCAGGGCCATGCTGTGGTCAGGACAGCCAACAAGGGCGAGCTTTTTTAACTGCAGGAATGAAACCAAATCCATGATGCTGTCACTTTTGAGCTCTCGTACACTAAAGCAATGGGTAAAAGTGTTCTCAAGAGATGTGACGAGTGCATTTAGCTTGGCTGATGGATACAGCAGCCCCCCTCGGTCCACAGCAGCAGTGAGGGATGCTGCAGCTGGAGGTGACTCCGTACACTTCCACAACCGCGATACACGAGAGAGAGAGACCGCGACCGCGACGCGATCACATCGACAAGGTGGCAGCAGCGCCACCGCGGCAGCGCGGCAGCGGCTTGAAACGGAGGATCGCGGTTTCTCGGCGAATACGCGAGCGCTGACACCACCTCCCCGTTCTAGCCACCATATCTAGGCATAGGCCGTCGGAGACGCTGAGCGCACGACCGCCATGAGACAAAGCATGGCTGGTCGACCCGAACACGCCGCTCGCTGGAAGCAAGCTTGGAGGAAGCAGCATCGCCGGGACCATATGCGTGTTTGTTTTGTGTATGTGTGTATGTTTAGGGCGGCGTCGGTATGGTGACTGTAGGAAGGTCTGTAAGACCTGTTATTGAACAGCGCGGTCCGGACGCATTCCCCAATCTAGGGATTTGGGGAGAACGTACTCTATAAAGTGAGGCCCCGAGCGCTTTCGAATTGTATACTATGTAAATAAGCTCTATTTAGGGCTCCCTTCCTCCCGCCTCGGCATCTTCATCCCGGATCTCCGGTGCCGCAAGGACCAGTCGCAACAACAGGATGAATAATTCAGAGCTTATACTAATGTGCAAAGAGTTTGGTCTAGATCTAAGTGGATTATGCAGAAAGCGTCAGCCTCTCAGGCTACAGAAGTTTTAGATGCTGACGAAGATGAGTTACGGGAGTGCTGGGAGTTGGTTGAAGGAAATAAGCAGAAAGAGAAAAAAGAGAATGAGCGAAAGAAACAAGCATAGGATCGCGAGCTAGAAATGAAGCGCATGGATCTGGAGATCCGTTGAATAATGAGCACATCAACAGAAAGTCAGCAAGTGCCAAACGCCACAGTAAACTCTGCCAGTTTAAAATAAAGCATTTTTTGCAATGTTACAAAATTCATGAGGACATAGGACTCTTTCTTGTGAATTTCGAAAGGACTTGTGAAAAAATGGGTTGTTTTACTGCTGCCTGGCTTCAGCTTTTGTTGACGTTGTTTTCATGCGAGGCAGCCGACACATTGCACAATTGAATACCGAACATGCTAACGACTACAAAATCGTCAAGCAGGCGCTGTTAGAAAGATTCCGCTTGTTTGCTGAAGCCTTTCAGCGACAATTTCCTAGTGCATCGATTGGGACAGGCGAGTCCTACACGGACTATGCCTAAAAGCTGAAAGCCAACTCGGTAGAGTGGTTGAAAAGTTCTGAAGCATTTCGCGACCATAATCGGGTCATTGAGGTAAGAGATGTGGAACAGTTTTATAAAGGAGTGCCGTATTCCTCGAAATTTTGGATCAAAGATAGGACTCCTGCGACCCTTCAGGCCGCTGCCAGGTTAGCATAAGAATACGCCTCGCGTATGCCAAATGAGCGTGAACGTCCAAAGCCAAAGGGACCCGCAGAGTGGGGCGAGAAGAAAGGATAGAAAAGTGGCGCTGTCAGGCAAGGCCCACAAGAAGAGCGGGGTAAAGGGGAGTACGTGTCCGCAAAGAGGGGAGAACAAGATAATGTCACAAGCGCGGGGGCACAAAAGGAACAGGACAGAAGGCAATTTGAGGAAAGGCGACGAATGATTTGCTATATCTGCAACCGCCCGGGACACATTGCTGCTGTTTGCAAAAAACGTAGCAATGTCTTCTCGTGCGTTAGTGACACTGAAGAGAACGATAAACTGTTAGCACCCTATATGCATACTTTGACAATCAATGGAAAAAATTGCAAAGTGCTGAAGGATTGTGCGGTGACACTAGATGTCAATCATCCGTCCCTAGTAAGCGCGGACGATTACACCGGTGAATGCGCGTGAATAAGGCAAGTGGTTGAGACGCAGAGTGTCTGTCTGCCGGTTGCTAAAGGAATTGTCGAGGGCCTTTAGGTAGGTTCGGGTTAACTCTTAAAAGACAAGGGTTTAAACTTCTGTGAAAAGACAGTGCTCTCATGCGATCCAAGGTCGGAGAAATTGCAGATAAGCTCACGCACGAGCAGATTGCAGAGATGAGTGCGCTCGATGAGAACATAATAGGTGTCGCAGAAATTATTTCTGAGGAAAGAAACACAGAGGCATTGGCAGAAAATGCAGCTACAAGTTCTGAAGTGGCGGGAGTGGTGGAACTGAGCTCGCTTGCGTTTCAAAAGTTGCGAACTGTCCATGCCAGTACCATGCGCAAAAAGCAGGCAGCCGACCAACGTATTAAACGGCTCGACATCCATCCGCAGGAAGGTGTGGCGTGAAATAACGTGAAGTTTTTTTAGGATCAATGAAATCTTGTATCGTGAGTATCAAGATAGGCATCAGAGATCCTTTAAACAGCTGATTGATCCAGCTAAATATAGGGGAGATATCCTTCGCATGGCCCATGATAACTCGTGGTCAGGACACTTGGAGATAAAGAAAACTAAATCAAGAGTGTTGAACGAGTTTTACTGGCCGGGGTGATTTCGCGACCCAGAAAAGTTTGTTAAGTGGTGCGATGTCTGCCAGCGTGTGGGGAAATCTAATGACAAGTGGAAAGCACCGCTTATACTGGTTCCCATAATTACTGAGACATTTCAGTGGGTTGTCATAGACACAGTCGGACCCCTGCCAGTGACATCGTCGTGACACAAATACCTTTTGACTTTGCTTTGTTCCGCCCCTAAATTTCCGGAAGTAATTCCGCTAAAAGAACTTAGTTCGCCTGAAGTAGTTGACGGGCTCGTCAGCATTTTTTTTCGCGGTGGGTGTCGGCAGAACTCCAAAGTGATCAAAGCAGTGTCTTCACAAGCGCTTCAACGACAACTTTTCTGGAGCGATGTGCAATAAAGTAATGCACAGCTCTATACATGATCCCCAGACAAACAGTGTAGAGAGGTGGCATTCAGCGCTTAAACAGGTGCTAAAGATTCTGTGTAAAGAGAACTCTCGCGATAGGGAACGCTGTCTCCCCGCAGCTATGTTGGCGTTGCGCACAGTTCCGCATGAGTTGAAGGGTTTAGTCCAGCGGAATCGGTATATGGCCGCGAACTGCGATCCCCTCTCCACATGCTTAGGGAGATTTGGTCAGGAAGCGATGAAGAGACGACAGTAGTCGATTACGTTCTCCCCTTGCTGAAAAGAATCAGCATAGCACGGCAAATCGCGGAGGCTTGTATGAGCTCATCGCAGATGAAATTCAAAGCCTACTACGACCGAACCACCAAAAAGAGTGTTTTCAAAGTGAACGACCGTGTAATGATGCTACGTCCTTCGAAGGCTAACAAACTTGAAGTGCAAAGGGGAGGGCCCGTCCGACGTTGTGACTGCGGATGGTGCAGAATGGCGCAGTTGGCATAGCATTTGAACCCATGCTTTTGACGCTTATGATTGAATAAAATACCAACATCAAGACAGAAAATCTCGTGCTAAAAAGGCGCTGTACTTAACGACGGAGGAGAAGTAGTGTGGCTGCACTCCAGCCCATCAGCTTGTTTCTCACTGTATAACACTTGGTACAACGGTCCATTCCCTGCAGTGTGCGGCTTTTCCGAAATAGTGAGAACGTCGCGTGTGCTGCAGCGTGTGTAGGTCATTCAATTCGCCCTACCTAACAAGTTCTTTGTCCCCCAGTGCCATGGCGATTACAATCAGACGTTGAAGGTGCGCGTCTTCCGGTTACCCCAAGATCCTTCTCTCTTTCGCACCAATCCAGGTTTACTTGTCCCTGCGAAATTTTCTTCATGTACATCTCAGTGTGATTAGAAGAGTCACTGTTTGTAAGGAAAATTGGCAGCATATCCAAGAAGTTAATGATGGAGAGTGGGGCGAAGCATTCGTTTGTCAAGCGGCACGACGATCTGTGAAAATCCCTTGATGAAACGCCTGTAATGGGCGCACAATCCGGGGAATCGGCGTCCTGCCTTCATATCGGTGGGTGGTGGAATATCGGCGATGGCGACTGTTTTCCGCGGGTCGGGACAGACTCCAGAATAACTAATCACATGTCCCAGAAACAAGAGCTCCTGGTACGCGAACCACCACTTCTTGGCCTTTAGGGTCAGTCCAAAGGTCTTGATAGCTGTATGTACTGCTTCAGATGCTCGTCAAAGTCGAGGAAAACACGACGGCGTCGTGTAAGTACACAAGACAAGTCTGCCACTTCAATCCCGCCAGCATGGTGTCCATAACACGCTGGAACGTTGCAGGCGCCGAGCAAAGACAGAATGGCATGACCTTGAACTAGAAAAGGTAGTCTGGTGTGATAAAGGCAGCCTCCTCTCGATCTCTCTCGTCGACCTCAATTTGCCAATAGGCGGTCTTGAGGTCCATCGACAAAAAGTACTTCGGGTTGAGCAGACTATCCAGAGCGTCGTCTATACGTGAAAGGGGGTACACGTCTTTTTTGGTCATCTTGTTAAGGCGGTGGTAAACAACGCAAATGCGTAGGGTCCCGTTTTTCTTCTTCACTAATACCACGGGTGACGCCCACGGACTCTTGGACGGCGGAATGATGTCATTTCGTATCATTTCGTCGACTTCTTTCTTCACGGCCTCACGTTCACGTGTTGAAACTCGGTACGGGCTCGGCCAAACAGGTCAAGCACTTTGTTATAATATAATGCGATGTTTCGCGACTGGGGCTTGCCGAATTCTGGAAGATGACAAGAAGCAGTGTCTGAATTGTAAAAGCAGGGTTTTTAGCTGGTCTTGCTCATACTTCGGAAGTCCCGGGTTCACGTCGAAACATGGTTGGGGACAACTATTCGTAGAAAAACCTTCGACAGCATCGAGGAGGGTAAAAGCGTTGCTGGCTTCCATGAGTTCGTCGATGTAGGCAGCCGTCGTACCAACTCTGAGGTGCCTTTATCCGTGGCTGAAGTTTGTCAGCAATACCTTTGTTTGGCCTCCACGCAGCTCGGCTATGCCTCTTGCAACGCAAATCTGATGGTTTAGAAGTAAGTGCTGATGGCCCTCGATGACGCCGTCAATGTTAGGGTGTTCTTCGGCGCTGACAGAAATGATTACGCTGGAGAAACGTGGAACGGTGACCTGCTTTTCTATCACATTTAAAGCATGGGTCAGGTATGTCTTGAGGGGCGGCAGTGCTTCTTTTGAGGTTAGTGTGATTCACTCCAACCTCAGGTCGACGACAACACCGTGTTCACAAAGAAAGTCCACCCCGAGTATCACATCCCTGGAGCACCCTTGTAGGATTACAAAGCTTGCATGGTAAGTCCGCTTATGGATCTTGACTTTTGCTGTGCAGAACCCAGCGGGCGTTATGAGATGGCCTTCAGTGGTTCAAACTTCCGGGCCTTCCCATGCGGTCCGGACTTTCTTCAACTTCGCGGCGAACGTCCCACTGATGACAGAATAGTCGGCTCCGGTGTTGACGAGAGCTGTGATGCTTTGGTCGTCGGTGAGAAGGTCGATGTCACTAGTTCGTCGCCTGGCGTTGCGCTTGGGGCGTGGCGTCGGGTCACGGCTGCGTCGACTTGTTCGGTTGCATTCATGTTGCGTCGTCAAGTCGTCTTCGGTGTGTGAGGTTTCGTCATCAGGGCTTTGCCTGGTTCACGTCGTGTTGAGAAAGTTTCCCCGCGGCGTCGTCGTGGGAGGATTTTCGGCAGTTCATTGCACAGCAACCGCACCTTCATCGATTGTTGCCCTCAGTTTTCCTAGTAAGGGCTCGGAGATCAGTCCCGAGCGGGGCCGGTGAACAGTACGCGGCACGGTGAGGCGTAGCGGCCTGGCGACGGCGAACGAGAAGGTCATCGGTGTGTCGACTGTGTTCCCGCGAGGTAGTCGGCGATGCCATTCATGCGTTCATTCACCGCGTTGTGGAAACGGCGCGTTGATGTCGAAGCCCCATAGACCCATCTGTCGGTACTGGCAAAGGCGATAGGTGTGCCCGGCCTCGTCGCAGTGGTAGCAGAGCGAGCGGTTGTCGGGTGCACGCCAAACGTCGGTTTTCCTTGGCGCGCTGTGCTGGCCCGCTGGCGAACGGTAGGACGTCGGTGGTGGTGGTTGCGGCGGGGGCGTCTGGCGACGGATGTGCGACGAGGCAGCGTGAAGGTGGGCGCGTGGAGGAGGGGCATGGGGGCGGGCGGCAGCAGCATAGCTCATTACTTGCAGCTGCGGCTCTTGGGGCTGAAGAACGCCCAGTGATTGCTGGACATCCTGGCGTACGACGTCCGCAATGAAGTCCACGTGAGGCTGCACTGAAAGAAGTAATTTTCGCAGCTCTTCTTGCACGATCGCTCGGATCGTCACACGCAAGTCAGTGGTTTCTAGCGCTTGAACACTGGCGTTGCTTGTAGAGGAGAAGCTACGGTTGTATTGCCGTGTGCGCATCTCGAGCGTTTTCTCCATCGTAGATGCTTCTGCAATGAATTCGGCGACAGTCTTTGGCGGGTTTCTGATCAGCCCGGCGAACAGTTCCTGCTTTACTCTTCGCATAAGAAGATGGACCTTCTTCTCCTCGGACATGTCTGAGTCAGCTTGGCGGATAAGTTTAATGATATCTTCCGTGAATAGCAGGCGTCTCTCATAATCATATAGTGGTTTTGGGACGTTAAACCCCACATATCAATCAATCAATCCGTGAATAGCACCCTATTTCTATTTGGCATCTGCATGCGGGTTTCAACGAGAGCTGCGGGCTTCTATTTGTGCACCACACTTAAGAAAGTGGTGATAAACCTCGCACGAAAGATGTCCCACTTTGTAAGGCTTCGCTCTTGATTCTCGAACGTGGACCGAGCAGCGTCTTCTAAGGCGAAATACACAGGCCGGTGCTTATCATCGTCTGTCCAGTCATTGAAGGGGGTGACGCGGTCGAACCTTTCGATCCAGCTTTCCGGGTCTACCAGTGCCAAACCGCGGACAGTTGGCGGCTTTTTGGGTTGCCGTAGCAGGAGTGGTGCAAGTGCATATGGCGCTAACATCGTCGCCGCGGTCGACGTGAACATCTTGGTTTTCTGAGCCTTGTGCGGTAAAAGCCCATATTCCTGTGGCAGACATTGTTGCCTGCGGCTAACTCGCTGCTCGTTGCTGGCATCGGTGTCTTCGCGGCATAGGCTGGGTTCACGGCTTGACAGCGGCGTCCGGTACATGGAATACCCCGCATCTCCACCAGATGTCACGGGGTCGTGACGTGGACGTATGGAGCGCAGTGCGCGTCGAATAATAAATTGTTTATTTGGGCGAAACTGTGCCCCGTAAACGGAAAGTCGGACTACAGTAGCAGTCTTGGACTGATAGTGGCGATCGGAGCGTCGGCCGTCGATCAAAACTGAAAGGCGGTGAAGCGCGTCGACATTTAAACACTTCCATCGAACATTCTAGTGTTATCGCTAGCGGCGTCGTTGTTTCTAGAATAATTTGAAAGATTCACGAAGTGGGCGTAATCTTAACAAAACGATCCGCCTCGAAGCTTCTCTAAGAACGAAGGCGTGGTTTGCGCTGAGCATAGTGTAACATGGTGATAACAAAGCTTGAAGAAAGGTATGTGGCAGTATTAACAATCTACAAGCTGTTACTTTGCTCTGTCTGATGCCTAGAAAGTGTTTGCACACTTTACTGCTTTCGATATTATACTTAAACTCAGGGTGTGCATTCTCTTTTTATAACAAAATTGGCAGCATATCCACGGAGTGAATGATGAAGAATGGGGCGAATTATCCGTCCGTCCATTCGTTCTTGCTTCCGTCCGTCCATGCGTCCGTCTGTGTGACCGTCCGTGCGTGCGTCTGTTCGTGCGCCCAAACGTCCATCTGTGCGTCCGTCCCTGCGTTCATCCGTACATCCGCCCCTGCGTCCGTCCATACGTCTATCCATCGGTGCAGCCATTCGTGAGTCCGTCCTTGCATCTGTCTGTGTGTCCGTTCGTCCATCTATTCAACACTTCAAGTACCACCATCTCACATCTTTTCATCATATATTCGACATATGTGCCGCCATCCAGTGGACATTCCAAAGACTAAATGAGAGGTGGCACACGAACACTTTCTTACGGCTTGCGCTTCGGGTCTACTTCCCACCTTTAGCCACCTCGAGTTCACCGTATATACTAGTTCACTGCATTCGGGGCACTGCAGCCCAACGCTCGCTAAGCCTTTCTGAAACAAAGGAGCTTATGTCCAGCGAGTATAACGTAGCAACCCTTTCCTGTCAGATAGTGCTTAATGTATATGCCAATGGCTGCTAAGGGGAAAGAGACAGGATAATTCGGCTTTTAGTTGACGCTCACGCTGAAAGTTTTTTATTGTTCAACAACGCACAGAAGAAATCTTTCACCGGCACCACCTTGGAGGTCAAAATGTAAGACTGGTTACACACTACGTCTACTACTACGACTACGAGGGACGAACGGGTCCCGCTAAAAGGAGCTTCACCCCTAATATAGCTAGAAAGATAAGCAAACAATGATATGAGAAACAATAATGTCTATAGCCAACTGTTTGAGACGTTCTAGATCTCCGATAGAATGCGATAGCTTAAATTGGTTTGCGTAGTCACCCTGACAAACTGTACAAGCATTGTTGGCATTGCTGAAACACGCTGAGTTCACTCATGCGTAGTTGTACCTCGCAACTCGGACAGTACACATAATCTGTTTTTTTTCTTCGCATACAGCCAAAGTGCTGTGTACGCAGTCAGAGACCATCACATCACATAAACTTTTTAGCTTAGCTGAAATGTCAAATCCAGACGTTTGGTCATCAAGCGCTCACTGATACCGGCCTGGTTAGACAGAATGTGCGCCAATGTTCTCGCAAACAAGATGCATTGTTATTCACACTGCACACGCAATATTGTCGCTTCCAACGTCCGTAAGACTGGGTAAATACCGTGCCTGCACTTCAACGCGCATCACACGCCACAATAAGCGCAGCACACGCAATTTCGAAGACAGTGCCGCTGTTACTCTCACAGACCACCACGTGGTAGGGTCTCCCTTCTCCCCGTGAAACAGTGCGCAGCCTCGCAAATTTTTCGTTACGCAGTTTACCAGAAACCTATATGTTATATGACACATACCTCGACTAGTCAAGAAATGAAAAAAAAACAAAATAAAGTTTATAATAAACACTGAACAAGTCGGTGCTAAGCACCGTGCGATTGTACGACACTGAACCGGCCGCGAGGAATGGTTGCCAACCGCTTTAATTTCACGTGCGCCGGTAACGTAGGCTCCGATGTGTGAAGTACTCTGGAAAATGTCTATATTAGAAAGTTTCAGTGCTGAGTAACCAAGCGGTTTGCATGCCCACGTAATTGGGGTGGCCGTATTGCGCATGCGCGAATCCCCAAGCACGTGCATCGCTAGATTACTGGGGCGCTGGGGCCGAGCGTGCACCTAGCCATAAACAACGCTGCCACCACTGGCCTCTAAGTGGAGATAAGCTGCCCTGGCACATCATGTTACCCGTGACGTCACCCACCGCCGCGTCGAGCCAAGCCGAGACTGGCCAGAGCCACCAGCTTCACGTCTTAGCACAAAGGCGCCGAATCTCGGACAGCATCACGGAGGAAAGAAAGTAGTAGTAGTAGTAGTAGTAGTAGTAGTAGTATTTTTATTTACAGTAAGCCAGATACAGAGCTCACTGTAGGGGCAAAGGGCTAAAGGCGAACAGCCTGACAAAGGCCCTTGTTCCTCCGCAGTCCGTGACAGTGCAAGCTTAAACAATATATATATTCAATACATTAGTTTCAAGCAACCTGAAATTGTAAACACAAAATTCAAACATAAATAGCATAAGAAGTTTACATAACACATATAAAAAATTATAGGTCACTCTCGTTATAATTCACAACTAAACAATATCAATGAAACAACTCAAAAACAGACATAAGAGGCATGTGGATACAATGAATTCCGTGGTATACACTCGTGTAATTGACTTATAAGTTTATGAACAATTTAAGCATTTGTAGAGGCATGAGACTCCAATACGTAGTTTCGATAGTGTAGACCGGTGGTTATGACTAAGTTCTTTATTTGTTTCTTGAAAGTCGCACTACTAGCCCTAAAGTTCAATTGATCTGCAAGGGTATTTAAAACCTGAGGCACCTGGTAAGCAATACTTTGTTTTCCATACTTGGTTCTTGTTCTAGGAGCTCGCTTCTTTTGTTCTCGCATACTGTAGTGTGGTCTTTCGGTGCAACTTTCTTCATATAGCTTAGTCTTTTGTATTAACTGAAGTAATTTAAAATGATATAATTGATCAATTCTGAGTATCGAATGTTTAATGAATAGTGGAGCAGTGCGCAAGTCTTGTAGATTCCCCCTGTAATTTTCAAAGCAGCGCAATATTTTTTTTGTATAGTTATTAACTTATGGTAATTCCCTTGTGATGTCGTTCCCCAGACTAACATCCCATAACTTACTTTAGAATGGAAGAGTGCATAGTACATACTTATTTTTAACCTCAATGGGATTAAGTGCATTGTTCTAAAAAAACAACCAACTATTCGCGCTAATGCGGTGATCAGATGATTTACATGTGTATTCCAGTTTAATACCTCCTGATGAAACCATACACCAAGAAACTTTTGTTCCCTAACATGTGCGATGCAATTTCCTTTGAATTTTATAGCTATGTTACTAATAGGTTTATTTACAGGTCGGAATATCATATAGGTTGTTTTTTTTGCATTCAAGCGCAGTTCATTTTGCCTTAACCAATTTGAAAGATTGCTTAGATAATTATTTACACTGACCTCAAGCGATATTAGATTGTCTGATGAAAAGAAAACATTCGTATCGTCAGCGTACATTATAAGTTCAGGAGAATGAGGTATATCGACAATATCATTTATATAGACAAGGAACAATAATGGCCCCGGTATAGACCCTTGGGGGACTCCTTGGTTCAACTTTATCTTTGCAGAAATAGTGTTATTCAGTTTTACATATTGATAACGATCTTCTAGATAACTTTTAAACAGTTGTAGTGCAACTCCACGCACCCCATAGCTTGATAATTTATGAATCAATGATTTGAATTGTATGGAGTCAAATGCCTTTTGAAGATCGAGGAAGAGCCCAAGAGTATATTTTTTGTTTTCCATATTTTCGATTATCTTATCTTTGATATACAGTAGAGCTTGTTCTGTTGATTTATTTTTTGAAAACCATACTGACTTTTTGTTATTATTTGGTGCTTATCAAAAAAGGATGCAAGTCTATCATAAATAACCCCTTCAAATATTTTCGATATTGTTGGAAGCACGGATATAGGTCGATAGTTCGCTAAAGTATTGATATCACCACCTTTATGTACTGCAGTGACTTTGGCTACATTTAGCTGCTCTGGAAATACACCGTTAGTGAGGGTGAGGTTGATAATATAGGCCAAGACATTAGATATCAATGGTGACACCATTTTTAACTCAACAGACCCTATCTCATCAATCCCTGATGCAACATTGTTTTTAAGTTTTCTAATTAATCTTTCTACTTCAACCGGATCTGTGGGTGCGAGAAAAATAGAATACGGCAAAGGAGATTTATCAGGAGTTGGAGCATTATCTCGCTTTTCATCCGTTAAAATAAAGGAACCCGCATTTATGAAATGTTCATTCATGACATTGGCCAACCTTTCACCACTTGAAATCATACCATTAATTGTTATGTCCTGTGTCCTATTACAACCCTTTTTTCTGTTCGTAAGCCCATTTATGACCTCCCATAGCTTCCTCTGGTCATTGTAAATGCTTTCAAATAATTTTTCATAGTAGTTCTGTTTAGCCTTCCGTATTTCTGAATTTAAAACGTTTCTGTATTTCTTGTACTCAGCTAAGACGTCTGTGTTCCGCGAACGGATGAAATCATGATACAATTTATTCTTTATTTTTATGCGCCGGTAAAGATCACGATTTATCCAAGGCTTCCTGCATTTCTTATTTCTGCCACGTGAGCGCTCCTGAAGTGGAAATGCCGCATCATAGCTAGTACTCAATAACGTCATGAATGTGTTATAAGCATCATCAGGATTTTCTTGTCTATAAACAGTGGTCCAATCTATGTTCTGAACTAGCTTAAAAAAATGTTCCCGAGTTTTGTTGTTTTTCATTCGGTGGAAAGATGTTTCTGTTTTCGGACCAATTTGAGAAGTAACTCGTGCCAGAAAGAAGATGGGCATATGATCACTTATGTCATACGCCAATACCCCGGATTTTATATTCTGTGAACTTAAATTTGAGGCGCATATATCAAGGAGCGTAGCACTTGTTGATGTAATCCTAGTAGGTGAACGTATAAAATTTGTACTTACATATGTAAGTAAGAGCGTTTCAAAATCTTTGGCATAAGGATCATTGGAACAAAGGTCAATGTTTATGTCACCCATAACTATGCAAGGAGTATTCCCGCGAACTGTGGATAACACAACATTAAGAAACTCAATAAATTTCTTTTTGTGGCCATGTGGTGGCCTATATACGCCAATTACTATGAATGGGCCAACACACATTGTAATGCATTCAACATCATCGTTCCTAACAGTATACTTATCAAGCAGTTCACTCGAAAGCGTATCCTTAAAATAAATAGCAAGACCTCCACCTTTTTGCTGGGTACGACAGAGAAGTTCATGACTATAGCCTGGAAAGAACGGCGCATCTTCTTTATAAGTAATCCATGTCTCGGAAAAAACTAGCACATCAAATCCGATAGCTATAGACCATATAAAATTAGCAATGTCGTCGACCTTTTTTTTTATGCTTCTACAATTTATATGCAATGCTTTAAACAAGCCTTTTCCGGATTGAAATGCCCTATTAAAGTCTTCAACACTGTAATACTTTTGGTTATTTACAAGATCAGTCATAGTGGAATGTTTTTCAATTTGTTATGACATATGTCACATCTAATTTCTAATTTTAGCCAGGCTTGTCTCATCCGCAATGTGTATCGCTCGCGATCCTTCATCTTTGCGTGCAAGGATTTTGCCACCGGATGTCCAGACAAATTTCCATGCGGCTTCTTTCTTTTTTTGTATTGCCGCTGCAAGCAATGCCTTGCCCTTCTGCGTCAAATGCTCATTTACAAAAATGGGCGTTTTTTTGTCGTCCCCAAGCATAGAACTATCGAGCCTCTTCTTTCTACATTTTGCTAGTATGTCGTCACGTTTTGTTCTTTTTACAAAACGAACGATTATTTTCTTCACACCAGGCTTAGGAGTGGGAATCCAGTGGCATGCGTCAATATCAGACAGATCAACTGCCGTGCCGACAGCTTCGCTTATCTTTCTTACAACATCCACTGGATCATTCCCGACCGGCGCACCCTTTATCTCAAGATTGTTTAGGCGCTGATATTGTTCGAGCTCATCGCATTTTTGTGACAGTCTCTTATTTTCCGCTTTCAATTCCCTGTTTTGTCTTATGAGCTCTTGCATTTCAGCTCTCATATTCTTAATATCAGTGGCTACATCTTTCACCTCACTGCAGGTGTCAGAGCAAAAGGCTATGCATTCTTTAATTTCCCGAATCTCACTTCTGAAATCGCGTTTGAAATTTTCAAATGCCTTCGACAGCTCTTTTAAATCCTTAACATCTGCTGCGTCTTTTTCCGCGTCTTTCCCCGAAAGGTAAGGAGAGGCCCTGACGTCACTCGTTGTGAAGCCGCGATGAAGCCGGAAGTCGGCCATATTGACTAGGCAAATTCTCCTCTCTTATTTACATATGAATGCGAAGCAGAAGGCGCGACTCTCTCTCCGGCTCGGAAAGCACGTGGGCTGCGCAGCGCGTGTGTCGTGACGATCCGAAACTAATGGAACGGGGCTCATCACTTCAAGCCAGCGGGACATCTTCAGCGAAATCGCTTAATCCGAGTAATAACAGGGAGTAACAGCTCGCCGACAACGAAGCAACTACGAGAGAACGCGCGCTAGATGCACTGACAACGGCGAGTGCTTTCACGTCATTAATTCAGCAACTGTACAGACAACACGATCGGTCGTGCACCTTCTACGGTTGCATTCCGCCACGCGGCCGACGCAACGTCCTGCCACTGTGTCCGTGTTCCGCGTGAAAATCGCTGGCGTCAGCATTTTGCGACCGTGGTGACTGAGCACGGTGCTAGTGACAGTTGAACGTGGTTGCTGTTACGTTGAGATTACATGCAATGCTGGGGGAGAGTGTACCAAGTGGAACAGAAAAGGTGTTTTAATACGCACATGCAAGTTGTTACTGTACACACACAACACGAAACTACGTATGTGCACATGGTCCTCACGGCGTCTTGCTGGGCTCAACAGCGCCGTCCGTTGTCACAAGCAGGAGCACTGCTCGACCGTCACTGACCTGCAAGGCGTTCGTCGTCTTTCAGCTTCGTCATGGTGCCCAACGCAATTTCGCTGAACACTAACTGCTTCATCCGCGTCATCCGCCGCACGACACATGGATATGCACTTGTTCTACGCACTGTTGAAACCCCGTGATGGACAAAGGGATTTGTAAACCTTGCTAAGAGTAATGTAACAGCCAGGAGAACACTGCGTAACCAATAACGTGGCGCAGAGCACAGATATTGTCCGCCACAGCTCAGCACGAGACCTGGGGAGGCACACATTCCGCCGCCAGCCGCGGCCGCTCATTGCTAGACCAGCTCCACTGCGCAACACGTAAGCATAACAACGCCGCCATTGTGCCTAGTGAATATGGCCGCCATGATGTCATTTCCGCCACACTTTTTACGCCCTGCGCCGGCTGGGCATGCCCTCTCCTTACCTTTTTCCTTCCTCCGTGGACAGCATGAATCGGCCGCCATACAAGATACAACCTTGCGCTGTGCTGCTTCGCCTCGGGTGAAGCAGCGCAGCACAAGGTTTTACCTCACGCCTGACGTGGATACTTTTCTGAGTATGTGAGGTGCTGCCTGTGGACACTCTTGAAGGTGCTTCAAGATGGGCCGCCATCGTTCGCTACTTATCGGCGGTGTTGCAGAGAAACGTGGCTGCCCGGAGCCTTCGGACCACTTCGATTTGTTGCTCGCGCATTTACATGTTACACCATTGTTCCGTTGTCGCGCTTGTCAGACTATGACCAGCCGGCTGGATGGCTTCTTATCGGCGGTAGCGGTTTCAGTCACAACTGCGGCACACACACAAAAAGTTTTTGTATCGGGTTGACAACTATCAATATATTTAAAATTGAATGACTGAAAGTAATCACTTCATGTCGCTATGTACGTTTATTTTAACATTTTTATTCGCAAAAATATTTAAAAACTTCTTACGTGACAAGACGCTATTGTGCTGCGAGCGCGTGTGACTTTCGTGCGGCTCGCGTTTGCATGCTCGCCGCTAAAAGTCATTTCGGCTGGGCATAGGTTGGTACGCAACGCCACGCGCCCCCATGCCTGCGGCACCACAGTAGCTTGTGTACCCATTACTAAAGCTCTCTATTGTGTCGGCAGTTTTTTCATAATCGTTCAAGGTGTGCTCTGAATACTTTCCGACCTGCTGACCTGTATGGCCAGGGATGTCATTCTTCAACTTCATTAGAGGAAAGACAAATTCACTATGCCTCAAGCCCCAATAATTGCTGTCGCACACTTTGATGTTTTTTTTGTTTTCCAAGCAAGTGCCTCGTGTGAAGTCATTACCACCACTCATCACAGATCGATTGCCTGAAATTTGCATATCAGCGTCCACTTGATCTAAAAGTTTATTTCAAAGAAAGTTAATTGAGAAACTTTGCTCAATATAATAAATCAGTTGCACGGTTCAAAGCTTCACGCAAGTAAGCTCTGCATCGGCAAGTAATGTGAAGGAGGTCAAAGACTGGCTGAATTCAAAAGAGTTTCCTGTTCGGCGATTTGGTGCTCTGACATAGAAGCCATCGTGAGGGCAAAACTAAGCACAACACACAGGAAGATACAGACGAGGACAGACGCAAACTACCAACTGGCTATATTCAAGGAATATCCACACCTTTATACCACATGCATGGAGCTAAAGGGGGGGGGGGGCTGCCTAAAAAATCCTGAAAAACATTTTGTGAAGTGTGCCAACAACGCCGTGTATGGAATTAGCCACTCCTGCGGCCAAGTCTCCATCAGCCAGACAGGGTGCTGCCTCAGTGACCTACTCAGGGAACACGAGAAAAATCTTCTTATGATAATGAGAGAAGTCACCTTGTGACCGACTGCATGGCTTGCCCACAGTGTGAACAGCGATTTTGCTGTGCAAAAAGTTTTACTTGAAGTATAAATATAACGGCTCACGAAATGCTAGAAGCTTTTTTCATTAAAGAAGCAGGTGACGAGTGCGTGAGTGAAACCTACATTCATTAATTTATTTTTTACACATACTGCAGCGCTAATAGCGCTATGGGAGGAGTGGGTATGCAAGGATATACAAAAATATAACTAACAACTCTGAAACTAACGCAAACCGGTGCCATATTAACGTCACGGGAGCATTAAGGCAAAAATATCAACACAAGGAAAAACAGAGAAAAAATGAATTATCATTTGCAAACAGATAAGCGTATTTCATACATGTGAGTTATGGATTTGGGCTACAAGACTCTGCGATGGGCATGAACGAACAGAATCAGGTAACGAATTCTAATCTTCAATAAAACAGGTAAAAAAATCTAGCTTGAACATATTGCTTCAAGCGTAGTAAGGCTTGAAATTCAAGTTAGGATAGCTTCTTGATGACTGTGGGGCGCACTTTATGTATTTTTTCTTATTTGACAGTTTTACAGTGGATGAAACGATGCTGAGCAAGAGTAACAAAGACTCTATTCGGTGACGCGAATGAAGTGGAGTTAATTGCAATGAAGATATATAGAGTAAAATAAGTTGAGGAATTCTGATTGTAACGATGAAATATGTCTCTTACCGCCCTTTTTTTAGACTGCTTCCAGTTCTTGAATATCTCGCTGCTTATACGGGTCCCGTATAAGCGCTGTACAATGCTGAATTCTAATTGTTTTTTTGCCTGCTTGGAATTTTCTTGGTTTATGTGGTGGTGGCGCTGCGCAGGGTGTTGATGTATAAATGCATGAATCTTCCTTGAATTAACCAAGTTGGTAGATTGCGTCTCTCCTCGTCTGTTTCTTCTTGTGTGTTGTGTTTAGTTGCACCCTCACGATGGCTTCGATGCTGGCGAAATTTTATGTACCTGCAGTTACCGCACGTAGAAAAATAAGGAAACCCTTAAGCTTCACCTTTACGAGTTGACCGTGTTAGCGATATTCTGTTCCTAGTGCGTACTTCAAACACTTAGTGTATGAAATATTTTCGAACTTGCTATGCACCCACTACATGGCCTCAAGGGTGCAGTAGTGTGTGTGCCTTTTGTACTGGGTGGCAGGCTCTAAACTATGAAGCAATTGCAAACATACCATGATGTGGCACTCGATGGTTATGTACGTTTGGACCACGCAATACTACGGCAAAAATTCATGTTGTATTGTGAAGCATGTTTACAGGACGCGTGTTTGTAAAGCATGAAAGTTTCACTGAATTTTCAAGTAACGGAAGTTATTTCCACTGTATTCACAGGCAGAGAGGTGGTTGTGTGATAGAACACCCGCTTGCAACGCAAAGGCTCCGATCCGAGTTCGTTTCTTACTCAGACACATAGTTTTCTTTTTATTTCTTATTCCATTTTTACCTTTCTCAATTTTTCAGTCATGCAAGTATGACGATGTTTCGCTCCCGACCAACGTCGCTGATGTCGACACCAATGACGATGGTGAGGCTTAAATTTCTGCGAAATACAGCTGCTGATTCGCATGTCACGGGATCAAGTCCCGACTGCGACGGCTGCTTTTTCGATGGAGGTGAAAATGCTGTAGGCACACGTGCTGGGTGCCCGTTAAAAAACCCAAGATAGTCGAAATGTTCGGAGTTCTCTACTACGGAGTCTCTCATGATTTAGTTGTGGTTTTGAGACGTTATAAACCCCACATATCAATCACTTTGCCTCACCCACCTTGGCCTCACCAAACGGAGGTAAAACGACGCACGCGGGCGCTGATGTGCACCGGTATGCCAGCTATGCAACGATTCACCCTGAAAAAAAAAGTAATGGGTACGTGCTACGAGGAATAAAATGTCCTGGTCGGCGAGCGATTCACAATTTCATCATACACGGAAGCGATTATGGCCACCCGCTCTTTCACTTGACGGCCGACCCAGCAATGCTAAGAGACAGCGAGAGGAAAAGCCGGTAGTTTGGCTTTGTACGACGTAGTGTGACCTTCACCAGAGGACACGTGGGACGGTTACAGCATTTGGTGTGTTTTTGTTGTCATCGCTCGAACAAGTCAGCCTTGTGTGTGGCCAATCAAAAGAATGTTTCCGGCTTCTTTGAGGTGTTTTATTTCTATTTTTTCATACCTTCGAATGAAAGAAGTAGACATATTTAAACCATTATAAAAAATGATTTTGTTTTCGAAATGTTTGCGCACGGCGAGGCAATATACGCAACTTTCAAGTGAAAGTGGAACCAAGAAAACTTATTTCGGCTATATGTTTTTTAGCGATCACTTTACAAGTCTTGTAGAGAAATGAAGTTATGACTATATACTGAATGATGGTAAGTGGTTTGTGTGGTGAAAAATTGTGACAAATTGCCGGAATTCACATTTACTCAGCGGGAACATCTCGAAAGCTTAGTAATACTGCGCTAATTTTATCAGCTTCACACGAAAGCACAGCAAAGTGAGGGGTGTGCTGCGTGTGCACAGCACACAGTGGGAGAGGCTTATGCTCTCTTAAACAATAAACTTTACCGACTCCCAATGTGGATTCCCCGTTCTCGTGAAAACCTTAACTTTTACCTAATTGGTACGGCCGGCCTTGTCAATAGGCAGTGTCTTCGCAGTGCTTATAGAAAAAAATACAATCCGGGTCTATTTCTTCCTTCGGCGTCAAACGCACGGCTGACATCTTGACAGTGTAGCTTTCAAGCCCAGTAGGAACTGCATTTACGAAACTAACGCAAGAAAACCAGTTTTGTCCCAAAGACATTCGATTTTAGAAGCCGATGCCTTCGTGTTGGACCCTATCTTTTCAAACTTCGTTCAAGTCTTTGGCTTCATAGTTATTTGGTCAGCGGACACCACTCATGCTAACTTTACATAAGTGCTACTCTTTGAATATTAATGATTGTCAGATTGAGTGCCCATGGGCACTCAATCTGACAACCAATCTTTAACAGAGCTAACAAGCCATAATGGCAAGGAAAGTATATGGAGATGTTATTAGAAGTTATTGTAATGTAAAAGTAAAAAGAACGAGAACGAACAGATAACTTGCTTCCAGTACAGACCTTTTCTTCGGCTTTTCTTTATTGACATATACATTAAAATAACTACTATTAGCATTTCTTACACTTTCCTTGACTTCATAGTCAATTAGTTCTAATTATTTTATGTCTAACAAAAAACAGGCACTTAAGTTTTCACTTCTTTTCCTCGGGGTTATATTTGTTACCTTGCTGAAACATTCCTCGCAAGTGTTCGACGTACGTAACTCGCATCAGGACACGTCATTGGAGGGACGCCAATCTTGTCGATCCAAAGCCGATAAGCACGGGATATGAAAAGTAACACCCATACTCCGCGGGTTACCAGCCTCGTTCACTTCGACGGGCTCAGTCACTCAAATCAACATGAATGTCCCATTGCCAAAAAAAAAAATACACTCTCTTTGGTGCAGTTCTTTTGAAAAGCCACTTGTTATACATTAATCACGTGCAGCGCTGTGGAAGCGCTGCAAGAAGCTTTGTGAGAAAAATATATAAGTCCGCCTGTATCCCGCTTGGATTCAGTCGTTGTAAACGCGGTCTCCGTGCATGACTCCGACTGCTGCCTACTGCCACTTATCGCGGATGCAATGATACGAAATTAAAGTGATGCTAAGCAATGCACAACCTACTGACAACTGTATTAGAAGCAGCATTTCTTCTTTTTTTCCGGCGCAAAGCGTAAGTAATCATCCTCAAAAGGTGAAAAAAAATCGTACGATTGGCGGCAAAATTATGAAACCATTTTTAGTTGTGAACACTTCTACTACAAGAAGTATCGGTAGCTTTCCTAGCGTTGAATTCGATGCATGAGTGGTAGTAGATGTGTTTACGGAACTTGATAAACATCAGGAGGCGATCCCTCTCCCAGGACGCAGTCTAAGGGAGAGGGATGCCGGTTATGATGCCTTTTAGAAGAAACTCACCTGAAACGCAAAGCAAGCGGCGCCTACGGGGCGCGTGGGGGCTGCAGCTGTCGAACGGCGCAGCAGCGGCAGCAGCACAGGATGTGTGCGTTTCTCGCAAAGGGCCTCGCACGCGATGCTTCTCCTCTCTTGCGCTCCGCACGAATCGGAGACGACGCAGTGAGGTCCCTTCGCTTGTTGGCACCCGTCCAGCTGATTTTTCTTGAGTGGACTACTGGAGGCCACGCGCGATAAGACGACAGCCCAGCCGTGCTTCTTTTTCTTTCTTTTTGTTTCTTTTCGTTTCTTGTTTCCGCCTTCAACTTGCGGGGGACTCTGTACGACCTAAAAAAAGCTGGGGGTCACATACTCAGGGCAGAAATGTCACGTATGACGACGTTGTGCAACCGTCCTACAAAATGAATAGAAATTGTGCCTGGCGTTGCATAAGTATTCCTGTTTTGCAACAGCCTGTCATTGGACCGCTTTCACTAAGTAGACGGGGCAGGGGGTATGCATTACCCACGCCGTATTGCTGTGATGTTGTCATTTTGCCAACATCCCTGCGGCCACTGCCGGGGTCGACGTGTTGCTACACTAGGGACGTCAAAGGTAAAGCAATTATGAACTGCATAGGTGCGGATGGGCTCCGCTGGATGTTAAAAACAAACACGAATGCCTCAATCATGAAGCTTGACGAATGCAGCGTGCTCAAGCACACCTCTGAGAAATTTACGTGTCGTATCAAAAAGATGAGAGTAGCATAATCAGCGCACTTCATACACTTTGGTGGAATTTTCTCTCTTCCAGCCACTTTTAGGACCTCAGCTTATCCGCTTACCGAGAAAGTCTACTCCCAGATAGACAACAGCTACATACCATGCAGTTTATCGCAGCGCCTTCGTACCAATATCCAGGAGCAACTGTTATCAGGAACTCAAGGGACAGCGGTGCATGAGAACTGGTGCGCGAGATATATGACCATCTTTGGCTCCTGTACAGCGGCAGCAAGGCAATTACTGATTTATAATTATTCTTATTAATATTGCAAGGCTGACTCGACCTTGAAGTGTTTGGTTAGTGGATGTGCCTTATAAGAGCGCGGTGAAGCCTGGCCTGAGTGTGAATTCAAGCAGTGTTTTTATTGTCTGCTGGCGTGCATCAAATGGTTATAACTGGTCGTGGCACTCTAACGGTGCCGTTTTGCACTCGGAGCGCTGAGCCAGAACTCGATGCGCGAGAATCACACGGCGTCATCACTGCTAGAAGCACTCCTTTACTTAACGCTTACATGAAGCGCATTTCTTCAACCACCTAACTTGGACTTCTACTTGGGTTGTTTTTAGTAGTTGCGCTTCCATCGCATGGCACGGGGCTCCTCTCCTATCATTTTTTCTTTACGGCAGTACTCACAATATAGTTTACAAACGTTTTTTGCTCGCGTATCTCTCGAATGCTTGCACGGCTATTAATAATTATTACAATAAGACATCAACCTTTCAAGGTATTAGAAACGTTCATGGGCAATAACAGAAGATGTGAATTTTTAGACACATACGGTGCCTTCTCGTGAAAACAAAAAATTCTGTCTACCACTCACTTTTTGTCAGGTCCTATTTTCTCTGTTTGGAACGGAAGTTTCACTAAGTAGTAGTTCTCAAACTTTTAAATAAATGAATGTTTTGGGCAGATACGGGTTAGCTAAATACCTTCTGGTCATCATCCTGACTACACCCACTGCAGGAAAAAGGCCTCTTTCATGTTTCGACACTCAACCATACTACTATCCAAAAATTTTACACAACCTGAAAAAGTGAGCAGGGCTTCTCCAGCTGGTTACACGTTAACCAGCTGAGCAGACTTTAAGCATTTCCCTTTCATTTCAGAACCATGACCTTTATGTTTCTTAGCATCGTGTCACATCACTTTTCCGGTACAGTCCAAGTTTTTTTTCTTGATTTCCAGTACTGCATTGAAAAGGGGCTAGACCATTCTTACCGCGCCCGTTGTCTGTGCTAACATTGGTGAGGCCATCTTCACGGTAGTAACATTGACATATGCACGCTGCTTCACACATTAACACCGACGCTCATTTTCATGACTTTCTTTCATCACCATGTTTTCGTGTTTCTACCACAATATTGCAAACATTTATTTTCATCTTACCGGCCTCATTAAAAGAATTCTTTTCAATTTCTATCATTCCAAACATCATATCCGGCTGTGTATTTCGCCTGCCGCTTGTATACCTACCAAGTATCAAGCTTTTGCTGCTAGGTTCTTTTCAAGATTCCGGAACTACCTCGCCTAGGTGCTGTCACCTGCTTACTCATTTTGCCTTTATTAGTAGAATAAACAACCGATTATCATCATCAGTGCCACAGTATAAAGTTGATAGCACATCAAAATGTATCACAAGAAAGTTCCACTAATAGGAGAAGCCCTTTCAATCTCCAAAACTTCTATTCAACCATGCGTAATTGCAAAGGGCAGCTTTTTTTTTGTACGTGTGCTGTCTGTTAGCTTCTGCAACTCCTCTTTTGTATTTTCAAGATTTGCTTAGACTCCAAATTTATTTTGGGTAGCCTACCCCTCCTTTATTATATCATAATTGGTTTTAAACTAGTTGTGTGTTTAAGTACATACGAGTTTTTCCATATTATTTTTCTTTACTTTTTTACAAAGATGTAGAAATGAGTCATAGGCGGCATTTACGCAGTCTCTGCAGTGGAGCTAGGTTGCCTTCTACGGACTACACTCGGGCTTACTGCCAGTGCGTAAGACCGAGAAATGCCGGATAAACTAGATGTTATGAATCCCCATCGTCCCAACTGGCCACCAATATCAAAGCCAGGACACACAAAAAAACCTTAACCAGGCTATGAACAGAACACACCCGCATCAAACATGCGTCTTGTGTTGTGTCTGGTGGCGATCCACGCAAATATTGCAAATGTGGGGAACCATTTCTCAAACTTCACATTCTTACCCAGTGCGAAGAATGAGACAAGCTCAGAAAAAAAAAAAACTTGGCAGCTGATTAACGAATTGGATGATGATGATAGGGCGAAGCTACACTCTAATACCGGTAACGTTTACAAAAGGTTAAAACGTAAAGTAACCTGTATTTTATAGGTTACAAACCTGGTACAGCATTTTGATTTTGGTGAGTTCTTAATTTTCGTCTGACATAAAAGTTACAATGACTGGTACATGCCATGTTAGAAGTTAAAACACCATAATAGGCAAGTAATGTTCAGATTGTAACTTATGAAAGCGCAGTAACTGATGTGTCAGGGGGTGTATATTATGTTGTGGAAGTTTACAGATCACTGTGTAAAAAATCGTGATCTGTCTTGTTCAAAGCGGGCTTTAGCAATGGAACAGTGGATAATGTATAAACTAAACGGGTGCTAACAGCAGAAAAGCAAATCACAGTGGCGGTGCATTTTTGTTGCGAGATGCTGTGGCCAGCGATGGTGGAGTATTCATTAGAACTGCAACTCAATGAAGTGAGCCCACTTTTAAGAAACGTAATTGAAGAAGTGGCTTAACATCCAAACACACATTGATACAGTCATAAGAACGAAATATCTTCTAATGCTGCTGAAATATTTTGCTAAAGAACTTTTGAGCTAGTTGATTTCAACCGACCAAACCAAACTAACGAAGTGATTTCGGAACCATTCTGTGGCGCGAAAAAGTTATGTATCAAGACTCGCTATACAATTTATCCAAATTTTCTTCTCCTGTCTAGTTCTATTCTTTTCTTTTTTTTCGCGTGAAAATTAACTGACCATACAATTCAGCAAACGTAAGGTCACAGCGTTTCTGTTACTTTTACAACTGCCACAGTGGCTGTTCTTCCTGCTTTATATAGTTAACCAATACATCATTAAAAGTATTGATCTTTGTTAATTTCAAAATTATCTATTAAAACAAATCGCTCTTAGTAGTTCCGTGTGGAGAGCCAGGAATAAGCGCTAGTTAAAACGTTTCGGCTGACTATGCCTCAGTAGTGACCATTTTCTGTGAAAACTGCTACAGTTACAGCACTGTTCTTTTAACAGAACTTCCTAGACATATCAATCTAATTATTCAACAAAGCAAATTAATGCCGGACTTCTACTTTAGAGCTGATTAGCTTTTGAAAACTGACAAATTTAGTAAATTTTACTGCAGACTGCTCAGTAGCTGTTCGCTAGAGAAAAATCATTTTCGAGCATATGTAGGCGATAAAATTCTCTGTCTGAAGGTGAAACATCAATATTGTACGTCCTATGACTTTTAATTGTCTTGATCTAAACTGGGCAACATTATCAATACATGGACCAACATGGTCCATTTTCGCGGATATATACTGAAGTTAGGTGGCTAATTTTGCGCGTAGAGAAACTAAGGGTCCTTATCTATGTCATCAACGTAGCATTTTTTGATAAAGCGAATAGATGTTAAACGAAGCTCGTAAATTGTCTAAAAATATACTCCCAAAGACGTCACCAAAACGTTGAAGTCTTCAAATGGCGCTGACATCTAAGCACGAGTAGCTGAAAAAATAGCAGTTACGATCTTTTCATACAAATATGCACACGAATAGCACACTAATGCTGTAGGAATACTAAGCAATCTGCATCAATCTCGTAACTACAACCGAAATCTTTCTCTAACGCCACCTAGACAGAATAAACGAAAACGCTGTATTTGAAAGCTCCCCGCTTCCCCGACTGTGGCGCACAAAAACGTTTTACTTCAGGAAAGAAAGTTATTTCTAGCCACAAACTATGCACCACCACCTGCAAATCTTTGCTGTATGCCTCCTTGAGTGTCTCTCATACAGTAGCACGGGAGAGCGTCAAAGCAGGCGTTGGGGTCGACCCTCTCCTGTGTGCATGTGTCTGGGAGAACTGGTTCTTGGTTTAGAAATAAAAAGAGGAGGGGGGATGCGGTTGACAAAATAAACTGTCTCTCAGTCGTGGACACCAAAACCCTGGAATTGTGGGGTAAGGGCGTAAAAGGGCCACTCAAAGCACATGATTTGATCAAGGGATTCGGGCACGTATGGCCCAGGGTCAGTGCACAAGCCCCACTGCTCTATGCGTTCATGAGTTCATGCAGTTGCATGGCGTGGGCGGCCCGGTCAGTGGCGGTCTCCTGCTTGGCCGGATCCGTCGAGCGCAGCAGGGTCTCCCATTCCTTCAATGTGGTCAGTGGCTGCGGACCCCGCGGGGGAGGGTCCGCCGGGAATTCGAGGAAATTGTGGGGAAGGGAAGCGTTGAGGTGAGTGCATTGAGCACAGGATGGAGAGTATGCTCCTGGGTAGATGCGGGAAAGGAAATAGGGGGAGGGAATTGTGCGGATGTGGAGGCGATGCCCAATTATCTGGTGAAAATTGTCCAGCGATCGGTGGGGTGAAGGGTATAGCTGGCGTTCCGCACGGTACGCCTCAGTCATCTCGCTGATAAAATGCATGTGCTCCCTGAAAGAGCCCGGCTCGGAGCCCGCCACCGCCAGGTTGATGAGACCTCGGGCGTGTGATTGGCGGCTTTGTTGCCGGGATTTTCAGAGTGAGCAGGCACCCAGATCAGCTCCACATGGCGGGCCGGATGTTTGGGGGGCGAGCTGAGTATGCCGAAAGCGGTCTCATAGACTTAGCCTCACGCAAAATTTAGAATTGCGAATTTGAGTCAGAAAGAACCTTCCGGGCACCTGTGCAAGTGAGGGCAAGTGCGATCGCCGCTCCTTCGGAGGATTCGGGCTTGGATGCAAGAGTTAAGCGAAGAGTTGTGATGGGCTGGAGTGTGCGATCAACGACTGCAAGTGCCGCGTCATCACCCGTGCAAGCTGCATCCACCCATATGGCATCCTCCTCAGAAGAGTAGTATTTGTGGAGAGCTTTTGCACGAGACTTGCGGAGGGCCGAATGGTGTGCAACATGGGTGTTTCTAGGGGGATGCTTTATGTTGAGCTGTGTGTGCATGTATGAAGGGACTGGTAGAAGTAAGGGGTCGGCTGCTAGTATGTAAATTGTGTCAATTATGTGGCGTCCAGTAAATGTCTTAGCTAGAAGAGTCTATTGGGCTTGTCTGTGGGCCTCTATCAGTTCGTGTGTAGTGTTATGAAGCCCAAGTTGAAGAAGTTTAGTGGTTTGGGTGTTAAGAGGGAGATGTAAAGCCACCTTGTAAAGCTTTCGAAGCATGGCATCTAGGATGGCTATTTCTTCTTGTCGCAGTCGGAGATATGGGACTGCATAAAGGAAGCAGCTCAGTATGAAGGCATGAATGAGTCGACACAAATCATGTTCTTTTATGCCATAATGTTTGCCAGAAACTCGGTAAACGAAGGGCGAGAGCACCTCCGTCAGCTGCTTCAGTTTCTGGATGGTGAAAGTGTTACGGCTGTTGTTTTGTATGTGAAGGCCCAAGATTCAGAGTGTGTCGACCTCCGGACTTCCGGGATAGCACGGTAGGTCAGAGTAATGGTGATAGTAGTGGGAAGAGTACGCGGGGAAGGGCATACGAGAAGAAGCTCAGATTTTTCCGCGGAGCAGGAGAGATCAATGCTTTGTGCGTGTTGCTGTGCGATGTTGGCAGCGGTTCGTAATGTGTTCTCTATGTCTCCATCACTACCATGGGCAGTCTACAGAGTGATGTCGTCGTCATAGAGGGTGTGATGAAGGTGAGGGATATTGTCAAGAACACGCGTTAAGGGGATGAGTGTGGCATCGAAGAGAAAAGGGGAAAGGACTGAATCTTGTAAAGTGCCTACACCGCCGAGGGTGTATGAAAGTGAAGCATGGGGGCTCATATGAACCTCGGCCGTGCGTCCTGAGAGGAAGGATTGTATGTGTGCGTACACGCGAAAGCCCACATAAAGCGGGGAGACAGCCGCCATGATCGCTCGGTGTCATAGCGATCAAAAGACTTGGTTAAGTCCAGGGCCAAGACGGCTTTAGTATGAGCGGGGATTGTAGGATCAAGGATGTCGTGCGTCAGTTGAAGCATGTCATCTTAGGCGGAAAGACATGGGAAGAAGCCCACCATAGTGTGCGGGTATAGATTGTGGTCGTGCATTTGTTGAGTTAGTCTGTTTAGTGCAACGTGTTCGAAAAGCTTCTCGAGACACGATGTGAGTAAAATAGGCCGAAGGTTTGATATGGTGAGGTGTTTGTTAGGTTTAGGAACAAAGATAATCTTAGCAGGGCGCTAGGATTGTCGCAAGGTGCCTTCTTTCCACCATTTAGGTATTCTGTTCTCTGAGCAATTGATTTATCATCCAGGTTACGGAGCATAGAGTCAGTAATCATGTCTTCTTCCGGTACAGAGCTTGTGCGGATAGTTTGAAGAGCCATACGAACCTCTTGCTCCGAAATTTCCTTGTACAGAGTCTCCTTCAGGGCGTCTGTGTAGGATGTCAGAGGGGAGGAAGTGCCGGGTACTGTGTGCGTTGTGCGGAGTTGGTCCAGAAGACTGCCAGGGGAAAGCGTCGAGTTGCGAAGTAGGCGTGCATTGGGATGCTGTGACGTTGTGCGTGAGTGTGTGGGATTGATAAGGTACCGTAGGAGGTGCCATGCACATTTTGTGGAAAGGTTGCCAGATATGCTGATGCACACCTGGCTCCAGTTGGAACCGCACATCTCCTCAGCGTGTGCAGTTATTTGTGCCTGTACCGAGGCTAGTCAGCGTTTTATTGTTCTTTTGTGTTTATGCCATTTCCATCTCTCCTGAATGCTGTGGTGTGCGCCCCAAAGGTGGGCTAGACATGTGTCCAATGTAGGTGTGTTGGGTGGTGTGGTAATGTGTTGTGTGCGCGCGGTAACGTCATTCAGTAGAGATGTGACTCAATGATCGATGTCTTGTATTGAGGTATTGAGAAGCTCCCGACGAGCGGATCGTATAGCGTCCCATTGAATAAGATTGTAGGTGAATAGCCCAGGCCTGAGGGTTGTGTAAGGTATTTGTATGGTGATAATGTAATGGTCGCTTCCAAGTGTGTGTTGCGTACGGGACCACGAGATATCTTTGAGTGAGCAGCTTAGTGTAAGGTCTGGGCTAGTGTCCATGGTTACGCTATTGCTGATTTGGGTTGGTGTGTGAAAGTTGTTATTTGTAGTGAGGCGCAGGTCTTGGATGGTAGTCCAAAGCCTGCGACCCCTTGCTGTGGTGTACTGATAACCCCAGTCAGTATGTTGAGAGTTAAAGTCACCGCATATGAGTAGGGCGTTTCGGCCAGCGATGCGGTGAATACTCTGCAGTAAAACATCGAGAGTGGCCACGGTCTGGCTTGGGGTGGGGTAGATATTGGCTCTAAATATTGGAGGTGTGCCGAGTTTTGTGGCGATGATCTCTATGAGGACGAATGGGGTGGGGGAGGTAATGGTGTGTTCTTGGTAATTAATGGAGCGGTGAATGAATGTGGACTCTCGGGGAGTGTTGGTGGTGTCTGAGAGTACTGAATTGTAACTGGGAAGTTTAGCTTGTTGTTTGTGTGTCCTGTCACAAAAGAGCATTGTGTATTGCAGGAAGGTTAGACACTAAAACCTGGAGCAGCGCGCGCTTACACCGAAAGCCGCGGCCGCTCGTCTGGAGTAGTAATAGATGGTTAGAATTATCGCAACGTACCATATTGAAGCGTGGGTGCAGCAAGGATTGACTGCTGTGGCTGTAGTGAACGTGAGGTAGAGGGAGGGTGTGTGTGTGTGATAGAGGTAGAAGACCCGTCATGTGATGAGCTGCTAGTGGTCTCGAGCCTCTGCAGGCGGGTCTCGAAATGCGTGAGCTTACTTGCTAGAATTACGGTTAGGCGTGTGAATAGCGTATTCATCTGGTGCTCGAAACGATTAGATAGCTGCTCGGCTAGTGTAGAGAATTTGTCTTCGAGGCGTGCCTCCAGAGCTACTAATTTGGCATCGAATTTGGCTTCAAAGTTTCTGAGGTCAGCCTGATAATCAGCATCTGAATCCGAAAAGCGCTTCTTTTTATGAGGGGGCGAGGTATGTGTGGCTGAGCTGTTTGATACCCCCGCGGTGGGCTGGGTCTATGGGGGTGAGTGTGGGGGCAACTGTGATGAGGAGGGAGCAGTGTTTTGGGTTATGATGGTCGTAAGACGGCTTACCTCCACACGCAGAGCCGGGAGCTCCTGGTCACGGGCGTCCGGGGCAGGCGGAGTGTTGGTCACTGGTATGCTGGTCCCCTTGGGCGTCTTCAGCTTGTCGGCCCATGTAGGTCGGTTGGAGCTTTTGGAGTGTCCTCCTCGTAGGTTAGCAGGTTGCTCAGTGTGTTGGGCGCTTCAATCTGGTATTGTGTGGTGTACTCGTTGCTGGGATCGTGTTCACGCTCTAATATGCGCCTGGTGACTTTAGGTAGGTGCCGGTGCTTTCACTCTCTGCTTCCCGACAAATGCGGCCCTTCGCAAATGATATAGACTGGAGTACATTTGGTGTTTGCTTCCTTCTGATGTAACTGGCCACATCTAGGGCGTTTTTGGGACCTAGGTTGGATACATACATCTGTGCTGTGGCCTATGGTCTGGCAGTTACTACACGTCTAGACCTTTAGTGTGTAGGGCGTGCACAGATGCCGCCCTCCACTATGAATGATTCTCCGGGGGACTGTGGCTTGACCAAATGTAATGAGAATTGAACGTGCGAGTCACATTTGTCGAGCGTCTAGTATGGTTTCTAGAGAATTGCGGGCGATCAAGTCCGCGAGTAGTTATTGCGGCGATTCTTTCCAGTAAGCGTTTGTAATAACGCCTCGGACCGAGCCATTGGGGGTACGATGTATGCCATCATGGCATACTCATACTGTTCGTAGGTTATTTGGTGGAGCTGCACAAGCTTCAGCGCATCCTCTTGAATCACCACAGACGCTGTGCAAGTGTTGTTAACGGGGTGAATACGAAGGGCCCGCGTAGATGAGTCGGTCAGCTCAGCGGCCTGCATCATAGCGGTGAGGAGGTAGCGTGGCTGCAGCTTCGTAAGGTCAAGGCCTCCCTGGGAGTGAAATACCACTTTATATTCGTCTGGTGGAAGGGGTAGTAGTTGCTAGATCTTTCGTGCAGTTGTATGGAGAACGTGCAGCTGCGGCGATGAGCTCTGTCGCGTGGGAGCTTGGGTGGCCTCCGGCGTCTCCCGCGACTAACTCGGCGTCTCTCGCACAGAAGGATCGGTTTTCGTACTGTGGGTCACTTTTCTTGTTTCCGGTGGGTGTGCCTGGGCTCTGAGGACTTGGGCCTAGTCCCGAGGGTCATACTGGACTGGGTGAATTGCCGTACCTTGAGCGTGAACCTGCATGCTGGCTTCAGGTGAGTAGGCTGCAGCGCGGCACGTCGCAAGACCTAGCACAGCATTAGCGCAACGTGGCTTAGTGTATGGGCCATACGGCCCTCCAGGGGATCGTCAAAACCTCAAGAGGGGTCAGTAGAAAGCGCTCTCCTCAACGAAGACGTTCGTGTCATTGAGGGCAGTCGAGATACCGGCGATTGGCAATTTTCGCGGTCGTGGCACGGTGCCGAAGCGAAGTGCATACGCACACCGAAGCCGCTAGCAGCCCTCAAAGCAAAGTGTGTCTGTGGCCACAAAAGCTACCACGAAAAAGTGCGGAGGGGGAGGTGAAACGACGGATAAAAACAAGCAGTGAAAAGGCCAGTGCACGTTCCAAGCACCCTGACTGCACTAGACACAACCACACAGAATCGCTTCTTTTGTCGCGCCTGCTGCCTGAAGGCCACCCCCTTCTTTTTCCACTTCTGTGTTTCCTTATCCTGCCCCCAATCCCCATTCCCCAAAGGTGCTTAGCCATCTCCTCTTGTGTCAGGCAGATATAATAGTAGTGACATTTTTCCTTCTTTTTAGAACCACCAAAGTAAGCAGATGTCCTCAGGCGAAGTATGGTCTGAATATCGACTAATATTTTTTTTTGCAACAACATGCACCTTTTCAGAAGTTGGAGTTTCGGAGTTTGTATGAACGCATCTCATTGAACAGCATAAATACGAAGAAGGCACACATGAAGGAATGACGAAAATTTGTTTCATTCTTGCTGCGGGTTCATTTCTTTCATTGCTAACAAGCTAAACACTGCACTGTCAATCAAGCACGATTGAGATGCATATCTCAGCGTCAATCAAATGTAGGCCACTCGAATTTCTTTCGTGCTAGCTTCCCTTCCTTTCTGTGTCTTCAGCATTCGTACCTGCCAGAACTATGGTGTGGCAGTAATGCGTGTCACGTATTTAACCCATCACGTTCATCCGCGCTTGCTGTGGCCTGAGCTTGCTAGAGTGTCTTTAAGAACAAATTTGGCAGGATAAGTTCACCCTAACCCCCTGTGCATGATATACGTTACCAGTTTATGTTTCGGACTGTTTCACTTGTGGACGAAAGTTTGATGGTCATCTACGACCAGCACGTTTAAATAATAGCGAAGTGTAGGATCACCCAGGTATATGTGTTTTCGTGAACCCCAAGTGTTCAGGAGTATTCCAAGGCGACGTTCCTTATAAATACATAAAGCTCTCTCTATGGGAACGCGGCAGCTTTTGAACTTTTTACTCGGAGCCGGATGTGAATATCCGTCGTTCTGACGATACCAATAAGTCGAACAATATTTGTTGCATTGCTCAATGAAGGAGCACGGCGCGAGTTCCACCAGTTTCCAGGAAGTAACACTGTAGCGATTTTGCAGGAGGGAGTCGCAAACTTTATTGGCTAGTCAATACCTGTCCGACGCCTTTTTAGTGGGCCTCATCATGAACAAAGGAAGCAGTTCCAAGACCTTGTCTCCAAGCAGCTTCCTCAGCACGCTGGAAGACCCAGAGTTGCGCTGTCAACTTCGAGCTGAGCAGTGCGGTCTCCCAGCGTGAGCGGAAACTAGCGGGGAAGAAGACGAATGGATCGGCATCTGATCTAATTGTCTGTGAAGCCCTGACACTTTCACATTATGCGGCTAAGTGTAGCAACTTCTCAACACGATCCACCTTTGTTGGTAGTGTAAATGTCCGGATACCTGGCGTATACAGGCGTCTAGGGTTTCTGCATGAATCTTTAATGGTCTTTACCGCCTGGGTTCTGGTAAGCCGAGCGTGAGGGAGTGGGTATATGCGTCTTTGTAACCGGTAGTGGGTCGTGATGTCGTAGAACTTTGTTTGATGATGTTCGCAAGCTCAGACGTTTGCAGTACTCTGCAGGGGAAGTTATGCTGTCTGCAGGGCGAGCATGTGCAGGTAAAGACGGATTCACACTTGTCTGGAGTGGCATAGCACATGGCTGTGAATGCTGTTGCTGTCCACAGCTGCTTACTCACGTTAGCTACGAACTTCCGTCCATGCTTTAATTACAGCGTAACAACTTAGCATACACCTTTACTATTTTATGCATCATAACGGCGTCGGCATTTGCTTAGGTTTGCAGGAAACGGCCGCTGAAGCGGTTGGCTGGGTGCTCTACTAAAGTTTGACTCCGTCTGTACACCTTGTATGTGAATTTTCCGAATAATTTACATGTGTTCTGGCACTGGTCGTTGCATGTTTCCATCCAAAAAATAAGGACCCCTAAGTGTTTCATATCTTTAGTAAACCACCTCAGGTGGTTTACTTTCATGAATTGGAGGTCACCGAGGCATGCTTGATACGCTTGTTATCATGGTTCTTTCCTTGCTGTGAGTACGCAGCAATTCATGCTGTAACGAGAATTTGTGTTCGTAAATGATGCTTTGGTGAGTGGTTTCACACGCCACACCTTTGCCACCTGAAGACTGACATGCTATTGTGCTCGCTATACGAGACCATGTAGCGAGCCCAGCAGCATGCTTGCTACACAAGACTCCTATCTGTTATGCTTGCTCAACTTGTGCTTTACCTGCAACCGCGTTCGCCTCAAGTAGAAAAGATAGAGGAATGCCGCAGCGGCTAAGAATTCATCTTTGTCAAGTCTGCAGTGTCAAGAACATGCGATATCTGAGAATAGCGGGTCACAGATTAGTAGTGTGTATATCGTAAGGCTGAGGACCCGACGCTGCCGAACTTACACTATATATAGCGCCTAGTAGCCGTATTTGAAAATGATGAGTTGATAAAGTGCAGTGCCATCGTTACGCATAACACACTGTTTCAATTGTTCCTTTTTTGTAAGGCTATTACGGGAATGTAAACGTCTCCGGAACAATATCTTTAATAGTATTGATAATGAAACCCTTATTTGTTTTCTTGTGAAATGACCACAATGTGACTATCAATAAGAGTGTTTTTTTCTCTTTTCAGTATCTTTTGGATGCTTGTATCTGTTGTAGTTATTGGATCGATTGCTGCTGTGTTATGGACCCATGTGTACCACCCCCCTACGTTATGCCCATGGCAATGAAGGTGAAACATATATAAATAAAATAAATAAGTAAAAACAATGCATGATTGCGCAAATGCTACAGATGCGCATCGAATTCGTCTAGGCAATGGCAATTCCTTAGGAAGGCGCATTGCACTAATTGACTAACAGGGCTGGCGTTGCGAGTCCTGTTCGTATCAGAGGCCGTAAATTATGAAGAGGGAATTATGGACCCCGTCGAGCGAACTCTGAGCATGCTTATTTTGTACAAAAAATTTGTATATATATATATATATATATATATATATATATATATATATATATATATATATATATATATATATATATATATATATATATATATATATATATATATATAAGGTAAAGAAGTGTATACCACAGGGCTCGTCTCTCCGTGTCTTGAAACCGTATCATTGAGATCCAACAGACAATAATGCCAAGGAATGCATAATGGAAGCCATCAGAACCAATGTAATCTAAATAAGAACAAAGAAAAGTGGGTGAAAAAACTTACAGTGAGCAGGATTCGCACCCACGACCTTCGAATAACGCGTTCGATGCTCTGGTCACTGAGCTATCACGGCGGTCGTCCCTCCAGCCACTTTATTGGGTTATTATGTGATTTTAAACGTGGGAGTGTTACCGCTATCTGTAGCCATGGCGTCGTCTGTTGCCATGGCGTTCTGGTCACGGCAAGCGACTTTTCACCCACTTTTCTTGCTTCTTATTTAGATTACATTGGTTCTGGTGGCTTTCCCTATGCTCTGCTGGCGTAGGCGACGTCCCGAACGGAGCTCTAGGAGCTAGCTTTGGATGGAGAGAGGTCGAAGAGATCGGGAAGCACCTTCCACCACTTGAAATACCACGGTTCAGCTGACGCTTTATTTAAGCAACAGCAAGATGGCGCCGATGATGATGAAGAACGGCACGAAGACTGATGGTGGTTATTGACAGATGAGGAAGATGACGTCCAATGATGATGATGATGATGATATATGGTGTTTTTTGGCGCAAGGGCCATTTGATGGCCAAAGAGCGCCAGTTCATGATACAGGAGTGTGGACAATGATTGTGATTAGCGGCTGTATAAGGGCCATAAAATTCCTCGCAGTAAAGCGGGTAAAAACATACAAGTAATAAAATCATGACCATGCCGTAAAAGGTGTGTGTGGTGCGAATAGATGGCGAAAGTTAATGATAATAAAAACGATGGTGGACATGCATGGCATTAGCACAAGTGCCTCACTCATTCATACCCTTGCGTCCAAGGGCCGTGAGGCAAGTGCTTTATTGTGTAGCCACCGCAGTGAAAACCTCTCTGGAGAGGTCGTGCTACGGTATGCCCAGGTATATGACATGAAAGCTATGAATTTCTTTTTAAAACGCTAACAATGATTTGTGACTAAAAAGCGGATCCCTACCGACGAACATTGCAGGGTGTAAAGGTATATGTTGTCGGTAGGGTGAACGAAAGTGTTGTTTTCTTAGAGTGTCCAATTGTTTGCACTGAATTAAAATGTGAAGAACTGTTAGTGCTTCACCACATCTGTCACACAATGGCGGATCGCCACCGGAGAAAAGATATGAGTGTGTCGTGTATGTGTGTCCTATCCTGAGCCTCGTTAATGTTACCTCTGTGTTACGTGATTTTGATACTGGTGGCCATTGGCCAAGGTGTGGCTTGATAACGTGTAGTTTGTTTTGTGTGTGTGTATCCCACTTGCTTTGCCAGTAGTCCCTGAGTTTTCGTTTGAGAGACGGCTTAAGATCAAGGGCCGGGATTGATAAAGGTGTAATGGCGGTGCTTTCGTGGGCGGATGCAGCAAGCTGATCCGCCATCATGTTGCCTTGAATCTCACGGTGCCCTGTCACCCAGCACACAACAACATGTCGGTTGAGTGTGTAGAGTGTGCATAAAACGGAGTAAAGTGAAACGAGGACAGGGTTATTTGTTTTTTAAGACTGTGCAAAGCCGTTACCACACTGAGGGAGTCTGTATAAATTACTGCTTTTTGTATTTGTGATTGTTTGATGTGTTTAGCTGCCACAAGTATCGCGTAAGCTTCCGCTGTGAAGATAATTGTGCCTGGATGTAGAGGGCCAGCATCCGAAAAGGAAGGGCCAACAGCAGCGTAGGACACAGAGGAGTTAGACTTAGAGGCATCTGTAAAAAATTCAGGACGTGTGTATTTGTGTTGAAGTTCCAAGAAGTAGAAAAGACACATCGCAATCTATAGTCTGCCACTGCCACGGTGGCGGGTATGCTACAGGAGCCATTAAACTGTGTTCGAGTGACACTCTAGTGTCCTCAGCTAGACCCTTCAGGCGAACTGAGAAGGGCTGTCTCATGGAAGGCCTGTTTTGAAAAAGAATGGAGCTCGACAAGTCATTCGTAGTAGAGTATGAGGGGTGCCTCTTGTCTGCTTTCACCTTAAGAAAATATACAAAGGACATGTAGATTCTTTGCAGATGAAGCGACCACTCATTTGACTCAACGTAAAGGCTTTCTACGGGGCTGGTGCGAAAAGCACCCGTAGAAAGGCGGATGCCCGAATGGTGCACGGGATCCAGCATCTTCAAAGCACTTTGAGTCGCAGACTGATAAACAATGGCCCCATAATCTAAGCGGGTGCGAATTAGGCTTCTATACAGGTTCATGAGGCATTTCCTGACACTACCCCACGTAGTACATGACAACACTTTTATAACATTCGTGGCTTTTTGTTTTTAAATACTTTATGTGGGGTACGAAGGTCAACTTGTTGTCCAGGATTAAGCCTAAGAATTTATGCTCGTCTTTGACGGACAGACGTTGCCCGTTCAGTCGAATGTCAGGTTCCGAGTGCATGCCTCTCCTTCGAGAGAACAAGACACACGTGCTTTTTTGTGGGTTAAGTCGAAATCCGTTTTCATCTGCCCATTTGGAGACCTTATTTAAACCCAGCTGAACCTGCCGCTCACACATGGCCAAGTTGCGTGACTTGAAGCTAAGCTGAACGTCGTCGACACATGTACAATAGAACATATTGCGGGGAATGGACAAGTGCAAAGAATTCATTTTAACAATAAAAAGTGTGCAACTAAGCACACCACCTTGTGGCACGCCTGTTTCTTGGACAAATGTTTGGGAGAGCACACAGCCCAGACGGACACGGAATGTCCGGTTTGACAGGTAACTTTCGATTATATGAAACATTCTTCCGCGCACATCAAGGTGGGACAGGTCTTTTAGAATTCCGAAACGCCATGTTGTATCATAAGCCTTTTCGATATCGAGGAACACAGAGAGAAAATATTGTTTATGAACGAAGGCGTCTCTGATCTGTGCCTCGATACGAACAAGGTGGTCTGTGGTGGATCTACTTTCTCGAAACCCGCACTGAAATGGGTCGAGCAAATTATTTGTTTCAAGAAAATGTACAAGTTGGCAGTTTATCATTTTTTCGAAGACTTTGCACAAGCAGCTTGTAAGTGCTATAGGACTATAACTCAAAGGTAAAGAAGGGTCCTCGCCCACTTTCAAAATGGGAATAACAATAGCCTCTCTCCAGGATGTAGGAATAGTGCCAGAAGACCAAAGAGCGTTGTACAAACAAAGTAAGGTTTTTCGGGTTTCGTTCAGTAGATTTTTTAACATTTCATACATCACACGGTCAGAACCTGGGGCAGAAGTACTGCAGGAGTTTAGAGATGTTCGGAGCTCAGCTAGACTGAAAGCTTGGTTATATGCCTGGTATCTAGTGAATTTGTGTTCGAGTTTCTACTTTTCTATTCTCGTTCTGTATTTTTGGAAAGTGTCAGTATAGTGGGACGAGTTGGATACCTGTTCGAAGTGTGCACCGAGGAAGTTTGCCTGATCTTCCAAGGTATCACCCTGAGTGTTTACGAGTGGAAGTGTGTGTACTTGTTTTTCTGCTATCCTACCGACCATGTTCCAGACTTTAGCCTCCTGTGTGTATGAATTAACCCCTGATAAAATCTTCTGCCAGCTTTCTCTTCTGGCCTGCCGACGCGTTCTCCTGCCTTGAGACTTCATCTTCTTGAAGGTTTCAAGATTTTCGGCTGTCGGTGAGTTCCGAAGCAGCCTCCAAGCTTTGTTTTGCTGTTTGCGCGCGTTTCGGCCTTCAGAGTTCCACCATGGCACACGTCGTTTTCAGGGTGTACATTTGTTTGTGAGATGCATTTTGTTGCAGCATCAATCAAAAACGCTGTGAAGTAGTTCACAGCAACATGAATGTTCAAAGTACAGATGTCATTCCAACCTAGACAAGCGATAGTATAAAACTGTTCCCAGTTGGCTCTGTTTATGAGCCACTTGGGAACACGTGGTGGACACTCAGTTACTGTCGTTGTGCTCAAAACGACGGGGAAGTGGTCACTTCCGTACAGATTACTGACGACGTTCCACTGGAGTATAGGCACAAGAGATGGAGATTCTATGCTTAGGTCTATGGAGGAGTAGGTGTTATTAGCGAGGTTATAATAGGTTGATTCTTTTCGATTTAGGAGACACGCGCTCGACGAGATAATGACCTGTTCGATCAGTTGACCTCGCGCGTCATACCGAGAATCACCCCATAGCCTGCTATGCGCATTAAAGTCTCCAAGGAGAACATAAGGTTCCGGAAGTTCATCAATTAAAGAGTGTAAATCACGTTTTTGCAGCTGATAGCTAGGAGGAATGTATATAGTGCAGATTGTGATCAGTTTATCAAAAAGAACCGCTCGAACAGCCACTGCCTCAAGGGATGTTTGGAGTTGTAAGTGCGTGCATGCAATTCCTTGATTCACTATGATGGCGACACCTCCGGATGATGTCATGGCATCATCACGGTCCTTTCGAAAAATAACGTATTTACGAAGGAAATTTGTGTGTTTTGAATTAAGGTGTGTTTTTTGTACACACAGCACTTTTGGTGAGTGTTCGCGTAAGAGTTCTTGGATGTCGTCAAGGTTTCTGAGAAGGCCCCTGACGTTCCATTGTATAAGTTGAGTGTTCATTGTGAATGTAAAATAAGTCTGTGTGTACGAAAAGCGAGTGGCTGTTTAGACAGGGAGTTTGAGTTCACTTAACAGGGCCGTCACCAGGCCCTGTTATTTGTTTTTTGTTTTTTTGGCACGCTCCAAGGAGCCACGCTGCTCTTTCGGCACAAAGGGTGCCGACATATCTATTGCCTCCTCGGAGGCACAGGATGCCCGCACGTGCGGGCTGTTAGTTTGAATTTTGGGCCTCGCCTGGTGAGGGGAGGCCTTGAGACCCGAAAACTCTGGAGTCTCCGGTCTCTGTTTGGGAGTAGGCGGTGTAGCCTGGGCTACAGCCGCCTTGGGGGCAGGTGCCAAAACCGCCGGCTTGGTATGCGCGGGCCGAAGGAGTGGCGATGGCTGGTGCGGCGGTGCCCCCTGACGCGCCGCATCAGCGTATGTAGGTCCATAGAATGGAGCAACTCTTCGCCGTGCTTCCTTAAACGTAATGTTCTCCTTCACCTTCAATGTAATTATTTATTTTTCTTTTTTCCAGTATGTGCAGGAGCGTGAGTATGCGGCATGGTTTCCTTTGCAGTTTGCACAGTGTGGCGGTTGTTTGCAGTTCTCAGACACGTGGCCTAGTACTCCACATTGTGCACAAGTCTGGCGACCACGACAGGTTTTAGAGCCATGGCCATACCTCTGGCATTGGAAGCAACGACGAGGGTTTGGTATATACGGCCTGATAGATGTCTTTGTGTACCCTGTTTGAATGGAATCTGGTAGTTTACTAGATGCAAATGTGAGTATTAAGTGTTTTGTCGGTGTTTCCTTATTATCTCTTCTGATGATGATTCTCTGTACATTAGTGACATTTTGGCTCTTCCACCCCTCCAAAAGTTCAGTCTCAGTCAAGTCAAGTAAGTACATGTCAGATACCACTCCGCGGGTTGTGTTCATTGATCTATGTGGTGTTATGGTAATTGGTATGCCACCAAAATCTGAAAGACGGTCGAGCTTTTTAAATTGTTCTTTGTCACGGATTTCGAGGAGAAGGTCTCCGCTAGCCATTTTGGTTACCTTGTATGCTGTGCCAAGAGTTTCGGTAAGACATATAGAAACTAGGAAAGGAGAGAGGGTCCTGGCTTGCTTTTCAGTTTTTTCACAGTGAATGACGTGGAAATGGGGAAAAGTTTCTGTTGGCTGGTTGAAGAAATTTATGTCGTCGGTGCGTACCCGCTTTAGCCGGTACGATCAGACAGAAGAGGGAATGCTCCATGCATGCCGGTCTTGTTTTTGTTCAGCAGCGTTGGCGGCCACCCACCACGGAGCCCAACAAGGGGACACTGCAAGTCTGCAGGTGCTGAAAGCTTGCAGTCGTCAGCGGTACAACACTGCCATAACCCAATGCGCCTAGACCAAAGTAGGCTATTTGCACAGGGTTAACCCTCAACGCCAGGAAAAATGGAAGTAAACAGAAGAGAGTAGAAGACGGGACAGATAGATAGTGAGAGATAAAGACGAAGATGTAGGCAGAGAGAGATAGGAAAAGGCGACTGCCGATTTCCCCTGGGTGGGTCAGCCCAGGGGTGCCGTCTACCTGAAGCCGGGGCCAAAGGGGTGTGTTGCCTCTGCCGGGGGGCCTTAAAGGTCCGATCACCCAGCGTCGGCTCAACCCCCAGGATCCCCTTTTTCCCGGACACGGCAAAGCCACGCACGGCTAGGCGTGGGAGGGAGTAGAAACTCCCCCACGTCCAATGCATTAATACAATGTGTATGTATGTATGTATGTATGTGTGTATGTCTGTGTGTGTGTGTGTGTGTGTGTGCGTGTGTGTGTGTGTGTTTGTGTGTGTGTGTGTGCTTGCTGCAGCTTGAAAACCGGCTATAATGGTATTCAGTGGAGCTAGGTGGTTCATAGCTTAGTTTGAGCCGCACAACTTCAAAAAAGACAGACAAGGACGTCACAAAAGCTGACAGTCTGTGCTCTATAAAGTAACGTGAGACACTAGAAACAGACGAACAGAACGCATTTCGGCCGCATCCGCTATTGTCCACTGCTCACGTTGTGCTTGGTGCGGTGAAAGTGGCACTTTTTCTCTTTCGTTGTTCTAGGCGATGCTTGCATGCGAATCGTTTGCACATGTCAATAGTTTTTTATTTCACTATTTATGTTTTGCATCTTTATCGAATCGTCGCTCTCGTGAGCGCCCGTTAGAGGGACCCCATGGCATCCCGTTTTTTTCGTTTAGAGCACATGTTGCTGCTTGGTTAGCTTGCTGGTTAGTTTGCCCACCCAGCGCGCTCGAACAGTTTTGACCCCGATCAAAAGAGCCGCCGTTTCCACCGTACTATCTGCGTCAAATGAAACCCGAACAGCGGAGCGCGTGTTTCAAGCATTATAAACAGTATAGTGTTGGCCGTTCAGCCATCACCATTGACAGGCGTGAACATCCGGTTTGGCAGCAATGCACGATCCCCCTATACTGCGTCATCTCCGTTTCTGCTCTAGTTTTCGTATGGTGGTAATGGTGGCCATTGTGGGCGTGCCAAACGCTTTTGATCGTATCACTTGCAATTCCTTGCTTTTACTTCAGCGTTGCAGTGCCATCGGTGACTTGGCACAATAAAACAAAATAGAAATATAATTGTTTTGCGGTTGATTTTCAAACGATCGTCGCATCTCGTTCGCCAGCGCTGCTTCACCTGCACCCTTCTTTCAGAGACTGACCCGTAAACGTGCCATTTTAACTGGAAATGCGAAGCATTTCTTCGGAAGAGAGAGCAAAAATTATTTCGTTTTACGGCACGAAATAAAACAGCGTGAAATTGGCCGTATTGTGAACCGACTTTTGTCTTCCATAAATAGAATTAGCCAGGAATTCCACGATGATAGACTCCGTGATGACAAACCGTGCTGCAATACTCGGCATGACAAACCGGTATTTATGCCTGACATTGCCGGAACGTTTGGACTTGTTGCTTCCACATGTCACTTAGGCTAGTTGAGAGAGGTTATAGGTGCGAAAAAAAAACTACCTTAACCCGCATGCGTTGACTGGCCTAGCGGGATATCTCGGTGCACTGGGATGGCATGGCATATCTTTCTATAGTTCAGTAATGCAAGCAGCTGGGGAAAAAAAACAAGGGTGAGGAGGACAGATGTGAGGATAAAGAGAAAGAAAAAGAGAGGGAAAGAGAGTGAATTACCACGTAGAGTAAAGAACCACGAGAAAAACAGAGAGAACGAACGGCTGACAGAGGAGGCAAGAGAAAAACATAGAGATCAAAGATACAAAGAAAAAATGATGAAACTATGAAGACTGATAGAAAACGATAGTTGTACAGAAGCCTTATTTAAAAAATAGAATAAATAAAATAGAGAAACGCCAAAAACAAAAAACACAAAACAGAGAAAATTTCAAAAATTGGGGAAGATACAAATAAACAATTGCAAAAATCAGGAATACAGCGACAGCCAAGACTACCTAGGCGACCATAGGCTCCGCTGTATCTTTACCATTTTGCCTGCACTCAAAGCTATGCTTTTTTTTGTCGATATATCATTAGGCTCACCATGCGCCTCTGCTGCTCCCTCAGGAACGCGCAGATCTGATCATCTATATTCGCTTGAGAACTTTGGTAGAAAGACGAAAAACATCTGCATGAAGTATAGCTAAAGTACTCAGGTATTCAGGTAGCGTACTGGCATCAGCATCAGCTTGAGGATCACCGTACAGCCAATGTGTATTTTTTTGTGCATTTAGGTTGTGATCTTTGTGTCTTGTATTTTAAGAATTCCGATACATTAGTTCATGTATCGGAAGTAGATGTAGGGATACATATCCTGCCAGATGTATCGTGATACAAATGCAGGAAACCCAAAAAGAATGTAAGGTAAGACGCTCGTACCTTCGATACTGCATAACCCTGCACCTATCCCCATGGGTCGCTGCGTCTTCCTGCATTTAACTTAAACTTTCTTTCATCTAGGTTTATTCTGTTTAAGAATGTAAGTACCGGTAAGACGCAGCTGCGGATACATAATTTTTTATTGAGTAGTAGGGTAATTATAATTCTTGAGTGTAGGACGCTTGCCAAATGGCCTCCACCCCATTCTTAGTCTCATAGTTACAGCTGTCTAGTGGTTCGGCTCCGCAGTCACTACCGGTCTAAGGTAGATAAATTTCATAATTATTTATTTCGCATTTTCACAAGCTGCCTACGAAGGGAGAAAAAAGAGTGTGTGTCTGCTGACTCGGCCCAGTATCCGTGAGGCACTTAGTGCAGATACAGCGAAATGGTACATACAAAATACTTCATAACATACAAGCAAATAATAAATAAATGAGGAACCACTACAATAATCGTAAAAGTATCAGTAACATATTGCAACCAAGCTGTTCTTTAGGAATAAAAACCAAAAACATCATCATCGGCACCATTAACATAGATTCAAATGCGTACAAGTTGAAGTAGAATATAAAAAACATTCATTTAAAAGAAATAATTACAATAAATGCACTACATACATTACCTACTTTCGGCACATGCAGCCTACAAGGGGGTTTAACTTGTTACATTCGCAATTCACGTCCTGAATAGTCTAATATTTTTAGTCTCCCTGGTGTATTGAATTATTTCAAAAATTTTCTCGCACAGTAAAAGAATTTTGTTATCACTTCACTGTACACCATAGTTAGTCCGACACATTGGCCCAACCAGCCCGGCAGTACGCATAATAAATGTGACATCTCAGCTTGAATATGGATGAAAAAAATCTCTGGATGTTATTATCATTTTATTATAGTATAACATGAGTAATTGTACCCTGTACGACTCTCTGAATGATAGAACGTTATACACACGAAAAGGAGACGTATTTGTGGGGAGCGACGTAATTAGTAGATGTAGTGCACGTTTTTGGAGAATAATAATATTCTCATTATTTTTGTTTGTTACACGCACTGCGGGTTAGAATACAATGCATAATTTGTGAGTGGATAAAAAGAACAGTGTACTTGCCGTGTAACTATTCATGGAAGCAGATGCTACAAGCTTCGAATTCAAGCGATCAAGCTTGATATCTTTAATCGAAGATTATCCACATGCCGAGACACACTAAAGTCGCTTTGAAAACCCGTGCCCAGGAATTTGATTTTGTTTACCTGTGCAATACTTTCCCTATTGAAGATCAAAGAGATAGCATAATCTACAGGTTTATTTTTTTGCTTGAAAAGCATAAACGTTTTCTTCTTAAGCTTATCTGGTTGACTGCAAGCCATAATTTTAGCTCGTCCAAGCATAACTTTGCAGTTGTGTCAATATAGCACAGATCTGAACCATAAAAGAATGCATTGGTATCACCAGTGTACATAACTATGTTTGGTGTAGAAGGAAAGCTTACGATGCCATTCTTGTAGAATATCAAAAGTAAAAACCAAATAGCGATCCTAGGAGAACCCCATACTTAATTATACACAAGTCTGATTTAAAGTTAAGAGCATGACATGTTGTTTGCGTGTCCAGACGCAGCTTTTAATCAGGCGAAGCACAATATCACGTATTCCATACCTTCGAAGCTTCATAATTAATATGCCATGGTATATCTAATCAATATCCTTACAGAAGCCTAGAAATTTTCCTACAATTTAAAGCCTCTTTTTCATTTTCAATTAGCCTATCTTTTGTACGGAGTAGGGCAGTCTGGTTTGATCTACCTGGTTGAAATTGACACTGTTCTAAAGAAATGACATTTTTTTGATGTAAAAAAATACACCCAAGTATACGAGTGTATATCAAGCGTCTCGCGACCTTTGAGAAAAGTGGTAGTATTAGTATGGATAATAGGCAGTAATTTCGAAGTTGGTTTTTGTTGCCTTTATAAAAATGATTTTTACGCAGTTTTTTAAGGCTCATAAAATAATAGTCGTAAATATCCTGTTGCATATGTAAGTGAATGGAGCGACGATCGAATTACTAGTGGCCTTGATAGGTTTTACGGCATATTATTCTTTGGCGGGTGAACCATCATTTAGCGAGCATATGGCACTGGCTACTTCCTTCGTCGTAACGGGTCATAAAAACAATGAATACATGCATAAACATTGTATATAAGATTCTGCTGGTTTAAACTCAATGACTTTAGCCGTAATACTTGACGATCCGGCATCAAGGAAGTAAGGGTTAAGTTTGTCTGCTAGGAATATTGCTTATATATATATCATGAGAGACGGGGGCCTGTTTTTTCTCAATTATTTATTTACTGGATTCCAACCTGTAGTTGTGTTATCTGTAATTGCAGAAATCTTGTAGGCATATAAAATTATTCTTGCGTTCTTTAGGTTTCGGTTTAGTTTGTTTCTGAACTTTATGTTCTCAGCGAGATCGTTTTATTTTTTCATTCCTAAAAGTGCAGGAAAAAATTGAGTTTCTCAATTATGCGTTTAAGAAGGCTTGCGTAATCTATTTCTTTCTTGCCCTCTTGTGTTTCTTAAAACAACGTACCCTAGAGCTGCAGTATTATAATTGGCAACAATTGTCGCCATAAACATCTTGTATGCCTTAGACGAATCAGGTTCTCAATACAAGCCGTCCCATTTGCAATCAAGCATTAGAGATTGAAATAGGTGAATAGTTTTATCGCTTATTTATTTATTTATCTATTTATTCATTCATTTTTTATTCAAACTACTTTGCAAACGCAACAGGGTATTGTATAAGGGCAGCATGAAAAGAATAGATACGTGATTTTGCATACTTTTCATACAAACAAATATAGTAAAATAATTTCGATTACTGTGCAACTCCTAACAGCCACAACGATGAAACAAAGAGTTTTAAAAGGAATACAACAGCAATTGAAAGCAGATGATTGTACATGTGAGATATTGACGTAAAACAAGCTATAAAAAGTAAAACCAGTTTGTGTAATCAATTTACATTATTAAAGATGAAGCGCTGCTCAAGATTACACAATAGAATCAAATGGCATGTTAGAATTCAAACCTACTAAAAAATTTTGAAGTAACGAAAGCAAGGAAGAAGAGAAAATAAGCCGAAAGACTTGCCACCAATAAAGGCGTAAGTGCATATGTCTACGCGTATATTTTGGGACATTTTGCAGTTCACGAATTCTGATTATAGTGCAAAAAAGGTACGTGGTCACTTATACCAAAGCTGAATGCTCCGGCTGGGGATCGTGGGATGATAAATTAGTGAAACAGAAATAAATATTGGTTTGTGATTTGCCAGTTATTCTTGTAAGTTGCTTTACAACTTCTAGTGCTTCGCCACCTATCACAAAGCACTGTTTTATTCCGAGACTGTAAAACATTACTTCCGTTTTCTGAGTGTTATTTTACAGTGAAAGCTGTTATGAGATCACTTTTCGGGTGACGGGCAGTTGTTGTCCGCCACCGCGGCCGGTGTGCGTCACCACATCACGCGAAATTAGAAAAAAAACTTTGCACCAATGCCACAGTGGGTCTTGAACCCGGGTTCTGTTCGTGCCAGCACAATATTCTACCACTGAGTTACTCCGATGATTTTAACTTGTTGTTAAACTTCCCTTAGGCAGGCGTGATCTAGAACCAATGGCACAGTGGGGCTCAACCTGGGTCCACTGGGTGCCAGCCCAGTATTATGCCACTGAGCTACAGCCGTGCTTGTGACTTGTTCTCAAACATTACTTTGGCAGGCTTGATGTCGGGAAGACAATCGTGGTAATACGACTTATAAAGCGTTCTAGACATGTTCTCAAACTTTACTTAGGCAGGCTTGATGTCGGGAAGACAATCGCGGTAATACGACTTATAAAGCGTTTTAGTACAGCGAAAGATCAACCAGTTGTCGCACAATGCGAATAGCGTAACAAGTGGGCCGTCTAATGCTCCAAACTATCACAAAAGCTTGTTCCTGTTCCCCTATTAACTGTGGCACATGCCAACTTCAGCCATAATTCTTCATCGCCGTCAGCCACTCCATGGACGACTGGCGGAAAATTTCTTGCAAGTGTTTAGCGGATCCCACACTTCTTAGAAGAATGGCAAATATAACATAGCGAATGCCGGCTTACTACTGAAAAGTTTATTATTAATGCCCTAGTGGGTAACAAGCAAGTGTACTTGCAGTAGTTACCCAATGACTGTTTTGAAAAGGCTTTGAAAGGCCACTTTTCCAGCTTTCGCTGTGACTGTGCTGCGCGCACCGCGCAGGCCAGGTGCTTTTTTTTTAGAATTACCATTCTGCTTTCTCTGCAAAACTCAGTAATCAGCAATTTAAGCTCGTTTTCTGAGTTTTTCATAAAGACAGTGTCACTAGTGAATCGCAGGCTACAAATATGCTCTACGTAGAATCGTATCCCTAACTCTTTCCAGTCTGCACAAGGCCCTGAAATCCCCTGTAAGTACGCGGTGAATAGCCCGGGAAGATCATGGAGCCTAACATCCTCCGCGCCTTACACCATTCTTGATTGGGATTTTGTTGCTTTCTTGATAAAGGACTATAGTTATTTGGGCCAGGATCTGCTATGAGCAAAGCAATTAAGCCAAGACCAAAGTTATTACGCCACATCTTAATAGGAACGTGGTAATCAAGCCACGTAAAGCTAGAACAGTGGTAACTAAAGCATGCTAGTTGACGTGCTAACTATGCTTTATCAATATGATGAAACTAGTTGCGTGCTGATATAAGTTACGTTAAATATTCTTATATTGATGATGCCATTGTTAATAGGGCAGAGATAATCATTGTCATTCTATTTTTAACCTTATCAAATAAGGCAAAACTGTTAACTGTTATGTTCATTTAGTCCTAGATAATTAGTATAATCAAAATGAAGACAAAGCTGATGCGGCCTTCACTTCGAAGCACACCAAGCAGATGAGTAAACGAGTGAATTGAAAAACTGGAAGAAGCTATTTTATCACAGGCACTTCTGTGGCCGTGCGAGAAAACCAAATTATTTTGTATGCCAAAAAGCAGCTTCTTGACGTCCACCGTATAAAACGCTTGACAGTCATACCGGCACAATGACAGTCACGAATTGAACTTAGGCCTTCTCAGAATAAAGGAGTTTGTATCCTGGTGCACGTATCAATCATTTTGATTGACAGATGGCCGAGGCGAATACCGGGTCTACCCATCACTTTCGTCTTGCTGAGAGTGCTAGTGATAGATGAATGGTGTGAGCGGCACTACTCATTCATGAGTTTATCGCGCAGACTATGCACGCACGCACGCAGAAGTCGAAGTTGTGTCATCACGTGGCTATTATGTATCACGTTCAATTTAGCGCACTCACTACGACAGCAACGTTGCCGCCGTGACTTGAGTGCCCCCTGGTCAAAACCTGCCCTTATATATGTCTGCAATATTTATTATAAGCGACAGAAGCAGCACGAGAGTGCTGCGTGTGCACCCTTGTTGCCTCAGTCGAGAGTGGACATTTCCGTCTTGCAGGTGGAACAAAAAAATTTACTCGAAATAAGAGAAACGCCCGCGAACACGCCTGTGAAGGCGTGTGTTGAGTTGGCAGAAAGATGGCGCCACAATCAAGCTTACGATCTTGCACTGCTGAAATGTGGATGGAGTGGCGGCGCTGACATGTGTGCGCACGCACGCGGTGTTTTATTGATGTTTCTTTGATAACCACCGGAAATGCCCAACATGCGTTTCTCTCGCAACGCGTGTTCCTGTAGCCAATTTTACATGGGTTGTTATCACGTGAAGCACACTGTCTTGATTGATTGATTGATTGGTTGATTGATTGATTTATTGATATGATGGGTTTAACGTCCCAAAACCACCATATGATTATGAGACACGCCGCATAGGAGGGCTCCGGAAATTTCGACCACCTGGGGTTCTTTAACGATTGATTGATATGTGGGGTTTAACGTCCCAAAACCACCATATGATTATGAGAGACACCGTAGTGGAGGGCTCCGGAAATTTCGACCACCTGGGGTTCTTTAACGTGCACCCATATCTGAGTACACGGGCCTACAACATTTCCGCCTCCATCGGAAGTGCAGCTGCCGCAGCCGGGATTTGAACCCGCGACCTGCGGGTCAGCAGCCGAGTACCTTAGCCACTAGACCACCACAGCAGGGCAGGCGCACTGTTTTGATGCCATGGCCGCCGTAAAGCAAGTTCAGAGCAACCTCGGCTGCACAAAGAGCTCCGGCCATCCTGCATAGCACCCCTGATACATCCACCCTTTGATAAACGTTTTTTTTTTTTGGAAATTTATCAATTTTCGTACATGTCTTCACCATTTCTTTTTTTTGCCTCCTCTTCCACTTCTCTTATGCACTTTTAATCCTTTTCTTCCATCTCTTCGAAAGAATATGAACAGGAGCTGTGCCCCTCCTAAGTGAAATTGTCAGTCTGCACTCCCTCTATTTGCTCTGTGCCTCTGTGCACGCATATTATTAATAATAATAATAATAATAATAATAATAATAATAATAATAATAATAATAATAATAATAATAATAATGCCATAGCTTTGCCGCCCAAGCAAAGCAATGAACGTGATAGCCGCAAATTGAAAGGCTGCAGCAGAATGGCAAGAAGATCGAATTGTGCCCCGCGTTTCTCCAGCACAAGTCATGCACGAAACGTACTCCCAAGTACAAATGGACGCAAATAAACGTCTGTGTTGTTACCTCAGTGTGTCTGCAAAGCGCGCCCTTTTCGCAAACGAAAACTTTGCAACGAGTGAAGTGACAATTGTGCACCTGGTAACTACAACAGAATCGTTCTGGTGAAAGCCCAAGGTTTACGATTCTCCCCACCGCGAGATAAGCGAGCGCACGTCAGATGGTCTCCTCACCGGGGGGCAAAGTATTTGTAGGAGATGAAAGCAGCGCCGCCACAGCGTGACGATCTGGCAACACGCGCTCACGTTGCCATCTCGTAGTTCATTCTGTAAACAGATTATTAGTTCCTCTGAGACGACAATCGCCAGCGGGAAGAGGTAGATATAAATAACTTGCGATTTAAACACTATAGGGAGGTTCTCCGTTGTGACTTATTGGTCAACACCTCGCATTCATAATTCCGAGGTTGGAGCTTCGATACCGCGCGCCGGAGTATTTTTCTGGACTACTTTTATTTTGTTGCGTTTTCTTATATATAGATACGTATACGTATATGGTGATTGACGGCGACGCCGACAACGGCGGCAAAATCCAGCCGAGAGTGTGTATATATTTGCTATCGCAATAATAATAATAATAATAATAATAATAATAATAATAATAATAATAATAATAATAAGAAGAAGAAGAAGAAGAAGAAGAAGAAGAAGAAGAAGAAGAAGAAGAAGAAGAAGAAGTACGTGCGTCGTTTACGGCGACTATTTTTGTTGTTGTTGAAGATCACAAAGGTATACGCTTGGTTGCCTGAATATAATCGCAAACGGCATTGAAAGCATTCCTGTGGCAATGTCCCAAAACTGAGGCACCAAAGCTTAGCGCCGTTTCCGCCGTTAATCTAACGCCTATTTATTACTCCCCAGGGCAGAGTGAAGTAAACGCAACTGAGTGGTAATCATAACACCTCAAATCTCAAAATTTCTCAACTTGATTTTTTTTTCATTCTCTTTTTATGTTTTCTTTTTTACATTAGTCCTTTATAATACCAATTCATTACACATAGTTAAAATGATCACAGAAAAACTGCACTACACTTTCTTGGCCAATCCCCCTGAGTGGGTATGAGCCATCATCCCAAAGAAACAAAACAAAACAAAACGGCGACAACAAAATCGATGGCCTTAAAGACGCTTCTTATGCTAGTCTCTCCTCAGCTGCAGCTACTAAAATTAGTATGGGTAAAGGGTCATTTCGGCTTAGAAGTAAATGAAATCACAGACTCTCTAGCACGAGCAGCATTTGAAGGTTCTGTACTATCAGTCCTTCCCGAAGTAGCCACTATAACTATGACAAGATACAGGAATCTTGCGCTTCGTAGAGACGCTATGGAAGCAGTAATGTCAACACCAGAATTTAATCCCTTAGGATTTCCAAGGAAAATTCATTGGTGTCCTACAAGACAGTTGAAAACCATAACAACACGATTTTGATGTCATGTCATCCCCGTTAAATTTCTATTCACATGGGCTGGTCTGGCGATATAACGACTATGCAACTTTTGTTCAGAATCAGAAATAATAGAGCACTATTTTTTATCATGTCGCCAATACGAATTTCTCAGGAAAACACTCTTAGTCCTCCCATTCGCTAGCCTAGAGCTGAGAGAGAGAGAGAGAGATAAATAGAGAGGAAAGGCAGGGAGGTTAACCAAGCTTGGCTCGATCGGCTACCCTACACTTGGGGTGGGGGAAAAGGAGAACGGAAAGAGATAGAAAAGAAGAGGAGTAAAAAAAAAGAAGCACAATTATTCAACTCGAGACTACACAGCATGGTCTCGCACAGTTCTTTCACAAGCCGTCGTGAAGTCTGGTGGTCCTTAAAAAGTACAAGAGGGCTTTCGTGGCTTGGCGCATATGGGAAGCCATCGGCCAAGGTTCCAGGATCTTCTCTTCTGTAAGCGGCCGTGAATCCAGCTGACAGAGCTTGGCTTCCATAATACGTCGTTCGGTCTGGTATGCTGGGCAATGACATAAAATGTGCTCAAGTGTTTCCTCGCAGGCGCAGATGTTGCATGCCGAAGTGCTCGCCATTCCAACATTCCAAGAGCTGAACTTCCCAATAGAAAATATACTTTTCTTCGGTGCTTCTGATCTGAGCTTCAGCCATGAGAACGTTTTCTATGCAGCTGAACTTCTCAATAGAAAATATACTTTTCTTCGGTGCTTCTAATCTGAGCTTCAGCCACGAGAACGTTTTCTATGCAGTTTGCAAGTACCTTAATGAAAGTAAAAGAATTAAGCTTTTAATTGCATGATTATTTTTCCTGCAAAAAAATTCCAACATACACAGTAGCTTTGTTTAACCATGCTGATTCCTATTCAACGTAATATATGATTGTCTGATCTGAGCGAATGACAAACAACTATTGCACTTCTTTCATTCTGCCTAGGGTGTCTTTTCTTTTTTCTTGCTTGTTTTTTCTCTGGTGGGTGATTCTGATATTGAATTAAAGAAATCTTACCTAATTAGGTCATCGATTCTTGACCGATCTCCCTGAGTGGGTACGAGCCATGGCTGTGGAATCATCATCGTCATCATCAGAAGAAGAAAGCGCGAAAAGCATGAAGAAATCACTGGAAAGAACATTTGCACAGAGCACGTGAATGTACGAATCAGCAACAACAATGACAACAAGAGCACGATAAAAAATTCAAACGTAATATGTCAGGTTGAATCACGAACATGAAAAGACATTTGTAATGATGAGCCATTCACCACCGTAGGGCCGATGATGGCAAACGAAGGAATGAAATATTGGTCTTTTTAACACAAGTAAAACATACGGCAGGTTTTGTTCGAAATATAGGAGTAATGCGAACATAAAGACATCAAAGAAATACATGATACTTTTTCTACGTTCTCTTTATTACCAAATGATAAAATGTTCAACAGATAGATCTTAAAATAATTTCGAACTTCGACAACGTGGAGTGATATGATGTCTCATTGTAATAGTTTTAACATATTTTTTTCAAAGGAATAACTCGGCAGCTAAAAAGGTTTAGAATGCAAGATGTGACACACAGATAGCGTGTGGTTGTCGACCGACAGAACGGACACAAAACAATGTCGCGGTCTGACCGAAGCACAATCAAGTAAGTCGATGACGTCAGTGCAAGCAGAATCGACTTATGCATATGTCACGAAATTGTGGAATTAGCTTCGGGCGTTTATTTAGTTTCTCTGACCCTGCGCCGTGCATAATACAGTTGCTGCGGTGATGGTGTGCATGCTGCTCGCCATCTGTAAATGTGTGTCGACGAGCTGCGTTGCGGTTACTTGTGCCGGAATGCATGCGATATGTGAAATAAGTTTTCTGAGCATTCTGTAGGCCACAACTGTCGTGCAAGACTAACAGCGAGACTAGTTCTGCCGTGCAACCATGCAAGAATCTGTCTTTTATACCAGCGTAAAATTTTCAGCTAATGAATACAAATATATGACTTTGTCAAAAGTTGCACTTGTAATGTCATTGATTGATTGATTTGTGGGGTTTAACGTCCCAAAACCACCATATGATTATGAGAGACGCCGTAGTGGAGAGCTCCGGAAATTTAGACCACCTGGGGTTGTTTAACTCAAATCTGAGCACACCGGCCTACAACATTTCCGCCTCCATCGGAAATGCAGCCATCGCAGCTGGGATTTGAACCCGCGACCCACTTGTAATGTCCGGCACCATATTTTTTCCCATGAGTAAAACATGTGCAGACATGAGAAACACGTTAACCACAGAGCATGGATACCTAAGCGATGTGGATAACTTTGTCATACCCCGACAATTTATCAGGGTTGCCCCAGTTAATTAAGCGGCAGAAAACTTAGACACGTCAAAGATTTTGCAACACTCAAGTGTCCTTAGGTAGGGCTCGGTTTATTAGCAAGCCAGTGTCGGAGAGGAAGACTTTACCTACGGATGCATGGAAAAAAACGTCATTGCGGTTTATTGATAACAATATTAACTCGGCGAAAACACGATGTGATTAGAAGAAATGCTGTAGCGGAGGGTTTAGAGAATTTCCACCATCTGGTGTTCTTAAACGTGCACACGTATCATGCAGTACATGGGCCTCTAGCATTTATCCTCCTTCATAATGCGACCGCCGTAGTCAGGATCGAACCCGCGACCTTCAACATGCGACCTAATCATCATTGCACTGCGGCAGCGATTGAGCTCCATTTGGTCCATCTAGTTTTTTTTTTATCCTGAAGCGGGCCACTCGAACACTGGGTCCGAGAAAGCAATTGCCTTTCAGCCGATTCATGAGCTCATCGGAGTGCCCATAGCGGTTCCGTAATTGTGAGGCGGTGCAGAGCTGCCTCCCACCCCTTTTTAGTGTTGTTTGTCCTTGTCTCTTCGTGACGTGGTGCAGTGCTACAGCACATTGCTGAGGTCTAGGTGTCATTGCACTTATATCATGTTGTAATAATAGTGAACTCCAGATAAATATTTTTCGGTAACAGCAGGTTAGAATAGGTTTCGCAATTGTACGTGGCTGCAATCACACCTGACACAAGTCAAATGCACAGGGTTGTTCCCGACGTGGTGCATATAGGCATGCATGTGCACTTCAGCCATGAAGCACCACAAACACAATGTGAAGGAACACACAACGACAAGAACAAGTGGCACTTTCAACTAAAGTAGACTGAGCACAAACCCATATTTATACTTCGCATCTCTGTATGTCGTATACTTCAATCTGTTGTATACTTGTCGTCTGCTATTAACATTTTTTGTCTCCTAGAATAGAATGTCACTGTCCTGTAATAAGTCTGTACCTCCAACATCCATTGCACACCATTTGATGATAGTATTGAAATTATTTTTCAAAGTGTCACCACTAACGTCGGTTACATCATTTAGTGCCTCAAATTTATCCTGAAGCAAAACATAAATCCTATGATTTCTCGCTCACCGCTAATTAATTGATTGGCTCTTTCCCTATCAGTTTATCATTCTTTTTTGAATCTACGTAAATGTGAGCTCTTATTTACCATTCTATCCTCCCTGTATCGGATCTTGCCAACTACTTCTAAATCCTGTACAATGCGGGGCTGTCCACCCTGGATGAAGCCTATTTCATTTTTGCTCCCGTCATTAGGACTTCGCCACGTCCACTTACGATTAGGCCGTTTTCTGAAGAAGGTATTCAAGATCCGTAAATTATTACGTTCTACGAACTATACTAAAACTTCCCTTTGACACTTCAAGAGCCGACACCATATTAACCCACTGCATGGTCTCCGGAGTGTTTCTTTTGTACTTTGGCATTAAAGTGCTCATCGAAATAGTATACTATGTATTTACTTTATCGAAGGCTGACTGTACGTTTTTATAGAAGCGTTCTACCAATTGATTATCTTGGCTTGATGTACGCGCGTAGGCCTGTACCACCTTCAACTTGTACCTTTTGTTAAACATAATCATGATACTTTCCACTGACGCTATAGTATTCTTATAAGTTCCAGCAATATCCTTGTGTATGAGAAACCCCACTCATAGTGTTTTCAGTCAACGAATATACAGTAGAATAGGACGTATTCAATCTTCAGGACTGTATAAACCCCACGTGTCTTTTAACTTCCCTGAGCGCTGTTACGTCCCATTTAACACCATCTAATTCCTCTAACAGCACAGTTAGACTAGTCTCACTAGATAGCATTCTGGCGTTGAACGTAGCCAAGTTCAAATTACATTGGGTGCCTATCTCCACCCAGAAATTCTTAGCACGCTCCGCTGCGTCCCAGGTCTGACCGCCTCCTTGAACAGCTGCTTTCTTAGCCGCTTGGGACTGAGGACGAATGGTTATTGCCGTCTTCATGGAAGGTTCTGACCAGATGCTGCACCAGGGTGGCTAATGCTGCTCTGGTGAGAGAGTGCTTTACCGGTAGGCGGTCGCCAATGAGGCTACACCCCCGACCTTTTCTAAACAATTGCTTCATTTAGCGTTTCAAGTAAATATATGATTGAGAATGTTCCGTACTTTTCATTCGAACCGAATATCGTCATGGCATGCCAGGCTGCTGCGCTATCTCTAAGGGTTTTGTTGCAATTTCTTAGTCCCGTTGATTACCACATGGCCACCTATCGACGCCCAGCTTCAACTCACTTGTAGCTTCTTTTTTTACCTGCTTAAAAGTCCACTTTTAAAAAAAAACACAAGGCCTGGTTTCGAACCTATGACCTTGCGAACTTAGGCCAGTTTAATGTTTAAGATGACCCTGCTTTTTACGCGTTTATTCCCTCATAACTTCTTCTTGTCTCGCTTAATTTTGACATTGTTGATTTCGAAGTGTCCGCAATGTCGGATTTTTGCATGTTGCATATCGAGAGGTGGCATCGTTACTTTGATGTGTCCTGTAAACTGACGAGTGGCTCGCACCTGTTTTTGTGACCTAATCGGCTACTTCTATATAACTGTTGTGTAAGGCGCATACGTCGCAGGTGGTTGGAATGTTTCAAAACTAAGTGCGAAAAGTTTCTAACTGCCCAAGAATAGACAGGCACTGTCTTTAAGACTGTATCCTATTTTGTTGCCGCTTTGTAACAGTAATTAAAACCTTGGTAAATTTAAGACATGGAAATAGACAGGAGCCGTAATTCAGGGGTCAGGCATACATATTAGTAATTGCATTTACGGTTAGCCTAATAAGGTAAACTAATTTATAAAAAGGTTAGGAGAGAACTATTTTTACTTCTATAAAGTTGCGCGAGGCAAGAACCTTCGTACTTATGCAATGAAGTGCTTGCATCACTCACCACAAAGCATCAGCTTGAATTGCTGGATCCCGATGACTCTTGGAAACAAACTGATAAAATATGTCCACGTCACACGTTCGGCTCACAAGTTCTTATAGCTGCTGTTCAAGGTATTGGGAACGTAACTGGGGCTCGTGGGTGCCTACGCTTTAGAATAAATATGTTAAATTTACCTGTTTGTTTGGACAGAGTACAAGTATATTAGGGGCAGGAGGTAACTTAGCGTAGAACTTTCTTCAAATATTAATACAGAGAAAAAATTAGACACACGTGAAATAACCCCAGGTGGTCAAAATTTTCGGGCTTTCCACTACGACGTCTCTCATAATCAAGCTGTGATCTTGGGACGTAAACGACACAAATGGACTAAACAAAATACTTCAGAATATCTCACGTAGCTGGGCATCCACGTTATGTGACGGTTACATAGGGAAGGTAACAGTGTTGCAATTTTTTTTACTGAGCGACACGTTATGAAGTGACGCTAAATATATATACAAATTTTGCACGCACAGACATATGTTGATGAGTAGCCGATGTTTATATAACCAGTTGTTTGCATACGCGCAACGATGTTAACTGGAACTTGCGCATTAGCAACACCACAAGGTGACAAGAAGCGCTGATGCTCGCGGAGATGCTCACCGTTGACACTGCTAGAAAAATGGATTCCAGCGCATGGCACCTAACCACAATTGACGTTAACCCGACACGACAGCTGTACAAAAGGTGTACATATGTATTGATTATAAAATTGGGTAGGCAGAACTGCAACCAGAATTTCCGTTTCACGAAGATTAGCCTCTATTTGAAAAGTAGTTTCGAGACCTCACGCTGCGCTGTGGTGGAATGCTTCATTTCCACGCGGAATGCTTTGGTTGGATTCTCGCTGGAACCCTGATATTTATTCTGCGTCTTCATTGGGTCGACGCTAGTAATGTCGAGTATTCCTTAACGCTTACGGGTTAAAGTTGTTGCAGGACTGACAGTTGGGCTAGCTTGTGATACATTATTGTTGGCGGTAACAGCACACAAACCCACAAGACAAAGAGAAGAGACACATACAAGTGCTCAGGCTTCTGCATCTACCTTCCTCTTGTTGTGTCTTTTCTAGTCATCCTGTGCGTTTTTGCGCTGTAACCGCCCATACATAAATAAAATTGTCCATATGTGTTCTCGTCGTTTCTGGGTAGATACTAAGCGTAAATTACCTGTAGTACATACTCGCATACACGCGGAACATACCCGCCAGTGGGTATGTGCCACAGCCTAGCCGGAAATGTTTGGCAACGTACGCGAGGGGATTGTGACAACATTCATGCCTTGACCAGTGCATCATATTCTTCAAACTATCTTACAGTCCCATGCTAGTTTTGGTTCAGGTCAAGTTAACGGGGTGACCACGAGAGCACTCAAGCGTACGCAGCTAGATAGATAGATACGCTCAAAATCGAAGAAGTTCCCTAAGAAATGCTCCGCGTTTATTATTAGCGTAATGCGGCCTTGCTGAACAGGTACATGAGAAGAAGTTAGCAACAATGCATAAAAGAGCTGTCGCACCTTTAAGTGGCTGCAAACTTACGTAGTAAAAAAGTTCACAAAAATAGTAAATGGCAAATTATGTTAGTAGCAGCTTCTTTTACAAACTCTATGCTTGAGGTAATAAGCTTTCTACAAAGTTTTCATTAGTGCGCTCTATTAGTATTGTTGTTCACCTATGAACAGACATGGATTATACCTGGTATGTTAGTTCAAATATAAAGATGTGCATCCAGTCCAGTGACTCGTAAGAATGCTACAATGGCTCCTACATATAACCACACTTGTGCTGCTGGCAGTAGGCGAAGGACCGAACGCCGCATCATCAATTATTTTTCTGCTAAAGTATTGCCCCATCGAAGATATCATTTTCTGACGTTCTTTCGCATACGCTTTGACTGTTTGTGGTAAGTGACAGTGACCGCGATCGGGATCTCTGCCCCTGCTGCCGATCACGTGGACATAGAGTGTTGTGCATGCCACAACGAGATGAATGCGGTGAATAACGAAAGTGGTGCTTCCCTTTAGCTTCTGAGGCATACGAAACATAACTTCTGGGTTCCGTTTGTACCACAGCCTATGCCGGCATACAGGTTTGTTCCAGTGCTCCATGGTGGAGCTACGCATTACGCGTCGATTGAAGGTGGCAGTTTTTGTTCGACAAAACGCAATGCACACCTCGGACGCATTATTTAAAGCTCTTCTATGCTCAGCCTCTTCATTTTCCATAACGCGCCAAATTTGTATACCAGGTTTAAATTAAAAAAATATTCGGAGGACACTCTTGCTTCGCAATGAAGAGTACAATTGGGCCCTGTGCCCATCGCCTTCGCAATGGCTTGTCTAGCTTGGGTTTTTGATGGATACCTAATCGTTCCGGAAAGTAACGAATGACTGTGCACGTAGCATTGCGCCTTCAAAATTATTGTATAAAATTGCACACTGCAACTACAGCTAAGTGCCAACAGGGCCATAATTCTTCCTTTGCAAATCAGCATAGGGACCATCGCAACTTTCTTTTAAGCAACAGGTGAACCTGTGCAGCTGCTCGCTTTGTTGATGCTTCTGCAGCTTGCAATGATTAAATACTGCAGAGTGCCCTGCGGTGAATGGTCCATTATAACACCAACTCTTGTCATAGCAGTTATTTTGACGCCCAGTGGAGTTCCATGCTTCTGTCATGTAATATTACATGCGTTAAGGAGACTTTATACGCAATATTCATATCGTGGCTTTTCTCAAAGGGGCCTAATGCAATACCGTGGCTATGTGGTGGACGCCTGTGTGGGTTAAATTCTCACTTGAAAAAAGCCGTTTATATTTTTTTCATGTTGTTAGAAAGAGCAGCCACTATTACATAGAACACACAACACAAGCGCTTCCTAGCAAGATGGATCCTTACCAAGTGGCCCGATACAACTGTTTATTGTATATTTTTTTTCATTTTTATTGATTGTCAGTCGCGGTCAAAAAATATTTCGTTGTGCACAACGAACCACAACGACACCAACTCTTGCACAGAAGCCATAACTTCTACAAAATGAAATTTTCGCGCTATCACTATACAGGTATAGGAAGTATGAATCTATAAATTTTCGTGCTCTTGTGAATGGGACACATGTTTGAGCATTGATGGAAAACAAGCACAAAACGCGCGTCGCATCAAACACCGACCATAACTATTCGTTTCACTGCCTAACTGTAACTCACATCAGTTCTATTGACCTTTGGCAGCTCTGCCTGCAGAATGTTGAACTAAACCTCTTGGTGTGCGCTTTCTCGAATCGTATTTGACAGTAACGATGCTCCTATATGGTAGCGCTACAACGTAATTGTGTTATTGCAGACGTCATTCGGTGAAAGTACTCTGTAGTCTCTTCCATAAAACGTCTTCAATCTCAGCTGATATATTCAGACAGCTTTTGAAATCCTCAGCCGTTTGGGGAAACTGGTGTACTCCTAGGAAGCACAGAAAAGTGAATCAGCATATCCGGGTATGCCCATTAAAAAGTGACTAAAGTAATGTGCCTAGAGATAACATCAAATCTAAGAAGCAGCGTGAAAACAAGGTGTACGCGCCGAAAGAAAGGACGGGAACATACACTTCCATGCTTTCTTTCCGTGTGTCTCGCCTTTTTCCGCTCTACTTGTAACCATAAATCCACAGCAAGCGCCCAGTTAGTATGAGGCACCAATTACCGGCATGTTGTGTGCAGCGCAATTAATCCGGCTGATGCAGACCGCGCAGCCAGCTCTCGTCCCGTCAACTAACGAAGCTGATCCGCGAAGGCGAACGCGGAAGACCCGAGTACGGGAAAGTAGGGAGTCTTCTTCGTTCGCACGGTTCACGAGCGGAGCAGACAAGGTCGCCCCCGTTTGGAACTAGAAGGGAAAGTTTTACTCAGAAGAGCGTCTGGCAATAAGCAGGCGAGGCACCGCCGTCTGAGTTTAAGCCATTGTTGGCATGCACGCGGATCATTGCGAAATACGCGCGGACGCGACCACTGGGCTGACCGAGACATAGTGGCGGCAGGGAGACGAGCATAACCTCCCCCGCTGTTCGTCATTACCGAGTGTTGTTAGGATGTCGGGGCGCCTCGCTGTCGCATGTACACCTGGTAAGTGCACGGAGCCCAACGGTGTACTCACCGCTATTAAGGAGGCTTGTACGAAGCAACATTTAATGAGAGAGCTGATGGGACTCGAGCGTGAGAACGGCCACCGACGGAAGTCGGCTGATGGAGGCAGCATGACCTGGCATGGGAGAGATTGTCACACGTGAAGAACTTATGCCTTTGCGTATTGTATTCGGTAACGTGGTTTTTAGCAATGCGGTGTCTATTATGAAACTGTTTCTGCAATTCGCTGTGGCAATGCGAGTCCACACGTGTGATTCGCTTGTGTGAAGACCCTTTCTTCAACCGAGGGTAGAAAAGAGGATGTTTGAATCTGAAATGAGAGAGCGGAGGTTTGGGCTTGGACACGGGCAAACTCCTGAGGCTGCAATAAAGCGTCTCTTTAGCGGACCACGGCTCTTCCTTCGCGCTGCCACCATGCACTCGTGTCATTGAGAGGATGCATTTCGAACGTCGAACTTCTCTCCTTAAGTACTGTAGAAGCTGGTCGAGGAGGAGAAGGAAATAAACTGGCGCAGTCTACATGGTATGGAGAGCCCACTGCGACGAAGGTGCTGATGTCCGGGAAGCTGAGAAGACTCATGCTGCTTCGGTACCTGCTGTTGTGCTGCAAGAAGCAGCATTGGCATTGGGTACGAGCCTACCGGTCAACATTGGAGCCTGGAGTTGGGCAGCACAAGAGCACTACGTGTCATTGAACAAGAGCAGAGCCAAATGTCGTCGTTGAGCAACGGACTTACTGGAGAGGCGCTGCAGGGTGCTACTTGAGGAGCGGAGCAGCAGGGCAGTCGATGTGACAGAGTGAGTCAGCGACAGAAGTGACCGGGCGGAGACCTGCTGCATTGGAAGTGGTCATCGCACATAGCGTTGGTGACGATACGGACGCAGTTCCTACTGTCAAGTTCATCGGGTGACCCATCACTGCAAGGTGAGGCCTGCATTGTGCCCTCTCGGGGCCCCCCAAAGTTGTTTTTACTGAATGCACTTGCGTTCAAGCACTCTCTGGGAGATGGGGGACTCAGATAGAAATGTTATAAAAAGGGACGCCGTTAGTGACTCGGATCGCAGCCGACAACTGAATCTTAAAGTTGAAGCGCTGAAGCTCAAGCTTGAGCTAGAAAGGATGAGATCGTCACGTGCCTTATCAGAGGAACCGGAAAACCGGAACCCGCAAACTAGTATCGGTTGGTACGAGAAGGAGCTAAAGGAAGTCCTTGCGCTCATGCCCTCTAATGAGCTTATGATTTCCGCCTGGTTCAAAAACGTGGACGCTCTTTTTGTGGCATTGAACATACCCGAGGATATTCAGGGCACGATACTATTACTATTTCTAAGTGACAAGATGTGAACATTCGTTGCCAATCAATCTAAAGCTGGGGTAATGTCGTACTCAGATTTAAAATCAAGAGTTCTGAAAAAGCTGCGGATGACTCCGAGTGAGTGCCGCCGAAAAATCTTGGAAATAAAAAGAGAGGCGCACGAGTCTTGGAGCCAAGTGATGGCGTGCCTGGAGACCATGTTTTCCTACTATCTTAAAAGTAGAGAGGTGTAGTCATTCGAGAACCTTCAGGAGTTGCTGATAGCTGACAGGCTAAAACAGTTATTGCCAGATGATCTCCGCACGCTGGTAACTCAGCACGAAGTAAAGGGTTGGTTGAGGCCCAGGGAGATTGCAGAAGTAGACGCCCATTTTGAAGAAAGCTTCGGCAGCGGCAGGCAGGGCAGCTACCGCAATGCAGGGACAGGAAAGTTGAAATATATGCCCCCAGCCAAATCATCGACTAGTGCTAATTTCAGCGCTAATTCCGTAGTGTGTTTCGGCTGCGGAAAGCGGGGCCACATTATTGGATATTGAGAGACCTCACGTGGCACTACTGCTAAGAATACAGAGGTTTCACGCGAAACCCCGTGAAGTGAGACGCATGTCGAGAGCTCGGCTTCACCATTGCCGCACACTGCTTTGATTAACAATTAACTGATAGGGGACCCAAGGATTGAGATTTTCGTGGGAGATAAACACTGTTTAGCACGCATTGATTCGCGTGCCGATATAGCTGTGATACGACCGCATGAAGTATCCGCTTAGAGTTTGCGCGAGAGCAGTGGCATCATAAAGCCAACAGGTGCTTTTGGAGAGGGTGTTACAGAGCGCCTACTGCACGCGCCTCTCGTTCTCCCACACTCATCAGATATAGCTAAACAGCGTTCGCCATTGCTTTGTGCAGTAACTGATAAGTTAACCACCAGTGCATCTGTACTACTTACTCCGGAGGATTATGAGTGCCTCCACCACTTGCGCCAGAAGTTAATGTGTCATCTGCGGGAGTATGAGGCGATGAGCAATACAGCACTGGAAACTGTGCGGGAGCGCTATTTGCCACTTATAAAGCCAGAGCAGGTGTCTCCATGTTCCAACGCTAGCTCTGAAGCCGTGCAGCGCACAGTGGAGAAACTACCTGTCTGCGGACAGGAGGCTAACACTGAGGTTGAGGGGAACTCCTCGATAGAAGAGAAAGCAGATGAAGAGAGGGACGCAAGGGAATTGAATCTGCAGGCCATTAATTGCACGTCAGATGTGGAACAAGGGCAATCGGAAAATCAGAATTCTGTGGTGCAAGATAACACGGCGGAAAGCGAGCGGCTTGGTCGGGTGACTGAAAATTCTTTCACTCAAGAGCGAAAATTTGACGAGTCTCTGATGCTTGGCGCAAGCGAGAAATGGGTCACATGGCATGTTAATCGATGTCCAGTTGCTATATTACAAAGAGCAGTTGGGTGGGAAACAATGCCTTCAATTAGTGGTACCAAAGTCTCACCGAATGGAGGTATTAGAGTTAGCACACGACAGCCCTTGTGGTGGTCACTTTTCGGGAAAAAAAACAAAGGGGTTCACTAAGGCGTCATTTTACTAACCATCAATGGTATCAGATGTGAAGCACCATTGTCAGAGCTGTAACGGGTGCCAGGTGCCTGCACGCAAACTAAAAACCAACCGGGTGCCAATAACACCTCTGAACAGACCGCAAACACGTTTTGAGTTAATCTATATCGACTGCATAGGTCCTCTGGAGCCATCTTCTTCACGAGGTCATAAATATGCATTAAGCGTTGTGGATCTCTGTACACGATGGGCAGAGGTAATTCCACTGTGATCATTGACAGCTAAGGTAACGTGTCACGTGGTAATCAAGGTATTTAGTTGCTACGGAACGCCTGAGCTCATATGCAGCGACCAGGGGACAATTTTTACTGCCGGACTAACCGCAGAGCTCACGAGAGGTTGGGAGTGAAAATGAGGTTCACGACAGCCAACCACCCGCAAAGTAACGGTATCGTAGAGCGTTGGAACGGTACTTTGAAGGGGATGCTGCGGCATGTGATTGACACTCGTGGTAGAGAAGACCAATTCATGCCTTGCTTGCTGTGGACATACCATAAGGTGGCGCAAGAGATCTGGGAATTCACCGTTCGAACTTATGTATGGGCGCGTACCACTTGGGCCCCTGAGAATTCTCCGCAAATCGTGGACGGGCGAGTGGACTCCTCCGATCGGACAAAGCAAACCGGCCGCTGCATATCTGAAAGAGCTCAGACAACAGATGAGTGAGGCCACGAGAGTAGTGGATGAGCGCCGTGGTGAAATGCAGAAACTATGTGCACAGAGGTATAACCTTCGCTCCTCACAGAAGGACTTTTCGGTAGGAGAGCAGGTCATCGTCATGCAGAGTGAGGGCGGCAGCAAACTACAGCCGAAGTGGCAAGGACCCGTGGTTGTCAAAGAGAAAACTCGGACAGACAGTTACGTTATAGTGGACGCAGCGGAGGCCGAGAGGTTAGTCCATGCTAATAAGCTCCATCAATATCACGCGCTTGCCAATAACGTTGCGGTGGTATTCGAGGCCGACGCCGAGTGCGGAAACATCGAGATAGCGCCACAGGATATCAGCTCTTGCGAACAAATTTGCGTGACCAAACTGACAATTGACCTGAGTTCAGAAAACAGCGAAGAACTCAATGCAATTCTTAAGGAATACAGAGAGGTTATGTCGGAACGGCCTGGCCGAAGTAGACTGGGCGAGCGCAAAATCATACTATTACCCGGCACTAAGCAAACACGACCACATATGTACAAAGTACCAATGGCTTTAAGGGCGAAAGTTGAGCGGCAGATGCACGACTTGCTAGCGTTGGACTTTATCTACCCGGTGCAGAGTGCACTTGCCCACCCCGTGGTATGTGTGGCTAAACAGGACGGATTCATCAGAATATGTGTTGATTACAGGTGCTTGAACGTGATTACAAAACCTGACCAGTTCCCAATGGGAAATGTGGACGAGCTCCTGTACTCAATAGCTAGGGCGAAATACATATCAGTTTTGGAGATGACCCGCGGGTATTGACAAATACCGCTAGATAAAGAATCGCAAAGTTTGACAGCCTTCGCAACGCCCAGTGGCTTATATGCATGGAATGTAATGTCTTACGGGCTGTGCAATTAAGCGGCTACTTTCCAGCGAGTAGTAAATGATTTGATAAGCAACCATCGTTCGTATGCATGTACATACATTGACGATATATCCATATTTTCGGAAACTTGGCAAGATCACATGCGCCAACTGCAGGCAGTATTGCGAGCCTATATGAAAGCAGGTGTTACGGTAAACCCATTGAAATGCAAGTTTGCCCAGCCACAAGTAGAGTATCTTGGGCATGTGGTGGGGTCAGGTGTACATGCTCCGTACTATGACAGAGTATGCGCTATACAACGGCTCAAGCCTCCTACCACAAAGCGTGAACTGAGGAGTGTGCTGGGGCTTCTAAACTACTACCGGGACTACGTGCCGCACTATTCAAGACTCGTGTTGCCACTGACGGCACTCACAAACAAAAAAGTTCCGAACACTCTGCCGTTGAACTCGGAGGCTCAGGTTGCGTTTATTCAGTTAAAGAGGCCCTTGCGTCGATTCCCAGGTTGGCAGCACTGGTCAGACCCCAGCAAATCATTTTGTTTGGCCACAGATACATCGGAAACGGCAATTGCGGCTTGCCTTTCCCGAAGCATAGGTGAACATGAACAACCACATAGATTCCTCAGTAAGAAATTGAGCCCGTCGCAACAAAAGTGTTCAATGATTGAACGAGAAGCGTATGATATTGTGTGTGTGCTAGAGTCATTGGGAACATGATTATTTGGCACAAACGTAGAAATAATGACTGATCATGACCCGTTGACTTTTCTTACTCGTGCGGCTCCCTCCAGTGCTAGGCTAACGCGATGGGCATTGGTGATCCAAAACTATGGCACAGAAATTGTTCATAATAAAGGCACATTGAAAACGGTGGCTGATGCTCTGTCGCGTCTCGGCTGATTATCGGATTCAGTGATTGTAACTGTTTAGAGGCAAGGTGACGTTTTGTCTGTTTTATATAGCCGAGTTCTTTTTTTTCGTTGTTGTTGTTTTTGTGCGGCCACTAAAGTAGTTTCTATGAATCGAATGACTTTACAGGAGTTTGCATTGTACGTTTGAGTGTTATGCGAGATGTTAGGTGTGTCGAAGAGACTAATAGTTCCGGCGTTATCTGAAAATATTTTGTTTGTTGTAGAAGGGATTTTTCGTTGTGTTGTTGTTGAGATACGAGCTTACCTCTAAGTAGTAGAACTGCTTTTAGGTGTAGTAGATGTGTTGTGTAGGAGTAATTGTGTATATAAATTAGGTTGCATTTGTGAAGTTTATTATAATTTTTTTCTTTGTGCGATCCATTGAGACTAAATTATATCTATAGCACTGGGTCTGTCACTCTCTTTGAGTGTGTCATGCGGGGCCTGGAGGGCGCACGGAGTGGGTCTCCCGTGTTGGGACAATGACCGTGTGGTGTGGTGAATATAAAGAAAATAGCCGCAGGACTATGCACGGTGAGTGTGCCCTACGCCAAGCCAATGCGAACTGACTGGCGCTGTGGACTTCATTTTGAGTGCGTTATTCAGCGTTGTGCAATAAGAGAGTGTTTTCTGTCGGAAGACCATTTGAGAGCATTATGTATATGTGCAGCTGTGTCTATTTCGCAGGGGGACGTGAAAGTTCTCCTGTTGAGATTGAAGTTAAAATCGGTTCACGCATGTGCACGCACCAAGAGTAGATTTCTTTTGAGCGATGTTTCTGTTTGTTTTTGTATCGCGTTGCTGAACATTAAGTGTCCAGTAACACTCATGAGGGTGGAGGAGTTAGTATGAGGCACCAATTACCGGCGTGTTGTGTGTAGCGCAACTAATGCGGCTGACGCCAAGGGCGTAGCCAGCTCCCATCCCGTCAACTAACGAAGCTGATCGGTTCCGCAAAGACGAACGTGGACGACCCGAGCACGGAAAAGTAGGGAGACTTCTTCGTTCGCACAGTTCACGAGCGGAGCAGTCAAGGTCGCCCCCGTTTGGGACTCGAAAGGGAAACTTACTCGGAAGAGCGTCTGGCAAGAAGCAGGCCAGGCACCACAGTCTGAATTTAAGCCATTGTTGGCATGCACGCCTGCCATTGAGAATTACGCGCGGACGCAACCACTTGGCTGACCGAGACTTAGTGGCGGCAGGGAGACGAGCATAACCTCCCCCGCTGTACGTTATTACCGAGTTTTGTTAGGATGTCAGGGCGCCTCGCTGTCGCATGCACACCTGGTAAGCGCACAAAGCCCAATGGTGTACTCACCGATCTCAAGGAGATTTCTACGAAGCAACATTTAATGAGAGAGCTGGCGGAGCTTGAGCGTGAGAACGGCCGCCGACGGAGGCAGCGCGAACTTGAATGGGAGAGAGTGTCACATGCAGAGAACTTATCCTTTTGTGTATTTTATTTGATAACGTGGTTTTTACCAATGCAGCATTTATTATGAAACTGTTTCTGCAATTGGTTGTGGCAATGCGAGTCCACACGTGTGATTCGCTTGTGTGAAGACCCTTTTTTAACCGAGGGTTGAAAAGAGGATCTTTGAATCTGAAATTGGACAGCGGAGGCTCAGGCTTGGACTCGAGCAAACGCCTGAGGCTGCAATAAAGCGTCTCTTCACCGGACTACGACTCTTCCTTCGCACTGCCACCATGCACTCGAGTCGTTGGTTAATTGGTTGGTTGGTTCTTCAACGCCTTGGCGCAACCCACATAGGGGGATAGGCCATGAATGAGACGGTGCTTTGCTTTTTAAATAATTCACTTCTTGAAAGAGAGGGTTGGATTAATTAGGTAATATAGGTAATATTAAAAAGGTGTTAAATTTTTAAAAAACCTTAAAAACACAATAAACACACAAAAAAAGAAAAAAGTTATACATACACAACTAAATTTACTTATTTTTATCACTCGAGTCATCGAGGGGACCCATTACAAACTTCAAGCATCTTCCCCCCTTAACTAGTGTAGAAGGTAGTCGAGGAGGAGGAGGAAGAAATTAACTTGGCCCATATGTACACTTTTGCACAAAGCGATCCTAACTGGCGAAATAACGGTTTCCCTTAAGGTAACACGTTACCCGGACCTGCCATCAGGCTTGATCACCAATACACGCACCTACTGCATATCCATTACCGCTTTATTTATTTTTTAGTAATGCCTTAGCGTCACACTTTAAAGAAGAGATGGACCTGGTAAACTGGCAGTCTAACTCTTAACTGCGCAGAATCGAGGCTTCAAGTTTCAGAAAGAGCGCAGAAAATTCGGCGGTAAGGAAGCCGACTGTGCTCAACTAACTGCCTCAGCTGCCATATATCTTCACTTTAATCAAAAACCTGTGTCCTTGTAGTCTTTGCCGAAAAGTTTCCTTCTGCACCGATCCGGCGTCCGTGCTTTTACCGGCGTTTCAAGCCACACAATTGCACCGTTCTGGCTTCTCTGGTCCGGCGTGGAAGCTTCGGGCACTTTCTTTGTTTGGCTAATGGGTGTCCTTTGGAAGCAGCTTGGTTCCGATGCTGAGTCTCGCTTGCCAGCCTCTTGTATGCAATCGGACGCAATCTTTGACAACCGGGCTAAACGTAAGGAGTGTCGCTTGCTGGTAGATCGTCCATAGCCATTTTGAGCCACAAACTTTCGCATCTCATCCGGGGCTTGGCGACGTCGCTTCCCCGAGCAGGTCGACAACACGTCTGACGGGGGAAATAAGGCTTCAGCCTTGTGATGCTGGAGCCTAGTCACTGTGGTCTTCTGCCCGACGCATTTGTGGGAGGCCATTTTCTCCGGACCTATAGACCTGACTTCGCTGCGCCTGTTATGCAAGTACTGTTTATCCGATGCCCCATGCTTTTCATGACGCCGAACCTTGCTTTTCAAGTTGTGCTTCTTTTCTGGAACCTCATTTCGGGTTTCGGCACCACCGCGTTTTGTTGATGGCTTACTTATCATGTTTTCAAGTTCAGCAGGTTTGTCGGACGAGTTGAAGCTTTCAGTTGCCACCACTTTTACATTGCGCTGGTGTTGAAGCAGCGCTTTTGCCCTGCTGCGCGTGAGAGCAGGGGACGTAACCTTCGCCAGACTGCTTGCCCCTTGAGGTGGCTTGTGGGTGACGCGTGTGTTGCTGGTACTCTGTACTCTTGGCCTACCTTTCAAGGCGGGGGCATCTGAGACCAGGCTGCACACAGCTGTAGATTTCAGCGAGCAGTTGGTTGTTTTGAGACGAGTTAGCTCTGCTGGTGGCTTCATGGACTTCTCTCGAGTCGCCGCTGGCTCGTCAGATGATTGGACACCCTTGAGTGGCGCCACAGCTACGCCGTTCTGGTACGGCACGCTTGCCTTTGCCTGACGGCGTGCAACAGTAGGCGACGCCACTTTCATAGGCTTTCTAGCACCAAGACGTGGCATGTGGCTGACTTGAGCATCCCTCCTGCTTTATAACGTCGGACGTTCACTGTCGGCTTCTACGAAACAAACGCTGTGCAAGAGTCCAGCAAGCACTGGCTTTAGGCATCTTCTATTTCTTCTTCCTGTCCTACAGGCATGGCACACGCCACGTGAGGAGATTTTGTTTCTTTTGCTTGGGCCTTACAAAATGTGATATCTGCCCACTCTGTCGAATTTGCCAGGATGTCATTCTTTTAAAATTAGCAGATAATTTCAAAAATTCTAGTGATTAGGAAATAAATAATTAAAAAGAAAGACTGGACAATGTGAAAAGTTCTTATTTCACTAAGCACTTAGGCCTGTACACCAGACTGCGGAATCAACCTGATCATAAAAAATTCAAATGTGCTATGTTTTAGCGTCTTTCATTTTAAATATATGTATATTTGTTATCGAATATTTCTTGTAGTAAAAATTATTATGTGGTAAGTTTGAAAGCTCGAATATAACTGCAGACCGAACTGAAAACACCCCTCTGGAAGCGTCTCATACCTGAGGCACCGAATCACAGCTTAGTATTATTTCTCCAGCTAAATGTAGTCAAGTCTTTGAAAGTGGAGTGACAAAAAGTCGTCTTCTAATATATGTGTATCTGCGACATGTCAAAGAGAAATGTTTCATTGTTTCTATATTGCCATAGAACAAGCAGAGGGGTGATATTGACAAACCATTCCTGCGTAAATAAACGTTCAATGGGGGCACACGGCATCAAGGTCTGGTGATCGTAACTTCTTTCCGAGACTAAGTCTGTTAAGCCTTCCATGAAAACTACTGATGCTGATATTATGTTCGTGTTCTTAAGGCTTCCATTCTGTCAGTGCAAGTGGCCTCGTTTTCTAAATATAATTTATTATATATATTATATTTATGAAAGAACCCTAATATTGGACCATCAAAAGATGCTCACGATAAAGAATCGGCAATTTCTTTTAACTGTGATTTACAGTGAGCTGCCACCTATATTAGCTTGAGGCCCTTAAGGCGAGGCGGAATCAACGAGCGTAACGTCGTTACAGCTCGTAAGTTATGTAAATCTGTTAGAGCCGTTAATAGCGAATGGAGTAAGTAATCACTACCGCACTATTAGAGACTTGGGGGACGTTTTGCAGCAACATGATTATAGCCAACAGCTCAGCTTCAAAAACAGGTGTGACATCTGGCGGCCTCACGGCAAGCTACCAGCCGAGAAACTCGCACACAATTTCATACTCTTGCCTTTTCACCCTTGACAGAAGCATCGTGCCTATAATGTTTTGTGTTTTAGCATGTAGAAGGTAATCAAAGAACCTGTTTTCAAATACTGGTAAGACTGAAATTTAGATTTCGTGGCAAAAAACGTCCTCTTAATATATTATAAAATTCGCATATGAGCTATGAATTAGAATTACCTCTCTAATTTTTGCATTTAAAGTCAACAGTTTCTTTTGTACAAAAATAATTTGTGGAGTGTGAAACGTGAGCTACTGACGGAGAAAGAAGAATTCTGAATCAGTGATAGAGGCCTACTTCTGCATCTTCTTCTTGACCCATTTCGGAAGCTGGACATGCCGTGGTAAATTATATAGTATTTTTTTTATTTTGAAAATGATGCAAAAATGCCAGATCTCAGGTACAGTGGAATTCAATAATATGCGAAGCCCCACAGAGGAACGTTGATATGGCACTTTAAAATCGGCACGACGTTACGACGCGGACGTATACGTCCGCGTCGTAACGTCCTGCCGTAACATGTACGGCATATATATATTTATATATATATATATATATGCCGTACATGACATATATGTAATGATATTAAGTTTGGACGTGTCATTTACTTTCGTCATCTATTCACGTCCCGTGATGCCACATTAGGTGTAGTGGAGCTAGCAAAACGGCAGCGAGCGTGCTATGACCGCAGCATGTAGTGATGTTTTACATGACCCGCATACCATAATTATCATGTTTGGACGTGTCATTTGCCTTCGTCTATTCAAGTCAGGTTGTAGCGAATTTGGTACATGTGAAGCTAGTGAAACGGCCGCGAGCGCATCATGAGTGTGGCATGTAGTCATGTTGTTACATGACACGCATCTCATGATTATTATGTTTGCACGAGCAACATAGCTTCGTCATCTATTCACGTGACGTAATACCAAAATTGGTATATGTGAAGCTAGCGAAACAGCCGCGAGTGTATGACGAATGTGGCATGCAGTGATGTTGTTACATGATACGCATCTGATTATTATCATGTTTGGACGAGTCATCGCCATCATAGTTGGTTTGCTTCACGTAACCAAATTTGGTACTTGGCAAGCTAGCGAAATGGCCGTGAGCAAATTACGAGTGTGGCATTCAGTCATTTTGTTACATGACACGCATCTCATAATTATCATATTTGCACAGTCACATACCTTCGTCAATGCCCCGCTGTGTTGGTCTAGTGACTAAGGTATGCGGCCGCTGACCCGCAGGTCGTAGAATTGAATCCCGGCTGCGGCGACTGCATTTCTGATGGAGGCAGAAATGCTGTAGGCCTATGTGCTCAGATTTGGGTGCACGTGAAAGAACCCCAGGTGGTCGAAATTTTCGGAGTCATGTTGTTACATGACACGCATCTCTTGATTATCATTTTTGCACCAGTCACATACCTTCATTACTCATTCATGTCCCGTAATACAAGATTTCGTATAGGCGAAGCTAGCGAAACGAATGCAGGTGCACTATGAGCGTGGCGTGTAGTCATGACTGATATGACATGCGTGTCATGATTTTCATGTTAGGGCCTGTCATTTGTGTTCGCCATGCAATCATGTCATACCATACCTGTTTTACAAAATGTCATGTGAACGAAACTATCAAAACAGCAGCGAGACCATGAAAGTTAAATCTTGACATTTATGTCGTATATGTCATAATTTTATGCGCGTCATGCAGTCAAGTTACGCCACACCAATTTTGGTATCGATGCCATTTTCAAAATGGCTAGGAGCACTAAATGTCCTAGGCGGCTAGATAAATGGATAGATAGATAGATAGATAGATAGATAGATAGATAGATAGATAGATATGGGCAAAGGCGCCGACGTTCGCTAAGAAATTATTCACATTTGAAAGATATCAATTGTCACACCTATAGAAGAATATTTAAAAAGAACCTGCGTGTAATGAATAATACAATGATGCAAAAAGCAACGAACCAATAAAAAATTCAAAACTACAGAAATATTCATGAGAGTAATGTTGAAGAAAGAAATTTTTTTGTTCCATTGGGAAACTGGCATTCGGCTAAGCATACATTCCTGTTGAAGAATCCCAAGAAAGACGACCTAAGGAAACTATTTGTTTGAGAGTTCTCTATAATTTACACAATTGTGAATAACTTTTCAAAATAATTTTTCTGGCGAGTAAAATGACAACACACAAAAAGAATAAATTCGGTGTTTTCAGTCTCTTGGCGGGGATGACGCATAGCAGAAAGCATAAGACAAGACCTCTATAAATAGGAATGAAGAACGGGTATACAGCATCGAATAATGCAATACCCACTTAATGGTTTTGAGTGACACAAAAGTTCTCATTCCAAGTGAATATTCGCCTTTTGAAGTAAAGAATATCCTCAAAATTTAGTTTTTGTAATGAAAACGCCGCCAGGTACAACGGACATTACGGGACCACTAAGGGAACACCATGCAAGATTAACAGGCATCGCTTTTAGAGGGGCTGTCCAATGTTTTCACTGCTTTCCGTTTTGTGTCGCAATAAAGAGCGTACCATATGAAGTGTTCAACCTCGCAGTGGGTTTTCTGGAAAGTGTGTAGAAATGTTCGCAATAGAATTTTGCTCCCTACGTTATGTCTGCTTCCATCGGTTGGGTGAATACCCACAACACTGGTCGGTGGAGGCGATGCCAGTTGTACTGCCTGTGAGAGTCAAAAACTCAAACCACGTGCGGTTTTCCACGCTTCATCGAGCTGTATTTACTGACAAAACAAATACTTTAGTGTTCGTTTAAAGCACAACAACACTGTTTTGTAGATTTTATGAGCGGCGGCGGCAGCCATGCTCACCTTTCTCCGCCGTTTGCAAGCAGTCATGCAGCGAAGCGAGCCTGCAACCAAGTGAGCACACAGCCGGCAGCGCCCCCGTTCTGCCTTTCTTTATGCGTGAGAAAAAAAGAGAAAAATTTAGTCTCTGACACAACCTCAAGTTGCCTCAAGGGCTTGAAATACATTTCAAGCTTTCAAGCAACTAAAAACAAAACACTTACTGAAAATTTTCGACCTCACATCAGATTGACCACGTCGCTGTTGGGTGACGCTAGCAGTCATTTTTGTCTACTTTTAACAACAAGGTAAAATTTTAATTACTTTTTTATGGGGCAAAAGTATGCTCGTAGCCACCGATGTAATGAACAATCTTCTCATTTACACCAGAATCAAAAACGTTTTTCGAGCGATGGATAGACCAGTTAAGTATGTCTTGATGACCTGGCGCCAAAACCAACCACATCAAATGTAAATATTAGAGAATTATAGAAGCGATATTATACATTAAGAAAGACTCGGAATAGGTTGAGGAGAGATTTACATGAGTTCAGCGAATCACTGATTATAGTAACCTCCAAATAATATATTCAAAGTGTTCTGCAGAATGTTTTGTTTGTTGTCTTTTGTCTCCTAATAGAAACTGGCTCACGCCCATGCGGAGTTTGACCACAATATTGATTTTAAAATTAAGCATGTCTACCACAGCGACACATGCCCCGAGTGTGGACACACGAAGACACTCTAACACATGCTTTGGAAGTGTAGAAACACTCTTCGCGGCTCCACCTCAAACAAGTGGGAGAGGTCCCTCAGCAGCTCGCTTCTCGCCGACCAGCAATGGGCCGTCCAGCAGGCCCACGAGGCGGCCGCCAGGTACTCCCTGTCGGTCCCTACGTGGGAGACGCCCGCTATGCGCTAAGCGCGTCCTACACGACTGAAATAAAATTTTTAATTCCATTCCTTTAACATTAGCCAACATAAATGTTGGAGATAAAAAGTGTGATGTAAATAAAAGTGAAAGAGGTAAATGAAAATTCGGAACGCCATAGAAGAAAGCTTGAAAACAAAGAAAGTTTGCTATGGTCAGTGTCACTAGCAGCATAATTGTACGGTTGATTTATATATTTATGTAATCTAGTCATGATAGTGATGCGGCTTCCCGCAAACTGATCGGCTGCAAACGACAACGCGTCAGAAGTTGCAGATGGTGAGTCCAGCCTACAACCAGCTATTATATGAATTAACATTTCTCGCAGGGCGGATGAAACGGTGGTAGAACAAAAAAAGAAGTAATGTGAGGTGTCTGGTCAGTTCCTCTTTTGGGGGCACTGATCTAGTTCATTGAAACTGCACGGAGGTTAGTTAAGGAGAAGCCACATTTGTCTGTTTAGTCTACAGAGCAGCTCCAGCAGGGGCATACTCCTCCATCATCAGGCACCGTAATCTCGAATGTGCTACGACGATAGGTATGGCATGGCTTTTTTGTTTCATGAAAGTATTTTATAGGGGTCCACCAATAGTTCTGTGACGTATTTCCAACACAAAATTGACGTCTAAAAATTAAACATGATCGAAAAAATGTTCCATCAACGAGAGTCAAACCCCTGACCAGCCGGTCTGCGGCAACAGATGCAAGGCACGACACCCCCTTCATAACAGTCACAAACTTCATAGGCTTTAATAACACGTGTTTTATGATACACTGCCCTCCCACCGCGTTCTCGGTGAAGTGCAGTAGGGAATGACGACCACGACGTTTTCAATTAGTTCCTTACCGCGTTGTTTCTAATCATGTGCCCTATGTGGTGCGTGTGCACTATGAAAAGTTCAATTTTGTAAACGCCTTAACCCAGCGTCAGGTGGTGTGACCTTGCTCCAAGCGTCAGCGTCGCTCATAGCATCGATTATTACCAAAAATAGCTTTTTCAAGCCACCGGCTGTGCCTTGCCCGCTTAAGCTCACCTTCTGAAAATCATGACACGCCAACACGGAAGACACGACGTGAGCTGGATTTCCCTCTAGTAGAGCAGTAGTGTTCAATAAGACCAACATGCTATAAGTAGTCGAGCCTAGCCGAAGTTCGCCGTCCTCTCAGCCACGCAATTCTGCCGGTCACTACACTTTTCGTTTCGCCTGCACCGTAAACTGCAACAGCTGCGACAAGCATTTATTACCACAAGGAATCGTTTCATCATTAACGATTCACTGTAGTCGTTGGGATGTAGATGCATCACTAAGCGTCAACGTGGATGTATCCACGTTGATAGGAGCTATTGCTGACACATATGAGCAGACGTTGCGCAAGCTTTCTCGGATCAATGTACACAAAACTAAAATTAACTTTTGTAAGGACACGTTTTATTTTCATGTTATACGTATTGCTACGGCGGAGGAATCAACCATAATTTTTATGTGTATTTTCAGCCCCACAAAACAGGCCCAAATCACACTAGTAGTAAGGCCGCATAATACCATTCACGGAAAGTCATCGATGATGTAATGCTAGCTGTGTGAGTTGAACGTACGAAACGCGATTGTACACGTAGTGGCGACAAAATAGAGTTTTAATTAGGCGTGCACCGTGGCCTAGAAGGCACAATGCGCGAGAGGGAGCAAGAGTGTGCATGCACTGAACTTCAGAGAGATGCGTGTGTTTGTGCACGCAGGGGATCCGCACGCTAGAGCTCGGCACTTACGTTGCGCCCGCTAGGGTTGTTCCATACTTTAAAGGTGGTACTCACGAGTTCGCGAACTTCGGAGACTAAAGAAGACAATATGACTGTAACCTACAATATTACGGTAGTCGTGGCAGTGAACGAAGTCCTTGTGAATTTTGGTGAATTTGAAACCTAAGTAAACTGAAGCCAATAGGTGAACAGCTGAAGTGAATTGGGATTGCTGCTTACGTGGAGCAACAACGTTGGACGACTGGACAACGTGATTTACGAAAAAGTAGAAACGCGATAAGGACGTGAAGCACCGCGAAAGATGAGCATTGTTCACGGGCCGTCGTATGTGTGATCCCATTGAGCTGTGGTGGTTGCTAGTTGAGTCTAACTGGAAGATATCCGAATGACCACCTGCAATAGCCTTCCAAGCGTTTAAAAGTAATCGTTAGTTCTGATCGCGCATTTAGTGTGCATTTATATGCACGTCTATGTTATATGAAACTCGAGTGATTTTTCTCGCACACGGTGGCTTCCTCATTGTGGAAGCAGCTATCACGGCACGTGAAGAAGTACACGTGAAGATGCCGCTGCCAAGGGGCGCTTTTTGTATGTAGCATTTAGCAACCCCAGTTTAGTTACTGTTCTTTCTTTTGTCTCGTGACCTTAGAAAATGTCTGTACCAAACCGTAAATAATAAACTCGGATCACCATCAATGTCTCTCATGCTGCTAGTTCATTTTGCTTGAACAGCCCAACCACTACTCGTCCTCGGAAAAGATCGCCCTGACTTGTTTGGGTCATCGACGATTATCGGATATAACAGCTTCTTGCTTCTTCAGGAGATGTCGTGAAGCAACACTGGAAGGCAGGCCTGTTTGACGTTCAGGTGCGTTACACGTTTCAAATGTTGCGCATGGCAAACTAATACTCTAGGAGGCAGCCTTAAACGGAACGTACGCAGCGCGTAGCACGTAGCGGACGTACAGCACTGCGTACACTTTAACTGAAATTTTCTAATATGTTGAGACTTTATAGTGTGAACAGAGAACCTAAAATGACGCTTTTATTTTGGTTACATTCTGCAGTGTTGACCAAAACTTCTTTCTGACCCGATAATATCTCCAACATATTTTTGCGTGGCTTTGCAGAGTATGTAGCGAAATATTTAGTCATCATTTTTGTGTCTCTTTGTTGTCAGCAAAATTACCAGAGGACTGGAAGTCGGCATGAATTGTTCCTGTATTCAAAAAAGGCAACCGTCTTGTAGTACGAAAACGCCGACCAATACGTTTAACATCATCATGTTGTGAGCTTACCAAACATGTAATAGCCCACAAATTAAATGAGTTCTGAGAAGAACACTCAGTTTTAACAAATTATAAACATGGGTCTTAAAAAAGATTTTCTACTACAACCCAATTGTTTACTATCGTTCACACCTTTGTAGCTTCTCTTGATGCTAACGGCCATACTGCTGTAATATTCTTGGATTACAGTAAAGCAGTCAATACAGGTCCACACGATAAATTGATTCTAAAGCTTCAAATAATTGGTATACCTCAAATATTTATTTCATGGACCTCCGTTTATCTCCACAACTAGATACAATACGTTCAGATGGGACAACAACAATCCGGCTGCTTTCCGGTGACTTCCCCCCTACTGTTTTGGTCTACATAAACAACGTTGTCAATGTAATTAGCGCCCCTGTACAAATTCGTTTCTTTGCGGTCGATTGTGTTTTATTTAAAGCAGTAACCTGCATACTAGCTAGGGCAATGTCTCAAAATGGTGCGAACAATTATGTATGCTTCTTAATGCAAATAAATATGTGTATCTCCCTCTAACGCGCTAAAAAGCCCCCTAAGACTACACATACAATTTAACTAAAGCACCTCTGCTGAAAGTTGCCTCCTATCAATACTTAGGCGTTATATTAATGAGTACCTTATCCTGATACATAACTAACATTTTCTCTGCCGCTTTCCGAAAATTATGCCTTCTCCACCACAAACTCAAGACTGTGCCGCCTAGTTAAACTCCTGTCCTACGTTTCATTATTTAAGCCAAAATTTCAGAACGCCTTCATAGTTTAGGGTCCCCACACAAAAATTAACATTAAAAACCTAGAAATAATTCAAAGTAAAGCAGTACGTTTTATTTAGAGTAAATTTAAGTCAACTGACTCCCCCATTGTACTATCACTGCAAGTGGTATTGAACTATTGCAAACAAGGAGAAAAAATGTCGTCTAGAGTTACTTTTCAACATAGTAAACCACAGGCTATCCTTGGACACCACAGCGTACGTTTTCCCCTTGTTAAGCTGACACAATCGGTATCACTATACTCATCCCCTAACGCCAATATTTGCAAGGACTGACAATTTTCGATGCTCCCTTTTCCCACAAACAATAGCTCATTGGAGTAAACTAACGGAAGCATTCCCAGAGCACCCGTGACCATTTTTGCGGATGCTGCTCTTTTGTTGTTTCGTTAGGGTTGTATCATGATGAAGTTGTTTTTATTTTGTCTGACAACCAAAATGTTGTAAACGCCACTTTGTAACTTTGCTTTCTGTTATAGGTATGTATTTTTGCTCACCCTGCTTGGACTTTTTGTCTGCAGAATTTATAAATATTCAAATAAATAAATAAATAAAGTTCACAGCTTTGCCGCAAAAGGAAGGCAGTGAACGCGATAGCAACAAATTGGAAGGTCACTGCGAAGAATGGCAAGCATGTCGCAATGTGCCCCACGTTTCTCACGCACAAATGACGCACGAAACGTACTCACAACTGCAGATGAATGCAAATAAGCGTCTCAGTTGTTACTTCACTGTGTCTGAAAAGCGCGCCGTTTCGCAAACTGAGACCGTGCAACGCGTGTGGTGACCTTCGAGCGCCCGGAAACTACAACAGAATCGTTCCGGTAAAACCCATTGTGTACGATTCTCCCCATCGCAAGATAAGCGAGCGTACACGTGAGCGTCCTTTCTCCGAGGGGAAAAGTACGCGTGAGAAATGAGAGCACGCGCCGCCGCGTCGTGACGATCTGGCAACGTACGTTCATGGCTCTATCTCGCTGACAATGCTGAAAACGCGATAGTTCTCCCGCCAGCGTAAGTGGTAGATATATATAGCTTGCCATTTGAACGTTGAAGAAGATGCTCCTTCTGCTCCGTTTCATACTTCAGATGCAACGGTGTGGAAGCTATGCAACGAGTTCAGCCAGCAGAAACGTATAACTACGCGCGTTTTCTGGTCGCTCGCGTAACATGTGACTAGTGCTGGTTGACTCGCACATTCATTTGTGGTCCTATTTGGCGGGACTGGCGAACAAAAACAAAGTGGAGTGAGCACAAAATAACCTGAGTTCCGAACAATCCTGTGGTGTTCTATCCTTCATTAACATGGAAATTTCAAGTGGCTGCCGTCGTGACGTACCTAGAAAAGAGAGCCTGTGTGTCACGTAACGCGAAAGCAAAGCTATACAGTAACATAATAACAGACTTTCAATGGCGTTTGGTTATAAGACACATAAGATCTTTAATTACTTCAGGCCGTATAACGAAAGGACACTTAAATAACTCGTGGTAAGAGCAACTAACTACTATTTATTGCGAACGCATCGACTGAATAGGTCTCGTTAGCTTCCGCAATGTTGCACATTATGTGTGAAACAGAGTATCGTGGCTAAGTGGCTAACGCGTCGCACTCATACTTCAGAGGTTGGACGCTTGAATCGGCGCGCCGGAGTCTTTTGCTGAATTATTTTAAAAGCGAAGCATTTCTTGAAGAACTTCGGCGACATTGAGCGTATCTACCGATATACCTATCTGTCCGCCTATGACTTTTGGCTTTTCAGGCTGTTTCGATAAAAATATCAATACCAAAAGTGGTGCGGCGCAACATGACTGCATGATGAGCATAAGTGACTAATGACAATATGAAAATCATGAAGTGTATGTCATGAATGTCATGATTTATATTTCGTGGTATTGTTGCCCTCGTTGTGATTTTCTTCCCATTAGCTATTTAAAAGAGGTATGGCATGACATGACTGCATGGCGAGTATAACTGATAGACGACATGAAAATCACGACATGCATGTCATGTATGTCATGACTACACGTCACGCCCATGGTGCACTTTCAGTCGTTTCGTTAGCTTCACATATACCAAATTTGATAATACGAAGCGTGAATGGATGATGGTTGTATATGACTGGTGCAAACATGCTAATCATTAGATATATGTCATGTGAAAACATTACTACACTGTACGCTCACAATGCACTCATGGCCGTTTCGCTAGATCTACATATTTAAATTATGCTATTAGGTGGCGTGAACGGACGATGAAGGTAAATGACACGTCGACACATCATAATGAATTGCGTGTTAAGTGAGACATGACTACATGCTACGCTCATTGCCCGCTCGCGGCAGTTTCGCTAGCTCGCGATGTACCGAATTTAGTATCAAGTGACGTGAACAGATGACGAAGGTAAATGACACGTCGAAACATGATAATCATGACATGCGCGTCATGTAAAACGTAACTACATACTAAGTTTAGGGCGCGTTCACGGCCATTTCACTAGCTTCACATATACCAAATTCAGTATTACGTGAATCTAATGGACGACGAAGGTATATGACTGGTGAAAACATGATACTCATGACATGCATGCCATGTAAGAACATGACCACATGCCCCGCTCATGATGCGCTCTCGCTCGTTTCGCTAGCTTCGCATACACCAATTTTGGCATTACGTGACTTGAATGGACGACGGAGGTAATTGACATGTCCAAACATGATAATCAGAACAAGCGTCTTATGTAAAACATTACTACACGCTACGCTCATAGCCCACTCGCGGCCGTTTTGCTAGCTTCACATATGCAAAATTTGTATTACGGGGTGTAAATGAGCAATGAACACAAATGCGGGCGAAATACTGAAAATAACGACATGGACGTCAAGGGCGGCATGATTTACATGCCTACTACTGCTGGTGCTGGTATTGCTAACGTTAGTGGCACCGTCTTTGCATGACTATGAACAACATACTTACATTTAGACTAGATACGTGAGTGCGCATAAAATTTCTAATTGTATATCATTGTATTTTATCGTATTTCATCGTAAAATCAGCAAAACAACTCGTAGCGGTTTGCCGATTTTAAAGTGCCATATCAGCCTTGGTCATTCATGCTTCGCATATCATCTATTTCCACTATACGTGGGATGCGCCAATGGTTTCTTACTTTCGTTTTCAATTCCAAAGATATATATATATATATATATATATATATATATATATATATATATATATATATATATATATATATATGTATATATATATATATATAATATATATATATATACTGCGAATGACGGTGATGCGGATGTCCATGCTGGCGCCGAAATCCAGCTGAGAGTGTCCATATGACTGTGATCGCAATAATAACTCAATAAAATTGCAGAGGTAGTTTGCCATCTGTCATCTTTTTGCTGCAGATATGGCACGAGGTGAACGTTCTTGTAAGTGCAGTCCAATTAAGTGGCTCCAAAGAAGGAAAGCTGAAATACGCAACACGAAAATAAACTTATATGTATCAAGACACAGTTCCAAGTCCTCATTTTGTACAGTTTTTCTTCTCCGAGTTTTTAATAAGTCGTGAGCTTATGAGCGTGAGATTAACAAAAAAAAGAGCTCAACGTAAGCTTCTGTTATAGTGTCCGGTTAAATTTGTCACTTGCAGCAGTTGTTCTTTGGTGTCACCGCACTGGGTGTTAGCTCTAGGAACTGAAAAGTGATGATGCAAGTCGGCATTTATACATGTGCCGTCTAATGCTCCAGATTTATCGCTAGTGGCCACTTATGTTCCAAAACAACCTGTATTTCGTGTTGTGTGCGTAATCGCATCGGAGTGCTCTGAGATTATCTTCGTGGTTCTAAGTACATCGGCATGGTCTGATCAGGGCAGCACTCACATGTGTAATAGGGCGTAAACAAAACTTGAAAAAGTGTGTGGCATAGTCCCTCTCTGAGAACGGCATCATCCAGATGTTTTTACAGAAAATGAAAGTACAATAATAGACCAAGGTAAAATTAACAATTAGGAGCAATAAGTCACAATAACAAAACAACAACGACATATATACACTACTCAGGTTCGTTAACGCTCATGAAACGGCTTGAGGCGCACGAAATGGACTACTTCAGGTCGCACACAGTGCCTTCAGGTCACGCACAGTCCTGAGTGCCGAGAGGTCAAAGAACCTTTTGTGGCCTGAAGTCACGTCGAAGAAGCTTGTCGCTATAACTCCGCGTCATCTTATGGGCGTCCAAATCCAGATACAGTCTCCAGGCTGGTATACTGTGTATACCAACGAAGAAAGTGATAACGAAGGGCGTCAGTCCGACTGTTGCTGGTTTCTGATGCACAAACGAATTAGTTACCAGGCTTCCTTGGCACGCTCAAGGTAGTCAGTTACATCAAAGATTTCTTCAACAGAGGCATTGCTCAGAATGACGTCGAGCGACGTGGCCGGGTTCCTTTCATACGCCAACTTCTATGGCGTCATCTGCATCGGCTCTTGCAGGGCCATGTTGTACGAGAAGGTCACGTACGTAACAACAGCATTACATGTCTTTTGTTTGACGTTGACGTATTTGACCGGAATTCCGGTGATAGTCTTAATATTACGCCCCATGAGGCCATTGTCTGCGGGTAGCATGCCGTGGTAAGGTGGTGGCTTCCGAGGTCAGCAGTCAAGGCCGTACCTCTATCGGTGACGAGAACCTCCGGGGGGGCCATGACGAAGGACATTGTTCTCAGCGGGCAACTTGGCTACATCGATGGCACTGCCTTTGGGCAGGACCTTTCGGAATTTCGGCTGAGGTAGTCGGTATATATAAAATTATCAACTTGTTTTTCGAATTCGACATCGGAAATGGCCTGAGTAGGTCCATCCTGATTCGTTGGACCGGTCAGCGAAGTGGTTAAATCGGCTGAAGAAAACCTGCTGGCCTTGTCGGCGAAGTATTGCATCGCTGGCAGTCCCGGCATGCCCACACGTAGTCAGTGGCAAAGTGTACTTTTCTTTTATTCTCGCGAGCACGCGGTGTTAAGGGCTCGAAGTTCGACGGCAGACACGACGGGTTTTCTTGAGGGTAGCTGTCTTCCCTCCATCGTCCGCATTGCCGATCTTCGCCAGTGAGGGGACGCGTTAAGATAGATAGAACGAAGGTTTATTTACATGACAGTTGAAAGATGGGAACTGTACAGAGATTGAAAAGATCCCACATTATGTACATCAGAGGTTCAGTTCATGATTCAGCTTCTATTTACAATATTTACAAAATGTCTTCGGCTTTTATAGCCCACCGTCTCCTTACAAGGAGGTCTGAAGAAGGCGGTGACCACTCTTGCCACAAATCAGGGGACGAAGTCTCTGTGGTCTATCCACCAGACAGGGTGCAGATATTGCACCACTTGGCCTGGTAAGGAGGTCCAATGATAGCACGAGCGCACCACACAATGACGCACCAAGCCCACGCCTTGAAGGCACCGCAGGACGAGGAGGTAGTGTACGGAGAGGAAATGTTGAGCTCAACCAGGGAGATGGCCCCTGACCAGAACGTCAGCAGCGGTCCGTGGCTGCTTCCAGGTATAGGCTTCCAGAAATTTCTCGAAAATGGCAGTCCAAACACTGGATCTCTGAGAACAGCTTCTTCGACGAGTTTCCACGGTTCCGGGCTATCGGTGCTTTTGTGGCAATTTCACGTCGGCGACGACAGCCGAGTCGAGAGGTTGACTCCAAGAGAACCACCACATTGGCGCCGTCCCACACAGTTCGAACCCGTTAAACGCAAGGGTTGTCCCGCAAAGCTTTCGTTGAAGCCCGACCACTACCGGGAACCTCTGCAAGATAGCGTCTTGCAGACTGGGTGCCGATGGGGTCGAAAGCATCCTAGCAGATCTGCTTACGCACATAAGCGTCTACCTAGACAAATTGCTAGGCCAAACGTAACAGCTCCTCCGCCACCCGGAAAACCTTGGCTGGCCAGCGCTCGAAACTGCTGGGCACGAAGAGAATGGCTGGTGACGTAGTCGATCGCCTGCTTGAAAGCACCAGCTGCGAACTTGCAACCTACTCCCGAACCACCTCACAATGTTTGACAACAACAAAACTAACCACACAAACAATACTTTGCTGCAGTCAAGAGCACTGGACTCGCTTAAAACCCTTCAGGCTTCTAAAAAAACCGCAAACAAATTCTACTTTGGAATTTTGACGGAACTCTGTGCCGCCAAAGTTACAACATTTATGAATGTGGAGATGTCTACTGAAGATGGAACAATTTGTCGTGCGAGAAAACCACAAAAAGGCAAATATAGTTTGGCCCCAGATAACCATAAACACGTTCTTTCAAAACTAGCTTTCTCCTACGATCCGCACTACCAAGCCGTCACTAACATGTGCTAACTTCATGACTAACTTCATTAAACACAACCGACTACAATAATTTCACAAGAGTGCTGCCTGAACCTACACAAGGTAACTGGGCGCATTCATTCTCTCAAAACATATTCAAAACTAAGCCACTATTACCTACTTGTGGGACACCCTGACGCAAATGAAAACTCTCCCCCAACAGATTAAACTGCGTCCTTTAACTACCTGAAACGTATATCTAACTTCAACGTGCGGCAAAACATAACTCTCAGCTCAAGAAATCACCCGATCCCTGAGCACACACTAAAATACCAAAAGGGAGTAAACCTTACGTAGTATCACGCTCATTTGCTGAATTTAGCCTCAAGTCAGCCCAAGTTTTTAAAGAACACACAGGATTTCGCTATGTGCCGCTCGCACGACATCATACTCTCTCCCATCCAAAGAGCGCTAGCATACTAACACACATCTAACCATAGGTCATATCCATATAATCAAGGCACCACTAAACATACATCTGAACGTAAATGTTCACAAAGAACAACAGGCAATCGAAACTAACGATAGATGTCATACACGTCAAGAGCACCTAACAAAATTTGCGTACGTTTTGGGCTAAAGCTCTTTATCGAATGATTCTCAAACATGAGCATTTCGAAAATTACTTTTGGTTTTATTCTAAAAACCTTCGTTGAAATGCTCATTTACTCCTGTAAGACGGTATTAAATTTAGCGCTACACCAAAGGACACGAAGCATACAAACTTCGGCTCCACTCGACAACGCTACCACGCATTGAAAACTAACGGGCGTACCAAAACTTCATTTAAGACTTACGTGCTCTTATCTAAAAAAAAACTCATTTCACGCAGTCGGTCGACCGATGCGGGTAACTGCTTCCGTATAACACTTACCTTAATCGAAACTCTCAGCTTACAAAAAATCTAGAAGGAAAAACAAACTGTAACTAAACAAACTATCCGTGGAGGTGACATAAGAAAGCTACTTTAAAACCAAAATTGAACCAACAAGCTTCCAAGAAAATTCCTTTGTTCAACTCTCCAGCATACAGCTGTCCCTCACATCAATCGTACACGCGGCTTTCGCGGTCTTGGCGGATTTCGAAAACGCCCGAGTCTTTAACGTGCACCTTCTGTATGCTGAACTGCGCAGTCACGCCTCATTTGTGATTTCGCCCTGGTTATGACCGCTTGGCAGAGGGGACCCGAGTAATGCGTGAGAAAGAGGGGCGATATCCTCTTTGGGCTTGCACCCGCGCGGTGCTTAGCAAGTGTGGACTTTCTTCTAAGACCCCTTCGACACTTCTGTCTCCTAAAGCTCTAAATCTCCCCCGTGCATTTTGTCGCTAGGATATGCGAAATGGTCTACACCATTTGCGCCTTACTGCACGACACAAAGACCTGCTCGTTGAAGTGGCCGATGACCTCCCCTTCCTTTTTTCACCTGGCTGTTTGCCACCTTTTTCGTGCTTTCGCTTTGTCGCGCGCGTACCCTCCACTTTTTTACGGCGTCGTTTGCGACCGACTTTTTCTTCGCTACTAGGAAGTTTGCCGTGGAATGAGTCATCGATGATTCTACACCTCAAGGGTTTTTCTGCACCACTTGCCACATTACTTCGGCACTTCGATTTCTTGGCACTGTTGCCATGTTTGGCCGATTCACCTGTGCTAACTCTGTACTCACGCGCGCTTTGAAACGTGCTGGGGATAGAACAATGGGAGTACCGGCGTCTTCCCCACGATTCAATTCGCGAGGAGCCTGCCCTCTTTTTTCCTTTCGTCCTGCGGCTCAGGCGCATGCGAAGAAGGTCTGATGCTGCTTCAAACACCTAGGTCTGCTTGCTACGCCCATAAGTTTCGAGCCTTCTTTTACACCTGTAGTGCTGTTTGTCTGTCTCGCAGCTTTCCAACGTTCTCTGGGTCTGCGCCGCATTTTATGACTCGTTTCCAAGCTTCCGGCTGGCATCTCAAACTCGCCCACCCTCTTACAGCATTTGTCTGCTGTCGAACCCGCGTGGTTTGAAGAATTTTTAACAAAATCATCTATTTCCCGCTCCGAACTTGCGGACAGGTCAACAAACGTAAGAACAATGCAGCTGCTTCCCTTTGGACAATCAGCTCGCATTGCTGGGAGCTGTCTACGACTGCACTGTTCTCCTCACTCCCTGCATTCACCGCTTCTCTCGAGCTTTGTCCGGTGTTCTTGACTACTTCAACATTGTTTGCAAGATCCACCGTCGCGACAACCTCAGTTGAGGTCTGTACCAGATTGTCTACAGTTATCCTAGCTGTTTCACTTGCATTAAATTGACTCAGCACCTCGTCGCACTCGGTCTGGCATTCGGCGGTCTTTCTAATCAGAGCAGAATCATTCGCAGCACACAAACAGGGTTCATCCTCGAACCTGCTGCTATCTTCACTCGTGCTAGCCTTTTCTACGGCTCTGAACTGCAAGGCACTTATTTGTTCCACGCAATTCTTGTGCGCTACACTTCTTCATCATCATCATCAGCCTAACTACGTCCACTGCAGGACAAAGGCCTGTCCCATGTTGCGCCAGTTAACTCGGTCCTGTGCTTGCTGCTGCCAAATTATACCCGCCAACTTCTTAATCTCATCTGCCCCCCTAACCTTCTGTTTCCCCCCAACTCGCTTGCCTTCTCAAGGAATGCAGTTAGCGACCCTTGATGACCAGCGGTTATCCCGTCTACGCGTTACATGCCCGGCCCATGTCCATTTTCTCTTCTTAATTTCAACTATGATATCCTTAAACCCCGTTTGTTCCCTAATATACTGTGCTTTCTTCCTGTATCTTAAGGTTACATCTACCATTTTTCTTTCCATTGCTCGCTGCGTCGTCCTCAACTTGAACTGAACCCTCTTTGTAAGTCTCCAGGTTTCTTCTCCGTAACTAAGTACCGGCAATATACAGCCGTTCTATACATTTCTTTTAAGGGATAGTGGCAATCTACCTCTCATGAATTGAGAGGGCTCGCCAAATGTGCTCCACCACATTCTTATTCTTTTAGTTACTTCAATCTCGTGGTTTGGCTCCGCGATTATTACCTACCCTAAGTAGACATCGTCCTTTACAACTTGAAGTGGACTATTACCAACCTCAAAGCGCTGCTCTCTTCCAAGGTTGTTGTACATTACTTTTGTTTCCTGCTGATTATATTTAAAACCCACCTTTCTGCTCTCATTGTCTAATTACGCAATCACGAGTTGAAATTCGTCCTCTGAGTTACTCAGCAATGCAATGTCATCGGCGAAGCGCAGGTTACTACGGTACTCTCCATTAACTCTTATCTCTAACTGTTCCCATTCTAGGCTTCTGAAAACCTCCTGCAAGCACGTGGTAAACAGCAATGGAAAGATTGTGTCCCCCTGCCTTACACACTTCTTTAATGGTATTCTGTTGCTTTCTTTATGATGCACTCTGGTAGCACTTGATCCCCTGTAGATTTCTTGCAGGATGTTTATGTATGATTCATCAACGCCTTGATTCCGCAGTGTCTGCATGACTGCTGATATTTCTACTGAATCAAACGCCTTCTCCTAATCTATGAAGGCTATGTATAGTGGTTGGTTATACTATGAGCATTTCTCTATTACCTGATTGATAGTATGAATGTGGTCAATTGTTGAGTAGCCTGTTCGAAATCCTGCTTGTTCCTTTGGTTGATTGAATTCTAATGTTTTCTTTACTCTGTTAGCAATTACCTTTGTAAATAGCTTGTATACTACAGAGAGCAAGCTTATCGGCCTGTAATTCTTCAAGTCCTTGTCATCTCCTTTCTTATGTATTAGGATGATGCTGGCATTCTTCCAAGACTCTGGTACTCTTCCCGTCAGGAGACACCTCGTAAACAGTATGGCTAGTGTTTCTTACACAATCTCTCCTCCATCTTTCAGCAGATTTGATGTAACCTGGTCCTCACCAACAGCTTTACCTCTTTGCATGTTCTCCAAGGCTTTTCAGACTTCTTCTATTTTTACTGTTGGGTTGTCATGAGGGTTACTGCTAGTTCTTATTGTATTAAGGTCCTGGTTCTCCCGGCTATTGTACAGATCTCTGTAAAACTCTTTCGATATAACAACTATCCTATCCATATTGATAGTAATGTTGCCTTCTTTATCCCTTAGTCCATATATTTCATTTTCACCTATCCCAAGTTTTCTCTTCACTGCTTTGACGCTTTCTCCGTTCTTCAGAGCGTGTTCAATTTTCCTCATGTTATACCTTCTTACATCAAATACCTGACGCTTAATATCCAACATCGAAAGCTCTGCCAGTTTTATTTTGTCTGTTTTACTCAAGAGGTTCATGCTTTGACGCTTCCTAATGAGATTCTTCGTTTCCCTGGAAAGCTTGTCAATGTCCTGTCTAGCTACCATGACTCCGATTTCCAGTGCACACTTCGTAATGACACTCGTCAAGTTATCATTCATTTTGTCTACGCTAAGTTTGGTTTTCTCCTTAAGAGCCAATTACTTGTTTTGAAGCGAGACTCTGAATTCCTTTATTTTCTCTCTAAGTGCTAGTTCATTGATTGGCTTCTTGCGTATCAGTTTCTGTTGTTCCTTCTTCAAGGCTAGGCGAATCCAAGACCGTACCGTTATAGTCACTGCATCGTACCCTGCCAACCACTTCCACATCTTGCACGATGCCTGGGTGTGCACTCATTACAAAATATATTTCATTCTTCTTTACGCTTTAGGGCTCCTCTATGTCCACTTACGGTTTTCTCGTTTTCTGTGGAAGGTATTCGAAATCCGTACCTTTTCGCGTTCTGCAAATTCTACTAGTAGCTCTTCTCTAGCGTTTCTAGTACCGATGCCATATACTCCTGCTGCCTGATCTCCAGCCTTCTTCTTCCCTACTTTTGCATTATAATATCTCATAAGTCTAATATACTGCGTTCTTACCTTACTCATTGCTGATTCCACATCTTTATAGAAGCTTTCAACTGAAGCGTCGTCAAGGCTGGATCTAGGCACGTAAGCCCGTACCACCTTTATATTGTATGTCTTATTGAGTTTAGGTATGATACCTACCACCCTTTTGTTAACGCTATAATATTCCTCTATGTTGCCAGCTGGGTTTCTGTGAATTAGGAACCCCACTTCCAGTTCTCTTCTATCAGCCAAGCCCCGATAGCAACGAACGTGCCCATTCTGTAAGACCATATAGGCCTCCTTTGTCTTCCTCACCTCACTGAGCCCTCTTATATCCCATTTAACACCCTCTAGCTCCTCGAACAGTACAGCTAGACTTGCCTCACTAGATAAGGCTCTAGCATTAAACGTTGCCATGTTCAGGTTCCAATGGCGGCCTGTCCGGATCCAAAGATTCTTAGCACCCTCTGCTACGCAGCAGATCTGACCGCCACCGTGGTCAGTTGTTTCTCAGCTGCTGGAGACAGAGGGCCGTGAGTTAATTGACGTATGCATGTGGGTGGTAGTGGCCAGGTACTGCACCAGGGTGGCAAATTCTTATCGAGTGAGGGAGTGCGTTGCCGGTGGTGGTCACCGGTGAGGCCGCACCCCAGGTCTCTTAATGCAGTTACATTACCACGCGGATTTTTTAAATTTTATCTGGTTGGGAGCTGCGCAGCACTGGGTTTCGAACCACAGACCTTTTGCATGCAAGGCGGATGCTTTAACCACTACGCCATCGCCGCGCTACACCTATGGATGGCTGAATCTTCTGACTCATAGTCTGGACTTTCTGTTCAAGTTGTTCAATTTCTAGGTTGATTGTTCGCTCAAGCTCTTCGCTATCTCGCTCACAGTTTTCTCTTTTCATGTTTCTTTTTCTTGTCTTTCTTTTTCAGCCTCTTGAAAGTCTCTACCACGTTATTATTCACCTACTCACTGGCGTTTTGCAAGATCGCCTCACAATCGGTGTCGTCCCCATTCCTTCCACTACTTCAATACCTGGATGCTTACTCACAGTCCAAAGCTCATCTTTCAGCACTGACTTCCACCCCAGGATTGCTGCTTTACTTTGGACCTGCGTCTCACACATATTTAGGTGATCTTTATTGCTCACTCAATACTGAAACTAGGTTATCTCCCTATCTCATAATCAAACAATCAAGCTTCTACTCAACTCACTCACAAAATGAAGCATGTAAAATCAAAGCAAAGATCAAGTACTCACCACAACACAGCACAATGTCGTGAGGTCCTTCTCACCGCTGTCAACCAGTTTATAAAGGCTGGAGGTTGATGGCAGGTACGGCGGGTTTCTTTGTGGTAGCTTTCACCCCACCGTCGTCCACATAGCCGATCTTCGCCAGTATGGGGACGCATTCAGAGAGATAGAACGAAGGTTTATTTACATGTCAGCTGAAAGATTTGTGAAGAGATTCAGAAGATCCTAAATTATGTACTATAGAGCTTCAGTTCATGATTCATCTTCTATTTACAAAATGTATTTGGCTTTCATAGCCCGACTTCTCCTTACACGGAGGTCCGAAGAAGGCGGTGACCACTCTTGCCTCAATTAAGGTGACGGAGTCTCAGTTGTCCATCCACCAGAAAGAATGCAGATATTGCACCACTCGCCTTGCCGAAAAAGTCCAATGGTAGCATGAGCGCACCACGCAATGATGCACCCGGCCCACGCCTTGAAGGCACTGCATTGAGAAGAGGTAGAGTGCGGAGACGGAAAGTTGAGCTCCTCCGGGGAGATGGCCGCGGACGCAAACGTCAGCAGCGGTTCATGGCTGCTTTCAGCTACAGGCTTCCAGAACTCTCTCGATGGCAGTCCGAACGTTCGATCCCTGAGAACAGCTTCTTTGACGCGTTCCCACGCATCCAGGCTGTCGGTGCTTGTGTGGCGATTTCGAGTCGGCCACGACGGCCGCGTCGAGAGGTTGACTCCAAGAGAAACACCACATTGGTGCCGTCCCAGCTGTTCGAGCCCGCTCAACTAAAAGATTGTCTCGCGAAGCTTTTATGGAGGCCCGACCCCTATCAGGAACCTCTACAGGACAGCGTCTTGCAGACTGGGTGACGATTGGGTTGAAAGCATCCTAGAAGAGCGGCCTACGCACAATGGCGTCCATCCAGACGAATGGCCGGGCCAAACGTAACAGCGGAAAAGACCGAGGTGGCCAGCCGTTGGGTTGTCGGGTAGGGCCTGCAGATTTTCTGGTCACATTGCCTCAGGCACAATGATAAGATGGCTGGCTCGGGTCGGAGAGAAGTTTTTCTTTATGACAACGTGTTTTAACAAGACAAATGGCTTCATTCTGCGCCTGAATTCCTTCGGGACGATGGAGGTCCCACCCTCAGTTTCTGGTCAGTTAGTTGTCGCTGGGCGAAGTCATCGGTACTTATGGTTCAAAGAAACCCTCATCACCCTAGTCGTCCTGTGGTGGAGGTTCGACGAGGGTGCGAGACAGGCAGTCAGCGTCAGAGTGCTTCTTTTTGAACTTGTACACTACCACAATGTCAAATTATTTTAGGCTTAAACTCGACTGTGTGAGGCGGACTGAAGGGCCTCAAAAGTTAGCTAGCCAATAAATGGTGTGGTGGTCACTCGAAACTTTGAAAGGCCGCCCGTTGAGGTAAAGACGAAGGACGAAACTTGGCGCTGCGCAAGTGATAGCAACGCACTCCTTAACTGCTGTTGGATAGTTGGCTTTCGCTTTAAATGTGACTGGCTGGCAAAACTAATGACTCTTTCCCAGCCATCGGTCCTTCGGACAAAGGCAGTAGTGAGTCCCACGCTTCGTGCGTCGGTCTGTACTTCTGTTTCGGCGTATTTGTCAAATGTGCAACAATCGGCAGTGTCTGTAGGCGTCACGTAAGTTCCTGTAATACTTTTTGTTGTGCATTTCCCACCGAAATTGGACGTCGCATTTCGTGAGGGGAGTTAGCCGCTCCGCGATCTGTGAGAATTGCTTGACGAAACGCCTGTAACAGGCGCACATTAACAGGAACCGGCGAACTGCCTTTTTGTCGGATGGTAGTGGGCAATCAGTGATGTAGGCTGTTTTTTTGTTGGTCTAGGCGCACTCCAGACTTGCCAATAGCGTGTCGCAGGAACAAGAGTTGCTCGTACGCGAAATGGCACTTTTTTGTTTCAAGGTGAGTCCAGAGGTCTTGATAGCTTGAAGTACTCCTTCAAGACTCCTGGCATGCACCTCGAAGCTCACGTTAAACTCGACAACGTCGTCCAAGTACACAGGGCAAGTCTGCTGCTTTATTCCAGCCAATACAGTGTCCATAACATGCTGGAACGTTGCGGGCGCCGAGCAAAGACCATATGGCGTGACTTTGAACATGAACAGGCCGTCTAGTGGGATAAAGGCAGGCTTCTCTTGATTTTTCTTGTCGACCTTTATTTTCCAATAGCCGGTCCTATGGTCCATCAAAGAAAATTACTTCACGCTGTGTAGTTGATCCACGGCGCCGTCTATGCGTGAAAAAGAGTACACTTATTTTTTCGATTTTGTTGACAGAATTGGTTGACGCAAATATGTAGGATTCCGTTTTTCTTTTTCACTTATGCCCCAAGTGACGCCCCCGGATTCTTAAACGTCTGAATTATGTGTTGGTGTAGCACTTACTCAACTTGTACGCCCATCAAAACTTGGTACTGACCGGGCACTTTCTTCCTTTATGGTGCGATATTTCAATTGGAACGTGAACTTAGCAACGTTTAACGCTAGAACCTTATCTAGTGAGGCAAGTCTAGCTGTACTACTCGAGGAGCTAGAGGGTGTTAAATGGTATGTGATAGGGATCGGTGTGGTTAGGAGGACAGATGAGGCCTATACAATGCTACTCAATGGGCACGTCCTTTGCTATCGGGGCTTCTCTTAAAGAAGAAAATTGGGAGGGGGTTTCTTATCCACATAAACATAGCTGGCAACACAAAGGAATACTATAGCGATAATGAAAGGGTGGTAGGTATTGTAACTAAACTCAATTAGAGATACAAGATAATGGTGGTAGAGGCTTACGCACCTACATCCAGCCATGATAACGCGTCTATTGAAAGCTCCTATGAAGACATGGAATTGCCAATGAGTAAGGTAAAAATACACTATGTCATTCTGATGGGAAACTTCAATGCAAAAGTAGGGAAGAAGCAGGCTGGAGACCAGGCAGAATGAGATTATAGCATCGGTAATAGAAATGCCAGAGAAGAGCTACTAGTATAATTCGCAGAATGCAATAATTTACGGATTCTGAATACCTTCTACCGAAAACGAGGGAACCGTAAGTGGACATGGAAAAGCCCTGAGGGCGAAAATAAGAACGAAATAGACTATACTAAGCGCACACCGATGCATCTTGCATGATGTGGAAGTGCTTGACAAGGTACGATGCAGTAATCATAAAATGGTATGGTCTAAAACTCACCTACACTTAAAGAAGGAACGACAGAAACTGATACGCAAGAAGCTGAGCAGTGAGCTAGCAGTGATAGGGAAAGTACAGGAATTCAGAGTCTCGCTTCAGAACAAGTACTCAGCTCTTATCGAGCAAACCAAACTTAGCCTAGACGCAAATAATGATAATCTGACAAGTATTATTACGCAAAGTGCAGTGGAAGTTGGAGGTACGGTACTTGGGCAGGACACTGGCAAGCTGTCCCAGAGAACAAAGAATCTCGTTAGGAAGCGTCAGACCATGAAAACCTGAAGTATAACAGACAAAATTGGGTTGGTAGAGCTTTCTAAGTTGATTAGTAAGCGAACAATATCGGTTGTATTAAGGTATAACATGGAGTATAACACGCTCTGAAGAAGGGAGTAAGCGTCAAAGCAGTGAAGAGAAAATTTAGGATAGACAAAAGTCACTGAAAGACAACGAAGGCAAAATAACTACCACTGTGGATAGGATAGGTAAATTAGCGGAGTAGTTTTACAGAGATCTGTACAGTAGCCAGGACAACCATGACCCTACCATAAGAACTAGCAGTAACCCAGGTGACACCCCACCAGTAATTGTAGAAGTCAGAAAAGCCTTGCAGATTAAGCTAAGAGGAGAAGCTTCTGATGAGGATCAGGTAACATCAGATCTGCTAAAAGATGGAGGACAAATTGTGTTAGAAATACCAGCCAGCCGGTTTACGAGATGTCTCCTCACGGGAAGAGTACGAGAATCTTGAAGAATGCTAACATCATTTTAACACATAAGAAAGGAGATGACAAGTACTTCACGAATTACAGGCCGATCAGCTTGCTCTCAGTAGTATACAAGCTTTTTTACAAAGGTAATTGCTAACAGAATTACCACAACATTAGAATTCAATCATCCAAAAGAACAAGCAGCATTTCGAACAGGCTACTCAATAATCAACCACATTTATACTATAAATCAGGTAATACCGAAATTTTGAGAGTATAACCAACCACTATACATAGCCCTAATAGATTACGAGAAGGCGTTTGATTCATTCAGTACAATTTTCAGCAGTCATGCAGGCACTGCGGAATCAGGGCGTTGATGAAGCATATATGAACATCTTGAAAGAAATCTACAGGGGATCAACGGCTACCATAGTGCTTCATAAGCAAAGCAACAGAATACCAATGAAGAAGTGTGTAAGGCAGAGGGATACAATTTCCTCAATGCTTTTTACCGCGTGCTTGCTGGAGGTTGTCAGAGGCCTAGAAAGGGAAGAGTTAGAGATAAGAGTTTTCGAAGTGTGCTTTATTATTCTGCGCTTCACCCATGACATTGCATTGCTGAGTGTTTCAGGGGATGAATCGCAACTAATGATTACGGAGTTAGACAAGCAGAGCAGAAAGGTAGGTTCCAAAATTAATCTGCGGAAAACGAAAGTAATGTACAGTAACCTCGGAAGAGAGCAGTGCTTCGAGAGCTGTAATAGTGCACTTGAAGTTCTAAAAGAGTTTCTACTTAGGACAGCAAATAACCACGGAACGAAACCACGTGATTGAAGTAACTAGAAAATTGAGAATGAGGTGGAGCACAATTGGCAAGCACTCTCGTATTATGACAGGTAGATTGCCACTATCCCTCAAGATGAATGTATATAACAGCTGCATCTTGCCGGTACTTAGCTACGTAGCAGAGACCTGGAGACTTACAAAGAGGGTTCAGCTTAAATTGAGAATGGCGCAGCGAGCAATGGAAAGGAAAATGGTAGGTGTAACCTTAAGAGACAAGAAGAGAGCAGAATAGATCAGGGAACAAAACGCGATGAAGGATATCATAGTTTAAATCAAGGAGAAGAAATGGAAAGGGAAATTTTCCTTGAAGTGCACGTAAAAAAGGTACGTGGTTCCTCGTGCTCGTGCTATTGGCATTCGGGCGCAGAAGCGCCATTTTACCGCGCTACAATACTCACCCTAGTAAATAGGGTGACACCACGTTGTGGTGCATAAGTTTATCCACACCAGAGATCTTGTGCGTCGTCCACTCCGCGTGTATAATTCAATGTATGGTTGGGCTAGTTCAGTCTGGTCTGCAGATAGCTTTTCTGATTGTAAAACTCGATATGGTGCACGCACTTCACTCTTGCTGTCTGCGTGCGCTGGTTTCACGTGGTCACTTGAAACCACTTCATGGCGGCCACTTCTGTCGATCATGATGTGCTTTTCTTCTCTTTTCACCACCTTGAATGGTCCTTCATAAGCAGGCTAGTGTGAAGCTGTATAGCATCGTGTTTCATGAACATGCGAGAACAGGTGAGATCACAAGGGACGTCGACAAACCGTGGTGCTGGTAGCTGCGGAGGGACAGGGCGCAGCTCGCTCTTAATACCCTGCAGTAACAGGGCGTACTCGCCCTTGGCCTGGGCGTTCGCGTTTTTATGGTTGGCGACAAACTCTCCAGGTAGGCGAAGTGTTGTGTTGAACGAGTTCAGCCGAGCAGCAGCCAATGTGCGTAAATTGAGCCAATCTAATTCCTAATAATAACAGATGTAAAGCTTTGACCCAGGTGTGACTTCAAGTTGCTCTCAGGCTAGTCTGATGTTGAGGACAGAACCTTCCCACTATACCACTGCTGATGGGATAGTAGGCCATTTCTCGGATGCGGTTGACTATTAGGAACCATGTGATGCAACCGAATAGGCACACTCAAATTGAGTTATACAATCTGTTGTCACGGTCGATGGAACTTTGATTCGCGCGACGCAGTTGCAGGTGAAAGGGTGGGCAACCGTATCGGTAGTGAAACCAGGGATGGGGACGGTGTCCGGCCATCGCGTAAAGCGCACGACGCACTTTAGCAAGTATTTTTTTGTTTCACAATAAGACGATGGTCGTGCATTGTTCGAATACACCTGGGGAAATTGAGTGTCCTGCTCGGGGAAAGATTCTGAAGGCGTTTCAGTATGGCATTGCACTTTGGAACACTGACAGGACGGGCATTTCCAAACCCAACGTCGGCCATCCGGGTTTATTTGAGGCCACATGAACCTATTGCAGTCTAAAGCCACTGAGTGGCTTAGATTGCAGGATGCGAGATGCCGTGCGATGATCCACGAATGTTGCTTCAAAGATCCGGGGCACAAACCATCTAGCCTTACCGATGCACATGTCAACAAGTACACATCCTGTCGGTCCATCTACTCATTGCAGCGTCCACGCGCTAGTTGTGGAGTTTAGTAGATGCTCCTATTCCGAATGGCTGTGTTGAGCCGTCGTTATGGCTCATTGACAATAAGCATTCCGGCTGCAGAAAGGGTGCTGAATCCAATTCAGTGCCGACGGGATCCGCTAAAGGATGCTCGCCTTGCCGATTGCTCCTGGAGCGACTTTTCGGCATGTGCCTCCGAATCGACTCGCCGTGAACCAGTAGGAGCGCTAACTGTGGAATTTGGAAAATGGCGGCAAAGTCCGACTCGCTCCTCAAGTCACAGCCGAAAAACGTGTGCTTAAGCAGAAATACTCATCGAATTGTTGCGCAAACACCACGTTCTATACAAAAAATGCCCCCGCAATCACGAAGACAGCTTGTTAAACGACGACTTGAGTAATAAAGTAAGAAACCAGCTCTCTGACTGGTAGTACGAGTTGCTCTGGCCTTGTTTCTTCGCTCCTTAAATCATGACCACCTTGATATGCAGTTATCTTTCTCGTCCGGGTTAGATCTATCTCTCCACAGGCACAGTGAAGTTGCGCGCCCCCGACAACAGCCGGACAACAGCGCATCCATCCTGCGCTCGTCCCGTCGTGGATTGTTTTCGCGGCATATGGCACGCTATGGCTATTCGGCGAATTTGGCGGTGTGATGCTAGTCCACTGCGAACGACGCTGTGTTTCGGCGACAGGAGAATTTCACTCCCTGTACAAAACAGATGCTTCACTGTGAACTAGGCGTTAGTGTAGAGTGGTGAAGTCAACACCGCTTGGTACGCTGACGGCGTTCACCGGCTGCGAGAAAGAGCATCTGCCGCTGCTTTGTCCTTCCCGCTTAGATGACGTATATTCGTCGTGAATTCTGCGATGTAAGGCATTTCAAAGAGGTCCCGAACCACGTGTGCACTGGTATCTGAGTTGATTGCGTGCAATTCGTAATCAGCGGCTTGTGATCCGTCAGCACGCAAAATTCTCGACCTGATACAAAGTCGCCTAAATGTCATACAGCCGCGTATATGGTGATGAGCTCTCACACCAAAGGTGCTGTATCCGCGTTGAGCCAGACTCTTTTTTTCGGATAAAGAGGAAATTGGTTGCCACCTTCCGCTTGACTTCTGCTGTAGTACGGCTCCAAAAGCTGTGTCTGAGGCGTCCACCATTACGCACTGCTGTATCGCAAGTTGGGGGTATGCGAGCAGGGTGGCATTCACCAAAGACTTCCTAATATCTCGAAACGCATCTACCACTTGGCTGTTTCACTGAATGTCGCTTGCCTTATTTGCTGCAGCTTCTAGTAGCCTGTGCAGCGGGTGAAAGATGTGGGCGCACTTTAGAACTAACCTTTGGTTGACGTTTACGAGTCTCAGGAACTCTTGCAGCTGGCCGATGGTTTTTGGCTGTGGAACCCACTGTACTGATTCGACCTTGTCCGCGTTTGGTCGCACTCCCGCGCTTAAAATGCTGTGGGCCAAAATGGTAGCGATGGTAGCCTGAACACACAATCGGACGTTTTGATAACGATGCCATGTTCTGCCAGTCGCTATATGAATGACTCTCGTGTTCCTAAGGCGTGCGGCTAGCAATAAGCGGGTCATCTAGGTAGAGGGTCATTCCACGCGCTTCCCGCACAGCCACAACTCTCATGCCGGGACCCCTGCCGCACGCAAGCGGGGGACAAATATGCCAATTGGCGACGCCCTTTCACCCTCTGCTTGGGTGCAGCCGGTGTGCCGGCACGTGCGTGGTGGCTGTGCGGGAAGCGCGTGGAATGGCCCTAAAACTTGCAAAAGCCGAGACTCCGGACCACGCCATTCATGAACCATTGAAAAGTTCGGCCATCATTAAGTAATCTAAAATGCATGCGTAAGAATTCAAACACTCCGAATGGCGTTGTTAGTGTGGTCTTGGGAACATCATCTGGTGCTACAAGTATCTGATGGCATGTTCTCACCACATCTATTTTAGAGAATATGATTGCGCCTTGCAGTCAGGAGGTCAGGTCGTGGACGAGTGGCACTGGGTAAATTTCCGGCATAGTCACACGGTTTAATAACCATAATCCCCACAAGGACGCCATTCACCACCTGTTGATGGGGGGACGACGTGAAGAGGCGCTGCATACGCGCTGCGCTGCATGAATGGCGTACTATGCCGTGTTCCATCATATGCGAAAACACCAGCTAGGCTAGCTGTACCTTCTCGAGCGAAAGACGCCATGTCAACGCGTGTACCCGTTGTCCTGTGGTTCCTGTGTGATGATGAGCATCATGTTTTACTTCGGGAGATGCCTGTTGCTGTTGCATCAGCTCTGAGAACTAATGGGTTATGGTGGTGAAGCGCGATTTTCCTGATAGGCGGAGTAAGGCCGGACTGAGCGGAGGGCGCCAACGTGGCTTGCCTTGTACGTCTGAACGACATACAGGATCCTGAAGGTATTTGTTTCGAAAATCAACCACCAGACCGAAGTATTGCAGGAAGTCAGCGCCGAATATGACGAAACTTAAATCAGGGGCTATGAACAGCCCTTCGAACGTTCTGTTAAAATGGAACTAAACTGTTAGTGAACCCTTTTCTATTTTTCATCACCCTGTTTTTGACGGCTTGGAATGGCGTTGAAGCAGGGTTCTTCTTTTCGATTTGTGACATGAATATCACGTTCTACTCAGCTTCTGTGTCGACTGAGGAACGAGCCCATTGTTACGGTCGGTAATGCAAAATATTGATGCACCCCATAAAGGCAACTTTGAAGCACTGGTCGGCCTCAGTGCTTGTCACGCAGGGTGGAGTACAGTTGCGCGCAGCATTTTTGAACCATTGGTGATACCACTATATATTTTGCCACTGAGGATGTGGTAACGAGGTGTTTGGCTTGATTGCATTTTGTGCTGTCCTTGCACACAAACCGGATAACATTTCGGTGAGTAGATATATCTGCGCGCATTTGCTGAATTTCATCCTAAGCCTGCTCTCGCACGGCAGCCAGTGATGTGGTTGTAATGACCATCATGAGCCGATCAGAGAGCTCGGCCACCGAAGGTAAGTCTTTCTGCTCTGGCACCTCGACAACCAAGCGAACACTTGACGGCAGCTTTTGCAAAAAAGAGTTCTCGAAACTATGATCAGGCTAAGCTCTTTGTTGCTTCACCACGTATGCGCCGCAACAGCTGACTAGGAGTGCGGTCGTGGAGGTTCATGTCGTGAAGCACTTGCTGTAGTCACTGCGATTCAGGGGGCGTGACATTGTGGATGAGAGTTTCCTTTACCGTTATGTATGCTTTTTGAGCAGATGGGTTGTGTAAGAGATCCCGTATTTCACTGGCTATGGTTGGGGGAGGGGGCTGCTTACGCTGTAATAGTATTTGGTTAAGTCGGATGTGATGCGTCGCGCTGCGAACTGGGCTTCTACTTGAATAAACGAGAGGGCGGAGTCCGTGGTCTAAAAGGATGGCAGCTTATCGTCGAGTTAAGAGACTGTCCGCGAAGCATTCATTGTGGACCTCGAATCTATTGTCGCGGAGTTTCTCGTTGACGTAGAAGTCATAGCGAAGTTGATGCTCAACCACGGTGGCTGCATTACAATACCGGGTCACCAATATTTGAACGCACCGCTAAGCCGAGCTGGATGAGCAGGTCACGCAAGCGAGATAAGCCACACACATCATAAACAACAACGGAGCTTTTATTTCTTTTTAAGTGCAGGAAGAGAAGTCACGTGGTTTCTCGTGCTTGCGCTGTTGCCAGTCACCGCACACATGTCTAGCTTTCAGGATGTATGTATGTATGTATGTATGTATGTATGTATGTATGTATGTATGTATGTATGTACGTATGTATGTATGTACGTATGTATGTATGTATCCGGCTGTGCCCTTTTGATCGGGTGGTAGCTCATGCCACCTAGCCATAAAGTTAAGTACTATCACTGTGTGTTTAAGTATTGAATTTCACTCCCACCTCGATTGTAGCCGTCAATCAGTTAGCCTTCTCCTAGTTATTTCTACCCGTTTAAAGTATAATTATCCTTCATTGTCCCTAAACCCCAATGCTTTCAAAAAAAAACACTGACCGATCAGCGCTCCTAGTGGCCACGCCTAGAATTTTGGGCATTTTCATTGGGATGGAGTCATTTTTCGACGATAAAAAATTAGGAGACGGAAATTCCAATAGTTCTGAAAGAAACAAGTTGTAGAAGATGTACTGCACTGCACTAATGCAGCATTGTTAATGTCGGCGCTTCCAATTCTGTTCCGACGACGAATAAAATTTACACAATGGGGTCCTATGAAAGCCACTGAAATTGAAACTTGTCTTTATGGACAAAAAAAAAGGCCACATAAAAAATACTAGGCGAAAACCTGCAAATTTCTCGGAGATATAAGTAGTACAAAGACTAAGCTTTGACTTTAACCCGAAATTCTGTGTATGCATGACGAAAAATACATTGCAGAATGTAATTTTTACAACACAGTCACGTCACTGACTCGAGTCTTGGAGCATTGTATCTTGATAAGACAAATCTTATCGAAGCGCACACAGCTGGCGTTATGGCCGCGTTGGTTGAGTGACCGAGGGGGTAGCTCGCCCGTGGTTAATTCGGTGCAGCGCGAATTCGAAACCCAAGTATGCTGTTTTACTTCGCTTCTTCCTTTTTTTTTTGAAGACGATAGTCTTTCTTGAGAACCTTCGACGTGAAAGTTTTGGTTTGTCTGTTTGTCTGTCTGTACATTTGTCTGTATGTCCACTCTTAACGGCACCAGATGCTTGAAACAGCCGACCCCATTTGAAGCTACCGCCAATGTTGCTCGAGATTAAGCGTATATACTTGTGCAATTGTCAAATAAAAAGAAATTATTGCGCATGTCTGCGGCACCATAACAACACGTATATATTACGCATGTGCGTCTTTTACTAGAAAAGCCAAACATAAGTAATTTTTAGGAACGTAGCACTTATCACGCTGCACTGACCATGCAACGCTTGCACGAAAACGCGACTGTTTCCAACGCTTTGCTAAGACGAGACGGTGGTGGCACCTACTCGTCGCCTTGCGTTCGACACCTTATCACCTCTGAGGCGGGCGCGCACCCGTATATCATTTAAAGTGTTCGCTGAGACATTAGTATTTTTCTGAGACGGGCGCGCACACCCGTCTCAGAGCCACGCGCTTCCTTCTACAAGAAAACTGCCAGATGGCACTCATGTCTCACATGTGACGTGACTTGATGCGCTCGTTCGCCTCCGCTGCACGCTCGAGGCATTCTAACGCAGCGCCTCCAGAATACCATTCACAGATTATCTTGCACAGAACATCAAATAAATGTTTCGTTCACTCTCTCCACGCGCAAGAGTCTTTCGATGATATTTGCAGATTAACATGCAGATACGGGGCCAATTTTTCTACAAATTTTCTGTCAGTGAGTAATGCGCTCAGCTGCTGATCCGAAAGAAACGGGTTTGATTGTGAACGCGGCTCTAGCACTCCTAGGTAGGCGAGAATCCTAGATTACCTATATGTTTGTTTGTGCTTGCGTTCGCATGTGTGCAGTAAATACGCAAGCAAAGTTGAAAAATTTAGGAGTGGGGAGGGGTTTGAGCCCCCACTGGTGGACGCAGTGGTACATTCTACGTTAGCAAAGCTGGAGAAACATACAAGTCCGCACTCCTTCGGTATGTGTACACTGTGAGTCAGCGTTGAAGGCGTGCATATGTATTAACGTAGATAGTACGAAATAAGAGTCATTTGCGTCCGTCAGAGAGGTAGTTGCTATTGTAGCGCAACTGTCGCAAAGATTGAATTGGTGTCTTAAATGGCTTACTTCTTTAAGAATGGTAGGTAACGTTGCCTCAACCAGTAAGTCCACAAGGGAAGCAATGCAGAGATTTCTGCTTTGCTCCACTTCTACCTCTTCACGTAGACAACCTCACAAGCTGAAATGGTACAATATTCGGTAGCACCTTTAAATATTACCTAAAGTGTTCGCTGAGACATTAGTATTCTTCTTATTGTTGCACACATGTACTCCACTCTTCACTAAATTGCCAAGCCACTCGAGTGCATTTGATATGAATAAATGAAAGCTAAGCACATGTTACACTCATCAAAAGCGCTAAGGCTAAATCTTCATTGGCCTCTTGACACGTATTTTGTCGCAGTAACGATACGCTTAATATATAAAAATATTTGGAACTGTGTACCAATTATGTAACCAAACTTGAGCACGTTGGTTTCACAAGTTTGTGGTTGTCTCCCTCAACATCATAAGCAACGTGATCATGCTGATTGTAGGATACACATCAATCCCATCTTTCTCCTATCAGCCCGTTCTTGTGCATACTGCGCTCACGTTAACCCGGGAAACTTATCAACTCAAATCAAAGTTTATTTACATCTTGAAAAGTGTGGTCAAGCTATGTACAAGGCATACAATTGAAAAGACAAGCATGTGCAAATACTATTTCAAACAGATAATTCGCGACACACATGAAAGAAAAAATCACAAATGTTGTCATAAAAATCACTTCAAGTGCTGTCGCAAAAAATTAAACCATCGCAATCAATACAAAAAAACTAAAGAAAAAGTAATTAAACGGTTGAAACTGTTGCTGCCATAATAACCATGATCAAAATCTTCAGAATGTGTGCAAATGTGAATAAGTACCGCGAAGCAATGGTAAAACAAACTAGCTTTCCATTGATTATTGCAAACGTAACATTTTTCAGTACAGTATTTATGCTTGCATGAGATTATTCACAAAAGTGCCTCTTTATACGCTTTATATTGTATTTTTCTATTTCTATTTCACTCAGAGATTTTATTTTTGAGCAAGTGAGGCAAACAATACCATAACATCTGTCGTCCATGTTCAGTTCGGCAAAAGGGAATAGTCCAGAAGTCTTGTTTACGCAGAGAATAGAAAGGGACATCTCCACGTAGGTTTATTTATTTATTTATTTGGTTGGTGATATTTTTGAGGTGCTTTTTATTTTTATAAACAGACTTCTTGTATTTTAAGCCTAATTTGTAGTCAAACATACTATGTGTGTTTACAACGTTGAAAATAACAAGCAAATCCTTTGTGTGCGTACGATCTTCAATGTTCGCTATGAAACGAAGAACCCTCTTTGCAGCATAAATAATTTCTGGTTGCTTCTCTGGTAAAGTTTGCCCACACCTAAAAGAAAAATAATATTATGAGACAAAATAAGTGCACATAAAGGATTTATTTTATTTATACAGACATGATGTGTCAAAATTTTGCAATGACAACCACACTTTTAGCCCCTCATCTGCCCATTTTTCTCTGGTGGGCCTCATAATCGCTTCGTAGACTGGTATGTAAAAACCCAGATATCTTGATTAATGGCTCTATTTTAATAAAGAAATCATGCATCAGCGGGCCTTAAAGTGACATTATTTTTAGTGTTTCTTGTTTCGTCGAGTACTTTTATGAACGAAGCGAAGTGACCGGCCGACAACCCGCTGGTGTTCATGTGTGCTATTTGCACCGATTAGTGTACTCCACTAATGTGTACCGCGAGCCAACAGCTTCTACAACGATGACTTTGTACTTCAAACCCCATAGTATTTTTGAGGTTTCACTTCCCAAATCTATCTATTGATTATAAGATGACGCAGGTGAGGTCTCCGAAAATGTCGACTACCTGGGATGCTATAACAGGCACCTTATTTGGGCTTATTGGCCTCAAGTAATATTCACCCTCATAAAAATGTGACCAAGGCAGCATTACATTCTACTTTAAGCTATATGTTAGGTAACATTGTTTTAGATAATAGGACTGAGTTCACGGCCACATTTTCATGGACGAAATCTGCTGGAATCTTGTGTGCTCAGATTCAGACGCACGTTAAGCCCACCTAGTCAAACTACCGGGCCCTCCACAACAGCATCTCTCACATTCACATCCCGTTTTTTTTGGGCGCAAAACCACCAACATATAATATAAGAAGTATAACCGCTCTCTGTGCAGCCATAAAAGGCTAAGTGGTAGAAAAAAGCTCGAAAAACGCAGGGATGACAAGTTAACCTATGCTACAAGTTTTCTGATGCGTTGAACAATCGTTCTGATAGAATAGGGGAATGACTAGCCTCATTAACGTTACAACTCACTGGTCTTATGGGTGTCGCCGTTAGAGACGAAAAGTAGCTGACCAAGCCAAGTGCTGAACTTTTTTTTCCTGCCACTACGCAACTCTTTTCTACGCGCGAAATTGAAAAATTGCAGCATATCCACAGGGTGAATGATGGAGACGGGGAAGCATCCGTCCGTCTTTTCGTTCTTGCTACCGTCCATCCATGCGTCCATCTGTGTGACCACCCGTGCGTTCATCCACCTGTCCGTACGTGCGTTTGTTCGTGCGTCCACACGTCCATCCATGTGCCCGTCCCTGCGTACGACCATGCATCCGCCCCTGCGTCCGTCCATGCGTCCATCCGTCTGTGCAGTCATCCATGCGTCGGTCCATGCATCTGTCTGCGTGTCCGTTCGTCCATATAGTCAAAACTCCAAGTACCACGATCTCGTATGTTTTCATCATATATTCCGCATATAGAAGCACCGCCATCCAACGGACATTTCATGGACTAAACGAGAAGTAGCACACGCACACTTTCTTACAGCTTGCACTTTGTGTCTACTTTCCACCTTTAACCACCTCGAGTTCATGGTATATACTAGTTCATTGTATTCATGGCACTTCGGCCCAACGCTCGCTAAACCTTTCTAAAACCAGGAAGGTTACGCCCAGTGAGTGTAACGTAGCAACCCTTTCTTGTCGGATAGTGCTCAATGTACATGCCAATGGCTGCTAATGGTGAATAGGAGACAGGCGAATTCAGATTATAGATAACGCGCACGCTGCGAATTTTTTATTTTCCGACAACGCACAGGTGAAATCTCTCACCGGCACCACCTTGCAGCGTAAGACATGTTACGCAATACTGCCAGAGATGAACGGGTGCTGCTTTAAAGGGCTTTGCCCCTAAAAGATAAAGGTAAAGCGGCACGTGGTGGAAAACAGGCGAACTAAACGCCAATGGCTGTGAAAGCTGGATTAGTGATAAAGTTAAATTTTTGAATACAGAACATCTGTATTTTTGTATATCAATATTAATAATCGTGGTAATATACTTAAGTCTATACCTAATATCAATGGAAGAATATTTTACGAGGTTTATTTCACTGATGGTAGCGCACTCCTTTCGAGCGATGATTTCCGGTGACTCGTCGATGGTGATGAAAACAGGGCAGTTTTTTCATAAAAGGGTATGTGGACGCAGCGTTGTTTCTTTTATCTTCATAGAGTGATTTCTGTATTGAGTAGAAGGTACGAAGCGTACACGCGCTAGCCTTGACGAAGACAACACTCGACACAACCGCTCTTTACGGATTGTTCATCGCAAGCTTCCACCTTCCCCTTCCTATTGTTTGTTTTGTATTTCTGATATAGTTGTACAGTACTTGGCATCATGCGTGTCACCAGACATTTTATTCAAAAGAGTGCAATAGATCCATCAGCCAAATGCCGTAGAATCACAGCAAAACTAAAGTGAACTCTATATTAGCCAATCGGCTGGAGCGATGGCGTAGCCACGTCACGGCACCACACCAAGCCCGTGCCCTCCCCTCCCCCCCCCCAACCTTCTTTTCAAAATTTACTTTTTCGCTATGACACTCATGATTACGGAGTTAGACAAGGAGAGCAGAAAGGTAGATCTTAAAATGAATCTGCAGAAAACGAAAGTAATGTACAACAACCTCGGAAAAGAGCTGCACTTCGAGATAGGTAATAGTCCACTTCAAGTTGTAAAAGACTATGTCTACTTAGGGCAGGTAATAACCGCGGAGCAGAATCGCGAGATTGGAGTAACTAGAAGAATTAGAAAGGGGTGGAGCACATTTGGCAAGCACTCTCAAATTATGAAAGGTAGATTGCCACTATCCCTCAAGAGCAAGGTATATAACAGCTGTATTTTGCCGGTACATAGCTACGGAGCAGAAACCTGGAGACTTACAAAGAGGGTTCAGCTTAAATTGAGGACGACGCAGCGAGCAATGGAAAGAAAAATGGTAGGTGTAACCTTAAGAGACAGAAAGAGAGCAGAGTTGATTAGGGAACAAATGGGGGTGAAGGATATCATAGCTGAAATCAAGAAGAAGAAATGGACATGGGCCGGACATGTAGCGTGTAGACAGGATAACCGCTGGTCGTTAAGGCTAACTAACTGGATTTCCAGAGAAGGCAAGCGGGTTAGGGGGAGACAGAAGGTTAGGTGGGTAGATGAGATTAAGAAGTTTGCGGGTATAAATTGGCAGCAGCAAGCACAGGACCGGGTTAACTGGCGCAACATGGGAGAGGCCTTTGTCCTTCAGTGGACGTAGTCAGGCTGATGATGATGATGATGATGGCACACTAAAAAAAGCCTATATCAAAAAACTGCCCCCCGCCTTCCCTAAAAAGTTTTCCTACATTCTTGTGGCCGACGAGTCAATGACCGCTTAGGTTATGCTCATTTGATAAAAGGGGAACAAGGTCAAAATAGTCGTTAAAGATTAGGGTGCCCTGAAGCTTTTCTTTAAGAAGTTTAACGTCGTAGCGATCTTCTGTTCCTAGTGCGTACTTCTAACAGTTATAGCATGAAACTTTCTCAAACCAGCTATGCACCCTTTACATCGCCCTAAGAAAACAGGCGCCGTAGTGTCTTTGCATCTTGTAGTGGGTCACCAGCTTTAAACCACGAAGTCATAGGAATAATCACATGTTGTGATGCCTGATTGCCATGGGCGCTTGTACCACGCATTATTACCGCAATTATTTTATCTTGCAATGTGAAGAATGTCCACATGACGTGCGTGTTTGTAAAGCATATGTCGCTTTCACTGGATTAAGAGCAGAGGAAGTTATTTCCAATGTATCCCCCAAGCAGACGATTGGCATTGTAGAAAATTCGCTTTCCACGAGAACAACGTGGGTTCAATCCCTACTCGGACCTAAGCGCCCCGGGTTCGATCCGAACTCTAACTCAGAATTTTCTTTTTTCGCAGCATTCTCAATCTTTTTGTTTCCGCATAACGTGATAGTTTTTCTCTTACCGACACCGGAATCTCTGCAAAATGAGCTTTGTAACACTGTCGCGTTAAAATTAGAGTCGATGGATAAAACAAAATGCATGGTTAAATATTTTACAGGTGAGAGTTTATCAATTTTTTTATGATTTATCTGAAGGCCCGGAGCCCTAAATATAACATAGGACACATTGAGGCCGAACGCTGTCGTCCTCAGCATTCAAGCCTGAATGCACACCACAAAATAACAGGTTTCATAAAGATCTATGCCGCGCTTCTGCGTTGCGTGATTAGATAGGGTGTCGCGACAGTGTCAACATATCCAATCACCCCGCGGCAGAAGTGGGGAAAAAGCGAGTGCAAATAAAGCATGGCCAAAAGTCATCACCCCTCCAATCACTCTAGAAAGTTACACTAATAGTTTTATTTTTCTGTTTTCACACCCATGACGGAATGAAAAAGATTACCTGTAGGTGTAAAAGCAGCGTTTCTGCAAAGTAGAGCCAACGAAAGGCAATTCGCTAGATTAATGGGTTTGAAGTGGGGGCATTTCATAGGTTTACTATGATACCAGCTGCCTCGGCGAACAGGCCCACTTTGCTTCCACCTTTTCTGTACACAGCGAAAGTAGGAAAAAAGGCACTTGCATATACAAATGAAGGACAGAGAGCACTTGATAAGTTAAATGGAGCACCACGAGGTATACCCTGATGCTATGACAGGCTTCCGGTGTGGGTGGTCCGCTATTGATAACGTTATTGACCTGGTCTTCCCAGTGCAACCTCAAAAAAGCCTGAAAAGTTTATCTGTGGTGTTGTTCTTGGACGTGAAAGACACATACGGTAATGTATCGTATAAAGCCATTCTGGATGTCTTGGAGAAAATTGGATTAAGAGGTTAGGTTTACCAATACTTTAACAGCTATTTGAAGGGCTGAACTTTTTTTTGTACAGACGGAGAATGGGACAACAACACATTATTGCATCCGTCGTGATGTGCCTTGAGGTTGTGTTCTCAGATCCACACTTTTCAATGTAGCACTCCTCGGCCTGGTTGATGCACTTCGAGAATCAGTACATCTAGCAATATGTTCAGATGACATCTTCATGTGTCAGGCGTAACACAACTTCATTTGCGTTCCCAGCTTCAGAGAGCAGCTACACTGCCGACAAAGTACCTTGAAGAACGGGGACTGTCATCAGAGAGACAGTTCCCGTTCTAATGTCATAAGCAGACGCTTGCTTATGACATTCACGCATAGAGCTATGGACCCTTTTTTTTTGTAAAAATCAACTGACAGGCGATCACATACGTGAGGACCCGATGATTCGCCGGAGTCATAGTTGATCGCGGGCTGTCCTCGAGCCCTCACATAGCCTACTTGAAAACGAAACTCATCATGATCACGCACGTACTGAAGTTTCTTGTTTAAAAAAAACCGTGGGGTGCATTAGTACAAGCGATGCTTGAACTCTACACTGTTCTGTGCCTCGGTTTTATGCGTTGCAGCTTATCTGTTCTTTGTGAGATCTGAAGAACAATCTTGCGCGTCCTCCACTCAATCCAAGCTCAAGCACTGTAAATATGTTTTGGTCTTCCGATAAGCACATCTACAGAAGCGACAGTCGTCATTGCGCGTGATTATCAAGTCAACACGTATATCCACGTAGACGCTTTAAGAATGCACTTAGGTCATTTCGCTCGAATTGCATCACATCATCTCACCTCAGTTCAAAGTTCTAGGCCTCACTCAGCGTTCAGCGCAACTGTAGCTCAGCATTACGCAGTGGTTCCATTGCACTTCACGAATGCAGCCCGGCCGCCGTTACCATTGTGGTGTCTACGCCCACTCAAAGTTCTTCTTACCATTCCTGGCATCTAGAGTAAAAAAAATTGCCGCATCTAGCCATGAAACAGACCAGATTACTTCTCGTGCAGGAGAAGCACAACGGATGCCTTCACATCTACACGAATGGCTCTTTCTTCACTAAGCTCAGCGGAGGTGGTTATTCCTGCGAAGTCATGACATCGCATTTCACGTTATCGACAGCTGCAGAACTCGCCCGCCATATGTGCAGCTCAGGAGTTTATAGTTGAAGAACCTTCGGAAACGTGGTGTATCTTCTCAGATTCGAAGCCAGCTTTTCAATGTCCCATGTCACCCTTTCACCATGGATCCATTGAACAGTTGGTAGCTGAAATAAGGCTTCGTCATCCTCAAGCTATCGAGAAGCAACTGAGCATAGCGTATCAGTGGATACGGTATGCGGTATATATATGGCAATGAGCGCGCAGAGAAGGCCGCTAGATGTGCCTACGATGGTACTCAATACACAGCCATCCGGTTCTCATGAACTGACGCAGCTACAAGGCATCAATCGCTTGCACATGACTTCACACTGGAACTCGATGGAATTCACAAACGCTCGCCTGCATAACTTGGAACCTGATCTCCAGCTTCGCCTTCCCTCAGGAATACCTCGAGCTGTGGAGACTCTTCAATGCCGCCTGTAGATTGAAGTGGCCTTGACGAACGCATATTCTTGTCTTAGTATAATGGCCAGCTCTTCTACATGCACTTACTCTAGTTGCGAAGAAACCATCGCCCACCTGCTATGTGAGTGCACCCCTTTAAACACGCCAAGAGAAGAACTCACTGAAGCTCTGAATAGACTAGATGGTCGGCCTTTGTTGGAACAAAGGATTCTGGGTCATTTGCCGAGTCTATTTTCAGCCCAGAAGGCTTTGAAGCGTTCTTACATTTTTTGCGGACAACTGGCCTCGGAGACAAACTTTTGTGTCTCATTCTCTTTGATTTTGCTTTTTTTCTTTCACTATTTTTTGCATTTCCTCTTTTTCTCTTTGCAATATTCTTTTCTATGATCTTTTATTCCTTTCACCTGTTTCCCCACACAGGGTAGCTAGCTCGTCTAAGAACTGGCTAACCTCCCTCTCTTTCCGCTTAACTTTTCCTCCTCCTTCTCCTTCTTCATGGCAAAAACAAACGACCTACGGCTACTTTGAGTGTTAGAAAGCAGTGTCAGTAATGGTGTACATACACGTAGATTTTCCGCTCTGAGACGTCATGGGTGGTGCGCTGCTGTGATTTACACCTCACTAGCCAGCATTCACGTAGGCAGAGAAGAGGGTGTTTGAACTTCTTTCAAATTTTTCATGTTTTCCATGTATACTCACGCCCATAAAAAAATGAACGCACGAGCATACATGAGATATGTATCAATACCATCCCTCTTTTCTTCGCTGACTGGTGGAGGTCCACCACAACGGTGGCGTGGGACGATGTGCGCGAAACAGACGGCGAAATGGTATAGGCAAGCAGACGCGGAAACGCGACAAAGCGTGGCTGCACGTAGTTTCCATAGCACCGACAAAAATATCTTCCTTCGGCTGCTTTGCTGCTGGCTTGCATTTTGTTCCTTGAATTCTCAGTGCTTGCCATTTTCCTATCAAACAACAACAACAAAAATGGCTGGGCTCATAGCAAGCTTGCCATTCTTGAAGTGGCGGGAGCGGGTCGTTAATTCGATCGAGAGGAATGCAAGATTTCAGGACTATTTTTGTGAGGCCAAACGACACCCTTTGAACACGTTCTTTCTGTAGTATACTCTTATTTCCTGTACAGCGTATATTGGCGGTTTCACAATATAACACCACGAGATGATTATGAAGGACGCTGTAGTGGATGGCTCCGAAAGTTTGGACCATCTGGTATTCTTTAACACGCAATGACATTGGACAGTTCACCGCCCGCTACCATTTCGCCTCCATCTAAATGTGACTGGCCCAGCCTGGATCTAACCCACGACTTCTGGGTCTTGAGCCGAGCTCCATTACCTCTGTTCCGCTGCAGGGATCTCCTGATCAGCATATTTTCATCGGGAATATTGACCGATGACACACTAGTTTTGTGGCCCCGCTGTGGGGGTCTAGTGGCCAAGGTTCTCGGCTGTTGACCCGCAGGTTACGGGATCGTGTCCCGGCTGTGGCACCTGCATTTTCGATGGAGGCGAAGATGCAGTGGGCCCGTGTGCTCCGATTTGGATGCGTGTTAAAAAATGACAAATTCCACGTACAGTGGGAATCAACGATATGCGAAGCATGATTGAGAAATGTTGATATGTCACATTAAAATCAGTGTAATGTTCTGAGGTGGAGGTAAATAATACCGTGCATGACTTAGTGTCATGATTATCATGTTTAGATGTGTCGCTCACCTTCGTTATCTATTCACGTCACGTGGTACCAAATTTAGTATATGTGAAGCTAGCGAAACGGCCGCGAGTACCCTATGAGCGTGGTAAGTTGTCATGTTCTAACATGATAACCGTGTCAAGATGATTACGTTTGCATCAGTAATATAATTCGTCATCTATTGACGTCACGCAACACCAAATTCGGTGTATGTAGAGCTAGTGTATGTAGAGCTAGGACATCATGATGTTAGGGCATCAGTGGTGTATGTAGAGCTAGGGCATCATGAAGGACCTAATATACTCCAATGTAGCGTTGACGCGCGCAGCAACGTAGCGTTAGCAAAACGCGAGCACTTATAGCCATGCGCGACCAGCGTCCGTAAGCGCGGCCCGACGGCAACCGGCATGAAATACAACATGCTGCATTTCGCGCCGCTGCGTTACCCAGACAGCACTGTGTCTCCCTCTATTCGTGATGTAAGGACACTGGACGCGCTGACATGCGCATAAGTCAAAGCAACGCAGCGCGGCGCGTGCCTGCGAGTATATGGCAGGACCGGCACCCGGCGTCGCAACGCTGGTGTGACGCGACAAAACGAACGCTGGCGAGAATGCGCACCGGGCCACGTCGAAAAGTATTGGCTTGATTGATCGATTGATTGATTTGTGGGGTTTAACGTCCCAAAACCACCATATGATTATGAGAGACGCCGTAGTGGAAGGCTCCGGAAATTTTGACCACCTGGGGTTTTTTAACGTGCACCCAAATCTGAGCACACGGGCCTACGACATTTCCGCCTCCATCGGAAATGCAGCCGCCGCAGCCGGGATTTGAACCCGCGACCTGCGGGTCAGCAGCGAAATGTATTGGCGTCTTGACTGTGGCATATAGTCATGTTCTCACAAGACACGCATATCAAGATTAGCATGTTTGCTCCAGTCACATGCTTTAGTTATTCATTGGCGTCAGGTAATACCGATTTTGGTACATGTGAAGCTAGCGAAACAGCCGCGACCACATCATGAGCGCAGCATGTAGTCATGTTGTTATATGACACGCATCTCATGTTTATCATGTTTGCACCAGTATCATACCTTCGCCATCCATTCACGTCCCGTAATGCCTAATTTGGTATAAGGGAAGCTAGTGAAATGGCCGCCAGCACATCATAAGCGCGGAATGTAGTAAGGTTTTATATGACACGCATCTCATCATTATCATATTTGCATAAGTCACATACCTCGTCATTCCCTCACGTCCAGTAATACCAAATTTGGTATATGCGAAGCTAACGAAACGGCCGCGAGCGCAATGATGAGTGTGGAACTTGGTCATGTTGTTACATGACACGCATGTCATGATTTTCATGTTAGGGTCTGTCGCTTTTGTTCGCCATGCAATCATGCCATACCATACCAGCTTTGCAACATGCCATTTGAATGAAACCACCGCAATAGCTTCTAGACCATGGCATGTAAATAATGATATTTATGACATACATGTCATAAGTTTCATGTTATGACTACTCAATTATGTTTTTCATACAGGCATATTATGTCATACCAAGTTTGGTATCGATACCATTATCGAAACGGCCAGGAGAGCTAAAAGTCGTAGGCGGCTAGATAGATAGATAAATAGGTAGATAGATAGATAGATAGATAGATAGATAGATAGATAGATAGATAGATAGATAGATAGATAGATAGATAGACAAACAGACAGACAGACAGACAGACAGACAGACAGACAGACAGACAGACAGACATACAGACATACAGACAGACAGACAGACAGACAGACAGACAGATAGACAGACAGACAGATAGATAGATAGATAGATAGATAGATAGATAGATAGATAGATAGATAGATAGATAGATAGATAGATAGATAGATAGATAGATAGATAGATAGATACGCTCAAAGTCACCGAATTTCGCTAAGAAATGCTTCGCATTTAAAAACCCAGGAGGTCGAAATTATCGAAGCCCTCCACTACATCGTCTGTCATATTCATATGGGGCTTTTGGGATGTTAAAACCCCACATATCATACCACTAGTTTCGTTGCAAAAATGCCACTTACTACTCCGTTCAAAGAGTAACTCCTAAGGCTAAGTTCAGGCATGGATGCATACATGTCGTCTTTACTGCTGAGTTCCCCTGAACAAGTACCGATGTCAGCACTAATATACAACAAAGTGAATGAAAAAAGACGAGAAAGGCGATTCAACGCTAGTAAGGTTTTTCTTTTTTAATTTAAGTTCTGCTTAGAGTTTCAATGAGCCAAGCTGAACATAGACTGCTCTCCGCAAATGTTTGTGAGCAAAACCTGATGCTGGTTCTTTAACTAACGAACAGATCAAGTGCGCATTGATTGTTTGCCTCAAGTTGGCAACCAATGTTTCAATGCTCGCTGATCGCTAGAAAGAAAAGAAAAAAATTCTGGTATTGCGTCGATTTCTGCCTGTGGACTTGTATCACATTTGCACGTGGTGGCCGCTTTTTCATTGATGTTTTCTTTTTATTACGGTACAATTCCGCATTGGCTTAACGTCAATATTAGTCCCTGCGAGCATATTGCCCCAATGCGATGGTCTAGTGGCTAAAGGTATTCGGCTCCTGACCAGCAGGTCGTGGGATCAAATTCCGGCTGTGGTGGCTGCATTTCCGATTAAGGCGGATATGTGGTAGGCCCGTGTGCTCAGATTTGGGTGCACGGTAAAGAACCCCAGGTGGTCGAAATTTCCGGAGCTCTCCACAACGGCGTCTCTCATAATCATGCATATGGTGGTTTTGGGAAATTAAACTCCACACATCAATCATTCAACCTGATAGCCTGTTCAAGCAACCTTCCTTCGTGAACAGTCTTTGATAATTCCTTGAACCTACAATTGAGGACACTAAAACGCAGCGCGTTTGGCAGCAGTGATTTGATAAGGTTTCGATTTCGCGAACTTTAAACCGAGGCTGGCAAAAATTAAGGAGTGCAGTTGTCTTACCGCAATATGAAAAGTTAGTAATTCCTGTTTAAGCGCTATAAATTTAGGATTGAAGATTAACTCCAGATTTACTCTTGCAATGATTACTAAGCATTTATTGTTATTTTGCCAAGCTGGCAGACTGGAAGAAAATATTATCTCATGACTGTATGGCGCAGAAGCATTCTGTGCTAATTGAAAATGTGTAGTGCTTATGTATGAGTTTTTTAATACTTGGAGATTTTAGCTAGAATACCTTGTAAAGGTGGGAATATGTAAACTCAAGGGCGCAATGTTGCGCAATCAGGCTCTATGCACATAGGAAACAAGTTATATATAGGTGTGTGGTGGCACAACACTGCATTGCGAATCGCAATGGCACAAACAAATAAATCCTGTTAGACAAGAAACCGCGCCACTGTGCAATGACCTACTGCGAGGCGTAGAACTAATCAGATTCACTGGCACCTTGTAAACGTATATAGCAAAGGATTGCACTCTGCAAACAAAATCAGAGGCTCGCCGTGGTGGTATATATAGTGGCTAACGTACTCGGCTACTGACCCGCAGGTCATGGGATCGAATGCCAGCTGCGGCGGCTGCACTTTCGATGGAGGTGAAAATGTTGTAGGCCCATGTGCTCAGATTTGGGTGCACGTTAAAGAACCCCAGGGGGTCGAAATTTCCGGAGCCCTTCACTACGGGGTCTCTTATATTCAATAAGTGCCTTTTTGATCAGTTACCTGAGGTGTCATGATGAGATGGACAAAGTATAGACTGAAAGCTTTCTAACGATATACTTTTAAAGCTGACTCAGAAATATGGGACATCAAAAGTGCTCTAAAAATGCGCTCCTTATCTGGCTATTGTGACAATTTACTCTGACGCGCACACAAGTTCGACAGCAACTATAGTGCTTATGCATATATTGAAACATGCTTTGTTGATGGATACGTCGAATGTTCTGTCAGTATAAAGTTTGTTTATAATGATAACGCCACGTGAATCCCTTGTTCATATTTCGGAACCTTCAGTGTGTGTCAGATCATAATTGATATTATGTGATTTGGCAAGCTTTCTTTGGCTAAGCGACTGATTATCGTGATTTTTCGTTCTACGAATGTCGCCACGACTAACGGCTCATTTTTTAAATAAGCAATAATGTAAATTTTCACCACCGAGACTTTCAGCCAAAATGCGATGATTATAATTATTGACTCATCTTTAAAATAGCCTTGTTCATTAGAAATTACGGAATCAAAATAATAAGGATGTGTTTTACTTGAATTGCCATCTTCCTTGCATAATTAACTAAACCATCTTGTATATTTGTTCATCTATCAACATAATCAGTCATTACACGTGTCTCTCGACCCGTTCCGGCCCTACTGCGTTCCCTTGAACGAGTACAGGATGCACCGGCCACAAGCAAACCTCGCCCGTGAGAGCGTGTCTAGTGAACTAAAAAAGCTTTGCTAATTGTATAGTAACTACATCAGTTACATCAAACCAGCTTCTGCATCAAGGAAGCTTGGCAACATGAGAAAAACGTTACTACGAGAAGACCTAGCCAAAATTTGCTTGTAATCGCAAGCTTTTGATACATACGTTAATTTTTTTTTTCAAGTAGTGATAAGTATAGCGAAACTTGGCTATTCTCCTGCTCTTTTTCAGTCAATTATCACATCACGCGGTGTTGGCGGGAACATGTCACATGACTAGCTGTTACGTGCCGTTCTGTGATTTGTCACATGATAAGTTGGTACATGGTTTATGGTGGTACATGACACGGGGGGGGGTCGACCTACTTTTCGTAATATGATTTCAGTGAAGTGCCTAACTTATACGCATTTTTGGTATAGTTATGACACGTGACAGGTTGTTACTTGATGTTACAGGATAATAGGAACGTGACTAGGTATTACGCGGTCTCCGTCCCGCGAGTGTCTGTTTCGTAGTTCATGACGGGAACATGCTATGTGACTAGCAGTCACGATACAGCACGTGATTCTGTCACGTGACTTGTAAAGTAATGTTCCATTGATTTTGGTTGCGTGACTAACTGTAGAGTTATATAACGCAATTTTGTCATGTTACTAACTGATACGTTGTGTTACTTGATTTTCAGTCACTTGATATTTATTCTTTTGAATATTTGTTACATGACATAACTTGATCTGAATAACCAAACTAGTTACGTGATTCTGAGTGATTTTAAACACGTCTGTGCTACAACGTTATGTTATGTGCTTTGATATTCGTGACTAACTGGTACCTGATGTTACATGATCTTTAGGTCCCATAACAGACTTGTCCATCATATCTGCTGCATTCCACGCGACATAAATTGGCGTACGTATTGTCGGAGAGAAGCAGAGGTTAAAAGAATTACGTGATTACTCACAACTTCATGATAATTCTCTTTTTTGTAATAATTCATCTGTTGTCCTGATGTATTCAACCTCTTTTGTGCTGATATGCGTTTTGCTCTATTTCAATTTTGTTCTGAAGACTTCGATACGGTGTATGTTATTGTTTCACTTGTGTATGCGGCTGCACCGACCTTATGGTTCTCCCTTAGTACGTTAAATAAATGAATGATGAATTCCTTTAATAAACTCTTACTTTATTATTTTAATTCCATGACATACGTTAAATAAATAAATAATGAATTCCTTTATTAAACTCTTACTTTATTATTTTAATTCTATGACTATTATGATCATACTACCCGGAATATATACCTCCATAACTTCAACGTATATGTCTCCCATCTCTTGGCGCCTTCGGACTAAGTTTCAGACTCGTTTTTCTTTATATTGCCTGCATTTATCTGCATTTCCGATGGAGGCGGAAATGTTGTAGGCCAGTGTGTTCAGATTTGGGTGCACGTTAAAGAACCTCAGGTGATCGAAATTTTCGGAGCCCTCCACTACGGCGTCTCTCATAATCATATGGTGGTTTTGGGACATTAAACCCCACACACCAATCAATCAATCTGTTGACATCTGGCAATCGTGCTTTCCAAGGCTATTTCTTCAGGAACAGAAGAGGCGTCAATAGGCTCAAAATTACGATAAGACAGTTGGAAATATTATATGTGCCACCAACGACCTGCGCGTCCACTGTCATGACGAGCCGTCACCACGATGATTCAACATTCTTCGTGGCGTTGTGCTTGCTTTCCCACCGCGACATAATGCCGCCGCAGGGGCACTTTATGCCGATCAGGGCCAGTATGGATCGTTTTTGGCATTGAAATGGTGTTATTGCAAATAGTAGCAACCAAGCAGCCACGCTTAAGACTATGTCATTATCAAACGTGCGATCAGATTTGCCCATGTCAGCCTGTCGGTGCTGCTGGACCCACGCTCGGCAGTGTTGTGCCTACCAAGCGAAACAAATAAACAAAATCAGAACCAAGGATAACTTCGGGACGTTGAACCGCTCTGCGGGAAACAAAAATAGTGTGAGAAATGAACGTTGCGTCAAAAAGCGTGGCTGATCTCCCAGTTTAGGAATCGGTATCCCGAGAAAGTCAAACTTGTCTTCTCAGGGGCAGTTGAGGGTTTATTGTGCATTATTTTAGCACAACGGGGAAGGAATGCGCCGCCGCGATGGTGTAGTGGCTAAGGTGCTCGGCTGCTGACCCGCAGGTCACGGGATTCAATGCCGGCTGCGGCGACAGTATTTTCGATGGAGGCGAAAATGCAGTAGGCGCGTGTGCTCAAATGGAGGTGCACGTTAAAGAACCCCGAGTGGTCAAAATTTCCAGAGCCCTTCACTACGGCGTCTCAAATCCATATGGTGTTTTCGGGATGTTAAAGCCCCCATATCAATCAATCAATGGCGAAAGAATAAATGCCACAGCAACAAAGTGTATTGCTACATGAAGTAGAGCTAAATAGAAGCTCGAACCTTGGAGTGCGCCGTTGAAGCAGAAAGCACGAATGCAATGAAGATATACAGGACGAAACCGGGCTAACAAAAGTCAGAGCTCAACACTTCAAATGTGCTGCTCAACCAGAACGAATGATGCCTGCCAGAAACGTACAGGACCAAGCGTGAACTGCCACAATTCTTATTTCACCGTGTGTGAGCCGTTTTGTAAACGCGGCTGTGAGTGAAGTGACCTTCCTGCTTTTCTGAATTACGACAAAACAGCGCACACGAGCAATCACGCCCCGCGGACGCACGCGTGCACAGCGAAACGCGAGGAGCGACAACTTTTAAAGCACGCCGAACGCACAGCTTTTGTACCATGTCGCTACTGATGACAAAAACGCACTCTAGTTGCAGAGCTCTCAAGACTACCAAACAGTATATGGTGTGTATGAGTAGCTTGTCACTGGCAACTTGGACGTTTTGTGACCAAGTGGCTTCGCACTAGGGAGTGAAAGGTCATCGGTTTGACGCCCAGTGACAGAAGGTTTCCTTCACGCTTTCTTCTTTTCAATGTGTTAGTACATATTTTGCAACGTCGCCCTTGTGACGTATATACGTGAGTGGAGCCGTGGTGGACTCCAGAAATAAACACTTTTGTTTTTGAGAAATATTTCACTCCGCCCTCCTGCCTCAGTGTAATACCGAAAATTGACACCCCAGTTCCCCAGTTTAACCGACAAGCCACAGGGTGCCGCGCATGTGTTAGTATGGAATCGCGTTGTAGTATCACACCGATCAGCCTCGATTAGAAGCTGACCGCCACTCATTCACACAGCTGGTCTTTTCATCGTGCGAACTGGCGCGATGCCAAGAGAGATACGAGAGCCGTACTCGTGACGGCACTTAGCACACGCTACGATTGTCTCCTGCCATCTCACATGAGACACCCGGAGTATAAAGTCAGAGGAGCAGTCCAGCTCTCCTTCCCAAGGTTTTGTTCTATAGTTGTAGTAATTTCGTAAAAGTTCCAGGGTACATAGCATGAGTCTGCCCAAAGAGACGGTGGAGGACAGCTATGCAACGAATCCAGACAGAACATTTTGCGTGGAGCCCCGCCGCGATGGTCCAGAGGGTAAGGTACGCGGCTGCTGACCCGCAGGTATGAGATAGAATCTCGGCTGCGGCGACGGCATTTTCGATGGAGGCGAAAATTTGGTAGGCCCATGTGTTGAGATTTGGGTGCACATTAAAGAACCCCAGGTGGTCCGAAGGTTAGGATCTCTTCACTATGGCGTCTTCCGTAATCACATCGAGCTTTTGGGAGTTTATACTCCAGATATCAATCTATTGATCAATCGTATTGCGCAAAAAAAAAAAACAGTGACCAGCCCTCGTAAATCTTTTTACTCACATTCCTGCTCATCTCGCTCACAATTACAGCGCGTACTTGACTGTGACACGTGTGAGCAGCTCCTCACCGACTTTTGTGAAACGCCCAGCAGGACGACTTATCATTAACACGGAAATCTTGATAATGGAGCGTCAATTGACGGCTATAAGAGCCGAATACTCACGAAGTGTGCACGATGCCCTTAAAGAGCCCTTTCATCTGAGTTCAGACCAAGTTGATACAAGTGGCTTTCTTGTAGTCTTTATTACCCTTCCTTCAAGCCATCATCCTCCTGACTGCTGGATCTTTTCGCAAAACATGGGTCATTTCAGAGCTAAGCATTTAGCTAGTAAAGACTTCACGCTTTTTGTCTACACGCTGCTGTCTTCAGTTGTACAGTCACAAACACAGTAAACGAAGTGCAATTACTTTATCACGTACGATACCCCCGTGAGAGAAGGCAAACAGGGCATGCGACCGCATGGTAAAGCAGAGTAGGTGACAATAGGTAAAAGAGCGAGGGATTGTGGGATGCTCCGTCTGCTAACGGCTTCTGGTTCGATAAGAGTAGACGACGGCAAACCACTCCGCCACAATCCTCAGATATTTCGGGATTTGCGCGCGTCGTCGCCCGTTTATCTTCGTCCTCACAAACCATGGTCGGTTGATCAGCCGTGAGTGCTTTAACTTAAGCGTGAAAGGCGAACGTAGGTATCAATTTCCATGAAATAAACAAAGAAAAATGAGCTGGGACGAGGCTGTGAAGAGAGCCACAGCGACAGGTAGCTTTTGAGTACCTAACGTTGAAGCCACAGTGTGCGAAAATCATTTTATTACAGATACGTACGTATTTCACACTAAAAAAAGCTTACGCATGAATTTGCTGCGAATATTATATTTAGAAATAAATTGTCACGCAGGCGCGCCTAGCAAAGGTAATATGGGAGCACGCAGTTGAAATCTACCAGCCATACGAGACTAGCGCTGGCCATTGCACCAATACATATGACAAAAAACGCGAAAGCTTCACTAAAGAGTAGGTTTACACGAAGCGCGGAAGTAGTCCGTTTGCGGTTTATAATGGTCAAAGTATGCGCCAGGATGGCACCAAAAGAAAGAAGTGCGTTAAAAAAGCACAGGGTTTCGATTATTTAGTGCTGTTTAAGCCTGACTAAATTGTTATGTGCCACCATGCCGCACAGCTTCATCAAAATCAGCGTTCAAATAAGCATCTGGCTTCGACTAAGAAAGGCGTCTTAATGCGCGCTGAAGGCTAGAAAGAAAAAAGATATCTCAACACGTTCATTAAGTGTGCTACGCTTCGTGCCGATCGACTTACGATGTCGCCGAAGCAGCGATCCCGAAATGAACTCTTAGCACACTGCTACAGTCATCCCCATCCCGTGAGATCTTTAAAATGGTGATTTTTACCTGTAGTAACGTATCATACAATGAAAACTGCTTTCTGTATCGATTGATCTGCCAGCCAAACTGACAGTACCCCCGAGCAGTACAAAAAAACATCGCATATCGTTTTAGTGCGATAAAAAAAAGTTTCCTTACCGTTCAAGGCTTTCGTAGCTTGTCATCGTCACAGTCATGGTAAGTAGAAACAAAAAAACCAATTCTTTAGCACTGGCACTGCACGGAGAGGTGCTTTTTTCAACGGAGTGGTACGAAATGCGGGCGTGCTGCTGCTAACCCGTTGGGGGCGTTGAACCGGAGGCCGTCGTATCCCATAGTTTCCTGTGATTGCCCGCATTACCGGTCACCTATTTAGAGCAGATACCTCTCGTATGTCGACCGACCATGAGCTTCTTTCCCCCTGACGTCACGGGAACGAACTGGCCTCATGAATTGTGCCGGAAAGACTGTAATCGCTCAGAGAGAATAACGCGATTTTCTTTCGTATTTTTGGGGTGGTTTAGGGGCCCTTTAAAAATGGTTTAGGGGCCCTTAAAACTGTCGCCCGCTTCAGATCCGCGCTTCTTGAAGGGCAGCTGATATCCTTGGCTGCAAAAAAGGGCAAAAAAAGGAAGGTGACAAAGGCAAAGTTTATGTGCCATGGGAGCAAAGTAGCGAACGTGTAGTACTGCGTGTTGGATAATACCAACTTTATATAGACGTCAGGACGCACTCCGTTTTGAGCTCCCTTTTGCTGCATTCACTTGAAGAAATGATGTAAAATGTTCTAGGGTACGTTAGTCGTCGATGTTTTGTACTTGTGTGTTATCACAACTCTCAGCCTAGTTTGTATCTTTACAGAAAGTTGAAGAGCACGCCCAATAATCTGCGGTTGACCACGACTCGTGCGACTTGATTGCCCTCTATGCCTGCGAACTTCTGAGTTTTGTAAATATATAAAACTCACTGCTGTCCTGAGCTGCATTTCCTGTCACTTATAACTATTACGCTGTTCTAACAACCGTCTACCATTGTCTGTCCTTTGAAATGCATAGCCGGCCTAGGTGAAACTCTTTAGCATAATGTCAACTATATTATGGGCTAACTAGCTTTGTTATCTGATTAAGTCTGTCTATTGATCTTCTAATTTCACACCTGTCATATTTAGCTTCCTTACACGATGCGTCATCGCCAGCTTTACGCGTGTTTTCTTTTGTTATACTGTGAGTCTAGCTCCCACATGTTGGTACTGGCAACATACAATGGCAATTGCAGCGGCATCATGCAGTTAACCCGGCAAAGTGTGCCTTCAAGCCGACTCCTTAGGTCATTGAAGTTTGAAGTTTATGACAGGCAATTCGACACATATTTTCAGTTTATTTGTGCAAACGAAACCATCCCTGAAAAAAAAATTACACACAATACAACTTCAAACGGTACAACCATCGTCCTACACCCACATGATTTCTTATAGTAGTGCTAGTGAGGTGTATCTCGTGCTCTTGCTGTTCTTGTGGTCGAGTAAAGAAGAGAAGCTTGTGCACAAGGACACCAACAAAAAGATAAAGTTTGTAAGTGCAAGCACACCTACAGCAGACAAATGTTTTGTGCAGAAGTTTTCATGCTGCCGAAACACTTCATTCTGGCATCGAGCACACATCGTGGCATGGCAGTTAAGGTATGATAATATTGATAACAAGTAGAAGTTGCGTTCACCAGCTCCATTGTGATATATATGCTCATCCTACTATGACGAGGGCTCCAGATTAAACAAATCAATCTGGTCACCTTAGTTTTAAGTCCGAATGCTGCTAGTACACGAGCAAAGACAACAAATGTAGCTACAACGCGAACACGTTGCCTCACGCGATCAAACTGGAAAGTGCTCATTGTAGCTCTGTTTATTAAGGATGGAGCGCTAAATCGAGAAGTTGGCCAATATAAAACTGTTACCCGTCATGTATATGAATACGACCATGTTGAACTGGGATTACCTTGGAAGAATTCACACACTCTGATGTGCTTAGTGACATATTACAAACTAAAACGTAGCGGAAAAAATGACACGTCTACGTAACACGTTACGTGGAAAAGCGCAAACTCACACTGTTGTTTTCTAGGTGGCAACCACTGAACTAATTGAAAAAAGGCACCAAATTTGCATGTGCATAAACAATAAATAGGATACGAGAAATATACTCACTAAGCTGCAAACCCTTTCTATTTACCGCTGTCCAAATTCATAGAAAAATCACTAACACAAGAGGTCGCCTTCTGCGATATATCAAAAGCTGCGAGAACCTACTGTGTGTTGATATTTCTATTCTTCCAAACAATAATGGTGATCTCATCCAATCTAAGATCACATGTGCAGGTATTACAAATTTTGGATGCATTAGTTTTTTTTCTTGCACATTGTGGATGCTTCCTCGTTCTGTCATTTATACAGGCATCTTTATTGGCCTAAGTAAACCTTTCCTCAGCTAAGTGGAAATTCACATACCTCTCCGCCTGTGCATTTTACGAGATGCCTCTCGTGCCTTTTGTCGCGGGATGCAGCTTTTTGTATGGTGCTTATCATGTTTGGTGGCGGTACGAACCTATAGAAAGAGATAGTTTGCTCCCATTTAAATCAGCCTATTCTGGATTAGTGAGACATGCTACTGTTAAAACGTGGTCTGAATGCTCTAAAAAAAGTCGGGTAATCACAAGATACACGACAGTTCTGCGCAGGTGAACAGACTAGCAGAAATAGATGCCCTCACGCGGTCACTGTCGCATTGGTTCCGACTCTTTTACAAAAGCTTAAGGGCATAGAAAAAAGCTCCAGGAACCAACTGAGCTCAGCGTAAAACACGGCCTTGAGTTTTGACTCATGTTCACCGTGCATCGCACTCCATCAAGAAAGTCGCTTGGAAATATGGAGTTCCAGTTGTTTTGGCCCCAAAAAAGCCGTTTCCTTCTGTGCTTCTGTCTTAGTAGGAAAACAGCACCTGGGGAGAGAAGGCAAGTGAGGCCCTTCGTCAGATGCGCCGTCGGAGCGGTATACAAGTGTGACGCGATTGTGTACCCGTTACGATGCTCGACTGCTTAACCGAAGGTTGCGGGTTTGATTACAATCGTGGTAGTCACATTTCGATGAAGGCGAAATGCTTGACGCCTAAGTATCGTGCAATGTGAGTGCACGGTAAACAGCAACGGGTGGTCCTAACTTCCGGGCCCTTCTACCACGGTGTGCAGCATGATAATATTGGGATACTAGCACCTTAAACCATAGGTAATATCTTAGAGGTCTACGATATTGCGCCTACAAGAGCAAATGTGTACATAGCCAAATGCGACGCTGAAAAATGATAGAGGGAGACAGAATACGTAAAATACAACAAAAAAGGAAAAAAAAAGCTAATTCAGCCGAGTATTTCAATACGTGCACGTGTGACCTTGAATCGGACAGGATAAAGATTACCCGAAGATGCGGGAATGTGAAGTGAATGCATGGTCGGTTATATTGTAAAATGATTAGCGCAACTTTGACTACCCCAAACATTTGTACCATCAGTCTCTCAACATACTCGATGAACACACACGACACTCACCGCTCAATGTGTGTTTCTGGTGTCCATAAGTGAGTGATTGTATCAGTGTTTGCGAGAGTCAGAGTTGTGCAAATTACGCTCCAATATGACGAATAACCAACAAGCCCGAGAACAAGTTTTATTGGACATGGTTGGTTCTCCAAGCTTTTTTGCTTGAGAGCTGAAGGAGAGTGCTTGTCTTAGCAATCCTTCTACCTGCCGGAACAGTGGAGAAAAGATGTGTCTGGTTGCGCATACGTACTTTATCTCATGTTCCATTCTTCGTTTATGGGCATGTAATATTGGTGTTACTGTTCATTATTTATGCACTTGTCCCACTCATCAATAAACAGTGTATTTGCATTTGTCTCCGTAGCTTTTCATGAGAACATGTGTTTATTTTGCAGAACCTTTTCATTTTAAGTATGTCTAACATCTTAGGTATAGAAAGAATGCCTTAATAGTTCTCGGCAACATTTTAGAACCACCCCACTTTTTCCTAAACGTAGAACAAGACAGAACTTGCCAATTTTCGCTGGAACACATTGTTCTTGTAATCCTGAATTCTCCCTGCGTGAAGTATTAAAGTCAGTGCAACAACCTATAATACCACTCTTATTATTACGTGCTAAAATCCCACAGCGGAATTCCGCGGCGGCTGTGTTCAGATTAGTTGATTGATTTGAAGAGTCGTTCGGCTAAACGACAGTGGAAGTGGTTGTGAAGGTGGAACACATGCAATGCCACGTCACATACAGAACTCCTCATCACATGACAGTGATCGAACTCGATGACACTGAGAATGTTTGTACATATATTGGAACACAGGTGCGTAAAAAAGAAGAAAAAGCAGTCTCATCATAGCTACATCTAAACGTCTTGGTGCGTGTGTGTGATATTGAGCAAAAAAGCCGGACATCAAGGTGTGTCAACAGAGAGCCATCAGCTTACTTTTGCTGCGGAATACCTTGTAAGAAACTCAGCTTTCGCATTCAGCGCAGATGCCAAGGCAAAAAGAACAGCTATAAGTAGGTTTCCTCATGCTGTCTTTCAACAGTGCCTAATGCGTGGCACTCAAATAGATATGGTATTTCTTTGGGTCCCGAGTCAATCATACTCTTTTGTAAATTGCTTGAAATCGCCTTTGTCTTCAAGTACCACTAAGTCTTCCTCAAGGAAGCATGCGCATTCACTCTAGGCACAACTTTGTTGTACTCTGAAACAACGCATAACAATTAAAAAATAAATAAACGACACCTAGTATACGCAAGTGCCGCAACTTGATAAGGTTGGCTTCTCTTTCTTACAGTCGTATTACTTAATGCTAACGCTTGCTCAACGGCGCAAAGATTCCGGGAGATGCATTACTTGGCACGTCTGAAGAAACACTTCTGTTTGCACTGGGCTTTTAGGGGCACTCAGAAGAGGTGTAGAAGAAATGTTTTTCATTAAAAGTCCTCGTCCCATCCGGAGGTTTCATCTGGCGGTATTTCAAAGTTTCGGGGGTAAACATCAAAGTTTGAGCTGTCTGCAGGTCCTCGGATCTGAAAGAAAAGAAAAGCAAAATAGAACACCAGGTCATGACAATATATCTTGAAGCTGCCGATTATTACTAGGCTATTTTATATTTAAAGCACTTGTTCCAGCAAAAATAAATTAGCTCAGAGAAAACAAAGAAGGATCAGCTTGTCTGATACCACCGAAAGGGGTTGAATGCCTGCCTACTTTCTAGGAAAAAGAGAACAGGTAAAGCGATTGTAATTGTTTTTAGGCTGACTAAATCAGCTCACTGATTCGTTCAGAGGCGCGATGATCATACTTTGGGGATATCATAGCGCAGCGTAACGCGCACATGCTCTATTTAAAAAAAAAAGACGATTCCTGTGCCCATCTCAAGAGCGGCCATCCACTTTTCGTCACCCACGTGGAGATGTAAT